>NC_073696.1:250833448-252033448 GCF_029784165.1 Wyeomyia smithii
GAAGTTTTTACTAGGGTAATCGCTCTTATATTAATCTCATCACGCCTTTCTGATCAATTTATCGTCAAATTTTACCATATTTTCAACGTAAAACTTTCAACCACTTGACAAAATCGAGAAGCAAATAGATTTACTTTCAAAATTTGCAGAAATTTGACGGGAAATTTAACAAATGAGAGAAATAAGATTAATATAGGTGCACCTAGGTGCTGAGATGAATAATGGAACGATTACCCTATGTGGCAGTGAAATATTTTCGTTCTTTTATTGCATTTGCACCACGGCTTGGACACTGCCCGGAAGCAGTGGGAATAGCGCTTAATTCGCATATAACTTTATATATACAACCCAGAAGTGGACAGGTATGACAAGAGTGGCGCAGAGTCTGAAGCAAGAACAACCAAACGAACCGGTAAACGCTGAACCAAACGAGCAAAATAAATAAACTTTACTACTACGCTAGACTTGTCGGAAAGGGTATTGTAATCATTAAACAAAAGTTCACAATAAATTGAGTTTTTACTCTTTTTGTTTATTTTGATCATTTTCACATCTAAAATACCGTAAACAGATTAAATTGAATTAAATTAAGATTTCTTCTTTTTGTTCATTTATTGGAATCATTTTCTGTTAACCACAAGACATGTGTATGTACGCAGCTTTTCAATTGTGTTGGCTTGTTTGCCCGATCGATGTCGCAATCGCTGAATCGTTCGTATCTAAGGAGTAAAATAAAGTAAAAACATAAGCAACTGTTCTCATAACGGGAACATTAAATTTTTACCTTGGCATTCCCGCAGAGGCAAATCTACCAATCCCTTTGGAGCTTTCTGAACTTTCCAGTTGATTGTTGAACCATGCTGTAATGTTGTTCCAAGAGTTTCCACGGAGCTGCTTAGAGGCAACAATTCATCGTCGGTACCAGTTCCAGCAACAGTCGCAATAGTCCTAGCAGCTGCAGTAGTCTCAACGTCTTTTGTCTACCATCGACAATAATTTTACTATGGAAGACATTGTCAGTGACATCTAAATTTATAAAAAATGCCTGAAAAATTGCTGTTAAGATGCATAACAATGAATGAAAATGACAAACACAGTGTTTTTATTGTTCTGAACAATGATATTTAATGTAAAATTGATGTATTCACAATGAAAAACATAAACTATGTACAATTATAGCAACTTTTAAGTTTTTTTTATGTTATTTTTTTTTCGGGTGCCCTTGTGCTGGTTCGTTTCACTTAAGTTCGGCATTGGGAAGCTTGAAGCACACCAGATATAGGTCTCAGCTTCCTGTTGACTGCGGCCACATACAGATCCTGCTCGTAATTAATATAAAGCATCCGCTTAACAAAGCGGACTTTGTAGCCTTGCGGCTATGCAGCTCCTCACTTCGAACTACCGATGCTCGTGGTACGCATTTTTTATATTTCAGTCAAATAGCCTAAATATTTTCGATAAAGAATTTATTTTTATCAAACTTATTATTCAATTAGTATGCTATGCAGTATTTTGTTGAGTCATTGATAGAATATTGCATTTTTACAAGAGTAAAAAAATGGTTTGCTCGATTTGATCAGTGAACCAACTTCAGCGTGATTCGAACCAGGATCATTCTTTCTCTGTCATCAATGAGATCAATCAAAGTGTATCATGAAAAAAACTGAAACTGGTTCGAATCAGGTTTAAAAACCCTGCATTTATTCATCTGCTTTGCGCCTCGGCTATGTTCTAGAACTGATGCATTTTTTGTTGTTTTCAATAGAAACGCCTAAACAAGGATTTGAATTTAAAGTTCTTAAGAGTTTATATATACTTGTGTGCTCGCGATCAAAAGTATTTTATCTTTCTTGAGAGTTGAAAAGTTAATGAGTTTTCTTTTAAATAATTAGATCTTACCTTTCTTTTTCAAAAGAAAATATTAATAACTGGACTCACTGGAGTTCAAGTACCAAAATATAATTTTTTCGACATTCCTCGCAATAAGCATGATACAGAAAGAACTACTTGTCGGAAACACGAAAAATCCTGTACGCTATACCTGAACGAAGGATTTTGCATCATTAACTTTAAATCGGTTCTACTGCTCAGACATCCTTTAAATCGGTTCTACTGCTCCAGACACCTCCCAGATGGTCTCGAGGAACGATGCTGGCCTAACAAACCAGTCGTCGTAGGTTCGAGTTCGACTCGGGTGAGACTGTTAGTGTCAGTAGGATCGTAGCGCTAGCCCCGCAATTGTCCCGTACACGAAACAGTTGGCTGCGAAGTCTGTGTATAATAAACAGAAGGTCGAGTTCCGAATCGGAATGTAGCACCAAGGCTTTGCTTTTTTTACTGCTCAGACCATTCTGATTTTTAAAGGAAAAATAATCTAGTCTAAAACATCAAATTTTTTTAATTGCAATTTTTTGAATTTCCGTATCCTTTTAAATAAGAGAAATAAAAAATATATTTCGATTTTTTCTCCTTAACATGAGAGTAACCCCTTTTAGTATAGATTAATTTATTATTGTAAAAATGATGAACGCATACTTAACTTTCCCTGATAGGTGACTGTATTTTTTTGTAAAGAGCAATTCCACAAGAACGGGTCCCCAATTGATTCGACCCTTTTTAATTTGGCTGAAAATTTGCATAGTTGTTTCTATGGGCAAAAGATGTAATTTTGTGCTATTGGTTTAACTTCCTGAAGCACGTCTCATTTTTGGGGAGCTATTTAAAAATGCAATTTTGGAAAGGTATTGGTAATTACAAATGTTTTTAGAGCCGCTTAAAAGGTTTTTTGATAGGTATGATGTCTTTGGCAAATATTGTCTTTCCGAAAATATAACTATAATATTTTTTGTTTGAAAAAAAAGGAAGAGAAAAACAAAAAAAAAATATTTTAAAACCTCATTTTTTTAATACCGATTTTTTTTATAAAAATACAATAAAATACCTAAACACTGAAATTGGTTCAATCGTGGAGAAATAAAAAACAAATTAAGATGTTTTGGATTTTTTTTTAATTATTATATTTGGAAGGACCAAATTGTTATCTGCAACTGTGCAGAAGACACTATGCCAATCAAAGAAAACGTTTTAGCTTTAAAAATTGTTCGAATCACCAATAGAGCAGTCTGATTAGTTTCTAATTTTTCTGCTAACTATTTTTTGAAAGAAAAATTTTTTTTTCAGAGTATTTTCTTCGGAAAAAAAATATTATCTACAACTTTGCCGAAGACGACACTACGATCACGAAACTGAGCAATTTTTATTGGCAGTGATGTTTTTTATAACTCAATTGTAACCCTATTCATACGATTGAAATGATTTAATGTTGAAAATGTTACTAAAAACATTTATTCTGCTCGGTGCAATAAGTGAAGTAACCCATAATTGTAGTGATGTTACGTTTTGCGGTGCACAATGGTGGGTCAGTCCATATTTTACACTAAACATGAACACTAAAAATGATTAATTAACAAAAAATGTGTCGCTGCTCGGTGCGCTTCGGTGCAGTGACGATTCCAACGATAACTCATATATTGTTAATACACTCCCAATATAACATGTTTCACTAGCTTTTCAAAAATTAGTTGTTTCAAAAAATTAAACCAAGCACAAAATGACGTCTTTTGCCCATAGAAACGTCTATTGAAATTGATTCCCGTCGATTGTTAAAACGTTTTTTAAGTAGACCGCATTTAAAAACTTTAGTATCCTAGAGTCGCGAGAGTTTCCAAAAAACGCGTTAATTTCAAAATCCGCGAGTAAATTCTGAAATTCGCGTAGAAAAATGTTATTTCGTAAAAAATTTTAATCATATCTGCTTAATTCTTTCGAAAAAATTAATAAGAAGTGCTATTTCATATAGGAATAAATATGAAAAAACCCTTAGAAACATATCTCGTAAAATAACGACTTTTTTGGGAAATTCGAGTAAAATACGCGTTAATTCCAAAATTCGTTGTTTACCCACTTTTGAAGTATTTAGAAAAGTTTTGGAATTAATGATGATTCCGGACTCACCATGTTTGTTCCACGTGTCTGGTATTACCCGCGTGAAAAGCGATTTAAACGCCAGTGCATCGGGCATTCCAAGTGAAGTAAAATAAAAAAAAAAGAAATATTTATTTTATATCCGTTAAACACAAATTTGAATATATTTTCTATGATTCGATTATCCGGAAAAATCGATAATCCAGAATGATTTTTTTCTATGTTCCTGATAATCGAGTCCGGCCTGTAACGATGAACCACGACAGTCAAAAAGTTAAGAAACTTTATAAAACGCCGACAATTAAAAAAAACATCAAGCTCATACTGGCATGATATTACCTGTAGCCAATTTTAAACATCATTTAAACTTAGCATGCCCTGGGCCTGTTGACAATTGCAGTTTTCTACAAGTGTTATTCTGCCCATAATTCAAAAATTGGCTAATACGTCATAGGCATCAAATCGAGAAAAACGCATTTTAAAGTTTTTCGTCGGTACAACATATTTTGACTGTCGATGACAACATTTTATTGAGTATATCACCCTTCATATATGCTGGAACTTTGCCCTTGAGTTGAAACAGAGAAATCTGCAGGAAAATTCCATCCGCTACGTATTTTTAACGCAGTAGCCGTTTTTTCAATTATAAACGAGAGGACAGTCGACAAACCGGTGTGCAATTTGGCTGATATCCGTACGATGTGAATTATATCGTGCTCGTTGGTGATGAAAATTGTTTGTAATTTAGTAGAACAACACGGAAGCACAAGTGAGGGCGAAAAGGACGACAAGACAATTGTTTCGTGCAATAATATAACAATACATATAACGAAAATATTATTATTCATGATAATTTCACAATCCACTTTCCTATTTTTTCACATCAAATATAAAATGAAATCTGAATTTTCTCTTCAATATTACTTCTAATCAAAGAGCTAAATAGCATTTTTAAGAATGTAAAGATTTATGACAGAAGGAAACAGTCACGCGTTTTGATAATTGGGTTTCGCAGCACCGCAAATAAATTCTTGTTGCATCAAATATGTTGTTCGTAAATAGTCAAATTTGATGCAAGGGCCTTACGATCGCTTACCTGTCGCCAGTAACCACCAGGCTACAACACATTTTCGAAAGTTAGATGAAACAAAGTACAGTAATAATACACTGGTTCGTGAACATGCCACTGGTAGAAACATATTGGATATTAGCCAACTTCTGAATTATTTTGGATATAAGCCAAAATTGTTTCACCTCTGCTGCCTTCCCAAATGCATTTTTTGACAATCGGCTTACGTACGGACCTTGTTTAGGGTGTTAACCGTCTTGAGAAACTGTTTTCCCGATTTTGGTGAAAATGGCATATCAGCCGTTTTCTGAATTATGGGCAGTATTGTGTTAAACTAATATTAACATATTGTATTTTACATTACATTATTTTACATAAAATAAATTTATTTGACAAAAAAAACTGGACAAAAAAGTTTCCAGTTCAGTCGATCAAGTCTAAGTTTCTTGAAGCTTTAAGGATTGAGAAATCATCCCTTTTGAGAGTCAGTAGTCCCCGTCAACTACGTGAAACTAAAAAATAGCAGAATCGTTCAACTAATCAACTCGATCAACTAGTGTGTGAGTATATATATATATATATATATATATATATATATATATATATATATATATATATATATATATATATATATATATATATATATATATATATATATATATATATATATATGTATATATATATGTATATATATATATATATATATATATATATATATATATATATATATATATATATATATATATATATATATATATATATATATATATATATATATATATATATATATATATATATATATATATGTATATACAGTCATACCTCGCTATAAGGCAACCTTGATATAACGTAACTCGATATAACGTGACTTTTTGAGATGTATTGAAATTGAAAATAAATATTACAGCAACTGTTTATGGGGTATAAAATGCTTCAAAAAACTGTTTGTAGTAAGTGTAGAAACCAATGAAACCAATGCGAAAATTGTTCTTAATGGGCATAAGAAAGGTTTGAAAATACTAATAGGTAATGCGAAATGGGTTTTCACGCATCCTTCAGTAACAGTTCACAGTCGTGCATCAAAAAAAAATTTTTTTGCTTGTTGAAATTTTCTTTGAATGGGCATAACCAAGGTTTAAAAAGACTGATAGGTGTTGGAAAATAGGTTTTCGCGCATCTTTGGGTAACCATCAGCAGTCTTGCATCAATAAGAAATTTTTTTTGCTTGTTGAAAATTGTACTAAATGGGCATAAGACTACGGTTTGAAAATACACTGGGGTCACTTTTGACGCGGTTGGTTGTACCGCATTTAAAAGATTAGATTAGACATACTTATACTAAACCTATTTTATACCGCGTACAAATAATCTTATAATCGAGTAAAAATAATCCGCGTTATTGTAAAAATATCCCGTTCAGAAAAACGCATAAAAAGAACCCGCGTAAAAAGCGGTGTACCGATAGATTGTGGAATAAATTTTTGCATAAATTAAAAAAGAAACAACAATTTTTTTTACGCGGGTTTTTTTTACGTGGATTCCGGAATTTACGCGTTTTTTTTACGCGGATTCCGGAATTTACGCGGTATTTTTTTTGCCCGGATTTCGGTTTCCCTTCACTCGGAATGCAAAATTAACGATGTTTTTTTTTACGCGGATTCCGGAATTTACGCGGTTTTTTTTACGCGGCACGTATCCCCCGCGTAAAAAGCGACTTTAGTGTATATATATATATATATATATATAAATATATATATATATATATATATATATATATATATATATATATATATATATATATATATATATATATATATATATATAAATATATATATATATATATATATATATATATATATATATATATATATATATATATATATATATATATATATATATATAAATTTATATATATATATATATATATATATATATATATATATATATATATATATATATATATATATATATATATGTATATATATATATATATATATATATATATATATATATATATATATATATATATATATATATATATATATATATATATATATATATATATATATATATATATATATATATATATATATATATATATATATACATATATATTGTCAGCTTCCTATTATATGCAAAATCGAACTTCCCAATAATTTTTATGAAATGTTCCAAAATAAAATTAAACAACGACAATCAGTGGCTAGAAAACGTGTCACAGTAAAATTCACAACAAAACTTGAATGCAAAGTTTTAATTTGATGAATCTGTTTCCAGCATGCATATGAGAGCAGTCGGGAAAAAGAAATCAACTCAAAAAACCAATTCAAATTTCATTTAAATTATTGTTGTGGTTTGAATTTTAATTTTGGTTAAAACACTAACCTGGCGAGTGCAATTGCACTTGTTGCAGAAGAGTTAACACCCAAACAACACACTTGCTGGTTACCAACCAGCATTTTTTATCTAGCTCGTATCACATTTTTTTTTAATCCGCTAGATTTTAAACTGCACTGCACTGACCGATGATATCCACCGCACTTCACCTTTTACCACCTAAGTTTTACGGTTTTATTCACAAAAAACAAATATTTTCACATTGCTGCCTTTCAGCAAATTTATCACCGAAAAAACCACGCACTATTGGCCAGCAGCCGGACAAACACTTTAAACACTTTTGAAACCGCCGCGACAGTCTTGTTGTTTTTTACACACGCGAAACTTTTTTTTTTTATGCCGAGCGCGAAATAATCGAACTTTTATTACCAACTCGATTGAAAATAAAAACTGCGCTACGTTTGCTATCGATGAGAATAAAGAAAGTTCAACACACACACCAATACAATAAACCGTGCATCTGTTTGCGCGACGTTGCTATCGGTGAGAATAAGGTCTGCGCCAATGCGAGAAAGACAGAAAAAAAACCGAAAGAATATGCCCGGCGCCAAAAGAGAAAGACGAAAAAACAGAAATAGAGCGTCCAGCGCACACACCAATGCGAGAGATCGTGTATTTCGAGCGAATTTCGTTCAACCCGCATGAATTTTGAGAGAAGCGGGTCGGATGGTCCGAATCGCGTTCCATGAAATTCTGAATCATTACTTGTTCATAACGCGACTAACTTTATATTCTCAGCTGTGCACATAGAGAATAACATATATTGCGTGCTCCCACGATGAAAAGTACATCGTAAGAACCCAGTAAGAATTGTCGGGCCGATGTCGGACCAATTCGCGTCCGATTCTCCTATTGATCGGTCCGACAACGGGTGGACATTTGGCTCAACATCGGTCCGATATCGTGCTCAAATGCAACAAAAATGTCGGACCAGGGTTCATTCGCTCCTAGGGGTTCATTCGTCTTCGTGCGTCGCGGGCGAGAGGGAAGTTTAGTTGTGTTTGTTTTGAAGCAAGTCCGGTGCGGCTGGCATGCGGACTTGGTCAAAACAAACACAACCAAACTTCTCCTGCCGCAAAGAGATCACGATGGCGGGGTGTGCGATTCAATCTTCATTGTATGCGACGCAGCAACGGCGGTGTGCAGGTTGCTTTGTTTTGATTATTTTGATAGCGCGGTTTTGGATTAGAGCGCTTCATTTATTTTAGGATGGTGCATGATTAATTATTTGTATTCACTATATAAAAATGGATTTACGTAACGCAGATTTTATTGATATTGTTCCCGCCGTTACTGAGGTGCACAATAAGCACCATCATTTTAAATCGTTCTCAATCAAGAAATTAAGCGGTGTCATGTACG
This sequence comes from Wyeomyia smithii, assembly GCF_029784165.1. NCBI lineage: Eukaryota > Metazoa > Arthropoda > Insecta > Diptera > Culicidae > Wyeomyia > Wyeomyia smithii. The sequence goes on from NC_073696.1 coordinate 250,842,261, forward strand.
TTTTATTGCAAGAAAATGTTAAATATATAACGCGGTGTACAGATTGATTTGTTTTGATTATTTTGATAGCGCAGTATTGAATTAGAGGGCTTCATTCATACGGTGATTTATGAGTAGTTATTTTTATCTACTATATTAAAATGGAATTCCGTAACGCAGATCATATTGATATCATTCCCGCCATTTCTGAGGTGCAATGGTGATGGTAATTATTTTAAATCGTTCTTAATCATAAAAGTAAGCTGTGACATGTACGTTTTATTGCAAATAATATTCGTAGAATTCGAAGCAATGTATTTGTAAAACATTTAGGGTTTCTTAATAATATAAATAGTTATATCATTCACATAACGTGAAACGTGGTAGCGGGGCTGTGCGAATCAAACCTCATTGTATTCGATGCAACAACGGCGATGTACAGGTTGCTTTGTTTTGATTATTTTGATAGCGCAGTATTGGATTAAAGCGCTTCATTTATAGGATGGTTCATAATTAATTGTTTTTATCCACTATATAAAAATGGATTTACGTAACGCAGATTTTATTGATATTATTCCCGCCGTTACTGAGGTGCCCAATAAGCAACATCGTTTTAAATCGTTTTAAATCAAGAAAGTAAGCGGTTACATGTACGTTTTATTGCAAGAAAATATTCGTAGAGTTCGAAGCAATATATTTGTAAAACATTGAGGGTTTTTTAATAATAAAAATTGTGATATCATTCACATAACCTTAACGTTGTGGCGGGGCTACACTTGTACAGGTAGCTTTGTTTTGATTGTTTTGATAGCGCAGTATCGAATTAGAGCGCTTCATTTATAGGATGGTTAATTATTAATTAAATTAATAAATAAATGAATTAATTATTTTTTACTCTATTATATAAAAATGTTATTCCCGCCGTGCACAGTAATTACCATCATTTTAAATTGTTTTAAATCAAAAAAGTAAGCGGGAACATGTACATTTTTTGCAAGAAAATATTCGTAGAGGTCGAAGCAATATATTAGTGAAACAGTTAGGGTTTTTTAATAATAAAAAATGATGATATCATTAAATTGACGAACATAAATAAAACCTGACTTTTTTCCGTTCAACCTATAATTCGAAATTCAAAGCGCTGGCATGCGTTTTTTATATTGATATTAAGACGAGACGTTTGAGAAGATATAATAGGTATCTGATTACAAAAAAAAAATATTCACAAGACTACGAAAAACATGCAAACCATGACTTTTCATGCCTGATTTGCTCCTAATTCAAAATCTGATATGCGTTTTTTACTATAACAATATGTTTGCTATTGTTTCGGACGGACATGTGTGGGAAAGTTATTATATTTTCTATACTTAAAATTGAGTTTATCATGCAAAATCATGACTTTTCAGGCTCAATTTTCGTTTGAATCATAATTCATAGAGATGATATGTGTTTTTTTCTACATTGAAATGTTCGGAATGATTTTTGAGGAGAAATAATGAGTATCTGACTATTAAAAATTGAAATATTATTCACAAAATTATATAAAACATGCAAAACCATAACTTTTAATGCTTAATCTACCTCTAAATCAAAATTCGAAGCGATGATATGTGATTTTTTCCAATAAAATGTTTGTTGATGTTTGGAAAAGACATTTGTGGAGAAACAACAGGTACCTGATTACTTAGAAAATGAGATATTATTCACTACATGAAACATTCATAATGATGATTTTTGATGCGTTATTCAAACTAGTGCTTTTTTACATTAAAATATTTAGCAATGCTTAGAGAATATGGAGATATATGTGAACTAATTGAATCTGATTAATAGAGAATGTGATATTAATCAAAAAATTACGAAGAAATTCAAAATCATAAATGTTAGTAGCCCCTAAATTGATAAAATTTTATCACACCAAATTGTTTGATTCAAATGTGCACGCGAAATGATGTTTTTGAATATCCATATATATGCGCAGGAAATAATAGCACGGTCAGGTATTTTCCGCGGTTTTTACGAGTTTTTTTTACGTGGATTTTCGAATTCATGCGGTTTTATACGCGGTGTTTTACGCTAAATGGCGCACTGGATGCGACATCATGCGCATTGTGCATAAGATAAAAAAAACGTCGCAAGTCATTGTTTTTGATTTTTAGCTGAAACGGTATAATATATAACAAATAAATGTATGCGGCACATCTCAGACACATGAGCTATTTTCAATTAATACGTAACTACAAACATAATAATATCATAATTTCTGGCTTCTGGCGAACATCCCAAGGTGGTCAAATACCATCCAATCTTAATAATTTCAGAAACAGGATTATGCCCAGAGACCAGAAATCATTCCTAATAGCAGTTCTGATTTCTGGAATGACGACTCCGATTTCAGGAATACAGTCAGCTTTTTTTACGCGGGGAGCACGTACCTCGAAAAAAAACCGCGTAAAAAACCACGTTAATTCGAAAATCCGCGTAGAAAACACAGTGATTAAAAAATCCGCGTAAAGTAAACCAGCAAAAAGGGCTTTAGAAAAAACTCGAGACGCTCTACGACCAGTGCTTGAAATTGTCCTCTTTGACGGTCATTCCGCCTAAGAAGATTTTTATGAAAAATATCGTTGCCGACGATATTTTGTGCATCCCGTAGAGTGCACGGCAGCAACTTGCGAAGATGTGATTATGTGGCAGTGAAATAGTTTTTTTTTTGCATTCACATCACCGCTTGAACACTGCCCGGAAGCTGTTGAAATACGCCCAATTCGCATATAACTCTATATAAACAACCCAGAGGTAAACAGGAATGACATGAATGAATAGATATAGTGGCGCAGAGTCTGAAGCAAACCAAAAAACCAAACGAACTGTCAAACCCTAATGCGAACGAGCAAAGTAAATAATCTTTACTACAACGCTAGACTTGTTGGAAAGAGTATTGTAATAATTAAAAAAAGTTTGACATAAATTGAGTTTTATTCTTTTTGTTTATTTGGATCATTCTATCGTACAATAGATTGAATTGAAATTTATTCTGTTTGTCAATACAATTGACATTCCTGGACATGTGTATGAATGCAGCTTTTCAATTGTGTAGGCTCGCTTGCCCGATCGATGCCGCAATCGTTGAATTGTTCGTATCAGTCTAAGAAGTAAAATAAGGGAAAAACATAAGCAAATTGTTTTCATAATGGAAACATTGATTTTTTACCCTAGCTTTCCCGCTGAAGCGAGTCTACCGATTCCTTTGAACCTTCCAGTTGATCGCTGGACCATGATGTAATAGTTGCTCCTAGAGTTGCCACAGAACTGCTTGAAGGCAACAATTTGGCAGCAGTCCCAGCAGCAGTAGTCCCAACAGCAGCAGTAGTCTAGCAGTAGTCTCTGGATTAGGATTACTCTGGTCAAAATAACAAAAAAAAAACACACACACACACACACAAATTAAGACAAACCTCTTCCATGCTCTCGTGCTGGTTTGTTTCATTGAAGATCGGCATTGGAAGCTTGAAGCGCACCCGGTATAGATCTCAGCATCCCGTTGGCTGCGGCCACGTACAGATCCCACTAGTAATTAACATGAAGCTAATCAAAATGGCAAAAAAGAACATTTTATTCATCACTTGCAATCATTTTTTAATTTACTTACACTGCAAAGTCGGATGTTTCCGGTAGTAAAACAGTCTACCGGAAGACAGCAAAAACCCATCCATATCTTTGTTACTATCGAGTTCTCTGGAAACCGTTGTATTTCGCCATGGTATTTATCTCTAAAGTGCATTGTGAACGAGTGAACTTACCTCTATATCGTCGGTTGAAGAAAACGCTAACACAACTCAATATTTTAAGTATTTGATATCGTAAACTTTCATCTCATAAAGCATCTACCATAGCTGTGTCCATTTTGTTCAACTAACCCGTACAGAAGCTTATGGGATCACAAGCTTTCAAACGGGTTTTTCCTGAAACAAGTAGGGTGATTGATCTAAGGCGATTAAACTTGTTGAGTTGAGAAAACCTGATGTCTAGTACCTACGGGCATCTTTAGCGGTGGTCTATTTTTGAAACAACTTTGTACTAGATTTACACCAGCTAAACCTGAATAGAACCAGCACTTTATATCCACAAGACTTTATGGATTTGACGGTTTGACCCGAGCGTCAGTGACATTTCTTATAATGGATTGATATGATCGAAAAATTTCTGCAACAAGTAGGGCTTCGGAGGATAGCGAAAAATATTTGATCGCGTAGATGTTTATCTTCCGTTTTCGTCCCATCAATTTTTCAGAATTTTGCAGTTCTTCAAACTTGGGTTCGGTTTTGAGGATATTGAAACAAGCCTGCATTTTGAACGTTTTCAGTTCAGTGTCTTTGAGGAACATTTTTCTGGCCTCTCAAGGTCTCCTCTAGTCCCACTACAATTAAGGCGATTAACAATTAGCCAACATATTTGTCATCCTGGTGGCTGGTGGTTGCAAACCAAGTAGTTGAACCTACGGTTATAGTCTTCCAGAATTCCCCCTTTTGCTGGTCGGTTTCCTTGAAGCCAAAAACGACAAACCTGTTCATTTTCTTCTTCAGAAAAGCCACAAAATTGAATTGTGAATTGTCATAAAAAATCTTTGTTTTGTTTATTCCCCAACACTTGTATGGCAAAACGCTTGTATGGAAATAGCTGAAAATGAGGTATTCAATTTAAATATGAAACATTAAAATATGACCCACCTATTGGTAGCGTACAAAGGGTTTTAGAACGATCTATTTCTTGTTTCTAAAAGTTACAAAAATAGACCAAAACGTATACCAGTTTCAATTTTTTCAATTTAGATTTGAGTATGTTCCAAAATATATAATAAAACAACGATTTGGACCACCGCTGAAGATGCCCTAAATATTTTGATATGAATTTTGATGCAAGCGAAATTTTGAACCTTATTTGTGACATGGTAATCGTGGTTCGCGGCATTAATAATCTTAGTTCATCTTTATACTAAATAGAAGTGGAGCATTGGAAATTTGAGGAATACACGTAATATAAACATACTTTTGTGTCGAACACAGGTATATTATCAATTTATATACCTAGCAGTGTGAAAGAAACTAGTGAATAATTAGTATTCAGACTACAACATATTTACATGCACATATGTTCTTACATGGGTACACAAGAAGATTTTGCAGTCCCGTCCCGGCTTTGCCGTATAGAAAATTGTTGATGTTTGTTTTGAAAAAGAAATTGAAGCAAGTGTTTGACACTTTTTTCCGGTATGGACTGCCTCACTGCGACCAGAATCGTTGATCTATTGTGAGTTATGCCCGGGTGTCCGCTATATCCCGCACTTCTATTATTAGCAATACCACTATTGAGAAGTAGCATGAAGTGGCTTATTATTATGTTATCCGTGCTTGTGAGTAATGTGATTTTACCCCTTCTGTTACACGCTATCTGCTCTACTATACCGAGCCTCGTTTTTTCTGCCAAATATCGCTAATTATAATTCCCTGCAGAAATTTCATTGTGTGTCTTTCTGGGCAGTTTTATTGATATGAGGGAAATATTTTTGTTAAGAGTAAGTCACACAAAGCTTTTATAGAACTCAGCGAATAGGAGGGTTAGTGGTGGGGGAGCCTGAGAATAAACCCATGCCTAAAATCCACTTCGATATCGAATGGTTTGATTCTACTAAGATTCGAAACCATGACCATCCGCTTGACAAAGCAGACTCTGTAACCTTGCGGCTACTTAGCGCCCGTTTTAAAGCACTTGTGCACTCAAATTGAATTTGATTTTTTTTTGGTCTAGACAAACATTATATTTTACAGCCACATTTTTTGGAAAAAAAATAGTTTCGAGATAATCGCAAATTACGCGCTGACAATAGCTGTCAAATCGGTTCTACTGCTCAGATGTTTATGATTTTTTGAGAAAAGGTACTCTAGTCGAAAAAAATCGAAATATTCATTTATTTTTTATCTGGAAGTACATATCCTTTCAGAAAATGAAATAAAGAATATTTAGATTATTTCAACATTGCGTGATTTTGGATAGGTATTATGTAACCTTTCAGCTTTATTACAAAAGTTCACATCAATGGACAACGTAATCCCAATTCACTAACAAAAAAAAAATGTAACATTGGTGTAACACCGGCTCACCAACAACAAAAAGTACAAAGAGCAAAAAGTTTTGAAGCACTGTTTTCAGACACTCGGTCTTTTGAAAGATCTTAAATTAATTTTAAAACGATGAAAAACGAGCTTGCGATTGGAGTTAATTCAACGAATTGACACTGCCATACCAAGAGCCTCCAGTACGATTTTCCAATTAATAATGATAGAGTTCAGTTTTCTTTGTAACTTTGTTAGTTCAAGGATTTTTTACACTCGCAAAACATGCAGGGTATGGGACTACTTCAACATCGGTTTTCTTCGTCTGGTTTCCTGCAGCATTCTAACGCAAAACCTGCCAGAGAGCGACTTCTGTCGATGTGATGCAATTCCTTACCGATACTCTAATTATTTTTCTATTATGTGTTATCCCTGGAAAGATAATCATATTTTGATGTGCGTTAAATGATAATCATACGTCAAATTGACTCTCGACTTTCAAATAATTGAAAATGCAATTTTTTCTTCAAAAATTATTATTGAATGGTCATTACAGTGTTAACTCATCGATAAATAACAAACACCAGAATTCAGGTTTTAATATATCTTTATTGTTCTAGAAAAAACGAGTAAAACCCAACGCACGCAAGCGAGGAGTCAAAATGACGCAGAGTATCTTTCCAGGACGCAACTTTGAAAGACTATTTGCAAAAAATGTTTGGGGATTTTTTTCTAGCATTCGTGCTGTGCAATTCCACAAAAAGGGGAACCTTTTTAATCCATTTTTTGAAAAAAAAAAAAATAAAAAAATCAGCAACTAATTAGAGTGCTCTATTGCTGATTGAACATATTTTGGCATTCATAACGGTTTCCTTCATTGGCATAGTATCTTTGGCAAAGTTGTAGATGATTATTTTGTCCTTAAAAAAAAAGTTTAGCTTTGAAAAACAAAATTTAAAATCATATGGTTTTCCCAAAAAAAAATATTTTTTTTCCTGATTTCACCATGATCGGACACTCCGCAATGTTAAGGTAATATTTTGCAGTTTTCATAAAAAAATCGTATTTTTATGAAATGAGCTTATATTTTTTTTGAAAGACAAAATTATCGTCTACAACTTAGCCGAAGACGTCACACCGATCAAACAAACAGTTTTGGCTCTAAAATATTTGTAATCATCTATTTCCGGTACAGCAATTTTCAATAGCTTCTCAAAAATTATTCGTGTTTTAAAAATTTAAACCAATAGCACCAAATACCGTCTTTTGCCAATAGAAACGTCTATGCAAAGTTTGAAACTGTGACATTTTCCGAGGAAGTCTCTGAAGATTGCGTCGAAGTTTATGTTTTTAAAATGACGAGTCAAACGACGGAAAACATAACCTGAGCTCCCCTTGTCCTAGAATAATTTTTTTTCTAAAAAAGTATTCTACGGTTGCACGTCAGAGTTTTTTATACACTTTCGTTTTTTTTTTAGAAAACAACGAACATTTAATCCTTTTTTTAAAAAAATTGGCAAAGTCGACTGAAATAAAAACATAAGTAAGAAAATAATAAAGTTATTTAAAAAGTCCTACATACGCATTTTTGGTAGTAGCCCTAATAAATAAAATTGATTCCAGTCGATTGCAAAAATGTTATTTCAAGAAGACCGTATTGAAAAACTTTGTATCCCGAAGTCGCTGTTCATGGAGTGAACATAGCTTCCGGAAAACTACGTGGAAAAAAAATATTTGGTAAAATTTTTCAATCATGTTTACTTGATTCTTTTGAAGAAAATTAAAAAGCAGTATTATTTCCATCTGCGAATGAACATGAATGTCGGAAAAATAATTAACAGAAACCATAAATACCCTATTGCGTAAATAACGTCTTTGCTGGGAAATGCGAGAAAAAAAACGCGTTAACTCCGAAATTCGTTGCTCACTCACTTAGAAGTGTTTCGGAATTATCCCTTAAATGCGCACGACGTTAAAAAATCATCTAAAAACATAAAATTTTTGTTTAACAGGTTTACTGCTCTAAGACTTATCAATATGCATAAAAAATTGAAAGATTTACTTTGAAATGTGCAAATATTACCATGTTGTTTTAAAACAACACTGCGACTTTATCGCAGAATAAACTATAAACAATTACTTTTGTTAACAGTAAGTTGAGTTTTCAGTATAATTTCTGATAGTTCAGACATTTTCACTTACCACTTATCTCTTATCAGGTCTCTTATCAGGTTTTATGAACCCATACTTAAAGTCCAGTTTTTTGACATCGAATGGCCTGATTCTACTAAGATTCGAACTTACGACCATTCGCTTGACAAAGCGGACTCTATAACCTTGCGGCTACGCAGCTCCCCAATAAATAAAATACATATATTTTAAAACGTTATTAGTAATGTTGGTTCAAAACAACATTGCGCATTTGAGGGTTAACATTCACTCCGGATTTTCCATTTTGTTCCACGTGCCGCGTATCCTTCGTGTAAAAAGCGACTGTAACGATTTTTTAAAAACAAGATGTTGGACAACAAAATTAATTTTCAATTTTAAAAAACAATTAAAAAATGACCAATGATCAAGTAAAAAGTTTTAAAGACTTCAAGAAACAAAAATACTTTTGGTGGTTTTGAGATTTTTGCTAATTAGAGAAACGGAACCAATTGGATTAGCACACTGAAGGTAATTTTAAATTTGTCCAATTTTAAGCTTATTTAATTTTTTTGCAAAAATAAAATGGTAAAAATCATCATAACAAAGTCGATAGTTGAAATCTAATAAATTTAGTGGAAAAAAAAAACAAAACATGCATTTTTCCCATATTTAAGCTTTGCTACAGCTTAGAAAGCTAATCGATTTAAGTTTATTAAACATATCTGTTCTTTTTTTAATATTTCATATAAGCATTAACACAGGTTTTAAGTTCAAAAGAGCAGTAAATTATGTTTTTATTTGAGTCTTTTCAATTTTTGTCAATACTAATTATATTGCGGGTGATAGGACAAAATATGTAATATTATTTTAAAAATTATGCACTAATCTGCAAGCAATACAGATTTTAGGAACTTTCTAGGACGCCGAAAATTGATGATAAACATATCAACCTCTAGCCAATTTTGAAAATCATTGAAACTTAGTATGGCCTGCTGACAATTGCCGTTTTTCACAAGTGCTATTGTGTTGAACTAATATTAAACATCTTGGAACATTCGCTACTCGCTAGATCAGTTCAACAGTGAAAACAAAATAAAGTTCTGAATCGTCTCTCTTAACCATGTCTTTGAGATGCGGCAAAGCCAATGTCCTCATGCTCGGAAACCCCTGTATACGATTTTGCACTGCTAGTGGGGTAAAAGTTTTCAAATTTACAGAAAAAAATTCAGTTGACACAAAAAACGTGGCAAAAAAAATTACAGCTCAGTCGATCAAGTCTAAGTTTCTGAAGCTTTAATGATCGAGAGATAATCACTTTTGAGAATCATGACTCCCCGTCAACTATGTGAAAGTAAAAAGTAGTAGATTCAATTGACTAATAACATGTTTTTTATTCTACAGAGAAGTTTGCCAAAATCACATCGATTTTTGCAAGTTTTCATTTTTTTCAAAGTGCACTGATTTTAGTAAATGCACTCTATAATGTTTCAAAGTGAATTAATTTTTGTTTCCATTTTACAGCTTATTATAAATTATATGTATATATTTTGCCGCTGAATATAATACAGGTCGGACTCAATTATCCGGAATTCGATTTATTTTTGCTTCTCAAGATTTCACCCCCTTCGCCTCATACAAGTAGAATATAAAAAAAGAAATATTTATTTTATGTTCGTTAATAGTAAATTTGAATATTTCTCTGTGATTCAATTATCGGAAAACTCGATTATCCGGAATGAAAATTTTTTAATGTTCCGGATAATCGAGTCCCACCTGTATACAAAATCGGATTTTCCATTAGTTTGTAATCAATGTTTCAAAATAAAATTATTTAAAAGTCCACTTATCTGTGGCTAAGAAACAACGGGCACACTTATTTTGACAAAAAAATACTTAATAAAGTGCAGTAAAATTTCACAACAAAACTTATTTTGCATTCTTTCAATTTGATCGACCTGTTTCTAACATGAATGTAAGATTTTATAATTTATTTTCATAAAGATTTCGTTTGATAAACAAACTAAAAATCTTCGTCCCACACCTTGAACAATTAAGAGCAATTTTCATTAACTTGATGAGCAAAAAAAATTAAGTCTAAACAAAACAACTAAAACTGCCGGACATTCGAAACACTAACCTGGTGAGTGCGATTGCACTTATTAATGATGCAGAAGAAAAAAAACACCAAAACAACACATTTGCTGGCTACCAAGCAGCATTCATTTCTAATCTAGCACGGATCAAATCCGTTTTAAATTTCCTAGATTTTCCAGCACACGACACTGATATCCATTGCACTGCACCTCTATGAGTTTTACTAGTTTATTCACAAACAATTTATTCATATAACACTGCTGATTTCCAGCAATTTTGGCACCGAAAAACCACGCACTTTTAATTAGCAGCCGGATAAACACTTACGACACTTCAGAAACCGCCGCGACGTTTTTTTGTTTTTGAAAACATGCGGAAACGTTTTTTTTTACCGCGACACGAAATAATTTATATTTTAATCACAACTCGTTTGAAAATGAAAAAAATGTTTGCGCTACGTTTGCTAGCGATGAGAATTAAGAGGGTTCAACACCCACACTAATACAATAAATCGTGTATCTGTTTGCGCAACGTTGCTATCGGTGAGAATAGAGATCTACGCCAAAGCGAGAAAGACAGAAAAAAACCGAAAGAATATGCCCGGCGCCAGAAGAGAAAGACGAAAAAACAGAAATAGAGCGTCCAGCGCACACACCAATGCGAGAGATCGTGTATTTCGAGCGAATCCGCATGAATTTTGAGAGAAGCGGGTCGGATGGTCCGAATCGCGTTCCATGAAATTCTGACTGGGAAGGAAGGCGGAGAGAGTGCACCAGTAACGATTTTTTTCATATGGTGCTCTTTTGTGATCTTCGTTATTCACCTACCATGGAGGTCTGTTTGCAAATGTGCGAAGAATAAGAATAACTCGCACACTGACGACGATGTCAACGCATCATAGGCTTGGTTTATACGTATTCATTAGTCGCTAGAAGCGATTTTTTTCCATCGGTGGTTATAACTAGCATATTACAAAATTGTTACACATTTTATCTATCCAACAACATATTGGTTATTGTTATCCATGATGTGATTATGCTGTTATTAACGTTTGAAATCTGACGCAACATTTGCCAGTTTCATTTCCAATTTTACAGAATGCATCCCAGTATAGTAAACAAGGACGTTGTCCCACGTCAAAATCTCTACAAATGATTGACGTTGTTTGCTAGCACAACCACGTATATCAAAAAGTAAAACTGATTTAATGTTGCGATGAGAATTAATAACAATGCAAACAATCGAACTGCAAAATAAATGATATGGAATTATTAAACTGCTAGGAAGAAATATTATGATTTACACGAGTTCTTACAATTTTTTCTGTAAAATTCCAATTACCGATTGATCAAACATTCTAAAGTGTCAAATGATTTTCGGCTTCAATAAAATTGTCATGAAACCAGAAAAAAATTGTTTTGAAAAACCAAAGTCTAAAAGCTGCCAAAACTTTTTAAAATTAATTCATACATTGATTTTCAAATGATGAAATGACAATCACTATCCACAGTTTAACAGCGTACTTATAGATGAGCAATTTTCGTTGAAACCGTCCCACTAGTGACACGAGGTCTTTCAAAAGGACATTTTTGTGTCTAATTGAAAGGAAGTAATGAAAAAAAAAATATTAAACTACTTTGGTTAGTTCATATTGATAGACCCCTCAGGCACCAAGGGGTCAAACGGTTTTTGAAAAGGTGTAGTTTGAGAGATTCTTGATCTTTTTATTGATCCATTTCTCCTGAAATTGTCATTGAACCCTCTACGAACAGTACGTCGTTTTAAAGAAAAATGATAGAGCTTTCATCGGAAGTAAAAAAAAAATAGATTGGCCGCCATCTCAGGTTTTTTTTTCTTCTGAAAAACGTGTTTTTGAGCAAGTATGCAACCACCGATTTTTAATTTGACACCACAATTGGAAAGCTGAAAAAAAGCTTCAAGATACATTCATACAATTAAATCAACAACAAGTTTATCTTGCCATTCAGATCACTTTTCGAACTCGAGCTTCGATCAGTTCAACACATTACACGCGGTTAATATCAAAGCAACGAAATATACTGAACCCCTGGTGTGCGTATGATGTGGACAGTTAGTATTCCTAGTTCACGTGCACCCATGCAGTCATTTCTGAATGGTACTTAATCAATTTGCCTGAATTTTGATAGGTAGGTACACTTTTCGCCAATAATAATAGAGATGAAGAAAAAAAAGATGGTGATTGTTGTTTGAGAACTGCACTGGCATACGCGTCAAGGTTCCTTGGGATAAAGCAATTCTGAAATGATCTGCTATAATTGATAACTAAACTAGATCGTCTGAAGGTAAACAAAATAACCAGTATCCGTCAAACTTAGATGCGTGATGTCACCGTGCGATGGTCTATACCAGCGGTTCTCATCCTTTTTTTGTCCGCGTACCCCTTGGCGATATTTTACAAATCAATTGTACCCCCAGACTTGGAATGTTCACGCAGAGTGGGAGGGAGTAGTGGTTGATCATGTTTTGGTAGTCTAGTTCAGGTTTCAAATTGAACTGTGATTTGTTTGATTGCTACAGTCATGTTTTAAGAGCAAGTTTGAACAACAAATAAAGTATTAAAAAAAAACTGCTTTGTCCGCCATTACTGATTTTTCTTTCGCGTAATCCTTGAAGGCTCTCGCGTACTCCTAGGGGTACGCGTACAAGAACTGCTGGTCTATACGTTCTCTGGCAAACAACAGAGATATTTATGGGTTTCTTTGATTTTTTCACTTTTCACGTTCGAAAATGTAGTATAATGTTGGCCGTTTCGTATTTCCAAAGTTTATTGATTGTAGTTCATCAATGAACTCGGTCCATGGCAGCTTGCCTTCAGTTTCTTGAGCGTCGTACACTTCCAATATCTTGCTCCAGCTCGTTGCGCACCTCTACGTCAGTTTTGCGGGATTGCAGTCCGGCATTCTTACAACGTGTCCCGTCCGTTGTACCGTTCCAGGTTCAGTGACTTTCTGGATACCGGGCTTAAGGTAGAGTTGCGCTAGCTCGTGGTTCATTCTTCGCCTCCATACGCCATTCTCACATACTCCGCCGAAGACGGTCCTATGAACACGTAGTACGTAAAAGGCTAATGCTTACAAGTCCTCCTCAAGCATCGTCCATGTCTCGTGCCCGTAGAGGACTACCGGACTTATGAGCGTCTTGTACATGGTGCACTTGGTACGGGGGCGAAGTTTACATGACCGTACATCTTGTGAAGTCTGACGTTACCAATGATCTACAAATGGTACACAAATCCTCCAAACACCTCAAACTGATCTCCGTCGATCACTACACTACTGCCTATGCGAGCTCTATCGCGCTCGGTTCACTCTGGATCTGGATACTTGGTTTTCGACATATTCACCTTCAATTCAACCTTTTCTGCTTTACGTTTCAGCTTGGTGTACTGTACAGCAACTGCCTAGAACGTCCTAATGAGCAGATGAACTCGGTTGTTCTTAAATTCCAACTTGTCGCCCTTTTTGTATATTGGGCATATTACTCCCTCCTTCCGCTACTACGGTAACTACACCCAGATCCTGACTATCAGCTGATGCAGACAGAAAGCTAACCAATCCGGGCCCAGCTTGATAAGCTCCGCTGCGATGCCGTCCTTTCCAACGGATTTGTTATTCTTGGGCTGCTAGATAGCATCCTTGACTTCACTTGGCGTGAGGGGCGGTATGTCTCCCTCATGTGGTGTGCTGACGAAGTCGTTCTCCTACCGTCTCAGTCCTCTGCCTCTGCGACATTCAGGTGTTCTTGTGGTGCTGCTTCCATCTGTCAATCACCTCTCGTTCATCCGTCATGATTCTTCCATATTTATCTCGACACATTTCAGCTCCCGGCACGGAAAGGTTTCTAGGTACGTTGATTTGACGTGGTGGTCATTTGGTTTTTCATTATCTTTAACATAATGGAGGTTAGACTAATTGGTCTAAAGGCGTTTATCGGTCTAAAGTGTTTTATCGCGCTTGCCATCCTTTGGTATGAAGATCACTCTCGTTTTTCTCCAATAAGTAGGTATGTGATCAAGTGTTAGACTGGCCCTAAATATCTCGGTTATGAATGAAATTATTACCCTTTCACACCGTTGAAGCATTATCGGTAATCAGGGCCGGCGGTTCATGTGGGTAGTATGGGTAGTAGTACCCACTCGGAAAGTATCCCTGTGGGTACTTACCCAAACGGAATTATCGAACTTACAATTGCCGCGTACATATGCGAGCAATCGCTTTTTAATGGACATCGTTGAGCGAGAGTTCATTAAGCTACAGATTTAATGTATTTCTAAGCAATTTGCTATTAAACAAATTTTCGATTTCGAAAACCTCAAAAGCTACTCTTGTGCATTTTTGTCATTGGTAAAAAAATGAGACTTTCTCTACTGTAATACCCCATTCAAACTACACCGCATATCACCTGATATCAGGCGATTCGTGGTATCGAGGCCCTATCACCATACTACCTGATATCCCATACAATCGAGCTGTCATCGGATATCACCTCAGATACATGATATCGCGGATATCATGTTCGAAAATCAATAAAAACTAGATTTGCAGCAGTTGGCATCACGGACAAAAGACATTTGACGCAACCCTACAAATTTCGAAATTCGCGTTGCATGCGAAAAAGAAGGAAGGAAATATTTTTGCTCTTGTCATCCCGCAAATTTTGACAATTGCATATGAGAGTTCGCGTTGGTGCGAGCCAACTAGTTGACTTCTGTATCCTAATTACATTGCTCTTGTTGTCTTGTTTTTGCCTTGACCTGTTTTTGTTTTCTTCTCTTTTCAATTACCAAATCAAGTGTCAAACCATATCATCTGACTGTAGTGTGAACACCCGAGGTGATATCCGATATCATCTGGCGATATCAGGTGATATGCGGCGTAGTCTGAACAAGGCATAAGTAAAGCCTTACCAGAAGTCCACGTAATTTTAAATTTTGGATGAAGACTTTTTTCGAGGAGACAAAACTGTTAAAAAATGCACAAAAATTGTCTATTTTTCATGGGTTTACCTTTACATGCACTAACGAAACAACCCATGCAGCATCAATCATAGTGACCCATGAGTCAGCATGAATCTGGAATCTACTTCATTCATAAGTGTGCGCATTTAAAGAACGGTACTCCGCCACGTCAAAAACGGATATCGTGTGACACTTTGTGGACGCCGGGTTTGGCCTCTATAATATCCTGGCACTATTGGACAGGAATCAAAGCATCGAACAAAAACCGGTTCCGAACGGCCGATGAACCTGAGCGATAAGAAGCTTCAAGGGATGCTTAAGAGGAAAACCGAGGGAAAGTGGCTACATCGCTGCGTGCGCTTGGTCGGGAGCTTGGTGCCATCGGCCAAACTGTGAAAATTACCTGGCGAACATGGATGGCAACGACCAGCAGGGCACTTCGTATTTTACTTTCTCCCTGAAGGAAGTGAGCTCCGAGGTGAAGATCATTTGACTCACCAAGTTCCTCAAGAAGGTGCTGCTGTAGCTGACAATCAGCGAGAAGAGGATGTCAAAGCCGCTGACTGGCCGTGAACGGGGAAATTTAAAGAAAGAAGTGCCTGCGAAAAGTTGCGTCGTTCATCAAGAAATACCATAAGGGCGAGAACGCGGTGTACTGGCTGAATCTGCCGTCGGCCCACTATTCGAAGCAAGCGTTGGAGGAGATGGTGCGACCCCTAGCCGGCCCCATCTAGAGTTTCTGGGGAAAACTGAAGCGTAAGATCTGCCCCAACAATTTTGTCGCGAAAATTGAAAAATAACGTATTTTTCATGTCCGCCATGGCGATTTTTTCGGTCAACTGCTGGAAGGCCAGCCATGAACCTTCCCTATTCCTTGCTACCCACTTGCGAAAATAGTGTGACGCCGGCCCTGTTGGTAATAATCCTTCCAGTCCCGGGGACTTATAGGGCTCAAATGAGTTAATGGCCCATTCCACTTTTGATTCAGTGAAGATATCGCAGCCTATGTAATGCGCATTTGTCCTAGCGATAGTAGAACCAGCACGTGGCGCATCTGAGTCCTTCGTTTCTTTTTCTAGAATAGTTATAATAGTGTTTCAAGAGAGTCTGCAGTAAAAGTACCGTCGTCCTTCTTTATTCTGTTCAAGCCATTCGTGTCATCTTTGGACAGGGCTTTGTGTACTCTTGCAGCTGCAGGGGTGCTTTCATTCTGTTCGCACATTAATCTCCATCTCCTCCTGCGTGATTTTCTGATTTATTTATTGTATGACTCTCTATGAGCATCAGCTTATCGTAGCAATAAAGGAATGCAGCGATTTTTGTCGAAAATCGTTAATAACTTTATTTGACATAGCTTCTAATGTTTCAACACCAGTAAGTCTAAGTAATTCGTGTGTACCAAACCAAGGAGGACGCTTTAAAATCATTTTCAGAATTTTATTCTGAATCCTTTGGAGCGTTTTCTTCCTTGTTGAACAGCAACTTGACCAGATCGGTACAGCATAAAGCATAACTGGTCTGAAAATATGTTTGTAAATCAAACGTTTGTTCTTTAAACAAAGTTTAAAATTCCTGTTAATGAGAAAAACCTTGTGCCATCAGTGGGACGGTTTCAGCGAGAATTGCTCAGATACATACACAATAGGGTGGCATCTGGGTATATGAGAAAATTGTCATCATCGAATTTGAAGATGTTTTGACCCTCAAAAATTAATCATCAAGTTTAAGACATTTTTCACTTGACTTCTAGGAAGCCAAAGGATCCGGCAGAGGCGACAACTACACCGCTGCCCTATTCCGGTTGTCTCTCAAAGGCCACACCCGGTCCAACGACGGCAAAAAGAAACTCCGTTGGGAGCGTACCGTGATCTGCAAGCGGTTACCGGATTGTAAAATCAAGCGGGAAGCGTTCAAAAGTGAAGCTCTCTTTCGCAACGAGGTTGAATTCTACAACACCATCATGCCGGAGTTTGTTGCGTTTCAGAAACGCAAATGCACCGCCAGCGGGCAAATGTTTCGAGCGGTGCCCCAGTGCTATCTGGCCCAGGATGATTTGATAATGCTGGAAGATTTGCAGGTTCGTGGCTTCAGTATGCCCGATCGGCAGGCTGGCCTCGGACTGGAGCAAATGCGAGTGACTTTAACGGAACTGTCCAAATTCCACGCAGTCAGTCTCGCCTACCGGAAGCAGCAACCGGCTGAGCTTGCTAGGCTAACGGCTAGGATTTCCGAGGGGATTTTTTCGAAGGCTAACGCTGAATGGTACAAAAATTATTACGATATTCTCACAAGGAATGCTATCCAAATGGTTACGCAAACGATTCCTGAGAAAGTTGGATATTTAGAAAAATTGGAGGGTTTCCTGAGTGACTGCTTTGGAAATATGATGGAGTTGGTAAGCAAGGAAAGCAAATTAGCGGTCATTTGCCACGGCGATTGTTGGACTAATAACATTCTGTATAAATACGACGATAAGGGTTGTATAACTGAGGTTAGTTTGGTCACATAATGTAGTTCAGATAATGAATTAATTTCATTTTTTTATAGAAGTGCTTTGTGGACTTCCAGCTGATCCGCTACGGGTCTCTCGCTCTGGATCTCGCCTACCTGATTTATTGCTGCACAGATGCATCCTTACGTAAGGAGAATCTCCAAAACTGGTTGCGAATCTATCATCAGCAGTTAGTGAAGTCGTTGAAGGTTCTGGGATCGTTCCACGATTATTGTACTGATGAAGCGGATCTGTGGCTTCAGATCGATGGCGAGTTCAAACGGTACGCACGATTTGGCTTAGGCACGGCCATGGACATGCTGCCGATCAGTACCTGTTCATCGGAGGAAGCACCAGACCTGTACGCTAGTGGATCCGATACGGCTGCAACGCCACCGGAGCTGAACGTTCCACCGAATGAACTCTGTAGAAAAAAAATGACTGATATTGTGCTCGAACTTGTTGACGGTGGTATGCTCTAAGAATGCAGCATGTGAAATCTAATCTGTAGCTGTTTTACCTAGATGTTACTCATCAAATGGTTGATTCGATCACTTGTGATAGGACAATAAAGTTTAACTCCACAGCTGATGTAATGTAAATGTTTGCATTTTTATTTCCTTTTTAATTGATTTATGCACCCATGAAGGAGTAAGTCTAAAACATGAAATTGTTTTTTTTTTTTCTAATGTTTCGAATTTCAGTCTTCGTGTTCTACCGAAATGTCTGGGAAACGTAAATTTTCGTTCAACGAGTTTCTAAATACTGAAGGTTTGAGTCAGATTTGAGCTGTTCTACTTATGCTTGAGGTGGGAACTGTAGTGATATTACATGGTTTATGCTATTTTGTTTTTTATTTGGTGCAAAATTCAATGTTTTTTTTTTAATTTTTTTCATTTCTAAAATGACCTAAGTTTCCTCCCTTATTTATCGGATATTGCAAAAACGCTCTCATGAACGAGCAAAATAGCAATTAAAGAACGAAAATAACTTATTAATTTAATAAAAAATATTTTTTTTTAGAATTTGAACAAATACTTTAACCACAATTTCTATTACTGTTTTAAAGATAATAACAAAAACAATGATTATGATTATGATTATGATTAAGATGATTATTTTGTTATTCTATCATCGAACAAACTTCAATTTTTATCGCCAAGCAGACGTTTACAGAATGGCGAATAGACTGTATTGAAAAACATATTAGAACTTCGCATAAAGTTTCAGATACATGAAACCAAAAGAACACAATCCCACCACAACATCACCACAGCTCCGTCAAGTTCTACTTGTTCTACGATCGGTCGGTTATAATCCGTCGAACCACACTACGCATCTCACTGCTGTAGTAATACTTAATACTTTTAAAAATCACAATGTACTTTCCCGAAGATCCCTCAACCTGGCAGTTGGCTACCGCAGTGCTCAGTGTCGGAGTGGAATCTTCATGTACTCCTCTAGCTAGGTTTTCTCGTCGATACCGAGTGCTTCGAATGGCTTCAGGTACGGCAGCGGCCGCTGTGGCCAGGTTTTTCGCTTCTTCAACCCTTCTCCGATTCGTTCCAAATTTTTCAGCTCCGCCAGTATCGGGAAGAGACGCTGCTCGATGAACTCACCCGAAGTCCACTGTTGTGTGACAGATCGACAAAAAAGTCAAAAATCTTTCCAAAACTACTTTCACGATTTAATACTTACATGGTCATAAACATCAGCTAATGTGGAGGCGGTGTTCCGCGCCAAATTGGTAATGGAATTCAGCAGCCTATAGTCCTCACCCAGCAGATCGTCGACGCGCGTTCCGGACGAAAAGTTATGACGAATGTTGTAATCCGTCAACCAACCGCGTTTCTGTTTAACGTCGTCTATGTACTCCTTCGCCTCGGTTATGAGCGTCATCAAGCGAAGAATGAAGCGGTAGATTACACTGCCGGGAAACATGCACCGGGAAAAGGTCGACAGCATTGTATCCTTGTGAAGCTCGATCCATGCGTGTCGTTCGCTAGTTGGTTCCGGACATGTAAGACTACTTAAAACTGGATTTGTTTTAGCGTTAACATCGAAGTATCCCCGGGAAGCGGTCGACAAACAAATCGCAAGCGAAGGCAGGGATGTAGGGAGAAGTTCACATAGGATAGCGAAATGATCGTACCGTTGCCAGCCGGTGAGAGCCAGTCCCTGTAAACCATGCGCAAACCGACTTCCTTCACCTTGCATAACGGCTAACCACCGCAGGGTATTCTCCAGGTGGCGGCGAATCGGTGGAATTAGTAAGGCTTCGCCGTGCGCACCCTTGAAGGCAGATGCAGCCCAAGCCGTGCTAAAAACAGTTGAATACTTCTCCCAAGTAGAGGATTGAATAAACTTGTAAATATCCTCGGCATACACCCAAATCATGGGTTCGACCAGATTGCCTATCCCGGAAGACTGCAAAGTATCTAGTGACATGTGGCGCAACATATCATCCCAAATGATAATCTTCAAATGGGGCCATTTCTTGTTGATGATCGTTGCCACATTGTAGACGTGGTTCAGAAACAACTGGTCCTTCATACGATTTTTACACCGACTGCACTGCCCAATTTGGTAAACTTCGTCGCAACCAATGTGAATATGGGTAAGCTTAGGCGTTAATTTTTCTATGTCTTCTTTGTGGAGAAGATTTTCGTTTTGAGCGGGTGTATGATACTCTATAATTTGATCCAAAAGTTCTTCTAAGAAAATCATCGATGAGTTTTGATTTGGACAAAGAGCTTGCGGAGCATCTTCCACCTCTCGAAGATGTTGAAATTCCTGCAGCTTCAACACAAACTCTAAGTGACCGAATGTTTGCACCAAGGGGATAACCGTTAAACCTAGTGCGAATGCTGTTTTAAGGATTTCTAGTATATCATTTTTGCTGTAGGCATTCTTAGCTGCAATAGGCGATAACGTTCCACTGTACGGGAACATATCTTCGTACTCTAGCAAAAGTCCGGTAGCACCCAATGTTTTCATTATTGGCATTAGTCGCTTAAGGTAGGATATTTTCGGTGGGGCGCCTTTCAAATCCAAGTGAACCAGCCTTTGGATCGGAGGTGGATGACCTCCAGGGCCTAAGCCAGTGATCACCGGAATTCCCATCTTTTTAAGCTCGTGCTCGTAGTGGTTTTGTCTCTCCGCGGCTATTCTTAGCTCTTCGGAGGATTTTTTCTTAACAATATCCTGCTTGGAAATGTGTGGTCTTTCCTCGCGGTCCTGCATTATGGCTTCCCATTCATTGTAGAACTTAGCTAAAATTTGAGTAATAAATTTTTTTTTCTAATCAATATTTTTTTTCGTCATACCTCTATTCTTCATCGAAAAGCTCCCCGTTGGCTTCACAAACTTCACCCCAGCACCGCTCGCGATCTGTCCACCATCGTCGACCGACGCATCATCGTAAAAACCCAACCGCTGCAGTAGACTTTCGTGGCGACTCGCACCGCCCATCATCAATTCTTTAACCGACACGATTTTTCCACCGTCCGTGACGTGCGTTGTGTACAGGAAACCCCAAAACCATAGGGCCAGCAGAAAAAGCAACGAAGTAGCCAGCAGAAGCAACTTTTTACGCCAGAAGAGCATCAGTATTCGGGAGTGCATGATGAAGCTTCGAGTATCTGCGGAGGTATCAAAATGAATGTCAATTAGCGTCACAGAAAATGGAAATGTATGGATGATAGCAATGAGCAACGGCTGTCGATACTTATCCGTTAATTGATAAATAACTAATTACATATTGGCAATATTACACGGGAATATGTTGTATTTATGGTCTGACTTAGAGGAGTAGCTTATTGAAATGCTGCTGAGTTTGTTTCCATTTTGTCATAGCAGAACATGTGAAGTCTCAAAAAAAAAATCGATTTTGCAAAAGTCAAGGTGCTCAACCCTCAATTGAAAGATAATGTCATTTATAGTATTTTTGTAGAACATTTCGACCTTCGAAAAGAAAAGTTCTCAGGTTGCCCAAACGTGATTTATGAAAAAATTACTTTTTTAAGCTACAAAACCACTCTTTTGAATTTTTGCAATTCTGTTCGATTCCCACATTATTCCATAGGTTTTTTTTTTCATTTTTGTAGGACTATTTTTAAAAAGTGAATTTTTCACATAGTTGTTGAAATAGTATGAGGGTGGTATTCAAGACACGATCGCATGACGTTGACTACCGTATTCTTATATTCCATTAAAACATATAGTAGAGGGAATTGCAACGCTTTTATTACAAAACTTCGAGGCACCAAAAGGTGCCAGTTGGCGATTATTCTTGTTTACTGGTTAGATATTGCCATTTTTATATGTGATGGAAAACTAAGCATTTTTTCAAATATGTCAAATAACTTTTTATTTTGGGAAATGAAAAATAGCAATTGCTGGCTGATAACTTAGTAGAAGGTTTCAAAATTCGGAAAAAAATTGGGTAGAAAGTTTCAAGTTGAAACTTTTAAAGAAAATTGTGATTTTACTGTTTTCTCATTTATGTTGCTCATAATATGTAAGAGATCGAGACATGATGTCTTCGGCAAAGGTTTGAGATAACCTAAAGCAGGTATTAGACGAAGCAAATATTTGCTATTTTTTAATACAGATTTAATTTGGTGCAAATAAAAATCGTACCAAAAATAGCAAATATTTGCTTCGTCTAATACCCGCTTAAAATTTTGTCGCAGACACCTCGCATCTATCTCAATCTGATTAAAAAATAAATTTTCTATCTCACTCATTGGTGGATTAATTACCCATCTTTCTACATTTAAAAAAGCATTTCTGAATATCCTGAAACTTCTCCGAACATACGTTAGGGCTATAATCAACATTTATATTTTAGACTGCTTAGATAAATAATCGCACAAACGGCAAAATAAAACGCTGTACAACGGAGATATTGAGCATTAGAAGCATTTGTTTACAGATGCTTAGTTGTCCATCACATGTAAACATGTCAATATCTCAGCTTAAATTTTCGTCTTGAATCCCGCTTTCCAGTAAAAGTTTCAGTTCCTATCGGAAATTTTGTTTGTATGTGTTTCAAAGGGTTTTGTCTGAAAATTATGGGAAAAGTTCTATTTTTTGTGATATTTAATGTTGAAGCCCATTAAACCAACCCTACAAAAATTAAAAAAAAAATATTTAGAAAAATGTGGGAATCGAACAGAACTGCAAGAAGTGCAAAAAAGTGGTATGGTAGCTTAAAAAAGTCATTTTTTTCATAAATCACATTTGGGCAGCCTAAAAACAATTTTGTAGAAAATCGAAATGTTCCAAAAAAAAAATACTATAAATTACAATTTAGGGTTGAGCACCTTGACTTTAGCAACATTGATTTTTTTTGGGCCAGCCTAATATAAAGGTACAGTTTGGTAAACCTGTATGATATATGTGCTTCGTTAAAACGAGTAAGAATTACACTGGTCAACACAGGTTCAATCCAATAGCTCAATCCGGAAAAAATTAAAGATTATAGCTGTTCAATCATTCCTTTGTCGATGTGTTTTTGGTGTTCCTAGCAATTACCGTTGGTTGGCAAACGGTTGCAAACTCGCACAAAACTAGCGCTGTGTAGGACGCTGATACTCCCGGTAGCCCTTTACGGATATGAAGCATGGACGCTGAAGAAGGCTGATCGACGAGTACTCGGAGTTTTTGAACGTAAAGTTCTGCGGTCGATACTTGGCGATAAATTGGAATATGGAGTGTAGCGCAGACGCATGAATCAAGAACTGTACCAAGTAAACAAACATGCTGATATAGTGAAGGTAATACAGCGGGGCAGGCTTCAGTGAGCTGAACATGTAGCCAGAATGCCTGACGAGAGAGCCGCCAAAACTATCTTCAGTAGAGAACCAGGAAGAGGCCGTCGACTCCGTGGTAGGCCTCAGTGCGCGGTGGAAGAAATTGCCCTTTAGGTAACAAATCTGTTGCTAAAAAGCAATCAAGTTCTTCTCCAGTCAAATAACAGCACATTCTGTCATATATTTTACAAATGCTACGGGAGTCTAATAATGGTCGTTTCAATGACATGCGAAATTTTTACTTGTCGAAGAATGCTCCCTTTCCATCTTCAGTTAAGAAACAACACAAACTGTCACATATGTTGCACATGTTTGTAGTTCCTTCTATCTCTGATTCATCCAGTGATGTGTACAGTGCTTTTTCGATTTTATCACCGTGAATTAAGCGAAATGAAAAAAAAAGATTTTTGTGTTGTATGTTCAATTGAAATTTATAATATTTTGAGTAAAATGATGCACTTCCATAGTTCAATGGAATATAAGTTCCAGAAACGAATGAATAGACAAAAAAATCTAGAACAACATTCGCAACTCCGGCAACTCTGGATACACGATATATTATTTCTAACTAGACATTTAAGGCTAACCGGTGAGATTCTGCTTATGAGTGAATAAAGGGAACAGATATACACGTGGTCGTTGCGTCAATACAAATGCAGCGAGTGAAGTCTCGATAACACATGCATTACCGTTCTTGGTTGTATATTCTCCTGCAAAAACACATACAAACGTGTAGCCGTCATATATTTTGTTGCTGATTGGTTATTACTGTTTGTGTCTAATGCGCAGTAGTAAAAAACAAAAAGTAATAAAATGTTGCTCAAAAGTAACAAAATCCTCCCCGTTTGTGTTGGGTGTAGAACATGGGACAACTATGCTTGGAACGGTAGTGTATCGAAAGCAGATTTTCATCAATCAGAGCTGAAAACAATGTCAAATATAAGTATTTTTTAAATCGAGACGATACCCAGAGTCTGGAATTCAACTCCAGACTCCATTATGAAATTAAAAATGGTACCAAAAATGCCCAAATACCATCCGATATGAGTTTATCAGGAACCAGAATGATGCCCAGAGTCCAACTCTAGACGTCATTTTGAAATCCACGATGGCGACTTCCGTTTTTCAAAAAACAGCCAAAAATGATCAAATACCACCCAATATGGATATTTCCGTATGCGAAATCACCCCCAGATGCCATTTTGAAAAGGTGGCGAGCCAATGCCCAGAGACCAGGTATTAATTACAGACGCCGTTTTGAAAGCCAAGATGGCTGCTTACAGTTGCCAATCAGGACGATGCAATGATGATTCGATCTCAGACGCCATTTTGAAATCAAAGGTAGCAATTTTTTTGTGACTTTTACATTTTATTACTGACAATAAATCAGGCATTATTAGCGTTGTTACAACGAAAAAATGCAGACACCAAACATTTGCCCACATAGAATGTAAATGCTCTCCATAAAGTCACTCGGATTCTAGTTAACGTTGTTCAATAAACTAAGCGAAAACCGTTGAGAAATTTTGGGATGCAACTATCAATCAATGTAAGTGTTAAATCAACGGCTCGCGATGCTGAAAATATAACAATGACATTAGCAAATTTTGTACAAATTGTTATTATATTCTTGAGTCTCGTCTACAGGGTTCGTTTGCTCATCTTGATCTTATAAATAAAACTATTTTCTCTCCTCTTAACAACTGTGAGCTTACATTCAATGTGCATCATACCATCTACTGATGAGGGAGAGCGAAGAGTAATAGTTTCTCTGGCGAATAAACTCTCAATTTGACAGACATAAGCCCCTGAAACTCCTGTAAATAGTTCATCCGTACACGCAAGATTAGTGAAACTAATTGCTCAGTAAACATCTAAGATCTGCGTTACTTTTCTCATCGCTTTGGGGTGCAATAAAATCAGTATAAAATCGAACGTACCTCAGAATACGCTTCCATGGTGAGTTCTGAATATTTCTATGATCTTAAATTCAAAATGTGAGCAAAAATCAAGAGAATGAATAATGCCTGATCGTTTACACCCTTGATATTCCTTTAAACAGATTTCAAATAAGTTTATCTTACGTCGAGATAAACCTATTTCAGTATTGTAGGGTATTTGGAGCAAAATTGACATGTTGCTGACATTTTACGTGGATCATTCACATACCAATGGACTTCTGAGATTTTTCCCAAATATAAAACATAATTTGACTAGCACATTTAAATATTAGTGGATCCATTATTGCTCTACATCAGGGGTTTCCAGACTTTTTCCTTTTTTTTTATTCTCGCTTATTTTCCGTCGGTCTATTTCCGCCACTGTTGTGGCCAATAACCGACGCCCAGGGAGGCGACTCCACACCCAGGTCCCTAACTCACGACCCGTTTATTAACGGACCGGCGCCAACGGCTTTACTTCCTCATGCGATGGAAGGCGTGATCCCAGAGATTTTTCGCCTCAGAAAATATCCCGGTGTCGGCTAGGATTGAATCTAGACCAGTTGGGTTGGTTGTGTGTGGATCACGCCACTTCACAACCATCGACACCTATGTCGGCGGTGGGATTCGAACCCAGGCGTCGAGCGTGGTTGGCAGAGACATTACCAACCACACTAGGCCCCCGCTCAGACTTTTTCCTTGGCGGAGCCCTTTTTCAAGCCTAAATATTTGACGGAGCATCTGCATTTTTCAATCAACGAGCAAATTGTTTCGCAAATTTTAATAACTATAGATCAAGGCACAGCTGCAACCTGTCAGCTCTGGCGAGGACGTCCCTATCTCAACCTCCTCGGGGTGGTACCTAGAATATTAATAATCTTGGTGAAGATCCGGTCCCAACCCCGATGGAAATCTTAGCCCTATGTTAACTGAGAAAGATTTCTTTAATCGTCTGTTCTCCCATATTGGGCCACGTATAACTGCGTCTGATTCGAAGCTGATAGCTGAGCTATAGAACGCGGTGTCTCGCCAGTTATATCCAAGACGGCGGTTCTGTCACGAAACAAGGCATCGCGGCCTGAGCAGCAATCCAGGAAGTGTGGTCAGCGGAGACGGGTAAGCGTGGGTTCCATGCAGTAGATCCTATCGCGGGAATAACTTTCGAATATCACGTACCAATAATGAGAAGGCGTAAGATAGGTGAATTTCACCGCAGCCAGAGGTGTGACAGTCTGTAGCACATATTTTGCATGAAGAGATATCCAAAAGCGCACACGGCAACATCCCAATGGCAAGGCCTACTTTAAAACCGACCTTAGTCTGGTAAACGAACGGCATTTCTCAGACGTCATCGATGTGCTGTCCCTCCGAGACCCAAACGTCGAAGGGAACCTAATAATTGATGAGACTGGTGGCCATGTGTTAGAAATAACATTTCGAGGTTGAACGATGAAGAAGAAAAAATTGTCGAAAAAACAAGATAGATATTGAGGAAGATAGATAAGCTGTGTAGCAGCATCTGTAGTGTGATCGCAAATTGAATCTTCTACAGAAAGTTCATTGATTTGAAAATGCAGGTGCTCCGCACAATATTTGAATTGAAAGAAAGGTTCCGCTGAGTGAAAGATGCAGAAAACTGACTGGAAAATAACGATTGCTTTCTGGTTTTATAAAAACACTGCGGAGCAAATACTTCGCGGAACATCAATTGCTCACTGCTATTCATATTTAATATTATTTTGCTTAATGAATACCTATATTAAAACCATGCCAAAACTGTTTCCGTAGAATCACCGTTTTGAGGACAGTTTTTGTCCGATTGAGGATCTATTTTTTTAAAGATGGGCAAAAAAAATGCTACTATGTAGGCAAAATCAGAGAATTTTGATATTTGGCTCTAGAACAAACTTGCATAAGAAACTGTAAATTTTTTTGAATATTTTTTAAATATTCAAAATGGCGCCTCTTACGGTGAAATTGGTCCGAACTCGGAGGAATTTTGTTTTGCTTCAAAATACATCAAAAATCATTAAAAGAAGCCAAGACAAAAGAGAGAGTAAAATTTAGTTGCACTGTATAATTTTCAAAGTTTTTACTTAGGTGTCGTACACAAAATACGTTACACTGAAAATCTAGGTAATCCAATTTAATTGTAATTTCACACATTTCACAGTTGCGGCACCAACTTTGAAACTACACATCTTTTAAATAAAAACTAACAACAACCCGAAACTTTCAGGAAAGTAGCAAAATTATGTTAAAAACACTTGCGATTTTCTTCAGGATTTTTAGTTTCCCAGAACATCATTTTTTCAACATATGGTTTCTAATAATTACTATCGATGGAAAAGTTTTCTCGAAAAAATATTTTTAAAAACTACAACTTGCACCAGCTGTGAAAATTTTACCAAATTCGATGCAATACTAAAGATATGCTGATTATAAAAAAATGACCTGAATTTTAAATGACAATAACAACTTGAAAACTTACTCAAATTTAATAAAATTTTAATATTTATTTATATAAATATATATTTTTGAAAAAAAAATAGACATCAGTGATCCGTTTCACGAATTCTGACGAATTTTCTATATATAGCTTCTAATGTATCGACGTAAGTTAGTCAAACGGCCTCAAAATCCTTTTAATAATCTAATTCTGACATTTGACGAGTGAACGTTTTCTAATTGAACAGCAAGCGAACCGAATCGGTACTACAGGAATGTTGCAGCAAAATGTTTGAATGCAACTGATGCAGCAGTTCTGTGGTGCGGGAAAAACTTACCGGTTCGGATTTTTAGGAGTGGTGTCCGGATTAAATTTCTGTTCGGAGTGTGTTCGGATTTTTTAAACTTTTCAGAAAACACAAATATTAAACCATGTCAAATGAACACCCTGGAAAAGTATGGCATACATAGAGTTCTGGCATAAAGTTTTTAAGCTGGTCTGTAGAAACGTATTCCTCACTTTTCTTTACTCTTCTTTGCTATGCAAGTTCCTCAATGCTGCCATAAATTCCACTGTTCCCTTCTTATATGTCGGTTACAATCCCAAAATGTATTCAACCGCAAAACCACTTTTTGTAAGTTAGCTACTGGTTGCAACACGACATCAAACCGGACTGCAGAAGGAACCGATCGAGGAGAACTTGGTATGGCAGCAACCACGAAAGTGGCGGCAGCGGTCATATATGCCGACAATTCCACATGTTTTGACAAATTCTAAAAACACATTCATCGAATTCATGCTTCTCGTGCGGTGGAATTTTCAAGCGACACCAGATTCCAGAAGAAATGTACGCAAACTTGGAGTGGTTTCTGTTTTCTTCTCAGAATTGGATACTATTCTGCTGAGGACGCTCTACATGTTTTTTTTAATGTCTATACTTTTGTAAACGGATGAGATGACACTAGAAAAGTATTATGTGTATGAAAGTAGAATATGTCATTCTTTGATCAGAATCCTATTTCTATTCTAGCAAGTGAACAAAATTAAATAAATTTGAAGGGATAAAATTTTAAACGCGTTACATTTAATAGTTTTGAACGACGACCCGAACAGTAAATTTTGTGGAAATTTTTTTGTCGGTTTTACATTTATTAATGCACCTTCTGTGAAGTATTTTTGAGTAATTTAAAATAGAAAGATATTTCAAAACACCATTTTTCGTGGAAGTGTAGTGTTCTTAGAATAAAATATAGGTGAATAAATCATGTAATCTACATTATTCAAGACCCGCAATTGCTGTATGACGTATTTGGTAAAAAATTGACAACATTATGTAGCTACAATACAATAAAATAAATGCAATAAAGTTTAAAAAACCTTGATGAGTATCATTCAATAAACTGATGCAAGTACTGCTTGAGGATAGTCGTAAAATGAAACTGGGGGATAATAACTTTAAATATAAAAAACCTTCAAATGGGTTGCCAACTTTTTCGCAAAGCGAAAACTACTTACAGCGTACAAACTTTTCAGCACACTATAAAACACGGCGCTTGTCGTTAAACTTATCTAAATCCTGTTTCGTCCTTAATTGGGCCACTGTGTGACATTCGCTTCTATAGGATGCTGCTTCACCGTTAAGTGGCACTTTTTGTCCAATGTCGCCGTTCCAATGAAGTGCACATAATCCAATCCTCTTATAATCCCTACATTCGCTGCCTTTTTCACGTTCACTGCTGCTGTAGGTCAAGCAATTTTAGTTTCGCTGAGAATGGAGATTCACAAGCACTGGTTTTACTTCACACGAATCTGCCAACACCAAGTGAAAACTCGAAACCACAACCGGATAATTACTTTCGCGCGACAAAAGCTAACTAGTTTCACAGCATCCGAGATTATGCGGAAAGTAAGCGCGAACAGGAAAAACCTTCCAGCCAATTTGCAGACGGCTGCGAGTGTTTAAACCTGGCCAGCGAAGTCCATCCACCCCGAGAGCTGCTGCAGTCCGTCCGAGAATAGAACTTTATTTTCTCGCGAAAAAGTCTTATATATGCCTGCCTGGAGCAAAGCGTCCCAACAATATTCGGGCCTCGTACGGAAAAACTCTCGTCCTGTCGGGAACCGCTGCTGGGAGAGAATGTTTTGCACTCTCCTGCTTGTTTGTTGTTGTCAAGGCTCGAGGGAAAATCGAGGGAGCTATTCAAAATATCAGTAGAATTATGAAATATGATTAGAATAATGTAATAATCATACTTAATCATAACTTTTCTAAAAGCCTCAGAATTTATTTGCCAAACACTAACATAATGAAAATATTTGGTTTTAAAATATCCACCAACCTTCTACTAAACGGACTTGAAACTAACTGCCGGCCGCCCCCTCGGATTGTTTGTTATTGTTTTCGCTGTTGAAGCAAGGTAGCAGGCGAGTCATTCTTTCTCTGAGGAGTTATGTTGTCAACCGGTCAATAACAACGGAGAGGTGAACCGATTTCCGGGAGAGAAAAATCGATTGCACGCGGCTACGCGCATGCTCGGGTGCAGTCGGTCACTGTCTGCCAGTTTACCTGTTTTTAATAGTAAGGTTTTACTATACAGAGAATAAAAAACAAACATGCATGCAGCGTACGCAAGGTAAGCACATGTCCTAGCAGTTATCGTTCGCCGGCACGGCGTCGTCGGCTCTTATTTGCATAGGAGTTATCAGATTGCGGTGTATAACTTGGCTGTCTGCAAAGTATGATAACTTCAATCAGGAGTTATCCAGATTCCTAACTTCATTAATCTGAATAACTGAAGTTCATAAGGTGTATTGACATGTTGAACCAATAGTAAACACCACATGTCAAATTGCTGTAAAAGTAAGAGTATGATTTTTATCTAACAACTTCCAGCTTCTTGAACAGATGAAGTTACTTTCATCCTTTGATTTACATTGGTAAACACTGGTTTTGGTCAACCTGGAAAAAATGAAAATTATAGCTTTTAAATTATTCCTGTGAATTTTGCTGCCCCTAACAAAGATAACTTTTCCAGAGACTTAAATGAGTTTTCCCGTGAACAAACGACGAACCCAGCGAGCATTTCTCTGCGATCTTTTGACGCACTTCCGCATTCACTAGGGGCTCCAAAGTTTACGGGAATGGTTGAGAAGCTATAAACTTTTAAGGGCAACTTTCTTTGCTTTTGTCGACTAGTGCTTTTCAACCCATGGAAATAAAACATGAAATGGGTTGTTTCATATCGATCGAACAAAACTGAAATTTTTCTAACTTAACATTGAAATATCTCAAAAACGAAGCCATTTAGAACGTTATTCGCCAAAAGCTTTATGATTTGAAATTATTTATAAAATCATGTTGCATCATTGGAATTGGATTATTCTCGAAAAAGCTGGTATTGAAAAAAACTTTAAAACTTAGCTTTTAAGTAAAAATTTGTTCTAAGTTCCAAAACTTTGAATCTTATTTCTGGGAATAATGTAAAGTTTCAATAAAAAAAGAATTTGAGGGTAAAAGTTTCCCCGTTTTTGATTTAATGTACAATTTAGTGTTTTTTTGTGATTCTCACAAAATAAATTCAATATAACTTGAAAACGGATGCATTCACGAAATTAGTTATGAGTTTTTCTATTTGAAAATGACTATTTTATTTGTTTGAAATCGTTGTTTTACAAAAGACTTCTATAAAAATCTATTTCTCATTTCTCCATCCTGGACTTTTTATCAGAAGTTTCGTTGTAACTCCAAGATTCTTTTGAAAAATTCAGTTAGCACTTGGCTCACTCCTACAGTTAAATACCCGTTAACACAAAGAACTTTGTGCTGATATATAAATTAAATTTGGCGAGCCGAGTTTCTATTAATGACAAACATATTTTTAGAGCCAAAACCATCTCTTTAATCGGTATAGTGTTTTTGGCAAAGTTGCAGATAATAATTTTGTCCTTCCTATATATAAATAAGTTTTTTTACCCTGTGAAAAATTTCCTATATTTTTTACAGGGTAAAAAAACTGGAAAAAATTATTTGGAAAATTTTTAACATTTTTAAATCATTTCTCCAAGTTTAAAAAACTTCGAAATCATCAAACCCGTAACAGTTGGTTTGAATTCTTTTGTTCTTATTCAACTTTTTTTTCGCCTATTTTTCTCGTTTTCCAATAATCAGACTATTATTATTGTTGAGCCAACCTTTCGTAGTTTTCATAAAAACTAGGATTTTTTATAAATAAGCTTTGAAAAACAATAATTTCAAAGGGATAGTAAAGGTTCCTGGTAGAAACTTGGGCTGTGTTGAACTATGTGTTTGCTTAGACTAAGGGCGGCATCTAACAACGTCTGATTCAAAACTCCAAATTTAAACTTCTTTGTTGGAATATTTTTAAACAGTGTCTGATTAGGTGGTTGGTAAATGGTTGGGCAATGCGTACCATCAGTACCTTGAGTACTTGCCTGCCCATTGTGGTCCGTAGCATCCTACTGGCTTTACCTTCTCGTGGTACCAGCCGGGACATGAGTAAACAAGCGAAGATCATGGCAACCAACCCGTGGTGAGACCTCGGTCGAATAATGACAGCGAAGGGGATGAGTGGGCTGGCCTCCTCGGAGGAAATCCAAACTTTTCTAAGCGTCTGTTTCCCAGGTTAGAAGCGGTTCGCAACAACCCCGGAGCGGGCGGCTGAATTAGACACGTATTGTCTCGAACGCTATAGCCAAGACGAAAACCCCATCACAAGACTCGGTAGAGTGCCCACACTAAGACCAAGAATGGAATGTGTTTGTTGAGGATAAGAGGTTGTTTTTTTTAACTACAACATTTTTAACGTACACTGCCTGCACGAAGGTTCATCAACTTCGCAGCTTTCCGTGGCCTGGTGTTTGGAAGCACTTTCTTCTCGCAAAAACGTCCAGAAAGCTACCTGAAGCTCGCCTGACCACTAAACAACAAATTAAATTGACCACG
This sequence comes from Wyeomyia smithii, assembly GCF_029784165.1. Taxonomy (NCBI): domain Eukaryota; kingdom Metazoa; phylum Arthropoda; class Insecta; order Diptera; family Culicidae; genus Wyeomyia; species Wyeomyia smithii. The sequence continues at coordinate 250,875,259 of NC_073696.1, forward strand.
TTCTCATTAATGGCGGACCATTAACCATTTTCTCAAACATCACAAAAATATCACAAATACCTAGTAGCAGTACTTGTGCGCTCTAAACTATTTACGATATTTACACAAGACAAAACCGTACTCCTCCTGTGCTTCGACTGTCATCGATGGCTGGAGCTAGCTACGCTAGGCCATCGGAGAGGCCGCAATCGCGGCACAAAGTAAGGTAATGTTGGGTACAGGTTTACAACAAAACAGTTCTACTCCATCAATGAGTACGAACAATCCGTAACCTGTGCACAGCAATCGGGGCCCGCCACAAAAGACAATCAGCAAGAATGTCGCAGTGGCATTTCAGTACCCAGTGCCCTTCAGGCATACAGAGGAAAAAAAAAAAAAAAAGGTAATGTTGAGCAGACAAAATGACTGGAGAAGCTTGGAAAAGTTATCTAAGCATCGACACAAGAGAGAACGCGGCTAAATATCGACGAGCTATAAATGAATTGATCACGATTCTGAGAAGATAGAAACGCCAGCAGGAGGACAGAGATTGTGAAGAGCTGAAGATACTGTTTCGGGCTAACGACACGCGCAAGTTTTACACACCTCAACGATGCAACGAAAGAAAGCAGAAGGGAAATTAACCTAGGAGTGTCTACAAACGATAACAGTATCCTAGTTTCCGATCTCCTGGAGATTAAACGGGAAATTGGGTCACTGAACATCAAACGGGAAAATGGGTCACCAAACGACAGAGCTTCACAAACACGGCAAAAAAACTCTAGCAACGGTACTCCACTGTGTAATTTCCAGGATTTTGGAGGAAGAGAGATTACCGGAGGTGCGGATGGAAGGAGTTGCATGCCCCATCTATAAAAAGGGTAATCGGCTACAATGCAGCAACTACCGTGGCATAACGTTGACCAACACTGCCTACAAAGTCCTCTCCCAAATTCTGCTCCGCCATTTTTTTCCTCTAGCAAAAGGATTCGTAGGGTATCATCAAATCTTCAATCTCTGGCAGATACTTAATAAATATCGGGAGCACAACGTGCTCACGCATCAGTTATTGGTGGACTTCAAGGCAGCGTATATTCAGTCGATCGAAACCAGCTATGACAAATAATGGACGACTACGGTTTTCCGGATAAACTGACGAAATAACATTTAAAGAACATTGGCCGGGTTCTGGTTGATCTGTCGCTTTTGCAATATGGAAAGCGAGACATCGGAACATCTGCAGTGCAGTTGTGGTGCATTATTAAAACACAGATCAAGGTTTCTTGGCTGTGACTGTTTACAGCCCAAAGAGATTTGGTCTTTAAATCTTGAGACGATGATTGGCTTCATAAACCATATTTCACCTGACTGGGAGCGTGTCGGTGCAGGTACCTGATCACTTAACCATAGTTGTTATTGTATTTTTCAAGGGGACATGTATAGCAATTGACTGAGATATATAACAACAGTTCACATCAATAGACATCGTACCGTGGAATGGGGTGAAATTGATCAGTGGGGTGAAATTGATCACCTGAAAATTCGTGATAAAAAAATACTAATCAAAAGATATTGCTCTTACAACACTAGGTAATGTTAACGTGTCCTTAAACGCAACTTTTGCATGATTCACATACCTGTCAGAGTTAACCCTTGCATGCCCGGTGCAATTTTTCATATTTTCGAGAAATTCTTCTAACTCAGTCAAAACTTAATCAAATTTAATCAAGTAACAAAAAATGTATTGAATTTACTCAAAGTAATCTTAGTTGAGGGTTAATTACGTTAAATTTGGAGAAGTGAGTAAAGTTTGATGAAAGCTGATGAAAAAAATGTAATTTTCAACAATGATCATTCCATACCGTTAAAGAAATACTGATGAATTCTCAGGAAACCACAAAGATTTTAATTTCAGAGCTAGTTTTTGAGCTTTTGCAACAAACCGTATTGAAATCGGTCTAACGACGATCAAATAAGAGCAAATTTAGCAACAAGCAGCTCGTGAACCAAAATAAACAAATTTTAACCTGAAATATCGTTATTTTCGTTTCCAAACTAGCTGTAAATGATATTTTTCAGTACAGATTTCATCATTTAACTTTAGCATATCGAAATAAAAGCACATTGCCAAAAGAATGTACGGATTTCAATGGTGATCAATTTCACCCCAATTTACCTCATAGTACCTTATAGAATTATCGAATTTATTTCATGAAGTAGACGATAGAAATTTCACCAATAGCCATAGAGGTTTACTGGAGCACATACCAGTACTTGTTTTAAAATTATACTATTTCGGAAAAAATGTACATGAAGCTAGTTAATTGGATATTGTTTTAAAAATTGATCAATTTCACCCCGTTCCATGGTAATTCTAATTCCCTAGCAAAAAAAAATTCCTGCACATTATTCAACATTGCTCTTGAGGGTGTGATCCGTCGAGTGGGCATCGAAACGAGAGGCATTATTTTCAGCGTAATCGTATGAAGCACGAGCTTCAGGCACAACTTGCCTTTACCCATGCTCCCCGGGACCGCCGTTAGGCATTCCTTCAGGGAGAGGGCCAGTCGTGCTTTTTGCACTTACCTCTATGGGTAGCAGAGCAGCCTATACAGGCCAGTTAGTTAACCGTTAACTAACTGGGGCACATCGATGGTTTCCCGTCGATTGGTGCCCTGCAAAATACTAACGATCTGTGATGCGGCCGTGATGACCGCATCCCAAATTTCCCTATTTTCGCACATCCTACGCACGATGTTCTCTGGCGTGGTATCCATCCCACTTATTGCCAGCATTTCGTACCTTATTCGCTCGAAACGCGGACATGTGAAGAACACATGCTCCGCGTTTTCTTCCGCACCAGTACAAGCGGGGCACATAGGGGACTCGGCGTACCCGAACCTATGCAGGTACTGCCTAAAGCTGCCATGGCCTGACAGGATCTGTGTCAGATGGAAGGTTACTTTCCCATGGCGCCTATTAATCCAGCATGCTAACTCTAGAATGAGTCGGTGTGTCCATCTACCTTTTGTAGTGTTGGACCACTCCCGCTGCCACCTGGCCATTGAAGATGACCGTATGGTGTTGCGTATACCCCTCGTGTCGCGTTGGTCGAAGCACTCTACATCCTCTTTGACGATGATGCTGATGGGCATCATGCCAGCCAGGACGCAAACCGCCTCGTACGACACTGTTCGGTATGCGCACGCGACCCTTAGACACATTAGCCTGTACGTACTCTCGAGTTTGCCGCGATGGCACGAGGTACTCAAAACCTTGGACCACACTGGTCCTCCATACCTGAGTATAGACGTAGTCACGCTAGCAAGGACTTTGCGCCTGCTGCTACGGACCGCCGAGCTGTTTGCCATCATGCGACATAGCGCTGCCACAGCCATGGAAGCTCACTTGCAGGTATAATCGACGTGGCTCCCGAACGTGAGCCTGTCGTCGATCATAACCTCCAGAAGCTTCAGGGAGCGTTTTGATGCGATAGTGCATGCACCAGCACTGATCGATGCCTCCTGCTCCGACTTTCTGTTATTTACAACAATAACTTCAGTCTTATGGTGCGCTAGCTCCAGTTTCCTGGAGTGCATCCAATCTTCCGCTACGCGTATGGATAGCGCGGCCTTTAACTCTACCTCTCTAATTGACTCGCCATAGACCTCAAGAGTTATGTCGTCGGCGAAGCCCACGATCACCACCCCTGGAGAGAGTGTTAGTTTTAACACGCCGTCATACATGGCATTCCACAGTACCGGACCCAGGATGGAACCTTGCGGTACACCTGCGGTAACTGGGACGCTTTTCTGACCCTCGTCTGTGTTATACACTAGCACTCGATTCTGAAAGTAGTTACCCAGAATCTTGTACAGCGGCGTCGGCACTCTGGAACCCTGTAGCGCTAAGGTTATGGAGTCCCAGCTGGCACTGTTAAACGCGTTCTTCACGTCGAGCGTGACGATCGCGCAGTAACGAATGCCCCTCCACAACTTGGAGACATTCCCATTGTATACCTAACGAGGGTCGGGAGGCTGCGATTGGCCGGACATGTCGCAAGGATGTCAGACGACAGTGCAGTAAAATCGACTCTCTTCAAGGACGCCACCGGCTCCAGAAACAGAGGGGTCAACTCACTAGGCTTGACCAGGTTGACGCGGATCTAAAAGTTTCGATACGCCTAGGAAATTAATAGGTGGGCCAGGACGGAGAAGAATGGAGGAAAATTCTTGATACGGCACGAATCACCACGGATATAGGGTGTTGAAGTAAGTAAGTAAGTATGATTAGTTTGCGCTAAAGCTTTTATGTCATTTCCGGCATGTTTGGGACATGTTAGAGTTAAGTGTCCTATGTCCAATTATCAATGTCCAATTTTTTTATGCTTCTAAAGATTGGTAATTTTTGGTTACGCCACTGCATCATACAAGTAAAATAGAAAAAGAAAATAGATATTTGTTTTATGCTCGTTTATCGCAAATTTGAGTATTTTTTCTGTGGTTTGATTATCCGAAAACTTCGATTTCCGGAATTAATTTTATTTTATATCCCGGATAATCCAGTCGGACTTGTAGTGAGTTTTCTTCATTTCTTTTTCTTTTTTTCTTCATTGCGCTTTCGCATTTTTTTTATATTGTTTTTTTTTTTATGTATTACCATTAATCGCTCCCGTTCCACAGTGGATCAGTTAGAACATCAAACCTGATCATAATTATTTCAATTTTTATTGGCACTGAAAATGATACGTTTTTAGTAATAATAAAAACTAATGAGTGGGTTTATGTAAATTTTTGCATGGAGTAACCCACCTAAAAGTAATAAATCACATTCGTCCAGACGAGGGAAATTTTTTCTAAGTCTAGTCACACCTTCTATTCCCGTTCATCTTCGCATTCCCGCGAAACTGCATACATTGCCCGCTTTACTAAACTTATCATGAAATGATTTTTTGTACATTTTTCCATCGTTTGACAAAGTTTCTTTCTTGTAACCAAGGCTCCAACTATCCAAGAGGCGAAAAAATAAGAATTTATTGGTTATTTTCACAGAGCGATAAAGCACGAAACCGGAAACATACGAAAGGTTTTTCTTCACCACTATAACCAAAAATATTAGCACTTTTGCGTAAAATGAGCCGTTGGACCGAATATTATCGGAAACATACCTTATCCCATGTTAAGTTAACTTAAACAAATATTTTTGGTTTTATTATATTTTACACAATCCTATTCGATTAACCTTCGTCAACAATCTCCATCATAGTTTTATTTCAAAAACATTTGTTTATCTCCGGAACGTTATATTTTACCTCACGATATCAAAGCGTCATTATCATTCAATCGCATTGTTTAATCGCAGTCAGTTCAAACCTCTTGTTACGACCATAAACGTAACTGTTGGTGTTGAGAATCTGTCAAATGATCGAGTAAATATCACGCTTCGAAATGAAACACTACACAACAAAGTTGATTTACTTTGAGTTTTTCACTTTTGATCAGGTTCGAAGCATATTTACTCTTAGGCGTCGTACACAAATTACGCAACGCATGAAGGGGGGTTGAGTCTGCGTTACTTATTGTTACGTTGGGGGTAGAGTCTGGGGTAGTAGAGACAGTTACGTAACTGTGATGTTTGCTCGAAATTGAAAATTTCGGAGGGGGGTCAGGCTGATCAGCGTTACGAAATCTAGATTTTTAGCGTTACGTAATTAGTGTACGAGCACGGTGCTCCCACAGACCGTTATTATAAAATAAAATGCACCAAAAAATCTGAGAACACCATTCGATTCGTTATGACGTCCAGAATCTCTGGTCAAAATTTCAAAATCATCGTACGGTACATTTTTGAGTAATGCCCTTTTGAAGGTCGTAAAGTACAAAAAAGTGATATAAAAACGACGAAATACATATTGTTAAGCACGTTTTCAACCACTATTTCATGAAATAACTTCCAAAATAGTTTCTACACATTCTAAGGGTTATATTTCAAGACATTAACAATTGGTGAAAAGATTCATTTGAAAATCCCACAGTGCACAGTGGTCTAAATTCGAAAAATCGTGGTCACCTAGATTTGACTGTGAAAAATTGATTTTATGTACTCAATCTCTTCAGCAAAATTGTTTCATAGAACAAGGCCTTACTTTTGGCGTTTTTAGTTTTTCGATCAATCCACCTAACAGTTAGATAAAAAAATATTTTTTCTAATTTTCAATATAATAGAGAGCTTCCTTCAGCAAAGTTGTGGAAAATTTTAAAAGATAAACAATTGCTGAATACTACGATGTCCTATTTGTACGTTGGACACTACGAAATAGAGTTTTTTGTAGAACACTTCTCTTTTAAATCAGTTTTTTTGTCTATAACTTTTTCTATTATTGCCAAAACAATAAATTTCATAAAGTCTTGAGAGAATCTTAGTTGAATGAATGAAATCTTAAAACATTTTGCATTGTTTTGACCATTACAGACAAAATTATAGACAAAAAACTAATTTTGAGGAGAGGTGTTCCACAAAAAACTCTAATTTGTCGTGTCCAACGTACAGATAGGATATCACAGTATTCAGCAATTGTTTTTTTTTAATTTTCCATAACTTTGCTGAAGGAAGCTATCTGGTATATTGAAAATTAGAAAAAATATTTTTTTGACGTAGAGCTACGTTTTTCTTTAGCCTACCACATAGGGATGTAAATAGGAAAACTATTAACGAAAAGGGGACGTAATATGTCCCTTTTTAAATGCTTATAAATCTGTTTGTTTTCAACCGATTTCCTTCATTTTTGCAGCAATTGTTTGGAAAATTATACACGCATCCACCCAAATGTAGAAAGTTGTTGATTGATTATGCAAACTATTGTACTATTGATAATTGTCAAGCCTTGTTTAAACGAAAATTACGTCCTCTGATTGGTCGTTATATGATTGCTTCCCAAGCACGGTCGACAGAATCATATACCTTGCAATTGGAAACATGTTATTTGGCCTATATAAGAGCCTGTTTCAGCCGAAGCCGCTCATAATAGTTCTGGACAGCGACAAGTTGTCAACAGCAGTCGTCCTTCCTTAGCAGCAGCACTAGCCCTGTGGTTGGTCACCCCGTCTCAGGAGCAGCGCGGTTCTTCTCAGCGTGTGTCGTCAGACTGTCATTATTCCCCCATGTCAGGGCAGCATGAAGATCGTTATCACCAAATCCAATTTTGAACAGCAAAATGCCTTTTTTCAAGGCAAATAAACAAGTCATTGAAGGGTGAAAATTTACTAGCATCAACACAAGCAAACATTCTTCGCGAGATCCTAGCAATCAAATTCTGTTGTAGTTTATTTAGTTAATACCCCCACTGTTGGGACAGCACAAAGGCTGCGATCAACATAACCGATTTTGAATAACAAACTGCCCTGTTAGAACGCATTCACAAAGGCAGTTAATTCGAATATGCAGTACTGATATAAAGTCGATTCTATCAATCAGCATGAACAGAATTGCGTCGTCTCTCAACTGCTCAGTTGCAACATGATGCAACACGCGACAGCGACAAACGAAATCGCTTGTTTGATATTACAAGCCGTAATACGATAGGGATGATATCGTTGCGTGTGTGAGAGCACCATCGGTGTTTACTAGCTGGATACAAAAATCAAACGCGAATTGTGGAATAATTCGTCTAAAGAACATTAGAGAATGTGACGACTGAACTGAAAGGCGTGGCCTATTACGTAGCACCCTTCGGCTATAAAAGAGTGTTTCTGGGAAAAGTAGCTACATTCATTAGTCGGAAGGTGAGCTGGATGGACCGTCCACAACGTTGACAGTTGTAGAAGCATATACAGCACTCAAAAGTAACAGCGGGTTGCGCCTGTGGCTGCCTTCAAATTAAATAAATCACTTGCGCTGTGGTTGGTCACCATGTCTCAGTAGCAGCGCGGTTCTTCTTAGCGTGTCTCGCCAGACTGCCATTATTCCCCCACTGTTGGGGCAGCATAGAGATTGCTATCAGCTAATCCAATTTTAACAGCAAAATGCCTTTTTCAAGGCAAACAAACAAGTCATTGAAAGTTAATAATTTTTGACAACTCAAGCGAGCAATCTGTGCTGGATAGTAGCAATTTAAATCTGTAGCAGCCGTCTAATTTACAGAATGTGAAACAGCTTTTACAGCTCGTGTTTTCAGTGTTTTTATTACCCCACTATTGAGGCAGCACAAAGCAAGCATTAGTAGACTTTATGACTCATTAATGAAACACCTACAACAATGCATTTGTTAATAGTGTGCGTAGTTCTACGTCAGTTATGCGGTCATGTCTTGGATACAACCTCCTAATTTTTATTCAAATTCATTATATTCTTATTCAATATATCATTATATTTTTATTCATTCATTTCAAATGAATATGATTGTGAGTATGAAATCTAAAACTATTTTCGTATAAAAGCTATACTTTAAAATTAGTTTATGGGAGTATTTCTTACGAAAAAAATTTCCGAGAAACACGATGCAACCATCAAATTTAAAATAAAACTGGCTGCATTTCCCAAAAAAATCAAATTAAGTAAGGAAACACAAAAATATAATCTGAATTCCGTTAAAAATTATTTTTTTCTGGATTCCTGTTTTTTTTTTCTTTTCAAAAATCACCCATCAGTATTCTACAGAAGTCTTTCGTCTTTAAATTGTAAGAAAAAGAGGGTTTGGACAAAAAATGCGTTTTGTGGAAAAAAGAGGAAGTTTCACAGAGTGGCGGGTATTCCTATCGACACCAAAATTCAGATTTTTTCCAGAACACACCTACAGCATTCCTTTCAGAAAAATCGAAACATCAATGACCCTTGTCTACGCTTTTTTAACTGCTTATCAAATAAAGGCTCCAATTACGAACAAACACGACACAGTTCATTGTGCTGCTAAATATATTTGAACCTCAATTCTCTACTTTTACTTCATGTCCAGTCATGCCAGCTATACAGATACTTTGTATGTAGAAATTTGGGACTAACTTATTCACCTTAAAAATCTATGATTTCATTTTTCAGTATAATTTTTAGGATTTTAAAACTTTTAAAATATATTAATTTAAAACTTCACAAGAGTTCATATTATAAAGGGTTCTAAATTAATGAATTTGAGTATAAACTGGCATTCCTATTCATGGCTATCATCACTAACGTGTCAACACCTGGTGAATGGGACAAGGTGAAGTGGTTATTTTTTATTTGTTTTCGGCACACGACGACAACCCACTAGGTATTGCTCATCCAGTCATCAGCCAGCCGGTTAGTCATTGTTCTGATAATTGACGACTAGCACAGCGAAAGTGGCACTTCGAGAGTTGACGGAAAAAAAGTCATCCGACCCCGACTCCCACATAGGGGGGCAAACTTTTCAATTAGACCGATTGAACCGGGCAGAGATCGAGTTGAATAGAACAATTGAGCACTTCGTTGGAGTTATTTCCAGTTGAAGAATTTTATTAAACGAGCTCCGCCGTCTCTCTATCCCGTGTGAAAGCTGTCAGCAGTCGATAGCAATTTGCACTTAAAAAAGCTCAGCAAATATGGCTATGCATTCGGAATTAATTATTCAACCGCGGATTGATTGCATGAACAGTATCGTTCCGAGGGCAGGTGAATAGCGAACGCTTTCATGAATCTAAAGGAACTCCTCATTGTGATGTTGTACCATAGTGGAAGGATGCGTGACTACGCCACCGTTAATGCACGTAACACGCTTCGGTGAAATTGTGCGACTATGCAGCCGCAATATGAGCCAAAGCTTAGTATCGTCGTAATGGTAAATATCGATTCGATTTTCCGCGCTGGAAAATAATTTTCCAGTTGATTCATTTGAATGTTGTGCTAATGACTCACCTGATATTCGATCGTCAATTAACGACTTCCGTCACTTAGTTCGATTGGCGCCATTTATCCATAATCTTGACATTCGGTTGAGTTGTCCTGAGGTGATTGACGTACGTATTTCAGGCATTTAGATTTAACTCCAACAGCCGAACTGTCCGGTGTGAGTCCAACGGACGACACTTTGCAGTTGTTGGACCATCGCTCTAGATCGCAAAACTGAACCGTGTAACTCGCCTGGCCGGTGTTCAGCACGGAATGAAACTTTCGTAACTGAAGCCCACGCCGGGAGCTGAACAGTACCGGAACGGAACGGTTGACAAAATGTTCCGGTTGGTCAATTGAACTGATTGTACCGATATCATCACTTTGTTGGTTTGTCATAATGTTTTTTCATTACCCACTCCGATCTGTTGTCGACACGAACTACCCAGTCAGACTGCCCGAATGGCACTTACTAGCATCTTTTCTACGCGGTGCAGAGCGTAATTACTCCGTAATTACTATTCATGTAGCACTTCTGAATGTGTCAAGGTTACCGTCGTCCTTTGACTGAAAATGGGCTTCGAGGGATGAACGGGTAAATAGGTGAGAAAATGAGAACTTTTGTTTATTCATTAATCTTGTTTCGACGTTTTAGATCCAAAATAGAACACCTCGTCATACATCTAATATTAAAAAAAACTTGAATAAATAATGAAGAATATTTTTACCTTTACAACCACCTTCGAGTGCGAAATGTTCTGCTTTTTTTTTTCTTCATCTATAATTTATTTGACACGGCACAAATACAATTTAATGTTTAACGGCGCCAATTATATCTGGTGGCTTACTTTCTAAAGTATCTTAATAACTAAAAGCAAATTTTTTATCCTCGCTGCCGACTACGAGCTGAAACTAAATCTAACTTAAAGCTAGAATGTTTTGCATTAAAAGAACTGATTTGTTGTTTGATGGTTTTCCATCGCCATAGGTAAGCAGCATATTGGATATGTTCCGCTGCTGGGCCAAGATATTACGGACTGGCATATTGGGTTGTCTCCCTCGGGACCTGAGAGTATCGTGCGGGTCTAGTTGCTGTTTCCGGATCCGGGGTCTTAACGTGTTCTTGTCGTTTGGTTGGATGTAGGCGGAAGGGAATAGGATTAAACTGGGGCGTGGATGGATTTCAGGAAAACGTATATAAGGGACATGTAGGATTGGTCACGGCTCGCCAAGACATCACGAACAGGAACAGCCGGCTGCCTACTTTCGGCCTGCAGGGAAGCTATTAATTTAGACCTGGCGTCACGGTGTACAGGGCATGACCAAACCACATGCTCTATGTCGTGATAACCCTCACCACAGGCACAGATACCACTTTCCCCGAGCCCAACACGACGGAGATGCGCGTCAAATCTATAGTGATTGGACATAAGCCGGGACATCACGCAAATGAAATCCCGACTTACATCCAACCCCTTGAACCACGGGTTCGTCGATACTTTGGGGATTATGGAATGTAACCACCTTCCCAATTCCCCTCTGGTCGAAGCATTTTGCCAACTGATGATCGTTTTCTGACGTACAAGTGCGAAAAATTCATTAAAAGCAATTGGTCTTTCATAAATATCACCGTTTGTTGCGCCCACCTTAGCCAAAGAGTCCGCTTTCTCATTGCCCGGTATCGAGCAGTGAGAAGGGACCCACGCTAAGGTAATCTGAAACGATTTTTCGGATAAAGCACTCAAATGTTCCCGTATTTTCCCCAGGAAATACGGAGAGTGCTTAACATCTTTCATCGATCGGAGAGCCTCAATGGAACTGAGACTGTCCGTTAAGATGAAATAATGGTCCGTGGGCATTTTTTCGATAATCCCTAGGGTGTACTTAATTGCAGCCAATTCTGCGACGTAAACAGAAGCAGGATTATCGAGCTTATGGGAGACGGTTAAATTGTTATTGAAGATACCGAAGCCAGTGGACCCATCAAGAAGTGATCCGTCAGTGTAGAACATATTGTTGCAGTTGATGTTTCGATATTTATTGGAAAAAAATTTGGGGATCTGCTGCACGCGTAAATGATCCGGGATTCCACGAGTTTCTTCTATCATGGATGTATCGAAAAACACAGTAGAATCAGAAGTATTTGATAAGTCGACACGATTTGGAATATTCGAAGAAGGGTTAATATTTTGGGACATGTGATGGAAATACAATGTCATAAAACGGGTTTGAGAATTAAGTTTGATTAACCTTTCAAAATTTTCAATCACGGGACGGTTCAAGACCTCACATTCGATAAGAATACGAGAAGACAGGCTCCAGAAGCGGTTTTTCAATGGTAGTACTCCAGCTAAGACCTCCAAACTCATCGTATGGGTCGACTGCATGCAACCTAAGGCGATACGCAAACAACGATATTGTATTCGCTCCAGTTTGATCAGATGTGTGTTTGCTGCGGAGCGGAAGCAGAAACACCCGTACTCAATAACAGACAGTATCGTTGTTTGGTAAAGCCTTATAAGGTCTCCTGGGTGGGCTCCCCACCATTGTCCGGTTATTGTACGATGAAAATTCACTCTTTGTTGACATTTTTTCATCAGATACCTCACGTGACAACCCCAGGTGCCTTGAGAGTCGAACCAGATACCAAGATATTTGTGTACCAAAACCTGAGAAATCGTTTAACCCATTAATTGTGTTTGAAGCTGAGCAGGTTCATGCTTCCTAGAAAAAACTACTATCTCAGTCTTCTCCGGAGAGAGTTCGATACCTAGCTGTTAAGCCCAAGCAGACAAATTGTCCAAGGTATCTTGCAATGGTCCTTGCAAATCGGCAGTTTTGGCTCCTGTAACAAAGATTACACTGTCGTCTGCAAGTTGTCTTATCGTGCATGAATTTGCCAGACATTCGTCGATGTCATTTACATAAAAGTTGTAAAGAAGGGGGCTTAAACATGAGCCCTGGGGAAGACCCATGTAGCTAATGCGGAAAGTTGCCAAATCGCCGTGCGTAAAATGCATGTGCTTTTCGGACAACAAATTGTGCAAAAAATTGTTTAAAATTGGAGAAAATCCTTGTCGGTGAAGTTTGCCCGAATGAAAGTCAATAGAAACGGAATCAAAAGCCCCCTTAATGTCCAAGAACGCAGACGCCATTTGTTCTTTGCGAGCATACGCCAGCTGAATATCTGTTGAAAGCAGCGCAAGACAATCATTCGTCCCTTTGGCACGGCGGAAGCCAAATTGAGTATCTGATAGTAGACCATTTGATTCGACCCAATGGTCTAAACGACGGAGTATCATTTTTTTCATCAATTTCCGGATACAGGATAGCATTGCAATCGGCCTATAAGAGTTGTGATCAGAAGCTGGTTTCCCTGGTTTTTGGATGGCGATCACTCTCACTTGCCTCCAATCCTGCGGTACAATGTTTTGCTCCAGGAACTTATTGAACAAGTTCAACAAGCGCCTCTTGGCATTGCCGGGTAGATTCTTCAACAAGTTGAATTTGATTCTATCTAACCCAGGCGCGTTATTGTTACAGGACAGGAGGGCAACTGAAAATTCTGCCATCGTAAAAGGTGATTCTATCGCGTCGTGGCCCGGAGACGCATCACGAACAATGTTTTGCTCAGGAACAGAGTCCGGACATACTTTCCTGGCAAAATCAAATATCCACCTACTTGAAGACTCCTCGCTTTCGTTGACCGTTACGCGATTCCGCATTCTTCGGGCTGTGTTCCAAAGAGTGCTCATCGATGTCTCCCTCGACGTCTCGTTCACGAACCGACGCCAATATCCGCGTTTTTTTGCTTTAGCCAAGCTTTTAAGCTTGGTATCAAGCTCCGAATACCGTAAATAGTCGCCAGGTATACCTCCCTTCTGGTAGGCCAAAAACGCGTCGGATCTTTGCGTGTAGTCATCGGAGCACTCTTGGTACCTCCACGGAGTGGGAGGCCGTTCCTTAATCGTTACGCCGGGATATTTCTTCGTTTGGGCTTGCAACGCGGCGTCGAGAATCAAGCCCGCGACCGCTTTTGAAATCATTTCCTCGTATAACTTCCAATCGACATTCCGTGTGAGGTCATACGGAATGTCAATTGGTCGCATGCGAGTTGACCCGTTATTAATTGAAATAAGAATAGGCAAATGGTCGCTACCGTGAGGATCGAGGATTACCTTCCATGTGCAATCCAACCGTAGCGACGTCGAACATAAGGATAGATCCAAAGCGCTTGGGCGCGCTGGAGGTTTCGGGATACGTGTCATTTCACCGTTGTTTAAAATAGTCATGTCGAAGTCATCGCAAAGGTTATAGATTAAAGAGGAGCGGTTATCATTGTAAGGGGAACCCCAAGCCACGCCTTGAGAGTTGAAGTCTCCCAAAATCAAACGTGGCGAGGGAAGAAGTTCTATTAAATCAAAGAGCAGCCGTTGCCCAACCTGTGCTCTGGGAGGAATATATATTGAGGCAATACAAAGCTCTTTACCTCGTATTGTCATTTGACATGCGACAACTTCGATGCCTGGAATCGAGGGGAGGTTAATACGATAGAAAGAATAGCACTTTTTAATCCCTAAAAGTACTCCTCCATATGGGGTGTCTCGATCAAGGCGAATAATATTAAAATCATGGAAGTTGAGATCAATATTTGAAGTAAGCCAAGTTTCACAAAGGGAAAATGCATCGCATTTGTTTCTATTCATTAAAACTTTAAATGAACCCATTTTTGGTAAAATACTTCTACAATTCCACTGTAAGACAGAGATAGAATCCTTCGTATACGCAGATGAATTAGGCATCGAAGGATACAATTGCTGCAAGGAGGGGCCATTGGGCAGTCAACTGCTTCAAAAATGATCTAACTGTTGGGAGGAATGCTGTAAGAAAAATTTTAATTGAATCGGGTACATTGAAAGTTTCAAAAATCCAGTCCACAATGTCAGAAAATTTCACTAATCCAGAGTTTGTTTCATCAACTGGATGTGTAAAAGAAACAACTGGGGTTTTAGATGTTCCTGGAAGTGCTGGGAACTCCTTCTGGGACTTTAAATTTACAAGCCCAGGAGGAGTTTGCTTCGGTTTTTCCGCAGCACTGTTTGGTTTGCTTGTAACTTTCATTTCACTTTGAGAAATCTTAGGACCTTTTCTGGGAAGTTTAGGAAAGGAAATATTTTTTCTCTTTCTAGACTCCCCAGGATTGGCGTAGGATGTTCCCGCTGGTGAATCGTCAGAATCGGTTTCATCAGAGGACAACAGATCATAAGAGTTTGATGTAATGGGAGAAGTGGTAACGGTCTTCTTCAGCATCTCAGCGTAAGAACGCTTCGAACGCTCTTTGAGAGACCTCTTTATTTTATCCCTGCGCTGCATGTACACCGCACATGTCGAGAGCTCATGCTGACTCTCCCCACAGTGAATGCATTTTTCAGCATTTTCACTGCAGGAATCATCCGCATGATTCTCCCCACACTTGCCACAACGTGCCTTATTGCAGCAGTAGGCGGCGGTGTGGCCTAACTGCTTACAATTCAGGCAGTTCATGACGCGAGGCACATATAATCGCACAGGGAGACGAACCCGGTGGATCGCGACGTGGCTTGGTAGCGCTGACCCGGCGAACGAAACTCGAAACGAGTCTGACGGGGTGTATACTGTTTTGCCACCGATGATCGATGCTGACCGCAATTGCTTGCAGTCGAGCACCTTTACATCGGGACAGGTTTTGTTTTTAAAGCACTTGCCAGTATACACTCGACGGACAGACTCGAATCGGTTATGACACCGTCGATCTCCACGTCTCGTGCGGGTATGTAAACGCGATACTCGCGTGTGAAGAGCTCAGAGTAAGCTATATCGTTGGCCTCTTTCAGGTTACTGACCACGACACGGAGCTTGTTAGGCCGGACCTTGAAAATTTCGGTCACGCCCTTGTACTCCTTCGTCAGGTCTTTAGAAATCTGCAAGAGGTTCAACTGTTTCGATTTCGGTCCCGCCTTTGGTCTAAAATAGACAGTATAGCTGCCCTGGGCTCCGTCTGGGTAAAGCCTGGGGCGAGGGGGAAGTGAAGAATGAACAGGGGAGGGGGTAACAGAAGGGTCAGGGTCAGAGGGGTTCGGGGATGGTGGCGCGGGAGGCGAGGGATCTACATCCACCCCGCTCAGTCTAGCGCACTAGCGCCGACAAGAGCACGTACCTTTTTACTTCTCCCTTCCAGTAAGGTTGGTTGTCCGATCGTTCGAAGTTGCAGCCGTTACAGCCAGCAGCACCAGTACAGCAGCACCAAACAGCCACCAGCAGCGAGCCAGGTGTGAGATCACTCCACACAGCGATACAACTCACTGTCAACTGATGGCATCTTCTTTTTCCTCTTTTGTGTCTCGTCCACTGCTGTAGCACAATTCAGCCAGCAGCCAAATCGGCTTACGCACCAGCTGGTAGTCACGATGCGAAACAGTTGCACAAAGGCGCGACCTTGAACCCGGATTTATTTCACTCGACCAGGCAAACAATGCCAACACTTGTTCACACGTCTTTTGTTTTATATTCTATCGGAGCGATCACCGATCACACGTCCGATACTGATGCGTGTTCGGCACAGAATGAAATGTTCTGCTTTGCACCAACAACATTGAAGTGACTGGCACTGGACAAACGGTCTCACGGAGGAGGTGCATGGTAACCAGTAAACAGATTTTTTCCAACAACGAAGAGCGAATGAGCCTGAATGTAGAGAACCGTGCCAGACAGAGTGGAACGGCATACGGTACGATGATCAATAAAGCAAGGAATAAACAGCATTCAGTTATGGTAAAGAGTGACAGCATTAATCGTTAATCGTCGATTTATAACGTAAATATAACTAGATACACGAAGCAGTAAGTGGTATGTCTTTTGAATTGACAGACAAAACAAGGATAGAAACGCGAGTTGGTTTTAAATATTTTTGGTTTCGCGTGCTGGAACGAGGAGGCTTCGAGTTAATCATTCTAGTCCCTGCTCTTTCAGATTATGTATTCTGACGTTAGCCGGATTCAATTTAGTAAACAACCTGAAATTACAGCTCTAGGGGTTGCATGGAATGGTGACGTAGGACTAAATAATAAAATTAAAGGGCTTCATAGTTACAAGGTTGAAAAGTTCACTTTAAAAGCGCGTAGTCGTAGTTTTGAATCTTGACAGAATCAGATTATTCTCATTTTTCGATCACCCAGAATCAAAAATAGAATTATTTTATTCCACAGAAATAGACAGCTCAAATAATCTCGTATCCACAAATACGAACGATGTTGTCTTAAATTGGTCTGCTCAAGTCCATTACTTAGGACTGATTTATTATATAAATCTTCTTATAGACAAGGTAAAAATAAATCTCTTAATAGTTTTGAAATGTATCCATTCAGGCAGAAAAAAATAATAAAAAACAAACCATGAGTTTTTCAATATGAAACGATTTATTTTATTTTTCTAATTACATAGTAAAAAAGTTTCTATACGTTTCCTGGCAAGCGGAAATGTTACAGACATTAAAATTTTTATTTCCTAAAACTCTAAAATCGGCGTAAAATTTTCTCTACATTACGTCTGTGCCAGCATTTTTCCCTTCAAAATATCACCTCTCGAAAAAGTTTTACCTTCGAGACATCAAAATTGGAAGCAAACATTAGTCGATCTATTGGGACAGGAAGATTTTGTCATTTTTTGTCACTGACATAGAGAATATCACAGTCACAGCAGGCAGTTAGTGTCTAGTGTCTACTCATGAAGAAGAGTGGTGGAAAAAATAATAGGTGTGAGCATTGCTTATAAAGTCATCTGAATTTTAACCTATTATGTTTGGGCATATTTAAAAGCAATATCTGTGTGAGGTTGCTTACATTATGGGCAATGAATAGAAAAATGCTATCTGTCGAAATTCGTGGTATTTTGTCAGATAAAAACAACTGATCAAAAACTACAATATAAAGCTAAAACTTAAAAAAAAAAAAAAAATAGCAGAAAGCATCGGCTGCTCACAGAACATCGTTAAAAAATCGGTGAAATATTGTAAGAAATCAGAAACACGAGGATGGAAAGTAAAACTAGTTCTAGGAATGTCCGCCGAGTACTGAAATGCGTAAAAAAATGCATTCCTCACGTCTACAGCCATCAAAACGGAACTTGAATTGCAGGTGACGTCTAAAACCATCCGGAACCGTCTAATTGATTGTAAATACCGTGCTCGTAATATAAGAAAAACTCTTTCCCAGACGAGGAAAGATTTTGCAAAAAAAAAAAACGCTGGTATTCGCTAAACTTCACCTGAAAAATCTTAACCACAATGGAGCTAGCTATATTAACAATATATTATGGAGTGACGAAACAAAGGTAATTCAATCCAGAACAGATAGCCGACAATATGTTAGACATCCCAGAATCAGCGAGAAATAGGTTTAGATTCACCAGATGATATTTACAAATACACCATTTTTGGCAAAATCTTCGAGTACGGTATTTACAATCAATCAGACGGTTCCGGATGGTTTTTAATCTTTAATTCAAGTTCCGTTTCGATGGCTATAGATGTGAGGAATGCATCTTTTTTACGAGTTCAGTACTCGGCGGTCATTCCTAGAACTAGTTTTCCTTTCCCCCTCGTGTTTCTGATATCTTCTGGAATTCCACCGATTTTTTAACTATATTCTGTGAGCAGCCGATGGTTTCTGCTATTTTTTGAAACCATCACCTTTATAATGTAGTTTTTGATCAGCCGTTTTTATCGGAGCTGTTTACTTTACACTTATTTTTTTTTTCACTTAAAATAATAGTTTTTTTCGCTTATGGACAAAATACTATGAATTTTGACGTATAGCATTTTTCTAATTATTTCCCAAAATGTAAGCAATCTCAAACAGATATTTCGTTCAAATACGCCTAACACATGATTGGTTAAAATTTAGATAAATTAATGAGCAATGTTCACACCTATTATTTTTTTCCACCACTGTATGTGTCAGGCGTACTCGGTTCATTGTTCGTGGAAATTAGACCTTGAATCTTTTTTGATCTTGTAGTCTATATTTTTTCTGGAAGGACAAAACTACTGTCTAAACTTTGCCAAGAACATTAAATCAACCAAACAAACCGTTCTGGTTTTATTTTTTTTTTTTAAGTTTTTACATTTATATTTAGTACAATCAAATATCAATGTTTAGCTGACAATGTGTAGTTATCGTAAAAAGTAAAGTTCGTTTTCAAAGATATTCAATTCATAATAATATTTTTGTGTCATTTTTGTTAACAAAAAAATTAACGGTGTAAATATTTTTTTGTTTTGAGAAAAAAATCAGAAGATATCATACTAATCAAACAGACCGTTATGGCTTTTAATTCTCTGTTTTTTTACCTATTATTATTTCTCTATGATCATACAATAATTATTGATTAGATTATTTTTTACAGTTTTAAATAATATAATACCTAAATAGGCTTTTCAGTTTCCTAATTAATTTTTGATTTATTTTCTCAAATATACTTTTTTTTTAAACTGTGAATTTGCCTCTAGCAAAGATAACTTTTTCAGAGAATTAAATGAGTTTTCCCGTAAGCATACATATAAGCGACAAACTTGACGAGCAATTACTTTGCAACCTTTTAATGCACTTCTAATCAAACTGGGGGCGCCAAAATTATTGAAGCTATAATCTGTTTAGGGCAATTCGTTTCAGATTTAGTATTTTTTTCGTTTTTGTCGACCAGTGTTATCTACAATTTTGGAGAGGACCTCACACTGATCAAACAAACTGTTCTAGTTTTGAAAATAATTGTAATCATCAATACCATTTTTACACAAACCTATTTGTTTTTAATTATAATTCAAAGAAATGTGAAAAATTCCGAAAATGTCAAAATTTCAAAAAATGTCAAATACATATAGCACAAATGACATAAAATGTCCAAAATGTCTAAAATGTCAAAAATGTCAAAAAGGTCAAAAATGTCAAAAATTACAAAAAGGTCAAAAATGTCATAAAATGTCAACAATGTCAAAAATGTCAAAAATATCAAAAATGTCAAAAATGTCAAAAATGTCAAAAATGTCAAAAATGTCAAAAATGTCAAAAATGTCAAAAATGTCAAAAATGTCAAAAATGTCAAAAATGTCAAAAATGTCAAAAATGTCAAAAATGTCAAAAATGTCAAAATTGTCAAAAATGTCAAAAATGTCAAAAATGTCAAAAATGTCATTAATGTCATAAATGTCATAAATGTCATAAATGTCATAAATGTCATAAATGTCATAAATGTCATAAATGTCAAAAATGTCATAAATGTCAAAAATGTCAAAAATGTCAAAAATGTCATAAATGTCATAAATGTCATAAATGTCATGAATGTCATAAATGTCATAAATGTCATAAATGTCATAAATGTCATAAATGTCATAAATGTCATAAATGTCATAAATGTCATAAATGTCATAAATGTCATAAATGTCATAAATGTCATAAATGTCATAAATGTCATAAATGTCAAATGTCATAAATGTCATACATGCCATAAATGTCAGAAATGTCATAAATGTCATAAATGTCATAAATGTCACAAATGTCATACATGCCATAAATGTCATAAATGTCATAAATGTCATAAATGTCATAAATGTCATAAATGTCAAAATGACAAAAAATGTCAAAAATATCAAAAATATCAAAAATGACCAGCATATGTAAAAAATGACAAATATATCAATAATGTCAGAAAAGTCAAAAATATTGAAAATGTCATAAGTATCAAATACATTAAGGATGTCAAACCTGTCTAAAATTTCAAAAATATCAAGTGAAGCACCCTAAAACGTCGTAAACAAAAACAAAAATTAAAGTCAATAATGTGAACGCTATTTGCAAAGTAACTTTAACTGATAATTCAGAAGTGGAATATTTTTTATACAGGTTTGAATGTTCACAAATCCCACTGACCTATATCTGTATGAAATATGTTCCGTTCTTATTTGCTCGCGTACAACCAATAAGCTATAATTACTCGAAGATGAGGTCATAGTCTTCAGAGCCGACCAATTTCGTTTCCCTTATATGAATCAAAAGCCAGTCATGCAATGCAAACTGAAAATAATCACCCGTTGCAATGGAAACGTTCTCCAGTCTCCGTCCAGAGCCATCCACAGTCGTCGGAAGTAAGAAAGAGAACCGTTAAATCCACGTGATGCCGGCCGCGAAGTGTGACCGTCGAGTCGACCGCTGCGAGACCTCTAATAACCTGAGTACGACAGCGAAGGCACTTTGCCATCGATCATTTAATCGATTAACAGACACACAAATTAAAGCAAAATAGGAAACAAATTATTACAGAATTTAGCACGCAAGAAATGGCATAATAGCCGCGAACCAACAGCGCGAGAAGAAAAACCTCTCCTCCGGCACAGGGAGATTGATGGCGAAGAATTCCCGCGTCTCTCTGTACAGCTCTAGCCTAGCCGATGCTTCAATTGTGCTGCCATCATCCACACCTATCTTTATAACAGGTAATATCGATCTCCTTCGGGTGATGGCACATGCAGTCACTCTTCGCACAATTTGGGACCTCTCGGTGCCGTCATCTATACAGTTCTTCCCTTACGTACGAATCGCGAGAGGCGAGGA
Organism: Wyeomyia smithii; assembly: GCF_029784165.1. Classification (NCBI taxonomy): domain Eukaryota; kingdom Metazoa; phylum Arthropoda; class Insecta; order Diptera; family Culicidae; genus Wyeomyia; species Wyeomyia smithii. The sequence continues at coordinate 250,896,720 of NC_073696.1, forward strand.
AAGTTTTTCTTCTATACTTCCCGAAGAAAAACTGCGCATAATAGTAATAGTTCGACTAATTGAATTGAGCATAGAAATTATATAATTTGAAATTTCAGATGGCACGCATTTCCAGCGAAGAAGCTATCCAACAACGGAACAAAGATTTTGACAGCAAGCTGAAAGTAACGACCGACCGACGACGTGCCACAGTAACGGTGAACGATTACGGCATGATTCCGGCTTTTATGGATTTCCATTTGTCGAGGAGCTGGGCGATGCATAGCCGTGCCCATTGGGTGACGTCGCCAATGTTACTAAAAGTTATTTATAATAGCGCTTACATGTGAAAATAAGGTTAACGAAGTGTTGGTTCTGTCATAAATTCATACCATTTATCAAAACGCTTAACATTCAATATTTATTCGTCTTGATATAGACGGTTGGTTTATTTGTCAACTTTATCATTGAAAATAACGGTTCTATCTAACAGAACACCAACAGTCTGATTTTTCGGGCTATTAATGATAAGTTATATTCTAATAACGCAAGCAAAAACAAAAGTTTTAAATAACTGAAAAATATTAAAGGAGAGATCGCTCAGAATATTAGTTGCTTTGCTAGCTGCAGAAATTGCTTGCGTCCTCTCTGTCAGTTGACATACGAATCCAGCAATCATGGTCAATAGCGCCCCTCCAAACGAAAATCCTCCGCACGGCTATGTGCTAATGGATGGGGCAATTGATCCTAGAGCATGATAACGGTGAAATTTCAGATTTGTCGCGTGAAGAGGAAACTTTATTGATGCGCAATCTTGTACACTTTGCTGAGACATGTTAATGCTAACGGTGGGTTTGGACGGACTGGAGGTGACGTTTTACCCACTTGAGAATCGTGCAAGTTTATTCAAAATAGCAGTAATCTAGATCGAAATTATGCCAACACTAGCGAATGACTGTCTGAAAGACCTCGTTACCATATCAATACAGTGAATCTGTCACCGAAAACAGCTCGTAGACTAAATAAGAACAAATTTATAACCCGGCAACGGAAGAAGCATCCAATGTTCTAAACTATTTCAACTATTTTCCCACACTTGGTTGTGCATAGCCGACCGTTTGGTTGTTGCCCCTATGGAAGAAATGAAGGCTAGCGCAGCTTTGCACAGGCAAGCCGCTGTTCGATGGATGTTTAAATAGCTGTCAACCGAGCCGCTTAGACTCTTTCCTAGGTTGTCATAATTTATTCAGCTATTAGCACACACTTATTAATTAGCTCACACATGAGAGTTTGCGCGGGAAAAAGCGAAGGCGCGTAATCAGATTGGGCAGCGCTACTGTGAGAGGTTATTTGTTTGCTTGTTTATGTCCAGAAATAAATAAGTAAGAATATCACAAATTATGGAAACATATACTCGGAGATACAACGACGTATGCCAACATAAAAATGGTTCACCTATCGGGGTTCAATGACGTGTGGAAAAACGAACTGGCCGACGAAGGCATAAAGCTGAATTATTCGTAGCAAGAGACAACAAAACAATGTCACAACGTGTTGATGACGCGTTTAATAAACTGTTTTTTCATCTTCAAACCTACGTTCCATCCGTAGTTCCAGTGGAGGAGAGAAGAATGAATAGGTTGGGTTCGATAGCCACGGTGCGTTTGATCTTTCCATGCCGGAAAAGCACAGTGAGCTTTCCTGAACTATACCAAATGACTGTTAGTTTTCATTTTCAGTCTGCGGCCTCCAACATACCCCAGATGGTGAAGGCCAAAGGTTCAGATCCGAAGAACTCGCCGGTCATTCCGAGATCGGAATGAATGCTGGGAAATGTTCTGCAATCCAGAGTTGGGTTTACATCGCTTTGAGAGAGCCGATACCGAGTCCTAGGAGGGAACCCAGTCGTCGATATCAGAATGAGGATGTCATGTAGAACTAGTTCCCGATATGTATTTTGGTTTATCTTCACTCGTTCAGGGACAAAATTCAATAGAGTCCGGCCATCACGGGTGATTCCAGAACAAATCATCACCGATACTGTTTTTTGTCTTCTGGTGGCCGTCAGAGTTTTTCGTCGGTCCAACCTTCACTCTGTGGCCCTCTTCTACGTCGCTCTTTTCACCTGTTCTTGTTTCTGCCTCACTGAAAAGCCTTAAACATTTTGACTCTTGCATGGCTTGGTCTAAAATTTATCTTTCAGAATCCGACGGAGACTTCGATCAGATACGGTGAGATCTACCACCAATTTACATACAGGATTTCACTCAAGGTACCTCTTGGCGATCTTCACTTTGGCAGGTGTCGCCACAGTAGCTCGACGTCCCGCTTCATTTCATTTTTTGGTACTTCCGGTTTCCAGGTATATTGTCACGGTTATTACGCGGGATTCCCTCACTTATATTATAGCTAACTACAGAAAATAGTTAGGTACTCTTCGGGTTGCTTGATTTTGCCCGGCAGACTCTTGCGGGGTGGGCTGTGCCTTTATCGGATTTCGGACATTTTATAAAAAGGCAATTTTTAGCGCTCAAAACAAGTTTTTTCGTGAAAAAACCCTCCCGCTTGCACTGACAACAAAACACTTGTGAAAATGATCGTTCAGATGCTCAGCTCGCTTCTAATCTAATGAAATAATATTAGTATTTTGATTTCAGTTGATCTGCTGGGTCACTATCGTAAACACCACCAACCTCTGCAAATGAAAAGCGTTTCGGGGAAACGGTCATTTGGCCAGAAATAATTAGTATTTCTTATAAACAAACGTGCTTTTTTGTTGTTTATTAACTGAACTTTCAGAAAACTACTTCTTTTTTGCAATTAAACCCAAATTATTCCACCTAGCGATGAGACCCAGCCTCTCCCAAAATCGTTGGCATCACTGCATCATTGTGTTTACGCGATTTTATTGCTTATTTTCGATTAAGTATTTTTACCGTTCTACCTTGCTGAAATATTAATTTGAACTTTCGTGCGTTTAATTGATCAACCTGTGATCGTCAGTAGAGTGAAGTACAGTGTCATAGTGCGAGATTTTAGGATTTTCGATCTCCAGTGAATAGTGCTTCTTGCTGGCATTGCTATTGTTTGGCTAGAGTAGCAGCTTAGCATCATCCGTTTTGTTCGTTCTGCCTGCTTGAAGGCGACCTGATCCCCGCTAGTCATGGCAAAAATATGTAAAAAATGCAATGATGCAATTAATGGCATCGACTTTGTCACCTGCCGTGGATATTGTGGAGCTATGTTTCATATGAACAATTCGTGCTCAGGTGTCTCTCGTGCTCTGTCGAATTATTTTGCATCAAAGAAGAAAAATCTGTATTGGATGTGTGATGAATGCGCAGATCTCTTTGAAAATTCACACTTTCGCATGATGTCTCGTCGAGCCGATGAAACTTCACCGCTCTCGTCGCTTACAAGCGCAATAGATGAACTGCGACAAGAAATTAAACAGATTGCCCCCAAATCAACAACCGCATTAACACCAAACTGGCCTTTGCTAGGGATACGCCGAGCAAATAAGCGTCTGCGCGGACTTGATGGATCAGCCCGGGCCGTCAGTGACTCTCAGGTAGGATCTAAACCTTTAGGGGAGAGCATCGTGTCTGTCCCTACTAGTAGTTACGCTGATGAGGAGCAAAAATTTTGGCTGTACCTATCTCGAATTCGCCCGGATGTCTCTGTCGATGCTGTTACATCTATGGTTAAGGCCAATCTGGAAATCACAACCGAACCTACAGTTGTTAAGCTGGTCCCCAGGGGAATGGACACAAGTACTATGAATTTTGTCTCCTTCAAAATTGGTTTCGATCCCGCAGTAAAATCTAAAGTACTTGAATCGTCAACATGGCCAGAAGGATTATTGTTTCGTGAATTTGAAGACTACGGTTCAATAAAATTTCGCAATCGTTCGGATTCGGAACATGGCACACCGCGTCAACAGCTCACTGTGAGGACATAATCCACGCCCGACCGCCACCGAGACGCAATGTTTTGAGCCTTAAGGAAGCCTCTTACCCCCCCGATGCAGTCGCGTCTATCGCAGCCAGCCCTCATCTTAGTCGTCTCGGTCCTGTTATCGGTTGGGGGAACGGGGTTTTCCGACCCGCCTCACCAGGCAAGTATTGTAATTCGTGTGAACAGATTTCGTTTCCTGATTTGACGATGAATTTTAGCAACCATGAACGAGTCAGCAGCGATCTTACTACCACCTTTAACGTGATGTCATCTACAACATCGGGACGCAATGTGCAAAGCTTTACGGAAGTCCCCCATTCGTCCGACACAGTCGAGCCTCTTGCAGCCAGCGATCAACATAGCCGTCCCGATCCTGCGGTCGGAATGAGTGGTGGGATCTTCCAGGATGCCAGCTCCGGCAAGTATTTTACCGTTGACATTGATTTACTCTCTGAGGAGGCTTCATCTTCCAGTTGCGTTACTCTTCCACCATCTGCGCCATCTGCACGTGGTACGATGAAGGATGGTATATCGATTTATTACCAAAACGTTCGTGGATTACGCACTAAAATCGACGAAGTGTTCATCGGTGTGGCTGAATCCGAATTCGACATCATCGTACTGACTGAAACATGGCTAGATGAGAAAATCTACTCAGCGCAATTCTTTGGCGGGAATTTTTCAGTATTTCGTTGTGACCGGAGTTCACAAAACCGCAACAAATCACGTGGCGGCGGCGTACTTATCGCTGTGTCAGCAAGATTGAGTGCATATATCGACCCTATTCCTATCTGTAACACGTTCGAGCAGATTTGGATCAGAGTGAAGCTACCGCATCAATCACTGAGTGTTGGCATCATTTATCTGCCTCCCAACCGCAGAGGTGACCAAATTTGCATCAGGGACCACATACGTTCAGTAGAAGCAATTACCACCAACCTTAGTCTATGTGATCTGGTATTGTTATTTGGTGATTATAATCAATCAGGTTTAGTTTGGAGCTTCCCGATGAATGCGCCACCAACAGTTGACAGCTTGAAGTCTCGTATATCTGTTGCTTGTGCATCTCTCCTGGATGGTTTTAGTGAGCAGGGCTTCGTGCAGATCAATCATGTTACAAGCAGAAATTCTCGCCTACTTGACTTAGTTTTGGTCAATGAATGTACGTTCCCGGTTTGCTGCGTTCGGGAAGCTGCTGAGCCTTTGACTTCACTTGACGCTGACCACCCCGCAATTGAAATTACTGTTCAGCCCTCCGCACCCATTGAATTCGTTGAAACTCTGGACGAAAATAACCTGGATTTTGGTAGAGCTAATTTTGCGTCCCTCAGTGCGGCACTTATGCGTGTCGATTGGCGTCGCTTAGAGTTGTTCGAAAATGTTGACGATGCGGTCAATCACTTCACACATATTTTGAAACAACTGATTTCAGACTCGGTACCTGTCCGCCAACCTCCTCGGAAGCCACCTTGGGGCTATGCACATTTGCGACGTTTGAAACGTCTGAGATCTTCTGCTTTACGTGCTTACAGTAGACTACGCTGCCCACTCTCTAAGCAGCAGTTCAGCTTGGCTAGTAGTGTTTACCGCTCCTACAATCGTTTCTTGTACCGACGATATACCTTGCACAAGCAAGCAAGCCTTCGTAAAAACCCGAAACTGTTCTGGTCATTTGTGACTTCTAAGAAAAAAGAGGAAGGGTTACAAGTATGCATGTTCTTAAAAGACGAAGAGGCCAACACATCGCGCGAAAAATGCGAACTTTTTGCTGCGCATTTCAAGGATCCGTTTAATTCGGTCATTGCTTCAGACGCACAGATAAACGCTGCTATCGAAAACACTCCACGTGATCTCCTTCAGTTTTGATTGACCGCATCGAATATCTTCCACGTGACCGATCATCTAGTTGAAAAAGCTATAAAAAAACTGAAATATTCGTGTTCTGCTGGACCTGACGGGATTCCCTCTTGCGTTCTCAAAAAATGCATGGCTGCGCTTATTCGACCTCTAGTTATAATACTGAATCTTTCCCTTCAGCAGAAAACATTTCCAACGATGTGGAAGAAATCGATAATGTTTCCAGTACACAAAATAGGAGACAAACGAAATATCGAAAACTATCGCGGAATCACGTCACTTTGTGCTTGTTCGAAGGTGTTTGAAATCATCGTCCATGGAGCGTTGTTTGTTTGTAGCTCTCAATACATTTCCGTGGATCAGCACGGCTTCTTTCCCAAAAGATCTGTAGCAACGAATTTGACTCAATTTGTCTCTTTTTGTTTGAGTTGTTTGGGTGACGGGGAACAAGTAGACGCTGTTCACACAGACCTGAAAGCTGCTTTCGATCGAGTCGACCACGGAATTCTACTGAGTAGGATAGAGAAACTTGGGGTTTCTGGTGATCTCGTAAAATGGATTAAATCATACCTGACGGACCGAGATCTCTGCGTAAAAATTGGTTCGGAAGAGTCAGAATATTTCACGAATCTTTCTGGCGTCCCACAAGGAAGCAATTTAGGTCCCCTGCTTTTCACTCTGTTCATTAACGAGGTTTCCTCTTTACTGCCACCTGGGTGTCGCCTATTTTACGCAGATGATGTAAAAATATTCGCGGTAATCAAAGCCTTATCCGACTGTCTGGAACTACAACGTTTGATCAACGAATTTGAGGCATGGTGCACGAGGAATCTGTTGACACTAAGAGTTCAGAAGTGCAACGTAATAACATTTCACCGCAAGCTGAATCCAGTCTTATTCGATTACACCATACTTAATCATACATTGCAACGGGTAGCTCACATTCGTGATCTTGGTGTAAAACTTGATTGTGCGCTAACATTTCGTTCACACTTTGATGAAATGATCTCAAAGGCTAATCGTCAGCTGGGATTTATTTTCAAGATAGCTAATGAGTTTCTGGATCCTTACTGCCTTCGATCGCTCTACTGTTCGCTAGTGCGCTCTATCCTCGAGTCTTGCTCGGTAGTCTGGTGCCCATCACAAGCAAACTGGATCGCTAGAATCGAGTCTGTCCAGAAAAAATCACAGGAGGGTTGTGTGCAAAGCCACGACCGCAAGGTTGAAGTAGAATACTTTTATAAGAAAGACAATCCGGCTGCTTGCGTGTCAGTCATTCTTCCTAGCAAATTATTGTTGACCGCTCATTGGCAGTATTGAAAATTCTGTGCAAATGAAGTTGAAGTACTACTCAATTTCAGTTTGCACATATAAATACGACCTCACTGAACAGGAACAGAACAAACTCTTTACGGCGCAAACAAGTTCCAACAGTCAGAGTATATGTACATGTGAATTCAAATTAAGATAATTAACTTGTGGTTAAAGCTCAGAACGAGAAAATATTAAATCTTCAATTCATTTGTTTGGTTGTCCTAAAAATGACAGTTTGTTGTTGAAGTTAAAATCGGATATGACGCTGATTGCATCTCTGTGTTACGCCGATAGCGGGAGTTATGGTGAACTTGCGTATGACGAAGGCATCGTGTTACTTGTTTTATCGAATGGCAGAAGGAGGAATATTGTTAAATTTTGTAAACATTTAACTCAAACAATATTACCAAATCGTAGTCAGGCACTCTGACAACAAAGTTGAAGGCTGTTTTTACACTGAAAATCAGACAGCCAGCAGAAGTTTTGATTGCCAAACTCCAGAATGCCGAACAGCCGTAAAGAGAGTTGTTTATTTACCTACGGCAAGTTTCTCGCCCCATCGCGCGTGTTCGCGTTCACCATGGCAGAGGCCTGTCTTTGTAAACGCGTTCTAACAGGGCAGTTTAGACAACTACAACAGAATTTGATTGCATCCCGCACAGAATGTCTGCTTGTGCTTATGCCAAAAAATTAATAGCCTTCAATTATTTGTTTATTTGCCTTGTAAAAAGGCATTTTGCGGTTCAAAATCGGTTGCTGATCGCAACCTATGAGCTGCTTTAACAGTGGGGGAATTAAGATACACGGACAACATGCACTGTGGAAGCTATTTCACATTCAGTAAATTAGACGGGTGCGTCAGATTTAAATTGCTAGGATCCAACACAGAATGCTTGCTTGCGTTGTCAAAAATTATTAACTTTCAATGACTTGTTTAGTTGCCTTGAAAAAGGCATTTTGATGTTCAAAATTGAATTTCCTGATGGCAATCTTCATGCTGCCCCATCACGGGGGGAATAATGGCAGTCTGGTGACATACGCTGAGAAAAACCGCGCTGCTCCTGAGACGTGGTGACCAACCACAGGGCTAGTGCTGCTGCTAAGGAAGGTCGACTGTTGTTGTCGCTGTCTAGAACTATTATGAGCGGCTTCGCTGCTGCTGAATTGTCTTTTATTTTTGAAATTGTTTACAGAGGTATAATTTATGACAGGATAATTGGTCAGCCCTAAAGGCTCGTCATCTTTGTTCGTAGTAGTGCATTTAGATTGGTTTTTTAAATTATCTTGAAGATTAATTTTACATCTTTGCCTTAATGGCACGGTAAGTTTATGAATTTAAATAAAATTGAATAACCTACCTAACTAATACTATCTTAAAAACTAATTTGACAAAGATCGAATTGCCTCGTGAATTGACCTCTGGCAAGCATCCCTGAATCTAGACAGAATTGCCTGTTTGCGCACCAAAAGTGTATCTAGACCGGCTAGTTGGTGGATCTCAGAATTACGCGTTCTTGGAGGACTGTTAAGGATCATCCTTAGGATCTTATTTTGGATAACCTGTAATTTATCATGGTGATACTTGGCACAACTCTCCCAGATTGGCAAACCGTATTCTAATACTGGCAGGATAATCATTTTATGGACAGCAAGCTTGTTCTTCAGGGACAGTTTGGATTTTCTGTTTATCAGTGGGTATAGAGATTTAATTAGGATGTTGCCTTTGAATGATGTTTTTTCCACATGTGATCTGAATATAAGCTTGCTGTCCAGAACAAGACCGAGGTATCCCACCTCTCTCGACCATTCGATGGGTGAATTATTAATTTTAAGCCTGACGTCGTCAGGCGGAACAAGTCGACGTGAGTTTGAGTGGGGAAATAAGATGGCCTGTGTTTTAGCCGCATTGATGCAAATCTCCCAGTTGTTGAAGAAGCCGGATAGAACATCCAGGCCTGCTTGAAGTTTTCTAGTCAGCGAACGGATCACTCGCCCTTTGTACATGATGGCAGTGTCGTCCGCGAACATGGACAGTACACCACCATCCGGAAGGGGAGGAACGTCTGACGTAAAGATGTTAAAGAGGATAGGACCCAAGAGGCTACCCTGGGGGACCCCAGCATCAACATTAAATGTATCAGACTGGGAGTTGTTCAAGCAGACCCTAAATGATCCACCCGACAGATAATTATTGATGATTTTCACAAGGAAGATCGGGAAGTTGCACCGATGTAGCTTATAAACAAGACCATCGTGCCAGACGTTGTCAAACGCTTTCTCAACGTCCAACAACGCCATGGCAGTTGTTTTGGAAACAGACTTGTTCCGCCTGATAATGTTCGTTACCCGGGTGAGCTGGTGCACAGTGGAGTGCCCCTTCCTGAACCCAAATTGCTCTCTAAGGAAGATGTTGTTCTGATCAGCAAACTCTAGTATACGTCTCAGAATCAGTTTTTCGAACAATTTCGAAATAGATGAAAGGAGGCTAATGGGCCGGTAGCTTTTAGCGTCAGTGGGATCCTTCCCAGGTTTATGGATGGGGATAACTTTGGCGACCTTCCAACGGGACGGGAAGTAGCCAAGTTCCAAGCACTTATTGAAGATCTTTGCGAGGTGATGAAAGAAGTCAACGCTCAAATTTTTCAATTCGAGATTGACCACCCCATCGACACCCGCGGCCTTCATATTTTTACATGATTTGATGGCTGCCATTACCTCGTCTGCAGAAATTATAGATTCCTCTGGGACAACTAGAGGGGTCACAGCGATTCTGGACATTGTAGCTGCCACATCAGGCTCAAAGGGGCTCACCAGGGAACGACCAAGATTGTGAGAATTTACGAAATGCTGGCCAAGTGCATTAGCTTTTTCAGCTGGTGTTATTAGCTGAACTTGGCCAGCTTGTTGATCAGAATGGGAGAGAGGAGGGACAGGTCTCGGCTTGTTTTTCAGAAGTTTAGTTAATTTCCAGAAGGGGTTTGCACAATCTGGGAGAGAGCGAATATGACTTTCAAAGCTTTTGTTTCTGAGATCCACCAACCGGGCCTTAATGATTTTATTAAGACGATTGCAGAAAGACTTTAAGTGAGGCAGGTCAGTACGTTGATAATGGCGCCTAGTTGTGTTACGAAGTCTTATATAAGATTTAGTTAGGCTGTCTAGATTCAGAGTGTTACTCACCAGGTCAGAAGCAGGGATGTGTTGGTCACGGGCTAAGGATAGAGCCTCGTCGATGATCTGCAAGCACTGATCGATGTCGTCCGTCGATTCAAGCTCGATGTTGTAGCGGATGTTGGCGTCGATGAACTGCTGGAACCGTGGCCAGTCAGCACGATGGTAGTTGCGACGACGAGCACGAAATCGATTGGCGGAGTAGCCCACTTCGGCCACCACTGGAAAGTGGTCGGAGCTCAGTTCCTGGTAGACGATCGGATTCGAAAGGTTTGCCATGTTGGTGATGAAAAAATCGATGGTCGAGTGAACACCAGAGCGACTCAACCGGGTGGGGGAGTCTGGGCTCAGGATGATGTACGAAGATGCTTGTAGGTCATTGTGGACGACTTTGCCATTTGGATTGCTTCGAGTGTTGCCCCAGGCTTGATGTTTGGCATTGAGGTCACCAGCCAAGATGAAGTTTTGCCGATGTCTGGTAAGCTTGACGAGATCTTGTTTCAGATTAGAGGATGAATCGTTCCTTGAGCTGACTTGCGACGGACAGTAGGCGGCTATGATAATAATAGGGCCGACAGGGGTAGAAACCTCGACCCCAACCGCTTCGATGACTTTTAGGTTGAAACTGGGCAGCAGCTTACAGCAGATGTTCTTCCTCAACGCGATGGCTACGCCTCCACCCGCTGAGTGGGTACGATCGAGCCGAACAACTCGAAAGTCGGGGAGGTAGATGTTGACGCCAGGTTTTAGATGTGTCTCAGTGATGATAGCTACGTCGATAGTCCGCTCGTTGAGGAAATCAGCGAATTCGATGGCTTTGCTCTTTAACGAGCAAGCGTTCCAGTTAGCGATGTTGATGCATTCACGGGCCATATTTGGTGAGGATGGAAACTGCTGCTTGCAGCTGTTCAGCTCTTGATTTACAGGTGCGAAGGGCTACGAATGCTTCGGCCAGGAGATGCACGAACTCTTCTGTAGTGAGAAGGGAATCTGCGTTGTTTTCTTCGGCGTCTGTGCGGGTAAACTTCATTCCAGTGGCAGGAGTTGTAAGCCCTGGGAGCCCCGGGGGAGGTGAGGAACGGCTCGATGCTGCGACATCGGCAAACGAGGTTGAAAGCCGATTATTCAGTGGGAGAGGTGGAAGCACTGGGATTGCACGTCGCGATGTGATGACTGGAAAATTTTGTTCGTTATTCACTGGCACTGGGACTTTTCTCCGACCGGGTTGGTTGTTGGTTGAGGCTCTTTTGCGGATCTCAATGAATTCCGCCCGCTTTGGGCAGGTACGACTGGTGGCCTTATGATCAGCTCCACAATTTGCGCAGACAGGATCGGCAGTTTCCATCAATTGGCAGGCGTCGGGTGCGTGCGTTTGTCCGCATTTGATGCAGCGGGAGGCCATATGGCAGTTTTTAGTCCCATGTCCAAACAACAGGCAATTGGAACATTGGGTCACATCTCGATGAACTGGTTTGTAGCGCTCCCAGGCCACAATGATGTGGAAAAGGGCACGAATGGACTGCAAATCCGCCAAACATGTTGAATTTTTCTCCAGGTTGATAAGGTACAATTGGTCGCGGTACTTCCGAGTCTTGTTGTGGCGTGACATCTTATGGATCTGTATTGGCTTGAGTCCATTTGCCTTCAGTTCCTCTAACAGAGTGTCAATTTCCATGTCTGGAAGACCACGGAGAACAACCTTGAGCGGTTTTTCTGCTTCAATGTCATGGGAGAAATATTCCACCTTACGCTGCTGCAGAATTACTTGCACCGCCTTGTAGTGATTCAATGCCGGAACCATCAGTTTGTAGCCGTCAGTGCAAATACGGATAGTGCATTTCAGTCCTTTCTCGATGTAAAAGACAATTGCTTCACGAAGACCTTCTGGAAATCCTTTCACATAGAAGGGTGGAATTTTCTCTTTTTTCACTATTTCGGGGTCCGTGGAGTTTTCCAAGACAGCAAATCTGTTGTTGGCCAAAAGCTTCTTAGCCGCCGAATCGGGGGCATTTCCAGGTCGAGGCCGTTTACCCGTACTAGAACCGGTTTTCGATTTACCCATGTCAGGGTTCACCGTAGCGTCGGTTTCCAACGCGAAAATAAAAACTTACGAACGAACGTACAAAGTGAACGGAGCGAAAATAAACAACTGTACTGCTCAACACGCTAGCAGAGAATCTGAGAGCGGCTTCGGCTGAAACAGGCTCTTATATAGGCCAAATAGCATGTTTTCAATTGCAAGGTATATGATTCTGTCGACCGTGCTTGGGAAGCATTCGTATAACGACCAATCAGAGGTCGAATTTTTCGTTTTGACAAGGCTTGACTATTTTCAATAGTACAACAGTGTGAATAATAAAATTACAATTATCTTATTTTGGGAAGAATCTTAGAAGATTTTCCAATCTATTGCTGCAAGAACGAAGGAAATCCATCGGATACTAACCGATTTATTAGTATTTGAAATTGGACATATTTTTCACTTTTTTCGGTTTTAGATTTTCATTTCACATCCCTATGTAGCCGAACTTACTGAGAGATGTATTCTACTTCAAAATTTTAGGGATCTGTTGCACGCGTAAATGATCCGGGATTCCACGAGTTTCTTCTATCATGGATGTATCGAAAAACACAGTAGAATCAGAAGTATTTGATAAGTCGACACGATTTGGAATATTCGAAGAAGGGGTAATATTTTGGGACATGTGATTGAAATACAATGTCATAAAACGGGTTTGAGAATTAAGTTCGATTAACCTTTCAAAATTTTCAATCACGGGACGGTTCAAGACCTCACATTTGATAAGAATACGAGAAGACAGGCTCCAGAAGCGGTTTTTCAATGGTAGTACTCCAGCTAAGACCTCCAAACTCATCGTATGGGTCGATTGCATGCAACCTAAGGCGATACGCAAACAACGGTATTGTATTCGCTCCAGTTTGATCAAATGTGTGTTTACTGCGGAGCGGAAGCAGAAACACCCGTATTCAATAACAGACAATATCGTTGTTCGGTAAAGCCTTATGAGGTCTCCTGGATGGGCTCCCCACCATTGTCCGGTTATTGTACGAAGAAAATTCACTCTTTGTTGACATTTTTTCATCAGATACCTCACGTGACAACCCCAGGTGCCTTTAGAGTCGAACCAGACACCAAGATATTTGTGTACCAAAACCTGAGAAATCGTTTTACCCATTAATTGTGTTTGAAGCTGAGCAGGTTCATGCTTCCTAGAAAAAACTACTAGCTGTACCTAGCTGTAAAGCCCAAGCAGATAAATTGTCCAAGGTATCTTGCAATGGTCCTTGCAAATCGGCAGCTTTGGCTCCTGTAACAGAGATTACACTGTCGTCTGCAAGTTGTCTTATCGTGCATGAATCTGCCAGACATTCGTCGATGTCATTTACATAAAAGTTGTAAAGAAGGGGGCTTAAACATGAGCCCTGGGGAAGACCCATGTAGCTAATGCGAAAAGTTGCAAAATCGCCGTGCGTAAAATGCATGTGCTTTTCGGACAACAAATTGTGCAAAAAATTGCTCAAAATTGGAGAAAATCCTTGTCGGTGAAGTTTACCCGAAAGAATGTCAATAGAAACGGAATCAAAAGCCCCCTTAATGTCCAGGAACGCAGACGCCATTTGTTCTTTGCGAGCATACGCCAGCTGAATATTTGTTGAAAGCAACGCAAGACAATCATTCGTCCCTTTGGCACGGCGGAAGCCAAATTGAGTATCTGATAGTAGACCATTTGATTCGACCCAATGGTCTAAACGACGGAGTATCATTTTTTCCATCAATTTCCGGATACAGGATAGCATTGCAATCGGCCTATAAGAGTTGTGATCAGAATCTGGTTTCCCTGGTTTTTGGATGGCGATCACCTTCACTTGCCTCCAATCCTGCGGTACAATGTTTTGCTCCAGGAACTTATTGAACAAGTTCAACAAGCGCCTCTTGGCATTGCCGGGTAGATTCTTCAACAAGTTGAATTTGATTCTATCTAACCCAGGCGCGTTATTGTTACAGGACAGGAGGGCAACTGAAAACTCTGCCATCGTAAAAGGTGATTCTATCGCGTCGTGGCCCGGAGACGCATCGCGAACAATGTTTTGCTCAGGAACAGAGTCCGGGCATACTTTCCTGGCAAAATCAAATATCCACCGACTTGAAGACTCTTGCTTTCGTTGACCGTTACGCGATTCCGCATTCTTCGGGCTGTGTTCCAAAGAGTGCTCATCGATGTCTCCCTCGACGTCTCGTTCACGAACCGACGCCAATATCCGCGTTTCTTTGCTTTAGCCAAACTTTTAAGCTTGGTATCAAGCTCCGAATACCGTATATAGTCGTCGGGTATACCTCCCTTCTGGAAGGCCAAAAACGCGTCGGATCTTTGCGTGTAGACATCGGAGCACTCTTGGTCCCACCACGGAGTGGGAGGCCGTTCGTTTAACGTTACGCCGGGATATTTCTTCGTTTGGGCTTGCAACGCGGCGTCGAGAATCAAGCCCGCGAGGAGGTTGTATTCTTCAAGTGGTGGATGATGTTGAATCGACTCGACCACTTTTGAAATCATTTCCTCGTATAACTTCCAATCGATATTCCGTGTGAGGTCATACGGAATGTCAATTGGTCGCATGCGAGTTGACCCGTTTGTAATTGAAATAAGAATAGGCAGATGGTCGCTACCGTAAGGATCGAGGATTACCTTCCATGTGCAATCCAACCGTAGCGACGTCGAACATAAGGATAGATCCAAAGCGCTTGGGCGCGCTGGAGGTTTCGGGATACGTGTCATTTCACCGTTGTTTAAAATAGTCATGTCGAAGTCATCGCAAAGGTTATAGATTAAAGAGGAGAGATTATCATTGTAAGGGGAACTCCAAGCCACACCATGAGAGTTGAAGTCTCCCAAAATCAAACGTGGCGAGGGAAGAAGTTCTATTAAATCAAAGAGCAGCCGTTGCCCAACCTGTGCTCTGGGGAATATATATTGAGGCAATACAAAGCTCTTTACCTTCTATTGTCATTTGACATGCGACAACTTCGATGCCTGGAATCGAGGGGAAGTTATTACGATAGAAAGAATAGCACTTTTGAATCCCTAAAAGTACTCCTCCATATGGGGTGTCTCGATCAAGGCGAATAATATTAAAATCATGGAAGTTGAGATCAATATTTGAAGTAAGCCAAGTTTCACAAAGGGAAAATGCATAGCATTTGTTTTTATTTATCAAAACTTCAAACGAATCAATTTTTGGTAAAATACTTCTACAATTCCACTGTAAGACAGAGATAGAATCCTTCATATACGCGGTTGAATTATGCATCGAAGGATACAATCGCTGCAAGGAGGGGCCATTGGGCAGTCAACTGCTTCAAAAATGATCTAACTGTTGGGAGGAATGCTGTAAGAAAAATTTTAATTGGATCGGGTACATTGAAATTTTCAGAAATCCAGTCCACAATGTCAGAAAATTTCACTAATCCAGAGTTTGTTTCATCAACTGGGAGTGCAAAAGGAACAACTGGGGTTTTAGATGTTCCTGGCAGTGCTGGGAACTCCTTCTGGGACTTAAAATTTGCAAGCCCAGGAGGAGTTTGCTTCGGTTTTTCCGCAGCACTGTTTGGTTTGTTCGTACTTTTCATTACACTTTGGGAAATCTTAGGACCTTTACGGGGAAGTTTAGGAGAAGAAACATTTTTCCTCTTCCTAGACTCCCCAGGATTGGCATAAGATGTTTCCGCTGATGAATCGTCAGAATCGGTTTCATCAGCGGACAACAGATCAAAGGGGTTCGATGTTATGGTAGAAGTGGTCACGGTCTTCTTCAGCATCTCAGCATAAGAACGCTTTGAACGTTCTTAAGTGACCGCTTGATTTTATCTCTGCGCTGCATGTACACCGGGCATGTGGAGAGCTCATGCTGGTTTTCCCCACAGTGAATACATTTTTCAGCATTAACACTGCAAGAATCTTCCGCATGAGTCTCCCCACACTTGCTACATCGCGCCTTATTGCAGCAGTAGGCGGCTGTGTGGCCTAACTGCTTGCAATTGGTGCAATTCATAACACGGGGTACATACAATCGCACAGGCAGACGAACCCGATCGATCGAGACGTGGCTAGGGAGTGCAGATCCGGCAAACGTAACGCGAAACGAGTCTGACGGAGTGTAAACCTTTTTACCGCCGACGAGAGACATGGACCGCAATTGCTTACAATCCAAAATCTTCGCCTGTGTTTCGGTATTTTTGAAGCAACCGGTTGCGCTTTTTACGATACACTCGACAGACAGACTCGAATCGGTTATGACACCGTCGATCTCCACGTCTCGTGCGGGTATGTAAACGCGATACTCGCGTGTGAAGAGCTCAGAGCAAGCGATAGCATTGGCCTGTGCCAGATCACTGACCACGACACGGAGCTTGTTAGGTCGGACCTTGTAAATTTCGGTCACGGCCTTGTACCCCTTCGTCAGGTCTTTAGAAATTTGCAGTATGTTTAATCGCTTTGAATTCACTTCTGCCTTAGGACGAAAATAAACAGTATAGCTGCCCTGTTGAGATCCGTCCGGGTAAAGCCTGGGGCGAGGGGGGACTGGAGAATGAACAGGGGAGGGGTAACAGAAGGGTCAGGGTCAGGGGAGTTCGGGGATGGTGGCACGGGAGGCGAGGGATCTATATCCATCGCGCTAAATGTAGCGCACTAGCGCACTAGCGCCGACAAGAACACGTACCTATTTACTTCTTCCTTCCAGCAGTGGTTGTCCGATCGTTCGAAGCTGCACCCAAAGCAGCCAGCAGCACCAGTACAGCAGCACCAATACAGCCACCAGCAGTGAGCCGGGTGTGAGATCACTCAGCACAGCGACACGACTCGACTGTCAACTAATGGCCTTGAATTAGAAAGATCTATTCACTGTGCACAGATCAAAACTGCAGCTGGTATTTTGCAACAATACAGCCAAAGTTGCGAGCCGGGTACAGAACGTAGCGACACAACTCACAATCTAGTTGGCCTTTAGCGCGAATAATACACTCTTTTGTTTGGCTATTCGTACACACGGACCGGATTGTAATAGAACGACCACTTTGCACGTCCGTTTCTGTCGAGTGTTCGACGCGGAATTGATGTTCCTATTTGAAACATATTATCACAAACAATAACATTGAAACTATATTTTATATTCTTTCTCAGATATGATGACACATCATAGGTTGACAAAAAACTATACAAAGGTAACTACAAACCTTCAATAATTCATTTTATGATTACTCGAAAGTTCGAATATATCTGAAATTGAAACATATGTACTTAAGTCCCAGTTATAATTCATTATTGAAATTTTGGGTTAATGAATAATGAAAATAATTTTATCTCGTTAACGGTCAGGCCTACAGTTGTAATATGTTCGACAACTTTATGTCAATTGATGATATAAACAACTTTCCCGAAGAAACAAAATGCCTAGCACCATTTATTCAAAAGATAGATGTCAGCGCCATCTGTAGAAAAAAAAAAATTAAAGCTGCCTAAATACATTTTTCAAGAAGATGTTTTTATGGTGAACAACATTGCCGAAGATATGAACACTGTGGAAACAACTGCTAAGGAGTTATAAGGTTTTGTCGCGCCAACGGACCAATTTGCCTCACTGTGTGTCGCTATAAAGGGATTCGACTGTATTAACGAGACCAAGTTTAGAACACAAGTTGATACAAAAATTTCGTAGCAAAATATCAAGATTTTTTATAATCCTGATATTTTTGACTGATCGGGAGCCTGGAAATCTTGATGTAAACTGCCAAATCGTACCTTCATTATGAATCACAACGCGTTTCACTACCATTTCAGATGCGCGTTCGAGTACTAGTGCTCGAAATAGGTACCGAACAAAATTGAAAAAAAAACGGCCTCCTCACTTGCGTCTTACATGGGGCGGGTATTTGTTTTGCTTGTCGCGGCGTGGCAGCAGAGTTTGTCGAACGGTCACAGTAGGTCGTGCCCGATGTTGCTACCGTAAAAGGAAAGTCTACGGAAAACACCACCGTGGTAGCAGCAAGTACAGTTATCGGACGGGCTTTTTTTTTTGGTCCATTGGACTTCGCACTTCGTGCGAGACTTGTCGGTGTTTCTTAGGGTCAAATATTACAGGTTCAACGGTTTTTGTATTAGGATTTCTGTTTTCTACTGCATGGGCTGCGCATGATCGATTATCCAAAACTATTCAACTAATTTAAAACAACCTTTTTTTTTAAAGAGCCAACATACTACAAGATGAATATGCAAGTTTTAACAACATTGAGTGATAGCATTAATAATGAGCCTCGAAACGGAGATAACGATGTACCTTAAGGATACTCAAACAAACTACAGTACAGGCAATTCAGAAAAACACGATCTTCACACAACGCTGTTACGTACTGACAAAACACACCCGCTAAACCCGCCGCAATGGTCTAGTCTCATGGGGAATTTTAAATAGATAGTGCTTCAACTAAGGATGGAACCATCCGGGCAACTACTGTGCTGTGGCTGTGGTACCGAAGGGAAAGAGCATAGTGCGACTGAATCCACCCTGCAGTTGGCAAACCATTTCTTCCGATGCGAACGATTATGGCTCGGTTGGCCCCGATCACTTGATCACTCTTGCAGGCTCCGATTCCCGATGTAAAATGTGTAGTATAAAGTATGTCGGAGCAGAGGCCTTTAGATGGAGTGATTTTTCTGTTTCAAGCACTTTAAACTCGGTTCCGACAAGTTGCTCAGTTGCCGGGATCAAGTTCAAAGCAATATTCAACTTGGCAGCGGTGGCGGCTGCACGCGGCGGCGGCTATGCAGTAGAGTGAAAGAGTTATTGAATTATCCGACCGACTGAGACTTGAAGCGAGCAAAAAAAAGCACGAGGAAAAAGCCCTCTCATAATCAAGAACCAATTGTTGGTCGGTTGGCGGCTCTCGATGCGCGCAGGTTGAACGTGTTGTGATGGAAGGGCGGTCGGTCGGTAGTTTGGCTGAGCTGCCATCCGACGACCACTCCAGGAGTCTCTCTACAAAACACATCTTATGGGTTGCATTTGAAAAGCCGGTAATTGCATCCCAGGCCGAAAGGAGGGCACGATAAAATAAGTTCTACTTATGTAAGTTTCCAAATGGCAAATAGCGATCCGGAGGGCACTGCGAGGCGCTTTCAGTTTGAGACCCAGCTTTTTTTTCCAGCGCGCGTAATCAAAATTATTGCCCCCGGCGGTAGGTTCATGGGTTCCTAGATAGCGGTACTCTTGGTGGCCTATCGTGGTCGCCAGGAGGATCGGCTCTGTCGGTCAAATTTTTGTTTTGTTTCTTGCACTCATAGGTATTAATGAGTGTAAATTACTGTTACTGTCTTATGAACGGAGCAGTTTAGATTTATAAACTGAAAACTCCTAATTAGGTTGTACGAGATGATAATGGATAATAAAATCGAGATAATGGATAGTCTCCGTAAACCATTTGCCGTTTGCCCAGGATTTTGCACTTCACAAGCACTAACAAGTATCGCATTCTAGAGACACCTGCTGGACTAATGATAACGATGAAAATTGTTGAAGCATTAAAAATTGTATCTTAGGAGAATGTCAGCAAAGCAAAGTTATCGCGTATAAAAACTTGGTAAATTGTGTGGTGCACCACTACAAGCATCAATAAGTACACCTACAAAGCGGTATCATGGATTCGTTACGTTTCGTATCATCTGTGTTTATTGTGAAGATGGTTGGTTCGAACGTCCCCGATCGCTGTCCCAACAGCTGAGAGTCACCCCGTTGCCATCTGAAACACTGTTTCGGGCATAGTGAAAATTAATACCAGCTCCCTCAAACTAGCTATTTTGTTATGATTTATTTTTCAATCAAACGTTTGATCTTACCGATAGGATTAGTTCTACTTTTCGCATTAGCCCGCAGGTTTTTGGCTTTGTTTTTTTTTTTGCAACCGAGGAATAGCACTATAATTTGTGCCCACTCGCAATCTGGTTGGCTTGATTTTGTGTTATCCAAAGGGTCTTAGATAAAAAATGTTTAGCTGTTCGAACGGTACATATGTAAGTTCTCGTAAATGCTACCATCGATCATCATTGAAAATCAATAAATTATACATATTTTGACTTTTATTAACTGATTACAATTAGTGGTGTAGGTAGCTTTTTTCCTCGAGATAGTCTCATTATGTTTGATTTTATTAGTTGAACTATTTCATGTAAACTGATCAATCCATTCAAGCTGCTGATTAAACTGACAACCACCCCTTCTTCAGAGACTTGAACTTGTTACCAAAAAGCAACGAACCCGGCATGCAATTACTCTGAGGTTTTTTGGTGGTGAACTTCTTTAATTTTTTCCAATTTGAGCTCATGGGTCAAACTTGTGTTGACTAGTGTTATCAAGCTTACAGTATAAACAGAGCGAATTCAATTGAAAAGATTCTCAAAAATAAAATTTTCGCTTCAAAAAGAAACTGGCTGTTCAGTGTTATTTTCTTGATTCTGAAGTTATTTATGACTATGAGAAATGAACACAGTAGTATTTTAGCTATTGGTTCTAGAATTCCAATCTAGCCAGAGAACCATTTCTTAATTTAGTTGTATAATTGATATCAATAATTATGAATTTCTTGACATTTATGAATGCAAAGAAAAAGATTTCGATATTTATGTGAAATCGTTTGAAATATATATTTCCCACTTTATATAATTTCCCACAGTAATGTTTAGTTTCCAGCGGCCTAATTCGGTGGTGAATCAACACCCACGGTGAAATCACGTCCTTCTCAGACAATGTTCGAAGATTTCCAATCCACATGCCATCGATACGAGAGACGCGCACGCGTGGTATTATCAAGTATCGTTCCGTTCTCTTTCCGTGGCACTTCACGTCGGATGGCAGCCAGCGGGGACCCCCGAGCCAAGGTACCGTTGGTTTTGCAGCGAGTGACCTCGTGCGATGGAGTGGAGTTGAACCTAACGTTGGCACCGGACCGCGTTTCTTTACCGCGGATTCCTCATCCAACCAGCCCAACGGTCGCCACACGTTCGACCTTAGTCGCGCTTCATCTTGGCAGTAGCGTCAGCAGCAGCAGTCTTTGTGATCGTACCATCTTATTGGCTCCCACACGTGTGAACTAGCGGTGCGGCGATGGAGGACGGAGGTATGTGGCCACACGTAACTGTTCCTAGCAAGCCCATTTGTTTGTTTTGCCGAATTTGTCTATTATTGATACTAGAACAGTTTGTATTTCAACAAAGCCATATATCATCGCTAGATTTACGTAAATAGTTCAGAAAAAAAGATAGTTTACAACCTCTGCAAATGGTAAAGCAAAATAGTTGATTGTGTGCTCAGAAAAAAAATTTACAATTGAACAAATTGAATAGACAACTAGTTTATATTTTGCGAAAAGAGCTCTGGGCTTTTTCAAAAATGTAAACACATATATGCTTTTTTGTACGCAAAAAAACTACCTACACACCAAATTTTCATTGCTGGAAACCAGCAAAATTTTGCTGATTTTTGGTGTGCTGTGTTTCCAGCAATCTGTTCAGCAAACTGAAATTTGCTGATTATTCAGTAATGCTCAATTGCATAAAAATGACAGATCGTTTGCTGCATGTTCAGTGAAACAAAATACAAATTGCTGATTGTCAGCTATGACAATTTGCTGTACATTCAGCAAAGCAGCAATCAATTTACTGGTTAACCAGTTAGTTCAAGGGAACCATGTTTCCCTCAGGCACCAGCTTCCATCCGCCCATCGGAACATAGCCAAATTACTGTTGAACTAGAGATGTATGATTATCATTTCAACCTTTAAGTTCATCTAGCCCAACAGTGACTTAGCTATGGTCCCATATCCGCTATCAGGAGCTTAGAGATGATCCCATACCAGCTGCATAGCGATTTGGCGCGTTTTACTAATGTCAGCTTGACGTAAAATATTTTGACATATCAATTCTTTCGCTGGATTCCAGCAAACATTCATTTACTGTTTTCTGTTCAGCAAATAGATTTGCTGTATTTTTGCGAATCACTGAATTACTGGTTTTCAGTAAATTTATCAATGAAATACTGGTTTACAGCAAAAATAAAATTACTGAACGAAATTCAGTAAACTGTAGAACTGAATTACAGTAAACTTTTGTTTGAACCATAAAGAGAATTTTTGGTGTGTATGACTGGAATTTAACGACTGTAATAAAAAATCCGTTTGACATGTTTTTACTTACTATTCAAGTGGTAAAAATCCAGAACTGGTTCAATGTCAGTTTCTAAGTTAACACCGAAAAACGATCAATCAGTCAAGCACCGTTTCCTGATGAATCCGCAGCTAAATAAATCATTTTGATATCACGATTGCTTGTCGTCAAAAAACCTCAGGAATAGTGATGGATGAAATAGTGAGTTTTTGGAGCAAGTGATTCGATAGATTTGTTTACTGTTGGATACCTACTTAATATTATTTCTATAAGTGTCATAAAATTTGCATCTCTGTGTTCTGCCAATTTTGGTTTATTTCGTTTCATATCAACGTTAATTTCATAAAAGATCTGCCTTGAGCTTTGTATTCTAAATTATGAATACCGTAAACTGGGGTGACTTTGATCACTTTATTGATTGTATCTCAAGTATTTTCAGAATATTCTGAGAACAATATTGTTTGCTATTTTTAAAATAAGTACTGGCATGCAACAAACAATTTTGCTGTTTTTAATATATGCTCTAAACATTTTACACCAATCATCACTCCGGGGTGACTTTGATCACTTCATTATTAGAATTTGGAGTAACGCTTTGCTACTTTCACTAAATTAAACAGCCTAAAATGACTTAAACGTGTTCATAAATACGGAAAGCAATTTGGGGGCCATTCACATTCTACGTGAACAGTTTATGTTGGCGAATGTCCAAGATTCATACAAAATTTTCAGAATATATATAAATGATTATCCACTAAGAGAGAAGGTGGTCTAAAATCATCAAAAAACCAGTTCACTTGAAATATGACTTATGCAATTGTCCAAATTTGCTTGTTACTTCACGTCTTGGGTTTCTGTTAAGGAGAAATATGTAATACGCTGTGGAGATTATTGGGACTCAACATTGCCTGCGAGGAAAAACTTGCAAAAATAACAATGAAATGCATTGTTATAATATTTGTTGATCTTAAGAACTAATCTGGGAACAAAATAAAAAAACTTTACGTATTGCAGCTTGTTGTTTTGAATCTGCTTGAACCGATTTTTTGTATGCAACAAAAATCGCCCAAAATACACTTTATTTTCTATTAATATTTTAGCATGAAAAACACTATTCAAATAGCAGGAAATTCATGAATAGTAGCAGTGCAGACATATATCCACACAATCAGTGAAGATTACGACAAATCCCAAGCACTACGAGCACTTTTTTACCACATTTTCGAAAAAGAGGTACAAAGATCAAAGTCACCCCGGTGATCAAAGTCACCCCAGTTTACGGTACCAATATTCTCGAACCGCAACCTCAATCTTTCAGGAATGTAAAAGATTCACTCTAATTCAACTTTGTGCATTTCTTGTAAATCGATGCGAAGGATCATCGTAGAATACTTCACGCATTTTCCAGAGCTACTAATAGCTAAAGAAGCTAATAGTAGGTAAAGAAGCTACTCTTTAGAATAGATTACTTTTTTGGTGGAGGCGGAAATAATGATGATCCTGCCCTTCAACGAAAAGCTTTTCAGCATCGATACTGTATTCTACAACCTTAATGATATTTAAGTTCCAAATCTAACATCCGACGGGTTCCATTATGCTTAATATTTTCATTGATGTCGTAATTTTAAATAAACAAGTGCTTCCCTAGGTGAAAGCCATTTTCTCTTAATACGATTAATACGTTGTTCTATAACTGAATGAAGCGCCATGTCGGGGGGTCGAATCAGAACCAACAATGGTTGATGGAAAACATAAAGTTTTGATCCAAAGATTTGTGGCTCCCCAGAAGTCCGGTACCTACGTAACCAGTTGGATCATTCGATTTGTACATATGTTTTAGAACAAACCCGCTGGCCCGGATTCGAGGGGGGGGGGGGGGGCAAAGGAGACAAATGCCCCGGGCCTCCCGATTCAAGGGCCCCCCTAGACCTGGGGCGACCTTTTTTTGCTCGTCACCTCCCAGAACGTGACCTCTAAATGTTTTAAGAAAACAGGGCCTCACAAACAAATTTGCCCCGGGCCCTCCAGCGCCTAAATCCGGCCCTGCAAACCCGCAACACATTTCATCCTAGTTTGAAGTTTCCGAAGTCTATCACAACGCGCACATGGTTGTAGATATCGAGTCGAGTTCAAATTTTCCAAAAAAGAGAATTTAAATTTTTTCTCTGTGTGATATACGTAAAATGTCAGCAAAATGTCGATTTTGCCCCAATTCCTCTACAATACAAAAATAGGTTTATCTGCTGACATTTTACGTTGATCAGACACCTACCATTCGATTTCTGAGACTTTTTTACTCAAACTTTAGCGAATTACCATTGATGCTCAGAAATAAAAATACTTTAGCGAATTACCATTGATGCTCAGAAATAATCGTTATTATTCTGCTTTGTGAAATATACTAAAACTATGCCAAACCCGGTTTCGTGGAATCCCGTTTCGAGCTCAGTTTTTGTCCGATTTAAGATTTTTTGTTTTTTAAGATGGGTAAAAAGATGCTAATATGCTGACAAACTCTTGGAATTTTGATATTTGGTCTAAAAACAAAATGGCGTCGAAAAAACATCAAAAATTACCGGTTTCTCAAAAATTCAAAATGGCGCCATTGTTGCCCCTTAAGTTAAAATATGTTCAAACTCGGGGAAATTTAGTTTTGCATAAAAACACACAATATATATATATTTATATATATATATATATATATATATATATATATATATATATATATATATATATATATATATATATATATATATGTATATATATATATATATATATGTATATATATATATATATATATATATATATATATATATATATATATATATATATATATATATATATATATATATATATATATATATATATATATATATATATATATATATATATATATATATATATATATATATATATATAGAAGCCAAGGCAGAAAAAAAAATCAATTTTTGTTGCACTGTGTAATCTATGTTCCATAAAAGAATTGAACAGTTGAACAGTTCATAGGCGTGTTATAATAAAAAATCTCTGTAGCACTTTGGGAAAAGAACAAAATTGCGTTCGACCAGAGTGAACCGTAAACGCAGACATGGCATATAAAGAAAGTGGTTATTTGTGATTTGTGTAGCAAACTATGTGATTTATTTTAACCAGTAACTGTTTAACCAAAACTGTTTATTAAAGTTGCTATGTTGCGTTGCAACATTTTTATGTGTTTCATTCCGTTACTGAGACTGAAAATTACCTGACCTACAGGTGAAGTCAAAATAAACTGCGTGCACCTTCCGCTAATACCTACCGCTCGTGGAAAGCTGGATAGCGCAAAATTATTTATTCAGCCCCTCGCATCACAGACATTCAAAATCGAAAATGGTTGCCCGTTTTTTGTCAAATTGTACATGTGCAACTCTATGCTGCCAGAAACTAAAGAATAAATATTATAAAAAAACAAATTTGTATATTTTAAGCCCTTTTATTCTTTTATTACACTCTTTCCAAAGGTTTGAAGTTCAAAGACATTTTATAACTGGAACAATTTGTTTTGTAAATATTATATACAACTTTTTCGAAAAATTCTGTGAATTTCTTTCCGATGCATTTTTTTACTATAAAAAAATGGTGGTAGGGTAACGGGGGTATTTTGGCCCACATGCATATTTTGGCCCACCCGGTAACATTTTACGCATTTTATCTGATAAATTCAATGAATATTAGAAAACTATGCATGCAACATTGAATAACACACCAAAGAACCATACTACACTATAATTTTCGGCGAAAAACTGGCTCTAGGTAGTGTTGTTTTGGAATTAGTTCATACATATTCAAAGTCATGGCTGAGTCAACCCAAAGTCAAGAGGAAGTGGTAATATACAAGTCAACGTCCGGAAGCTATTGTAACAAAAAAGTATGCTTATGAAACAATTCGTTGTTGTAGTAACATCAATAAAATGTCATAGAAACAGTTTGTATACTCTAACATGTTGGAAAAAGTTGAAAAAGTGGTTGAACGCATGGCCGAAATATGTTTGCCTCTTTCTGAGGTAAACATATTTTGGCCATGCCAAGTTTTGACATCTCTTTGATTACCGTTCGGCCGTTGCAGGTGAACAAAGAAGCAGCTTGTGACAATTTACAGGTAATAACCTCTTAATATATCACATTTAAAAATATGAAATTAGATGAGAATGCCTGTCAAACCGTTATAAGCTAAATCATTTCATTTTTAGATGCCTAAAATTTACAAAAATTCACAGCAGAAGGATGTTCTCCTCAAACCCACTATTTTTGCTCTAAAAATACCGATGATGATCTTAAATATAAATAGTCCGAACTATTTCCATATACGTCTGTAGATATAAAGGTGGGCCAAAGTAAAAATTTGGTGGACCAACATATGTTTTTAGTACTTCGTAGAAATTTCGATATTTCTAGGATATTTTTCAATATATTGCATTGTTGAACGGTGTATATTAAAATAGACACTTAGCTTTTAACAATGATATAAAAGAGTAAGTGTTTATGTTGAAAAATTGTATTTTTTTTTAATGAACTGTGCGAACACTTCCCAAAGCTGGCCAAAATACCCCCGTTACCCTACTCACAATTTTATTTTTAGCATCAGTCAAGCGAAACAAAGTTACGTTTTTTCAACAAAATAAATAGACAAATTCTATTCACCTTTTTTGTAGACAAGAGTGCTCTTGAGGGTGAACTATCATAATCAACAAAAATTGCAATCTTCCTTGTAACCCAATTTCTTAGTTAAGTTGATTTAATGTTATTACACTCTCTCCAAAGTTTTGAAGTCCAAAGACATTTTATAACTAAAACAATTTGTTTTGTAAATATTATATACAACTTTTTCGAAAAATTCTGAGTATTCCTTTCCGATGTATTTTTCACTTGAAAAAATGGTGGTACTTACAATTTTATTTTTAACATCAGTCAACAAGATATTTTTTTGTTAATTAGCATAATTTTTTCAACACAATAAATAGACATATTTCATTTAACTGTTTTTGTAGACAAGAGTGCTCTTGAGGTGAACTATCATAATTAACGATAATTGCATTCTTCATTGTAACCCAATTTCTTAGTAAAAATGATTTAATGTTGAGATAGACGGAAATTTTTTTTTTTCAACCTGGAAAAAAAATGTTCATTTTTTTAGCTTTGTTTAAACCTTAATTTTGGCTTAACTCTTATATGTTTGCTCCGATAGAATCAAAAAGAAATCTGTTTACAAATGATTTTCATTTGTCAATTGCAGACTGTTAGGCGATATTTATAAAGTACGTCACGCCTATAGGGGAGAAGTAGGGTGGAGGTTAAGGAAAATTTGACGATATAAGACCTGGTTGAGAAAAGGGGGGGGGGGGGTTATGAAGGTGCGTGATGTTATAATGTTCAAAAATAATGAATTGATTGAGAAAATTGTTTAGCTTTTTTGTTCACAACTTTTTGTCCTATAATCGAGCTGTAAAATATATTAATTCGATGTTTTCGATGAGAGCTACCGTTTTGATTCAAGCTTCGAACAGTCTCAAACTTGGAACACTTCACAATGAAAATCGAATTTTTAGAGCTAGTTTAATAAAAATTCATCCCGGCTGTTGCTTGGACATCAGAGTATCATATAAGCGTGTTAGTAGTGTGCGATGATGCGATTTCGATTGATATATTTGAATTGTTCAAAATTTTTAGATGAAGAAAAAAAAATTGTTCAAAATTGCTTTTTTGTCCGAATGTGCCCCGTGTGTAGGGTAGTTTCGGACAGTCCTGGGGCACTTTAGGACAGTGTTGAAAAACTTTTCTAAATAAATGAAATTTTTGTGTTTTTCAACTATTTCTTTCATATAAACAGAGACTGAGATCAGATGCTTTGCAAACTTCGAAACTCATCCTTTTATTTCAAATTTATTTCATAAAATATAAATTGAGCAAACTGGCTATGGATAAGGAATATGGAAAGGATACAAGAACTATGCCATTTTCTCAGCAATATTTGATTGGTTCAAAAGACAACGGCATTCGTGATTGTCAAGCAACAGCAAAATTGGTTGACTTACGCTGCTTCCTGGAAACTTATTCAAGTGTTCCAGAACACTGAGAAACAATTTTCCAATCGCCTCGGCATACGGTACGTCAATCCATAATTCATATGGGAACTTTCGATCAAATATTTATCTAGAAACGTTCCTTCCACGTTTGGAAGTACTAGTTGATCTGAGTTTTTGGACGAGAAGCTTTCTGATTTTTCCGTTCTCTCGTTTCTTTGATTTTTCAGATGATAGACCAAGGTACTTCTTTTAATTCCGCAGGTATCAGAGTCGTGTCTCAAAGACATTGTTCTGTCTGAAACTCTTCCCAGCTCATCTTCGTTGATGCTTGCTCTATCGGTTTTCTTTTTGTAGTTCCGAACCATTTTAAGGGCTGAGAATCAGTCTAAATCGATACTTGTTAATAAACAACAATCAAACACAAATTTGGTAAGCGTCCGAATGTGCCCCATGAATGATGCCCGAATGTGCCCCACCACCATCCGAAGACTAATCTTAATTTTATCTAATAAATAAGATCTAAGGTGGTGTACTTAAATTCTTAAATCGTTCACGAAGAAATTCAGAGAAATACTTACAACTTTAAGCTCAAGCGGTTGAAAACATGAATGAAAAATGGCACTGTGTTATTTTCGTAAGTGATAAACAACCAAGAGCTATCAAACTATATGGTAGATGTTGGTGGAAGGGCTGCCAACTTACTTATATTTTTAGTTTGGTTGAAAATTGCACAATTTGTTTTTTAAGCTCTGTCCAAAACTGCCCCCCTTTCCCCTACACCATTTCGTTCCTTGGAATGTCCTTCACCCAGTGATGTATGATTTTTTACTGTAGGGCCATTTCCGGGGAATCAGCAGGCATTGAAAAAAGTGACAGTCAGTATTCGACGGTTTGCCTATCTATCTCTTAGCGATTACGTTGAAGTGTTTGCAGTTTGAATCAAAACCGATTTTTAAATTCTCCTTGTTTTCGTGTACAAAATGTGTTTAAATCTGTATAAATAGCACTTAATTGCAACAACAATAAAATGACCAACATGCTGAACCTTTAAGATCGATGAGAAAGTTAATTTTTTGGTGATTTTTTAGTGCAAGAAGTTACATCATAGCTTAAGTGTTCGAAATTTAATGCATTACGGTATTTATTTTCGATAATATCTGTGTGAACAACATCTCTGGCATCTGACATAAAAAACGATAGCGGAAATTTCATAGTTTTTTTTAATCAGTCAAAAAAAAAGAAACTTCGACGGTTTTGAGGTGTGCCTTCCAGAAGTCTGATTACAAATACTATGCGTTGATCTTCAAGACCTTTGTCAGAGATTTGTAATACATAAGTCCCCGTATTTGGCATTCTCATCGTGCTCATATCATTTGCACAGAACACCGAAGTGTACTGAAAAATTGTGCCCCAGACACCGACGGATTGCTAGTTTTTGATGCATGAATCTAATTTGTGTTTTTCACCATTATATGATAAACTTTTCAATTTGCAAATAGTGTACCTTTGATTATTGATAGGTAAGTTGAAGTAAGTTTTGCACTAAAAACATTTTAAAATTTTTGTCGTTTTCAATGCTTAAATCAGCAACCAAGTTAGGGTGCTCATTATGCCCCTATTCCCCCTATTTACATTGCACGGGATGGAAAATACTTTAAAGGCCATGAAACTGATTTCAAACATTAAATAAAGACTTTAGTTTTGGATTTTGATGTTTATTTTTTCGATTCTTGAACCGTTTCCGCCTCGTTAACTCAATTTTCAATTATTTTGCTCAATGAAATTTCAGAGGTTCCTTCAAGCTCTGGTTTCCAGCGTTCTATTAGTTATAGTTTCGTGTCATTTTGAATCATTGACATCTTCATAAATTTTGGAACACCAATCGGAAAAAGTGATATTATTAAACATTTTTTTCGAATCTTATTGAAAAAAAAAAAAAAAACATTTGAAGAAATCGATTGGTTTTTATTACGAAATTTTCTCGCTATTCGACTGTATTTATGATATTAATCTCTGAGTGTTCTTACGCTTGCACTGTGGGGCAGAACCCAGAAAAGTCGCGACAAAACTAAAAAAATGAAATTCAGTTTTCATGCCTCATTTTATTTTCTACTTGCAGTAGACATGTTATCGACTGGAAATCATGACAATTCACTTTGAAAAATAATTTTGAATATGTGCTATAATATTGTAAAATTGAGGATTTACAAGGCTTGTAAAATGGAAGAAAAAATTTTCTCAGATATTTTCCAATAGGGCATGCAAATACTTAGAAAATAATTAGCTAACTTATATGATCCTTATAAAACAGAGTATAAACTAATAGGTAATGTGATATTAAGACAGTTTTGTTAAAAATAGGTTCGTAGGAGGCATAGTGTGTAAAACAAGTTTTTTTTGTGATTTTTCCTCATTTTCGGCGATATAAAAAACATTAAGTTCTACGTTGCTCTGCTATGACACTATTATTGTGCTAAAATACAAGGTATTGGCTAGTACTAAACCAAAAATCAGATGCTACTAGTTGCGACTTACCAAGTAATTCGAGTTTACGCAACGATTGTTTTCATGTCAATTCATGTAAAAAATCGTCAATCAGCAGCGTCCGTATCGATGTTTTTCTTACAATAGGCTTTGCTGAATTCCGGTGTATGTAAAACGACCATGATTGTGTTCGGGGGTCTTTCGAAACTGACGTCCAGTAAGATTAAGACCCCTCGGAAATAATCATTAGTACTATGAAACAGTTTGTTATTGGATGAACAGTGTTTTAAACAAAAGTAAGCGTTTAGTATTCATGTTAAATGGTATAAAATTAAACAAGAGGTGCTCTTAGAAATGGAACATGACCAACTAATCTTTAATTGAACAATGTTTCTATTTGAAACATATTATCACAAACAATAACATTGAAACTATATTTTATATTCTTTCTCAAATATGATGACACATCATAGGTTGACAAAAAACTATACAAAGGTAACTACAAACCTTCAATAATTCATTTTATGATTACTCGAAAGTTCGAATATATCTGAAATTGAAACATATGTACTTAAGTCCCAGTTATAATTCATTACTGAAATTTTGGGTTAATGCATAATGAAAATAATTTTATCTCGTTTACGGTCAGACCTACAGTTGTAATATGTTCGACAACTTTATGTCAATTGATTATATAAACAACTTTCTCGAAGAAACAAAATGCCTAGCACCATTTATTCAAAAGATAGATGTCAGCGCCATCTGTAGAAAAAAATTAAAGCTGCCTGAATACATTTTTCAAGAAGATGTTTTTATGGTGAACAACATTGCCGAAGATATGTACACTATGGAAACAACTGTTAAGAAGTAATAAGGTTTTGTCGCGCCAACGGACCAATTTGCCCCACTGTGCCTTGCAAACAAACGAAATACAAAATACAGCTATCAAAACAAGGTTGTGATATTTCTTGATTAAAAGTTTAATTATTGACGATAAGTACCGACTGCACTCAGTGCTGTTATTTAATTTTTTCTACTCACTTGACACTACCTTCACCTGTCGAAACCGGGTTCGTCGCTTGTTCGCGTCCTCTTTCGATTGACATCTTCCCAGTCGTGTACGCTCAATATTTGACTGTTGTTTTCCGTTTCCAAAGAACACACTCCGCACCGTTGACGTATGGCTCTTGGCTGCAGGCCGGGACAAGTGCAATTTGACATTTGTAAAATTCAGCAAACAGGCACAAGTCACGTCCTACATTCGGAGCCCTTTTTTCATCAGAGCTCCATCCTTGCAGTCCAACTGAGTACAAGAACTGCTAACTAATTGAAGCGCTAATTTAACGGGACCTATTCCCGTGGAACAAGTCTTTAATTTAGTATGTTATTTTTCATAATTTGCTATCGATGGCATGCAGCTGCTCTTACGAGAGGGTTAATATAGTATTATTTTTTTGGTTATGGTCTTTAATTGAATTAAAGGAGTAATAAATGGGTTTGTTAGTTGGTTCGACATTCCTCGCTACCAAATTCAGAATCGGTTATCCTTTCGGTTGTGTTACCTGCGTGGTTCGGGGTGAAGAAGCACTAAATAACAGTTAGGTTAATTCCTTCTTCCCTGTTTCCACGAAACAGCAGCGGCCAGACTGGCGCGACGCCTCTGCCTGTGAAATTGAGCATTCTGCAGTGGTGCAAAACCAGAATGATTCTCGCTCGAACTGAGTCCTGGTGAACGATGCCAAAGAATTCGGCATCAAAGTTACCGTGAAAAAGTGGTAATTCGTTTTTAGGACTCGGAATTGAGTTCATCCTTTTTTACCAATTTACAAGGTACGTAACAGATCAGAAAATCAACTGGAAAAATAAGGCAATAAGTGGCTTTTCTTTTCGAGTAAGATCAAAGTCACCCCTTGCTCGATTTTATATCTTACACATGCCCGTCTTTTCGATAGATTGGTTTTGTTTTAAGCAAACCGCAAGAAAAAAAAAACGATGCAACTGCTTGTTGCGGTTAAAACAGGAAAAAGAAAACCTTTGACTTCCTGTCGCAAGCAACGATTTCTTGTGGCAGCTGCTACTGCTTTTGTTGCTTCTGGGACTCGGCCGGGTCGGAAATTTGGTTGTTACGAAATAACGTTGACTGCTGTTTTCTTTCGATACTAATTAATCTTGCCAACAGCAGCAGCAACCGACATTGCTTGCTAAAGGGGGCACCACCATATTTCGAAGAAGTTGACCATGACAGGCTCCAAAATAATCGCTCAACGCACACGGTAGAGAAAAAGACAGCCATAAGGGAAGCGGCATACGTGTGAGATGATGGAATCTAAAGCAACTTACTGGAACCGGCCGTTTCGATGGACGGTGGCTCATCAAGGGTAATTTTAATGGCTCCAGCGAAAGCTTATCTGTGGCATGTAAAGGTATATATACCATCAGCTTCATTTTTTTCTTGTATTTCGTTGTTGCTGTTGTGTAGCTTCTTTTCGTGAGGTCGGTACCGACATTTTTGGCAATACGCGATTTTCTGCTAAAGTTAATAGCACATCACCTCTTGCGCTCGCTTTCCGTGTATGCAAGTTGCATGTAAAATTCGGCTCTAACAGTGCTGGGTGTGGAGCAGTACCGTAGAATGGTGGAAAAGATCCACCTTAATCACCATGTGCCATCGAGCGTTTCCTCCTGTCCCGTCAAGTGGAACCGAATGAGAATTAGTTGCAGTGCCGTTTGGGGTTCGGCGCAGAACTGCGCTACCAGAGACTAAATTTTTCCGTTCAATACAATCTCTATATACAAATGATGGGCTCCGAATGTTTTTTTTAATTGAGGGTAAATGAAATTAAAGTCCATTTTTTGCTGCGTCGAAAAAATTCCCATAATTCCACGTCAGTTATTTATTCGAAATTTGGAAATCGAAGGATCAGACGAACCGATCGACGGTTCCCACCAAAACCCAGCCCGAAGGCGCCTCCTGTCCTCGATCGATCGATCGATCGACCGATCGAGGTTAGAAAGGATGGGCTGTGACGATCGAACCGAGGCTTCGATCGCTCTCAGGTTACGTACAAGTTGCCCAACATTTCGGGAGGGATTTCTAGGGCACAGAATTCGCGCGGGAACATAAATTTGAAATTGATTCACCACTCTGATGAGGTCCGATGGAGCGCTCGGTCCCGCCGTCTGTTGGCAGAAACGGACAGAGAAAGACAAAAGGCGTACTGCAGAAATCGAACGGATAAAAAACGAAGCGAAAAAAAGGGGTTTGCGGTTTTTTTGGGGAATTTTCGGAACGATTTTTACCTGTCCGGAGTCAAAACTGACCACTAGTGGAGCTGGTAGATGTTTCGGTCCATAGCGTTCATCAATAAATGAAAACGAGCACTTCGAATTCGGCCAAAAGCCCAGCGTTTTTCAATCTAAAATTGCGAAAGAATTATTTGCACACTTCTAGAACAGTAATCGACATCGAAATCCGATCGGAACGGAATCTCTTTAGTCAGTTACTAAAATTTAAAAAAGAAATTATAACTCATATGTCGTAATTCGTAGGGTTAAAGTGCTGCAAACTTTACTCAATATTACGAAAAAAAAAATCTGGAGGAAAATCACCATCATAATTTTCAGAAAAGAAGTTTTTTTTCACGGGACTACACTTCGGCACTCCATTTACGATCGAACGATTTCAATATTCGCCCAACCGTCCGACTGATCGGTTATCGGCGATTTCTTCGAACAGTATCTGATCACTTCGGCCCACCGTCAATCCGGGGTTATATGCATATTAGTTACGTACCTTGCAGGCCGAAGGCGTTCGAGTGTGCCTCAATTACCGCAAGATTTAACGCTTTCCGCCAGGCGGGGCTTGAAAGAGAAAAAATGGTTTGCTATTTTTCCGATCTCGGGTGCTACAGCGCCGAAGCGTGAAGCTCGGCACAAAACGGACAAAACATTACGCATGTTTCGCTACTGCAACAAACGGTGGCGCATGCGGGTTTGATAGATACATAATTGGATTCCGATGCAGTCGCAATCACATATCTCTCGCAGTTCAATACATTTAGTTAGATTCATGCACGAGCCCCCTGCTAGTGCAGCAACATTAGTTGCTACTTTGTGCAATCGAGAATGACGATTCGCACCAAGGATCACAGAAGATCGTGATAAGAAAAACAAGCTGATGCGGTGTTGTGAGGTTCGTCTCTTGATTCCGCTGTGTGCCACCACAAAACTGCACATTGGCCAATTTCGTCTTTCTCTCTCTCTCTCTCTCTCTCTCTGCCATTGCCCTTCGATGCTGCTGACATGAGCAAACTACTCAGAATCCAATCTATAAACAACAAAGGCCTGCGATAACTTCAGCTCCATCATGACGAACGACGGTGCTCCGGTGCTCCACTTCGGGCGGTTATTATTACCCAGATCCAGGAAGAACTTTTCGGAATCACCGCGCATACATACACACACACTAGGAGTGGAAATAGGAATCCGTTAGCTGGAATTTTTACGATCATAACAGCGAGCGCCCAGGCAAAAGGGTTCCGTGCGATCCGATCCGAAGTCTGTGGAGTTGGCGTTTTCTGTAGCATTTGTTTATTTTATTCCCCTTTTACACAGCGCCTCTCGTGGTCAGACCGTGGTCTAAACGGCCAACCGAGATGGAGAGAGAGAGCGTCTATTTTTTTTATAAATATATCTTCGCTTCCTGCTAAACAATTTTCGTTCGCTCAGCAGACACAACTTGCTGATCTGTTTCTATCGCCTTCATCACATCCTCGGTTGCTACCCCGGAGGAGCTGACTGTTGAACCAGCCAAGACGTGGCACACAATTCGATATGATGGAGTGTATCGTTTTTATTACGGACAGCCTTCGCTCGCGGCACTAACGGTGAAAAAATTGACTAATTAGCTGGTCTTCTCCAGCCAGATCGCTCGTACAGAGAGCTGGCAGCTGCGCGAATAAGAAGATGCAGACTTACCGCCCCACATAAGACGGTCTCCATATAGAGGAGTGGCCAAAATACCAAAATGCGAATTTCATATTTAGGAAGTTTTGAGCACATGATTTTGTAGTTTTTACGTAAAATAGAATACGTAAAATTAGTATAATTAATCGTTTGTATACAGTGACGAGATTTTTTATTGGTTCGAAAAAAAACTAAGATATGCCTAAATTCACGTGGTTTATGGACAGCCCCTTGTCATTACAATACTTTCTCATATGACAAATTCATCTACAGTAAACTAACAATTTGACAACGAAAAAATATTTTTGGCCGTAAATCTTAATTTTCCGACCATTGTGCGCCCGTTGTGTGGCTGTGTGTGTGTGTGTGACTGACGTGTGGGAGAATCGAGAGTGTCTTCGAGCACTCAACGCATCTCACCTAACCCGAAGCGCAAATCAGCACATAAGCGATAGTGACAGCTGACTCAGCAGGCTTTGCTTTGTTAACAGTCACAGCCAGAGCCACACCATAAATTTAGTTATTTTTATATTGTAAAAATCGATCGCTGCTGATAGTAATTACGTGGAATTTAGATTCAAGGTTTCCGCGTTTGTTCTACGACAGCTATCATAAGCAATACAAATACCTATTCGTTAGTATTGCTGGAGGCCATGATTCTAATTCAACTAAATTTTGGAAAAATAATGGGTCCATGCCCTTTAGTAGGTACCTGTGGGATTAGTTTTATTTAGTAAAAGTTAGTCAATTCTATCAGTCGATTTCTTGTTCAACTTTTTGTACATGGTAGGGTGCCTTCGAACGTGTGAAACTTTCAAACCGGATCAAAATACTCCAAATGTTTATTGCTGTGAAAAATAGACCCATAAGTATTCCCAGCTCACTTAGCAAATCGGTAGATTAAACATATTTTCCTATCAAAAGTCAAGAGGGCGAATTCAGAAATGAGATAATTTTCATTCAAAAAATTTTTACTTGGAATTTACGTATCGATTTTTTTTTCTTCAAAGCTAAGCTATGACAAATTTCGTGCTTGAAATGCTTGAAACAATGACGCGCCAATAAATTTTCCGTACTTGTTACGGCCTGAAAATTCATCATGTCCGTTTTCATTGGCACCCTAATACGAGGGAGCATGCGGTCACACATGCAGTTAGTCGATTAATATGTGTACGGCTTGATTACCAGCAACTCCGTGCCTCCGTATGCTGTATCCACCATAGCTTGATCCACGCCACCAGATCAGATTTGTTTACCTGCTTTTCTAAAAATGGGAACAAAAGGACCCCACATTCACCGTGGTGGTCGTCGACGACGCTACCCGGACCGGAGCCGGGACGGAGAGAGTGTAATTTGATACTCGACGAAACCTCGGTGTGGTAATTTGAGGACACAACCAGAAGATCGATTTTCAGTGCAAAGAATCTGCGGGTTTAGGGCAGAATAGAAACTGAACGCCTGTAAGGAACGCTATATACAATTTTTGTGTGCGCGTCCGTTTCGTTTCTCTGCCAAAAAAAGGATCATCTGGAAGCGCGAGATCGGCTACACTGTCCCCATCGTGGCTGGCTTAACTGGATGACGCTGTAACGAGAGTGAGTTCGCTTGCACTTACGAGGCGTCCAATCGGCGGTCCTGCCTGATACCTACCGTTGCCGTTTGGATCGTTCATCGACGACTGGTGACTCATCATGCCGGAAGGACATTGCGAGCCGGACGATTGCTGTGATGAGTGCGAAAGGCTGGACATACTCTGCTGTGGCAGCGGGGGCGGTGCCAGCGAAGTGACCGTGTGTGAAGGTTGTTGACCAAGGCTGGACACATGATGTAATGAAGAATGATGGGCTTCCAGCGGAACCGGCTGCAGTGTGATGAGGGATGCCGGTGGAAGCTGATGGGCAACGTGGGCCGCAGGTTTACCGTAAGAGGGATGCATTACGAGGTTATTATTTTCGTTGAGATGATGCCCGGTCACCACCGGATAGCTCATGCTGTAACTGGTCGATGTCGCCGTGTACGAGGCACTCATGCCTACCGTGTTGAGCAGATGCTGCTGTTGCTGCTGCTGGTCCGCCTGGGAGCCGACCGACTGGTGTTGGGATGACGGATGCTGGTGCTGGCTGCTTGGTAACATTTTGACGGATACGTGCGCGTTTTGTTTTGGTTTCCTGAACGAGAGACGGCTAATTGGTTTCTCCTAATCTAACTGGTGTATAGCTTAATATTTGGTTGAATTAACAGCCCGTAGCTTGCTTCCAAACAAAAATGTGATTGCAGCTGTGTGAGTACGATTGCGGTGCACTTACTTCTAATTAGTACGTTTAAGGAAGATATTGCTCAGTGAAAGAGTATCGTTCAAACGTTGTCTTGAAATATCTGAAACAAAAATGGAGAAACAAAAAAAAATTCATTGTTTCACTTGAATTCGTTGCTAAGGTAGGTAAGTGATCTTGCTAATCACCCAACCGTAATTATCTTGACTATTCGAATAGGTGCGAAATGGTGTGATAAATTTCTGCTGATATGAAACAAACGGCAAAAATATGATATTTTTTTAAAATCATTCTCACCGCACAGCATTTTTGTAGATAACTTTTAAACTAAACAGCCAAAGCCAGTTTATATAAAGTTCTATCCAGTTAGAATCCGAAATCACTTGTTGCAAGAATTCCTTTACAGCGTGTTGTTTACCTGGGCGTCCACTTTCTTTGGTATAAATTTCACGATGTTTCGTGCAGTGGGTCAAAAGTTATTCCAGATGGAAACCGAGAGGAGAGGAAAAAATATGCACACCCACATTGATTATCCAGCGTGGTCCGCAATAAAAACCACAAAAACCATGGAAATCACCAAATCAACCGTGTATGATGTGCTAAAACGTTTCAGGGAGCGAAAGAGCGGGGATCGAGGTTCTCAAGGTAAGCGTCGAACAGGAAGATATGACCGCAAGATGAACCAGAAGGTGTTAAGAGCCTTCAGAGCAAACCCTGGACTGTCAGATAATGAAATCGCATAAAAATATAGGTCATTCCATACGAAGTGACCAACAAAAAACACAAACTTGGACACGACCATCACAGATTTTGCTCAAAGTTGGGGGAATTATTCATCTACTGTCACTTTGGAAAAATCCTAAATTTGGTGTCGATTGGAATATCCCCCGCTCTGTGGGACCCCCCTGTTTATTATAAAGTCATGCATTTCTTGTTCAAAATTTCTTTTTTCTATTTCTTACAATTCATAGACGTAAGATGTCTGAAAAATGCTGATAGATGATTTTTGAAGAAAATTAATTAAGGAATCCAGAAAAAATATAAATTTTGACCGGAAATGTTGCCAGATAAATTATTTTTGTATTTGAAAACTAAATTTACATTTTTCGGCAAATGCAGTCATTTTTATTTGAAATTTAATAATTTCATTGTGTTCCTTGAAAATTTTCACATAAGGAACAGCTATCATCCCGAGGTAATATGAGCCAATCTCGAGATATAACAATTTTACGAAAAAAGTTGTAAACTTCGTAATTCATTTTTTTTACAATTTATAGATGTAAGACATCCGAAAAATAGTGATAGATGGATTTTGAAGAAAATAAACCAAGGAATCCAGAAAAAATATTGTTTTTGACCGGAAGTGTTGCCAGATAGATTATTTTTGGGTTTTAAAACTAAATTTACATTTTTCGGCCAATGCAGCCATTTTTATTTTAAATTTGATAATTTCATCGTGTTCCTTGGAAAATTTCACTATTAACTATTATCTCGAGGTAATATGAGCCAATCTCGAGATATAGCATTTTTACGAAAATAGTTCTGAATTTCGTAATTAATTTTTCGTAAAAATGTTATATCTCAAGATTGGCTCATATTACCACGGAGTGATAAGTGTTTCTTACGTAAAATTTTCCAAGAAATACGATGAAAACATAAAGTTTGAAATAAAATTAGCTGCATCTGCCGAAAAATGCAATTTTAGTTTTAAAATACACAAATAATCTATCTGGCAACACTTCCAGTCAAAAATAATATTTTTTCTGGATTCCTTGGTTTTTTTTTCTTCAAAATTCACCAATTACTATTTCCCGGGTGTCTTACGTCTATGAATTGTAAAAAAAATTGATTACGAAGTTCACAACATTTTTCGTAAAAATGTTATATCTCGAGATTGGCTCATATTACCTCGGGATGATAGTTGTTTCTTATGTGAAATTTTCCAAGGAACACGATAAAATTATCAAATTTGAAATATAAATGGCTGCATTTGCCGAAAAATGTAAATTTAGTTTTCAAATACAAAAATAATTTATCTGGCAACACTTCCGGTCAAAATTTATATTTTTTCTGGATTCCTTGGTTAATTTTCTTCAAAAATCATCTATCAGTATTTTTCGGACATCTTACGTCTATGAATTGTAAGAAAAAAAAATTTTGAACAAAAATGCATGACTTTGCAATAAACAGGGGAGTCCCACAGAGCGGGGGGTATTCCAATCGACACCAAATTTGGGATTTTTCCAAAGTGACAGTAGATGAATAATTCCCCCAACTTTGAGCAAAATCTGTGATGGTCGTGTCCAAGTGGCATGTACACTTCGTATGGAATGACCCATATGCTGCTGCTCGCAGTACCATTCGAAGAATATGTTTGCGAGTAGGATATCATTCTTATCGAGTCATCAAACAACCAAACAGAGCGTTGAAGCCATGTTTGACGTTTGATTGTCGCTCACATATTGGAGCTTTATTTAAAATAAAACCCCGAAGCAGATGCCCAGCAAAAACCCCATATACCAATCGCTTCCGTTAGGAAGACTCTTTACTCCTTTAAAATAAAGAGAGAGATGGCATGATGTCATCCCCTTGGTTGAAGCAAAGTTTTGTCACCAAAACTCGAGCTTGGAAATTGTACCAGCAGGTTTTGACGAAATACCAAGGATGCCTGCTCATCGACGATGAAACCTACGTCAAAATGGATTTCGGATAGCTTCCTGGCTAAACATTCTACATGGCGACTGCACGAGAAGATGTTTCTTCAAATTTGCTTTTATGGAAAAATTTGCCAAAAAATTGATAATTTGGCAAGGAATATGCAGCTGCGGAGCAAAGACCAATGCGTTCGTGACGAATAAGGCGTCGTACACAAATTACGTAACGCTAAAAATCTATATTTCAGACCCCCTCCCCCCTATGTAACGATAGGCAACGTTCTATATGACTCCCCCCCCCCCTAAAATTACGTAACGCTGAACAGCCTAACTCCCCTCCAAAATTTTCAATTTCAAGCATACGTCACAGTTACGTAACTATCTCTACTAACCCCCTTTCCCCCTACGTAACGATAAGTAACGCAAACTTAAACCCCCTCCCCCCTTCATGCGTTACGTAATTTGTGTACGACGCCTAAGACGATGGACTCGAAGCTGTACAAGGAAGAATGCCTCAAAAATCGCATACTACATTTCGTTAAAACCCATGAAGGTTCCGTGAAGTTTTGCCCAGATTTGGCGTGTTGCCGCGGTAATAACGTAGATTTCATCGATAAAAACATAAATCTACCCAACTACCCGCAGCTTCAGCCCATCGAAAAATTTTGGACAATAATGAAGCGGAAGCTTGAGAAAAGTGGAAAAACGGCTCGAAACGATGATCAAAATGTGGAACAAATGAGCCAAGGAAGTTGACTCCGGAGGTGTGCAGCGTTTGATAGGAGAAATCATGAAGAAAGTGCAAATTTTCATTAGAAACGAGGAGAAATTTTTTGAATTGATTGTTTTTTCGTAAAGTACAGTGAATCACCTTTCTTTGGATGTATTAAACTCATTTGTACGTCAATTCGTTACCGAGATACAGATGATTTTATTATTCCGGATTCTAAATGGGCATAGCTTTATCAGTTGGTTTTTCGAGTCATTGTAACAACAATATCGCACGCTAGCCTGGGGGGCTAATGCGGTCTCGATCAACTAGATTAGTTGAGAGAATTCGTTATTGATATTGTTTTCGACACATTCGGCATGTTATAGGAGAAGTACAACGATACACCGTACCCCAGTGCTTAGTCGAGAAAATATCCAGCTCGAAAAGATCCTCGACCTGATCGGGAATCAAGCCCGATATCACAACCGTGTGAGGGAGCTAGCCGAATGACATCGCTAATCACGGGGACGTAAGTTAGTGTAAGTAACTTCATCCCCCGACAAGATCATGGCATCAGTTTTCTGGGATACGTGTGGGATTACTTTCATTGATAATCTTCAATTGGGAAAACGATGAGTATTATACTAACTCATTAGAGCATTTGAATAATGAAATTATAAAAAAATGGTGTTGTTCCATCAAACTACACTTAAAGCTATATCCACTTGATAGTTGGTCGCAGCTTTCTATTTA
This sequence comes from Wyeomyia smithii, assembly GCF_029784165.1. NCBI lineage: Eukaryota > Metazoa > Arthropoda > Insecta > Diptera > Culicidae > Wyeomyia > Wyeomyia smithii. Next base: position 250,939,131 of record NC_073696.1, read on the forward strand.
CTGTGGCGCCTCTAGTGGCGGTTGCTAGAAATCAATAACAGTGTAGTGATGAGGAAGGTTTGTTTACATAGTAATGAATGTTTCATCAAATTCGAGTTAGTGGATCGAAAGTTTTCGACGATGGAACGTGAAAGACGTGAACAAATTTGGCAGACTCGTGTTGAAAATCCAAAGTGATCAGGTGCAAAAATTGCGAAGTGTCTCAAATTCCCCAAACCAACCGTAAACAGCGTGCTGAAAATATTCAATGAAACTCTAACGCTGGATCGCGCTGATCACAGCAACCACAGAAGTGGAACGATTGACAGTCTGCAGAGCAGTTCGGCGTGAAGGCGTGAAGGCCTACGGTCATTCTACGCCAGCAAGCACCCCAACAGGACCCTCAAGCAGAATATCGTTGAAAAACGCTGTTGAAACGCGGATGCTGTATGAGAAAGTCTTGATCAAATTCAACGGCCGCATTTTATTGGACGATGAGACATATGTAAAAATGAATTTCGCACAGCTTCCAGGACAAAAATTCGCCAAGCGGTTTCAATTCATGTTTGGTGACAAGCTCCTTCGGAAGCTGATGGTGTGGCAGGAAATCTGAAGCTGTGACAAAAAAATAAGGTTCTCATCACCACATCACCCATGAATGGCCAAGTGTACAAGGAACAGTACTTACAGAAGCGGATTTTGCAGTTCATTCAATCACATAACGGTCCGGTGAAGTTCTGGCCTGCATGGCTAACTGCCAGAATTGGAATTAATATCATCGAAAAAGCTATCAACCCAACAAATTGCTTAAATTTTTGTCCAATTGAAAAATATTGGGTGATAATCAAGAGCAAGTTAAAGAAAAACCCAGCTGGATAACATAGATGCTGGAAGAAAATTGCGGATCGAGTTGACAGTTCCACTGTGCAGAAGATGATGGGCGGTATAAAACGAAAAACGTGCGTGCAATCACCCGAAACTGAGACGAATACTTTTCCTGTATTTTTACTTCAAAGGTCAATAAATTTGCTGCAAAATGATATCTCAAGATTTTTATACGTGTTTTTTTTTTGCCGAAGATATGTTACATTTTGTACGACCAAATATTAAATAGATCAAGCTTCACTATAGGAAGCTTAAAATATGATCAGTTTTAAACGGCACTTCTGACCAACCGAAGAACGATTCCACAAAAATTCGACCAATTGTTTAGAACTTCGCCATTGCACACACAACCAATCCAGCCTTAGTTGAATTTAACAACCCCAAAACTCACTGTGTGTGTTCTACAGCATCCCGCCACCCCCGGAGAAGACATTCGACTGGTACCCGTAAGATTGGCCATTGAACTTTTCGATAATCGCCGTTGAAGCGGTGTGTTTTTCTCTCTCGAAGAAGAATCGATGCATTGTTCCCAACGGACGACTGTGTGGACGGGCGTCTGACCATCGCAGCGCAGCAGCAGAAGAAAAAAAAAGCTGCAAAGGAAATGCTTTTGCACAGTGCATTACAATTTCCGCTGCTATTACATCATCGTGCAGCTAGCAGTTCATCTGCGCGAACCAGCTAGCCGGGTAGGTAGTTTATGAATCCTTCGGCCCGACCGAAGCACACACCCAGTAAATGATTTACTGAAAGTAATTAAATTTATATGTAGCTCATTTTCGCGTGGTGCGTTGATAATTGCTGAAGAGTGCGAGCGCACTCGCCAAGCTCGGACCACGAGACCAGGGACACAGAAACGGGCCACCTCGTGGACCAAGCGAACACGTCCCGTTGCTCGTCTTGAAAACTGTGACAAAGGTGAACGACCTGCCGGAAAGCTCTTGAGGGCACAATCGCACAATTATGTGCTGCTCGCGCGACGATCGCGCACTTGCGACTCCGGTATGTACTGATCTCGTGCTGCTCTAGGACCAGAGGAGGACAGAAAGGGAACGAGAATAATGTCACAGCAGCTCAGTGGAGCCCAACCCAATCAACTCGAACCAGAAACCAGTTCGACCGGCTCTGCAGCCGTATACAACCGGGGCTATGTTATATGAGGTTATGTAACGAACGCGATCGATACCGGAGAGGATTTTTTTTTTTTTCAATAAACCGGAAGAGGAACGGCTCCGCTGCAGCGTTGAGAAGTCGGGGGCTTTGTCAAGAATCAGAATGAAACTATAGTACAAACTGAAAAGCGCAATATCGACGCACAAACATGTTTAATTCAACTGATCAAGCGTGAAGTCGGAGATGATAATTACCTTCCATATTGAGAGGACGCCAATATATCACCGAATCAGCGAACCGCCAAACCGGCTGGCGGACGAATGACGCTGAATAAATGAGATTGTCGTTTCGGTCTGTGCCCCGTGCGGTGAGACTCGTGAGTTGGCATGTGTACGACGGATTGACGACGTATAAAAGAAAATAAACCATTCGTCACAATCACATTTATGGGCCAAATTCACCAAGATACCGTCCCGTCATGATTAGTTCACAGACAATACACACGGCTATGATTTGTTCTATTATGAATTGCGCTTATAACATTAAGGCGGAAAGATGTACTCTTTGCATCAATCAACGCCATCTGCACGCCATGGTATGCTGTGGCACTGTCGGCATTTCCAAAAGGGTCGTTAGCTTGACAGCTTGTTGCCACACAATCGGGGATAAACTTTCAAGCCGGCCGTGCAGTAATCAGTTAACCTGTGAAGGGCCGCATGCACAACGCCGCTAAGCTTACCTCGCTGATCTTTGACAAATATGATCACATTTAACTGTTTCTGTCGGCGGTTTCAGTCGGTATCTGCGCTGGCTCATATCATCGGTAGCCTAGACACAAAAGAAGCAAAACCACGCGCAATTACGGCGGAATATTACGACCTCATTACGCTGCGGTGCGCGGAGAAAATCCGGAAAATTACGAACCAACAGGTTCAATGTCAACGTCTGCTTCCACCAGGCCCATTTGCCAACTCAGCTCAACTATGTGTAAATGCGGTGGCCGTTGTTGCAGCAGCCACCGGCGGCGGCGGCGGCGGTCACAGCACTCCCACATCCGTCAGGCCAACCGCACCGGTCAATAGCATAGTGCAAAATTTCAACGATATCGACGCGAGCCGTCACCAGCTGCTTGCAGTGCGTCATTGTCGTGCGCGCGGAGGGTGGGATTTTGGGGGTTTAAATCACTTTCCCCAAAGGTCGAAAAATCGATAAAATTAAGTTTACTCTGAATTCAATTCTGTTACAAATTTGTACGACAACAACTTATTACAATGTTTTAATCTAAATTTTCAGTCTATTGAAACAGATAAACTGTATGAAAATGATAGGGTCACCAAATTGCATTACTGAAGTTGAGGTGGTATCAGTTTTATAAGATTGATTGAAACAAAGCAGATAAAAAAATAAAATTCAAACAACCAAAATAATTAGTCGGTGCGATACAAGTACCCCCACTTACGGAAAATCCCTCGCATGACTCTGCACTGCGTGGATGATATTTAGGCAGGTTTACTCTATTCAAAATACCCCATCAGCAACAGCAGCAGTATATGCACCGGAGGGATTGAACCTAACCTTATAACTGTTAAATTTCATTACGCCTTAGATCGCGCGCCTAGGAAGAGGCCAAACCATTTTGTTGCCTTCTTCTGCCTGCAATCTATGCGCCGAGTCGTCGTTCGTGGTGTGGTGTACGATCTGGCTAATGGATAAGAGAGCCTCATTTTTATTGGCTCCGCGGTCGGTTTTAATACGTTCTTCACCCGGGAGACGCCCGAAGCGGGATCGACGCGGGTGAAGAGGTTCGCTCTGCCGCACTCCCTGCGCGGTCACTCTACCTGGCAGCCAGAACGAAAAAAAAATTCGATGGAAGAGGCATCGGTTAGTTAATCATCCGGATCATCACTCCCATTTGCTCATTTTACTATTACTATTATATCCATTTAAATTTGTACCTTGGCTTGTGCTATTTGTATATAGCTGAAAGCCACGACCCCGGCAGTCAGTGTGGTGAAGCTTAGTGAACCTTTTTCCGCGTTTGTAACCGGGAATTAAGCACAATTCAACAATTAAATTTATTTGACTTTTATGGGCAGTACTGTATGGTGAGGCGCACTTCACTGACATAAAGGCTTCCTACTTGCGTAAAAGAGGACTCTAAAATACAGCAATAAACTCGACCGATACGATTGCGGCACATTTTACGCCACTCTACTGTCGGTGACAAACACCAAAACACTATGGGCACTTCTCCTCTGTTGAGATGGGTAGGAAGTGAACTACAAATGAGTATGATAATTGTGTTGTGTTTATACGAGAATTCCCATCGTCATTATAACACAGAGTGTCATCATCGCGCAATAGGCTGTGGGAGAATCTCCGCAGGCTCTTCGGCTCTGTCATTAACATTAGGTTCTGTCCGCTATGCGTTCAGAGCTTTGTGATTCACCTCGAGCCAGAGGCACTCAATGTCAGACCAGTGCCGGGTGTCGCGACAAAATGCGCGACAAAAGTTTATTCAACTCTCCGCACAACAACGTGGCTTAATAGGAGGTCGCAATTGATCGAATCATGAAGTTCTCTGTTGTAATTGCCTCGGATTGCCGTACGAGCCTCGTGCTGTAGGTAATAGGAAAATGATTTCACTGCCAGGTCCGGCAATAACCGTCATCGTCCCTCCCATGAGAGTATGGTGCAAAAATATCGACAGTTCTGACAGCTAGCAGGGAAACAGAAAGGTGCATTGTCATGGAACTCGGATCGGATTGGATGCATTACCCGCCGCAGCCAGGATAGATTGATATTTCACGATAGAAAAAAATACCGTTAGCAGTCTTAGCTTGGGAAGAGTGGGTCGACGGTCGCAATGAACTTTATTCAGAATTAATTTAATTACTATTTTAAGTACTGTGCCGGGAAGACTAACTCATTGGCTCATGGAGGTGCGCGAACGTGAACAAATGTGCGTACGCGAAGGCTGAGTGGATTCGATCATTATCCAGCTTCTATCCCGAAGTGAAGTAAGTGGCTGCCAAAGTGCCCACAACACTTGCACCATCGAGGCATCGATGAGTTGACCCCAAGGGGCAAGCAAAGAAACCATGAAACAATTCCAACACGAAAAATTCCAAACTTATGGGAATGTGAAGGCGCTTTTACGATCGAAGTCTCTAATGTTTCATCGAACGCGCGGGCTCGGGTCGGGAGCTCGTAAAACGTGCATTATCGTGTCCGCGGGTCAGTCAGAGTCGAGTGTGAAGTTTCTATCGTTAATTAATGGCGTAATTGGCACTAGCCGTCAATTATTGCGCACACTGTTTACAGTTTGGCTCGAAGTGGCACTGGCTGGCGGATCATCCGGCGATTCGTCACCGGTAGGAAGGGTACTCTCTCGAGTGTGGTTTGAAGATGGGTAATTTTGCCACCGCGAACTCGGGAACCTGTTCCACGTCATATCGTCGTATCGAACGGTATCCGAAGAGTGATGATGGTTCGATCGAGTCGAGTGCGGGACGTCAACGGAGAGGCGAACTGATCGAAAACTTTGTGGAGTAGGGGAGACTTTTTTCGAAAAGCAAAAAAAAAAATACCAGCCTAGAGCCGAATGTCGAATGTAAACTCATTTAAAGCATAACTAAGACAATTTTCTTAGCTTTAAAAGCGTATTTTGATAATTTCAGACCCATACTGTGATTATTTTTTAGCTGACATTCTCGGTCTTGATCCGAGATTCAGAGATAATTTTAACTTCACGGTTCAATATTTTTACACAACTTTAAAAATGTAATCAAAGATGAGTTCTTGAGTAGGAAATGGATTAAAACACGTTTTAGAAGATTTAATTTAGGACTTAAGTTGAAGAGAATTTAATTCTCAATTTAGCCTTTTCATAGTCACAAAACCACTTTACGGCAATTTGAGGTTCAATTTAGGATAATATTACACTACCCGCCATAACTTTGGAATCGCTTCACTGAGTATTGTCTAACCCAAGTTGAATAAAGGGTATTGAAGAAAAAATGAGAAGGATTTCAATACCTTTGTGTAGAAAAAGTAAAGATCATAAATTTTAACTTTGGGCTCCCGAGAAACGGTTCGCTCGGTACTTTTCGCTCGGGTGTTGTCAGTTCGATCAAAGATGGCGTCGAAACAACAAGCACTCTGCGAACGCATTGTACGGTTCTTTGAAACGTATGAGAGTCAAGGAAAAAAGTTCACAGTAGACCACTTTCGGAACGAAAATGTGCCCCTGAGCACTGTTTACCGGATCCTAGTATTCCAGAATCTCGAACGGAAGACCGACAGTGCCCGTCCGGCGAATATCAAGACGAAAAAGAAGAAGGAATCTCTAAAAAAAGTTATGCCGGACAAAAATTTCGCTGCTCTCATTCCTACATCTATGCTGTATATTGCAATTTCTACAAAAAAAACTTCGAATCCCTGATTCAAGCCGAGCGGGCTCGCCATTAACAAGGAGGATTGCCTGGTACGTAACCAAGGACCGGAATCCGACCAACTTGCTGGTGGATTTTTTCGGTTCCTTCAGTGCTCTGATGTATAAAACTAATTGGCAGGCCACGGACACTAAGCAGCTGACCACGAGGATCTGGAATTACATCCGGAAGATGGCTGTCAGTGCGGTCCAGCGATCTTGTGATAACTCTCCACCAAGTTGCGCCGTACTTGCCATCAACCAGAAGTTGTACCAGAAGGATTGCCTGGAAAAAATCCTGATTCCTTTCTTGGGAGATCATCATTCTGAGGGGAAGTACGTCTCCTGGCCAGACAAGACGTCTTCTCATTACGCCGAAAAGACGTTGGCTTTTCTAGAGGAGAAACTGATGCCTGATACGTACCCAAGGAACGGAGCCCGACAGGCTGCTCAGTAAAAATTTTTTTACTAAACCACTGAAGAAATTCTCATTTTTTATTTGGCAGCCGTTGTTGCAGCACTCCGAAAAGATTAGCATCATCTAAAGTCGGCAGATTTATATAACACTATCTCGTGATTTCGAGCATCTAGAAAGTGGTGGTCTTCAGCAAAGTTATTCAGGAGATCAAGGGTTTTTATGTGGTGTACAGTGTGTTTTGAAATTCACCTGCTATACGATGCTAATGTAAACATTTTTTTCTCGCTTTCGTTAAAGAAAAAGTTAAATATGTCAGCAAAGTTGTTCAGGAAGATAAGGGCTTCTGGTAGTTATACAGTTTTGTATGGAATTCATCCACTTCATGACACTAATGTGCACGTAGTTTTGGGTATTTTGAACCAAATTTATCTCGTGAATCCAATCACGTAGAAAGCGGCGGTCTTCAGGAAACTTGGTTTGCTTGAAAGTAAGATTACGTTTAGTTTCGCGTGTTCTAACATGATTTATCACGAAAATCAAACTGCTTCGAAAGTTGCAGTATTTAGCAACTCAGCGATAAAAACTTTTCTGAAGAGACCGCAACTTTCTATGAAATATTCATCGCGGTCAAAACGTGAAGATCTGTGTGCACACAGACCTTCTGAACAACTTTGCTGAAGATCGTAACTTTCTAGTAAGCCGGAACCGTAAGATAAGTTAAGTGCAAAATACGAAAAATTGCGTTCACACTAGCGCCACATAGCGGCGGAATTTTACACCATCTAGAAGCTAATGACCTTCTGAACAACTTTGATGAAGACAGCATCTTTGACGAATTTCGATCTCCTCAGCGTCACGTAGCGGTGGAATTTTGCAGTGAACTGTCCACCATCAAATGGCCTTTGACTTTCTGAATAAATTTGTTGAAGACAGCAACTTTCTAGGTCTTCGGATGATGTTAAACTTTTTTGAGGGTGTTGCAATAACTTTTAGCCTTGTCAGCAGTTCTCTTTGTGGATTTTTTGGCGATTTCAAGCTCGTACTTATTTTGTTGATCTATTTTACAACGATTTTATGACAATTTATTCTAATTTTTTCCTAAATGTTAATGATCAATTTATTTTTTTTTTGTATTCATTACGAGAAAGTGATTTCATTTGACCAGGATACAGTCTTGTAGCATGAGACTGTAGTATTTGGGTTGATCCCACGAAGTAGAAGGATTTCTTAATTGACATTACCACCTCTGGTGACGCTGACCAGAACACGCCACTTTCTAGGAAATAAGAATCGCGATCAAAACACGAAGCATTGGAGCCGTAAGACGAGTTAAGGTAAAATACGAAGAATTGCGTTCACACTAGTGTCACATAGTGGTGGTATTCCTTACAAAACTATCAACCATCCAAAAGCGCTTGACCATCTGACAACTTTGTTGAAGACCGCATCTTTCTAGAAGGTCGGAGTAGGCAAAATATGACGAATTCCGTGCTCCTTAACACCACGTAGCGGTGCAATTTCGCACTGAACTATCCACCATTGAGAGTCCTTTGACCTTCACGAAATATCTACCTATTCCAGGTGATGTTAAACATTTCGGGGGATACTATAACTTTTATCCTTGACGACAGGTTTTTTTGTGGGCTTTTCTAACGTTTTTAAGCTTGTACTTACGGACGGTGTAATTCCTTATAAAACTATCCACCATCCAAAAGCGCTTGACCATTTGACAACTTTGCTAAAGACCGCATCTTTCTAAAAGGTTGGAGTTGGCGAAATATGATTCGACGTACTTCTCAGCCCCACGTAGCGGTAAAATTTCGCCCTGAACTGTTCACCATTCAGAAGCCTTTGACCTTCTAAACAAGTTTGATGAAGACACCAACTTTCTAAATCATCGGACACAACGTATCTGTCTATTTCAGGTGATGTAACACTTTTTGAGGGGGTGCTGCTATAACTTTTAGCCTTGGCAGCAATTTCTCGCGTAACATTTCAGAAGAACCTAAGTAATCCTAAGTAGTAATGAGAAACTCTTATTGTTTACTCTCTCTTCAATTAATAACTAGGTTATTTCTCCATTTTTCATGATACTCTGCATAGTCAGCTATGCAGCATTATAATCTTCCGATTTTTGGTAAGAAAACGTAGAAAATTTACTAAATTTACTCATTGTTCTATTTCGTTTCGCTGCGAAAGTCCAATACCGAGTAACAATGATAGGCAAAAGGAAGTAGCACTGAGTTGTTCCTTTATTCATTCTACAGGGAAGAGAGTATCTGCTTTCGACAGGATTCAGCGCCAGCACACAAGGCATTGCACAGTGGTCCAATAAGGCAAAAAGTGGAACTCAATTCCATAGCGCTTTTTAACTTCATCCTAGCTTAATAGTGTCTTCAGGGCAAAATAAAAATAAAAAAATTATCTTTTTTGTGTTAAGAGATAGAAGAATAGGTAATTCAGCAAAGTTGTAGAAAATTCAAAAATATGAAACTTTTGTGAACAAATAAAATCCTATCTTTTTTCGGTACAAAGTTATAAAGTACATTACATGGAACTTATTTTTGTACTTAACTTTTGTTAGTTGCATTTTACACGAAAGTGCACATTTCAGCATATTTTTTCGATAACTTTAAGAACGTATAAAGGAAAAAGGGGCAAGTGGAATCATGATGTGAATTCTTTTTCTCGTGTGTTTGTTTGCTCAAATGCTTCTTTAGAACAAAGTTTTCTTGTAAAATGTAACTAACAAAGGTTAAGTACAAAAAACTAACTTTTAAGTAACTTTTACATGAAATACTCTGTAACTCTGTTCCCAATGAAGATAGAAATTTTGTTTGTTCAGCAAAGTTTCATATTTTTGCACGTTCTAAAACTTTGCCGAATAAACCATTCCTCTATCTCTTAATACAAAAAAGTTAGTATATTTGATATATAAAAACTTACTGTGACATATGTTCGCCGTACTCTAAAATGGGTGGATTGGGACAAATGGAACCTAAAGAAGTTCTAATACTTCAGCTTAACTTCAAGGAAAAGTATTGACATCATGATTCCACTTGCCCCTTTTTAACCTATACGTTCTTGAAGTTATCGAAAAAATAAGCTAAAATATGATATAACTTTGTAAGGAAAAGGCCTGGATTTATATGGTCTTCGGCAAAAATGTATGTTTTGTGTGCCCTAACAATTCCTCCGAACTACACTTTCATGTAAAATGCAACTAACAAAAGTTGAGTACAAGAAACTAACTTTTAAATAAGTTCCATGTAATGTACTCTATAACTTTGTACCGAAAAAAGGTAGGATTTTTATTTGTTCAACAAAGTTTCATATTTTTGAATCTTCTACAACTTTGCTGAAGAAACTATTCTTCTATCTCTTAACACAAAAAAGTTAATTTTTTAATTTTTAGTATAGTAAACTTTTCATATTTTTTGGTAATTTGCGATTATGCGGGACACTATTAAGCTAAGATGAAGTTGAAAGACACTATGGAATTAAGTTCCACTTTTTGCCTTATTGGACCACTGCTGGTTGTTCAGAAGTAGTGCAACGAAAATTATCCGTGTTTCGACAGCACTTATGAATGGCCCGCATCCTTTCCCAATTTGAACTCATTGGACTCCAGCATTTGGGGATACATGCTTGGAAAGCTGTCTAAAGCAAAACACATGACTTTGGACACTTTTAAGAATCGTTTAGTGCAAATTTGGGATGAATGCCGATGGAAGTCGTGTGTGCGACTTGTGATAGTTTTGAGAAGCGTTTGCGGGCCGTAATCAAACTGTTTAAACTGATTCAACTGTAACTTCACTACTCTACCATGATAATCAAAAATAAATAAGAGAAACAATTTTCACCTGTTTTCATTTTATGGCATAATAAAAATGTATCACTTTCACGGTGACACCCTGTAAGTCGTCGTCAATATGCGTGAATATACTTTATTTGTTGTTAATTTCAAAGAATTTTACTTCAGATAAAAAAATCAATTTCATAACACCTTAGCCAACGAAGAACAGTAAATGGATTTGTAGCTTCGTTTCTATTATCATTTGAAAACTTTCCGATATATTGTTTCGCAATAAACAGTAACAACTATAAAATATTTGATGAAGAAAAAGTTGAATGACAAGCAGCAATTAGCCCCACTCCAAATAATTTCGGAGGAATTGGTTGAAGATTTCAAATCCCTTCTACCAACCCACCACCCTAGAAAAAGTTCATACACACTGCATCGTAAACTGAAAGTCGTAACTTCCTACATTTATTGTAGTAAGTGTGAATTACTACGCAAGTGACTGGCCTGACTGTCGCACTGCATTCGAATTGAAGAGTAGCGGGCGCAGTAGAGAACAAGAAATCCTGCCTCGTGCATATTCTGAATGGATGCAATTGTCCACAAAGGGTTCAATGCTCCCACACTACTGCAGGTACCCCAGTGGAACTGCCAGCACTGCCGTGACACTGTCAGGGTCAGAAAGCATTACACGTTGTAAAACCATACAAGAAATAATTCGACAGATGATTGGTCGTTTGCCTCTCGGAATCTTTGCAATCAACTTAGTCATCTAGCCGCGTTATAAGACTCGGCTCCAGAGCCGAGAAAGAACGCGACGAATGATGCTGATGTAGCTGTAAATTTGAAGTCGTAAGCAAATTTACAAGAAACCCACTACGACACGAATACCAAGCCATCCTAACGAATCTATACATGGCCACGAAGGAGAACTAGACTGTTTATGCCGGTAATTATCATCGCTGCTTACTAGCCCGTGTAGAGTACGTATGACAATCTCAAACGGCGAACGGAGGAGAGAACTCGAACCGTCAGCTTCATAAATCTATCCAGTCAGCTCTATGTAGCCTGAGACCATATGTGTGGGCGACATTCTCCTGTTCGCTTGGGGCCGTTGTTTCGCTATTTCCCGATCATGTGGGAATTGTATAATCCGACAAAATCTGCTCGCCGCAGCCGGATTCACGACGCCATAGCTGATGGTGAAGGCTTAAACGACCCCCCATTTCTCCGCCAACGCCAGCCAAAGACCACTAATTAATACTTTGAACTTGTCGGGTTCAAACGAGATTGATTAATGTTGATAAATTATAAAATACCAACAGCTTGTAAAACAAAACAGCATCTTTTCGAAGCGGGAACTGACAGTTTACATCATCTGCCTGTAAGACCTAATGAATATTGCAATTAAGCTCTACGCCACAGCACGCGAGAGGTGGTAAAATGCAGACACCCACCACCCAAGCGAAAGGGGGCCATAATTTCTCCACGATTCTATTGTTTTCCGCTAGTCTAGCTGGCTCGGCGGTGGGCGTGGAAAGTGATCTTTTAACACTCGCGGTTGGGGGACTTTAGCAGTGCAAATAGAGCGACAACCACAGCAGAACAATAGAGCCCCTAGGGTTTATCGTTTGGGCACGCGTCATTTTTCCCAGCCGACGCTGCCGAGTGATCATAACTCATCTTAGCGTACTTTACGATTATGTTGCTGATGATAGGAATTTCTTCTAACTGTATCAACTGCGCGAGTATGCGGCGCATAAATTGTCATAAACGGAGGTATTATTTTGCTCACGGAAGATCGTTTTGTTGCCACCTGTTAATTGTGCGCCGTCCGGGGTTGGGGTGGGGTTTGTCTAATAAGCTGATAAATGCATGCAAATATTTTTATTCCAACGCTGTTCTGGCTGGTTATAAAATCAGACAGTCTGAACTTAGAGAAAAGTTTTCGTCGTTTACCGGTAACATTTTTTGAACTGTAAAATTTTTAAAGAGCCACAAAAACCACACCCATGCGCTCGGCTGTGACTACTAAGCTATGATAAACGTCGGAGATGTACAGCAGGAAACTGTGCAAGCCCAATTATGTGATTCTCAGAAGAAAAAAAAAACTCCACGAAGGTTACCAGGGTGAAGGCATCACACTCCGAACATGTCAGCCTAAATCATCGTCTTCCGCTTGAGTAAGGCTGACGCCACCCAGTGTGGTTTATTGCTGCAGCCGCAAAGTAGCAGCTTACACAAAAAAAAAGCTACGAACCTATCATGATGGACATTTGATATTGCATTCTTCAGAAAAAAAACAAGCTGTTCCCTCATCAAACTACTATTTTTGGTTAGTCGGTACAGAGCGTGATCTCTGGGGTGTACAAATTATCAAATTACGTGGAAAATCAGATCACCCACCGCGGGTCGGGCGTGCCTTTGCCTACCTCCTGTTTCCAATTTTAACTGCTGGAGGTTGAAGTTGCTGTCGCTTGAAGATCTCTGTTTCTCAGTCTTAGTTTAAAGGGGTAGACGCGATGTGTATCGGTGAATATGAAAAATCTGAAAAACAAAAGAGAAGAAAACATTCTTTAGCAATGGAAAATCAACTAAAATTGCTAATAGTCAATCGATTATTTGTTCTGATGAGATGATCGTTTCCTGATTCGAGTTATGCTGAATGCCAACTCCACGCATAGGCCGGGACAAGTGCAATATTAGTTTTAAATATCAAAATGTTGCCCCTGTCCGTACCGATGCGTAGATTGATTTGTGCCAAATATGGGCGATGGTCCGTTTTTTTGCTTTCTTTCTTTTTTTTCCACTCACTATTTCACCTGTCCAAGCGCGGAACTGACACACATTATAACGATGCTCTGAATTTACACTAATAAAATTTAATTTGTTTCCGGTGATATAAGTTCGAAGGCGTGTTTCGGGAAAAGCACACTGAGGGAAAAGCTGCTGAAACCTTCGCACCGGTCGCTTATCGAAGGAAGTGTTTAACGAGCTGACACTGAGGGGACAACCCTGTGCCCTGCTTCACGTCTCTCGCGTTGGCAGTTGTTACGTGTTTTTTTTTTTTCTTTTTCGATAATTGACTATTCCAGAAACCAGTTTTCATCACAGCGCCAGAATAAACCGTTTCTCCGTTCGCCATCTCCGGTCCATTTTGCTGGCCACAAATCATTTCGATATAGTCAATAAATTCGTCGCCACAAATTGAGTCAAATGAGGGGGGTAATAGAGAAAGAGACAGAGAGAAAGCGAGCGCTAGAGATGGCACACTAGGGCGATTTTAATCAATTATCTGATGCTACCGTCTTTTCGACGCTTATTTGGGGCAATTTGCGCCATTAAGTCTAAGGTGAAATTAGGCTGTGCAACAGGAAGGACTTCAAATGCTATTAAAATTGAAATAAAAAAAACATAGACAACAGTCTCTGTAATTTGCTGTAGAAAACTGGGTGAAATGTTATCGATACTCTTGTTGCCAGTACGCATCCTTCGGATCGTGACATCTCTCAAGTTCAATGTCAGCGTGGTATAGCATGCTTCTGACTGGTGCAAACCAGTTCGAAACGGCCAAAGATGCTTAATAGCTGTTATTAAGAGGCAAAAATCCTTCCCAAGAACTTGGCGTGCCCTAGCCACAGGTTCAGGACCCATCAGTCAGCGAACTGAAATCAGGCTGTCCGTCTCTCATGCTGTTGCCGAAACTGACGAAACCAACTTTAACCCTGTTATTTGCCTCATGAAACCTGTTATTTTACTGTTTTCAAAAAAACTTCCTTGGCCGTTTGCAATCGGCTGCAGTTACTGCACAACGTGCTCGAACAAAGCCGTGATTCTGCGTTTACCTGAACGCGCGCTCTCTCTCTCTCTCTCTCTCTCTCTCTCTCTCTCTCTATCTCTCTCTCTCTGTCTCTCTAGAAAAGGTAGCCGTTCGAGATCCGTAAGAAACCCGATACCCCGAACGAAGACAGACGAACGAAACGTTCTACTAGGCGGAGAACCGCTGCTGCAGTAGAATACCGCAACAGGTTCCGGCCCAGTAACCGGATACCTTTTGGGTTCAATACAGAAACGGCACACCGTTTGACAGATCGTCAGTTGTATTATGTTCGGGAGGTTTGCTTTCCTACCAAAGTGAGTCAAGGCAAGAGACGTACTGGTCCACTGAAAAGTTTACCTGTTCGGTTGCGTTAATCTTTTTCAAATGGAAGCTAAGCCTCTGATTTCGCTCGTTAAATATGTTATTATTACGCTCTTGCATACAAGTGCGTCATTTGCAAACAAGTGAGTAAGTCATTTCGACCGAATGACGCAAGCAAGATTTGTCAAAACATAATCAAAGTTGGCATGGATGAAAGCTCCTCGACAGGTTTATTTAATCGGAGTTAAAAAGAATGCTTATTTATCCATTCGAAGTTAAAAAGAAAGAAAATAGTGTCTGTTCCAAGGAATTGAGTACTGATTTATTGTTATGTGGATGAAGGTAAGCTATCATTTAATTCAATTATGAGTATCCTGTTTGTACCGCAAGTATACACCGTAGCTGCCGGTTTTCCAGCGATTTTGAAGACTTCTCTATCGTTTTTGAGATATTTCCTATTTGATTCTACTTCGAGCAAGTTAAACAATTTATATTCTTAAATATTACTTGATTGTTATCGTTATAGTATTTTGGATTCTATCGGCTATGTCCTATGTTCTTTACAAATTGTTATAATAACACCCTTACATGGCTCAAAATGATCTTGTGACAACGTAAAATAAATGTTAACTAAAATTACCACCATCCAAAACAGGTTGAAAACTACATTAAAAAAAACAATAGAGAAAATCATGGGAAGTGAAAAAATTGAGATTTGTTTATTTGAATATAAATTACAACTATCTTTGTAAATATATGAGAAATCAGACAGCAAACTAAATCAATATTTTTGGTATTTATACACTACTTCTGTATGTTGAAGTTGTGTAATTCTTCGAACGCAGTGTTATTAATTTTGTAAACTCGTAGTTTTTGTTGAATTTATCGAGGTTGGAATAAATTTGAAAGATTTGAAGATTTGTTTTGAAAAGATCTATTTATTCACATCTATATATTCTAAAGGCTTAAAGTTTTCTGCGTTCTGAATCTTAACTCCATCAAACCTAATTACTCAGTTTAGACTGTCACTCCGAGCTATTTCAAACGAATGGCCATTTTTTTGTGGTTCGAAAATCATTCTACTCTAGGATTTCTACCGATTTCATCAGCATTCTATTCATCAGTGCAAAAATGGCAAAAATATGTTAACATCAAGTGACCGGAAACAGTGTATGAGTTGGCACGTATCATTTTTGCATAGGGTTTTATCACAATATAACAGTTAATTTCGGAATGAATGACTTCTTTTACAGTTGGTTTGAACCCACTTGTGTCGACCTGTTAAGTTAAGTTTTTAACCATCTTCATCACCAATATAAACCAAACTATCTTCACATGAATTATATCCAAACGATTTTTTCTGACAAAAAAAAAAAACAATCAAAAACCGACGACCTTACCATCCGCCGATGTGGTGCGGGTGAAGCGACGGGCCAGCAATTGGGACGGCGAAGCACCGTCCCCGCGAGTCAGGCCACTAATCAGAAAGATACTGTTAACTATAACGGAATAATATCGGACCTGAGCGCGAGCGCAAACAGACAGATGATGATCATCGTGTGTATGGGCTCACCATATGGAGTAAAAGAGGGACGCGAGAAAAAAAAAGCCAAAGTGCCAACAGTGGAAAAGGTTCGCACTGGATGTCAGCGTGTATTTACTTATTTCTATATTTTTTTTTTCGGGCGGATTGGGACGCACGGATTACGGTCGCGATCACCATATCGAGTGTGCGATAAAAAAGCAGTAATTAAATGGTCGGCATCTTATTGGCCAGCCAGACTGGATAAGGCAGACAGCGATCAGCGTGATGAACGTAGATGACTGGACAGCACAAAGAAAGGCACGGCAGAGCCAAACAAATATAAGCCAATATTGGTCACAACGAATTGATCGCATCATGTGCCACATGGTTATGGACGAAACATTGCAGCCGGCACTCGGAGGTCCAAACAACGCGAAAACCAGAAATGAATGCCTACTCGCGGGTTTTTGTCACGTTTTTAACGGTTTCGAACTCCACTGTATATGTACGACGCGACGTACGGCGATCACCACCCTGACGTGTGCAAATGGTCAGTCAGCCCGGGAGACGCAACGAGTGTGTTTGTGTGTATGAGTGTGTGTGCAAGACGGAGGGTAAGAAACCAACGAGCGTACACAGGGTTGATAGCGATCAGAGCCATGGACCCATCGAGAGGTGCTCGGACTGACATTTTGGGGCATAACGGGATGCTGCATCACGAATGATTCGACCGACCTAGCCGGCAGTCTCCCACTGGCTTTGTGGGTCCAGCATGGAAGCTGTGCCGGAGATGAAGATGAAGTATGTCAGAAGTTGAAGTGGTCTCCGTTCGTGTGTTACATTGTGTACGTACATCGGACCTCCGCTGGAAAGTCGACGCGGTCGGAACTATAGAGAGTAGCGGAATTGAAATATAATAAGAAGCTGGCTAGCATCTCTCTGTTTTGTGTAATGTCCACGGTCCATACAAAATTGTTACACTATCTGTTTTTGCAGGATTTTTAAGCAATTCATACATCTTTGAAACGTCGATATAGTATACCCAACAATTTGTTCTCTTAGAATTACCCAACAATTTGCTATAGCCTCGAAAACCTCAAAACCAGCTGCGAAATAAACTTCTCGTGTACTCTAGAGTTTTTAATAGAGCAGGCTTCTGTCTTTATTTAAATTTTTGTTTGATCACTTCGATAGCTTAGAAAAAAATCGAATAGGTAATATCGATCAGTCAGCAATGAACGCCGTTCGCTTTTTTTGTGTGTACAGTATAGAACGTTTCTCCGATTATCAAATTTTAGAAAGTTCCACCTCAAGTTACAGCCAAATACAGAAGAAACAAACAATGTTTACTTGATAAGCACTGCCAAACATCTGCATGTCATACTGTATAGTAGGCTGCGATCGAACGAAAAAAATTGTGACCGTTGAAAAACCCGTCTCGAACGCGCCAACCCACCGTCCATCTTTAGAGGGAGGAAGGGAGCTATTGATCTTGGAACCGTCTCGCGCTGGTTCGGAATCTCGCGGTTTGTGGAAGGAAAAGCACACACAACTTCCCTAACGGATTTCTTTTCACACCGGTCGGCTCGGCACATCTTGCTCTGCTCTAACTGTAAATATGTAAATCGTTTTCGACTCGCTGCTGACACACAATTGTACTGCTCTCGATTCATTGCGCGCGCGGCCGCCTACGTTGACATTGCACTGCTCTACCGAGTGGTGGCAGCAGCGGCGACTGCAGCGGCCAGGGTGCTCTTTCGCCTTATGTATGTGCAAACGATAACGTAAGCTGTTACTTAATGGTTTATTACCAGAATTCCTCACGTATAAGAGGCCGTTCAACTCGCGCTCAACTGCCGCAGAACGTAATTGCCCGATCTCTGGTCTCTCGGAAGCTGCTCATTCTCATTCATACCTACTTACTCAGTTATTTATTTTTATTTATTTATGGATATGATAATGTGCACTTTTCTCTTCCTCTTTGTCGTCCACTGGACGAAGAGGCCAGCGAATGGCCGTCAATCTCTCACCGATCGGCTGACTCGTTCGGTGTTGTTTTTTTGGCACCTCGACTGAGCTCTGGACTGTAGGTTGCCTGATGCTGAGATGATAAATTTCAATAACGGACTTTCCCGGAATAATTGTTCACGGTTCCACCAGAGCAGGACACACGGTAGTCGATCTACAGTAGTCGATCGCGCATTCGGTTTATTATTTCTCATTGTTTTCCGATAAATGAACCGTTTAGCATGTACATACGAACTCCCTGCATGGATTAGTTTCGGTGGTATTTGACCTAGCCGCGATCGTTGAACTCCCGGAAGGGGGGCTTCGAACAAGACAGGTTGCGATGTTTCTTTGCTTCTCGAAGGTTGATTATGCGAATCCCATTCTAAGACTATACACGCACATCATCAATCATCGTTGTCTATGCTTTTCATATGAAAGTAGTAGGCAAGCTTACTCCACGGTAGCTTCATAAACGTTGCCGACCAATGAATTGTAAAAGGATCGATCAATTGAACGAAACATAACATTTGTGTCGAGTGCAACTAATTTCCACAAGCGACGAACCCGACTCGATGCACTCGCCACCAGGAAGTCAACGCGACTAATTTTTGTTATATAACATCACTAAACAGCCCGTCAAAGGCCACTCAGAAGATATGCTACTGATGTCGATAGAACCCGAATCGTGATCATAACCGAGCGACCTGGAAAATCGATCGATCGTCAAAAATGTAATTGGATTTTTATGACTTTACACACGATTGAATACGGTTGCGCCGGTCCGCCAAACTGGAAAATGTTTTTATTGCCATGTTAAAATCGGCAGTAACTGACATAAACGAACAGCGCGAACCGTGAACCGAATTCTGGAAGTGCATCGAAAGGATTCCTTCTGGGACGTAGTGTGTCCACATATCCCTTTTGAGCTGCACTGGATGCGAGTATTTGATCGCCTCGAGCCTTCAATCATTTTCCGTGGAATTTATGCAATACAAAGACATAATGCTATTGTTCCATAAATAACTGCATTTTACCATGTCAATTAATCTATTTCTTCTTCAAATTTCCATATTTTCTATCAATAAATTTTCTTCTGGATTGTATGAAGCGGCACACATTTCACGAAAGGCGGTAAAGAGGTAGAAAGATACTTTTGATTGACGTGCAGATGGCGCTGTTTTACAATCAGTCGTAATAGAGTGACATTCATTCGCGCGTAATAACATCTGATGCAATTTTTAAGTTTTTATATGACGTGACTAATAAAGTGGTTGAAATACGGTGTTTTTTGCTTGACCTTTTTTCTGTTTTAGGTCTCTATCAGCCATTAGAAACAAACTTTACAATATATTGTATTTTTTTTTTTCGTTTCCAGCCTGCTAGAGTTAACTAAAATCTTCTTTTCTAACGATAAATTAGATTTACATCAAAGTGAAGCTGTGTAAAAGTACTATTATTAAAAATTAATGATGTTGTACTGGAAGGTATAAATGAAAGGGATCCATATATCAAGTCCTACACTGAAATAAACACAAAAAATCGATTTAAAAAAATGGTCATCTCCGAATTAGCTGATTTTTTTTTTGTGAAAGACAACATTGTCGGCTAAATTTCGTCTATGGCTACATCGCGAGTAGAGCATATTCAAGAAAAATAAAGTCATTCCCAAAATATAAAAAAGTATATGCAAACTGAAACTAAGGTATATTATTTTTCCAGTGTAAAACAGTGTGAAAACAAGTAAAATTGAATGCCTAATTTCAATGTATTATGTTTATGTATGTACCTAAAATTCACTGTTCCTAGAAATATAACCATTGTTGTTCGTGAACATAAACAACAGATGATTTACCTGAATTATACATGTTGGAAACACTGCCCTGTGCGCTGCAACACCAGTCACGTTGCCCTCACGATGCGCGAGCTGTGACCGTGGCAACAGATGGAGCAGCTGCTCCATCATAAATTTGAAGCAAAGTGGCACTTTTTCGTAACATCACATGGGAAAGGTCCCTGTGACGCAATCGAAGGTACCCTCAAACGAATGGTAAAGAGAGGAAGTCTTGCCCGAGATAACGGAAATACTATTAAAACTCCACGAGAAATTTACGACTTATTATTAATTTCTGCTACATGCACAAAGAACAGTACAAAAAAATGTCAAAGGAATTTAAAGAACTACTCAGTCAAGTAAAACCTACACATGGAACACAGAAACTTTATAGCATTCACATCTGTAAAACAATGAATTTTACGTACATGCATACACATAATATATTGGAACTAGGTATTGAATTAAAATTATGTAATTGTATAATATAATAATATAATATTGTAATATAATAATTGTATAATATTGTAATTGTAATTGTTTAAAACAAAAATAATCGCAACATTTCGCAAGTATTTAATTCTATCAAGGTGTTTTACACTGAAAAAATGATATACCTTAGTTTCAATTTGCATACGTTTTTATGTTATTTTTGAGAACAACTTTTTTAAATATGCTCAACTCGCGATGTATGGACGGAATGTAGCCAACAATGTTCCATTCATCAAAAAAAATTCAGCCAATTCGAAGACAACCATTTCTTTTTAAATCGTTTCTTTGTGTTTAAATGGCATTTTTTCTGTGTAGTCCTTGGTATATAATTTTTTCCAAATTTTTTTTTTAATTTAGACAATTTACTAAAAGTTACTCATAGAACACTTTTTTGTAGAATTTACCGTTTTTGAATTATATTGATTTACAAAAAAATCGGCAAAAAAAGTTTTGCCCCTATCAGAAGACAGCCTTTACTAATTTTGGAAAAAATAAGTATACAGAGATGCTTAATTAGGTGATGTCTTCACACCCAAAAAGTTTCAACCAATTCGGAAAGGGTGCTTGCCAATCCTTAAAACGACTGGGGGCGAATTGCTTCATTGATTATTCTGAATTTCAGTACAGACGAAAAGGATTTGTTTACTTCTAGACATAAATACGTGAGAGGTAATATTGATATTAAATTTTTCCGCTGTATCACGCACAAAAATCCGTAGAAATCTGTATGAATATTTTCAAACGGACGTATCGCAGTTGGTAATAATAACAGATGTCTTCCATGAAAATGTTCCAATACCAATAAAACATTCCGAGCACTTCAAACTGAACACAGCACTGTCGATTGCGAAGAAAACTTTCATCCTAATGTTTCTGTATGGCGCTGAGCTAAAGTAAATTACAAACTTGATTTAAAATGAAAATACTTCCCATTAATTTTCATTGTTCAGCACGTGGCGTTAGTCTTAATTTAAACTAAAAGTATAAACGTAATCAACCTAGAGGAGACCTCGTGGGTACGAATCTTATTAGTAGAATAATGTCTTTTGATGTCAACGGACTCAAACAAGGGTTTATTCTCAGGCTCCCCACTAACCCTTCCTTCAAGTTGAATTCTGCAAACCTCGATGAATATCTTTTAACAAAAGCAAGTAGGTACCTTTTACAACAACACTGGCCAGAAGGAAATTCACTTAAAACCTCTCCAAAGAATTTTGGTGATAATATTGGCCGGAAGCAGCGTGGCTCGGAGTAGTAAGCGAGTAAAGGGGTCTTCCTCCGTTTCAAACTGCAAAAGAACAGGCGAATTCGGTAAACTAGTGGTTTTTGTTTTTCTGCAAGCTGCCTTTAGCGATATCCTAGCAGAACTTCGAATGGAAAACTTGAGTTTAAAAAAAGCAACATTTGCTTTGTTCGTAATAAATTCATATATTACGAGTTTCTTTTTAGATTAAGTCAAACTAATTCATTATGAATACGGTTTTTCACTCCGAGCAATTTGGAGTGGTACCGAAACATAAACAGTCGTTTTTATGAAGGCAATAAATTTTATGAATAAGATGTGTTGTACTATATAAAGCTATGCTCATACATTTAATAAGACAGACATCCAATCTAAATTCAAATTTATACTGAAAAGTAATGAGGTCGACGAAATTTGGAGACTCGTTTCAAGTCTCCGAATTCTCTGTCACATTTGTGAGAGAATAACAAAATCAGATATTTCATGTGGAATGTGAAAGTTGCGCCACCTACACGTGATCTCGTAGTTGTGTTTTGCTCATTGCTTCATTACTTGGAGCATTTCTTGCGAAGCGCGTGTCCCTTAGAAGAGTTGTAAAGCAAAATTCGCTTGAGTGATTCTTAGCGTCTCACTTGATGTTTTTCAGGTCGATATTAAATAGCAAATTTGTTTATCAACAATGCATGGTTGCTGCAGAAATCGCTTCTTCATTTAAGCGGCTTCGTAATCGTCAAAGCGATTATTACATAGGTGTCATATTTTCCTGTCCATTGTTTACAAGTTTCTACTCAGTTGAAGCAGTGCCACTCACTGGTGAGTTTTGCAAACGATTTGCTATTGTCTCAGATGGAGCAGTCGTCACGCAATTTTAACTGAAGCAATTGGTTGTATTAAGTGCTACGGATAATGGGAGCATCTTCAGCGGTAGCTCAATACGTAGCTGATTACACAAAATTAAAACGCAAAAAGTTCCTGTTTGCTTGACATGCAACCAGTGTCAGGAACTAAGTTTTAGTGAAACCACCCAAAACCAATATGGACTAAGGGTGCCCTCAGGGAGATTATTTGTTCGAATTCAATCAGAGCATACAAAATCTCTCGAAAATTTTCTGAAAGAACACTCAAAGCAAGCCATCCCAAATCACCCGAAATTAAATACAGCGTATAATTGTACCGTTTGATACAGTCCCTCGGACTGAGCCCCTCGATTCTCAGACCAAATTTGGCTAAACGACGACGTCAGAACTAAAGCCGAGAACGGTTGCATGTCGGGTAGCAATTTACTGCTTCACTGCTTCTAGGAAGAACGCGAGCCAACATCGAAATATCTTCAACGGATGCCGAGAGCTGGACACCAGTGAAGACTGTTTCGAAACCGAGAGATACGAGTCGCGAGAGATCCAGAGCTTGCAAATTTAATTACTGCTAAAATTTAAATTTAAATTGGTTGCGCTGTGTGCTTCCGGAGTGATTACTGCTGGGAAGCAAGGTTTTTATTCAGGCGGGGGTTTTCAGGTACCCCGGGGCTATAACTAGCACCGAGGAACAAATTCAGATTAGAAAAAAATCAATTTCAGAATTTATCAAGCATCTGTTGAAGAGTTATAGATATTTTTGATATTATCTTGCTCACCCACTTGGACATGTTATCAATAATACCAATCATTCTTGTTGCCCTCGGCAAACACCATGAGGCTTCAATCGGCTTCCTAAGCCAAACAAACGACGGAAAGTTTTGCTTTAGCGCACACACACAGTATGAACAGCTGGTCTCGAAATAGTGTACCGGAGCTAAATATGAGCCGACGAAAGAGCCGCAACCAGAGGCGATCCACACAACCAATGCGCGATCATACATATAACATTCCTTCGTATGATATCAATTTATTTATCATCCCATTTTGTAATTCCCCCCGGTTCGCCCGGAATTCCAGCAAGCGCGGCTTTGCAAAGCGCACTGAAAGGAACTCTTTGTACAAATTAGAATTGAATGAAGCTCCAGGGCTCGTGCTTACCGGTGTCGATACAACCGCTGCGGACGGAACGAACTCTAATAGTACAGAATGCAGAAAAAATAAATATTTGATGAATGTTCTCAATCCTCCGTGGGGACCCACTTCGGAAACTTCGTTCCTCTCCGCACGTCTGCCCAGAAAAGAAATGCAATCGTGGCTATCCCGTGGGCAAAGAACCGACTGTGACTTTATCGACATAATCTTAAAAAGAGGAGATTTTAAGTAGGCACGACCGACCGAAAGCGGGTTGAATGTGGGCGGGAGAAGACGTCGCAATTCGAACAGGAGAATTGATTGTGCCAATTCGAGCCACGACCGGTAGGCTTAGAGACCCGTTAGATCAGTTATTGACATAATCATGACATTTTCATCACCTGCTGATTGCCATATTTTCTCCTCACAGCAAGTGAGAAACGAACTGAGCTCGGTTTGGATGACTATAGCAGCTTGCATCTGTTTAGGGAACAGCCAGTCTCGTGGAGAGAAGGTGCGTTTAGTAGGATCAAACCCAGAGCTCCGTTACTGACGTAAATACTATCAACTTTATTTTCGTTTCCCCCTTCCAATCATTAGCAGCCTTTTGAGCAAGCAACAAGTAACTATTCGGACTCCACAGCTACAAACAAGTTAGTCGACGATCGAGCCTGACGTTTGCCGCTGTGTTTGTGTGTCGACTGTGGTACAGATATGTGCCTCTTTAGTCATCGCTGCCTGAACGCCGCGCTTCACGGTTCAGAAAGCACCATCATTTATAATGTTATTTCTTCTATATCTTTTACGTTCCTCCGCTCGAATATCCGTAGTTCCCCGGTCGCACCCGGAATCCATGACTGTACCCCTCTCTTACCTCAACCCCCCCCCCCTCCCCCACATCGCTTCCTCTAAAAGCATGTAATAGCGACTTATTTTCTAGTTTACTCATTGTCATTGTGCGCTAGAACGCGCCTCAACTGTCGGTCGGCCAGTTCGTTGTCCCCCGTTGCTTGGTCTTGCTCTGTACATCGCTCTAGCAGCGATTGGACGCAACTTTAAAGGTTTTACCAATGAGTACCATGAACCATGGTGGCGGAATTCAGAACGTTATTTGTTATCTGCCTATTGACTTTTAGATAGGATGCATCGGGCATGGCCTTCAAAAAGCTACACGATTGGGAGTCCCAAAATAGATTTTTTTGATTGCTCGCATCTTATTGAAATTTATGGTGAGCATTGCACCAGTGATGAATTATTTCATGGAACATCTCGTAATTTAACACTGAAACCGAGCCTTAGTTATGAAAAACTATATGGTATAAATGTAAAATATAACCAGAGGCAATTGAAATAGGTTGTAATCTATATTGAAATTACCGAAAAATTGGTTGCGTAACTAAAATAAAATGAGCTACACAAATTAGGAACCGTTTTTTGAGAGTTGAACATAATCGGGATTTTTCTAATTAATATAGTTGAAATAAACATTGAATGAAGTTTGAAAAATTAACATTAATCAATTTAATTTTCAATTCATCCTTGGAAAATATTTCGAGCAGAAGAAAAGGAGAATTTATACTATAAAAAAAAAGTCTAGGATTAAAACAATGAAGCAGGTGAAATAAAAATTGAAACTTTCATTCGAACAGAATTGGATCTGAATTTATGGAAAACAAAAATTGTAATAAAATGCAGCACATTGAAAATGAATTGAAACTTAAATCAAGCGAAATTGCAAAAAATAAATTAAATTAAGTTGAAGCAAAATAAAAAAAAATTTAAACTATGTCGTCAGCTGTATGAAAAAGTTTTAAAATATAGTAAAACAAAAACTAAGGGACAACATCATATAACAAAGAGTACTGATCAGAATGCAAGCTGACACAAAATTTTAACCAGATTCAAATAAAATTCTAGTGATACCAAATATTATAATATTTTAACAGTATTCAAGTTTAAACAATTTTTACTGAGGCTGCTTCAAGTAACTTTAGTCAGTCATTCACAAAAAGCTGCTAAACGGAGCCTACAAAAAATTAGAACGCCACCTCTAATAAATGTGAAATGCTAAATTATAAGCCTCCAAGTAATCTAATATTATTAGGCCTCTGCCATGCTGAACGCCAACGCGAGCGATCGGGCGAGATTCCCGCCGTAGGTTAATGAACAGCCGTAAGTAGAGCTGTTCATTAACCTACGGCAAAAATCTCACCCGGTCGCTCGCGTTGGCGTTCACCATGGCAGGGGCCTTACAATTTAGAATATCAGGAGAAAAAATCACGAAATTTCCGCAAAATTTCATTTACTTGTTGAATACAAAACGCTTATCGAGCGATTCTAGAAGCTCTGCCAAACATTCTAAAAATAAAATAAGAAAGAAATCTTAGCTTAGCCGACTTAGCCTTCGCCTCCAGGATTTTTTTCGAGATGGGGTTCAGATTTGAATTAGAGTTTGTGAGATCGAAATTCGGATTAAGATTGTGATCGGTTTATGATTAAAAATCGATCCATTGGGTTCGATATTCGCTGGGATTAGAATTGTAATTACAAGTGAGATTGAATGAGTTTTGATCAGAAATCGAAAGCTGCTAGAATTTGCTTATTTTTCATGAATCCTTCAACAGTAATTGTATGAGATATTTTCTATTTCATTTTATTCTAATTTACTCTTATCTGACGCCTGTTTATTGTTAGAAAAAGAGCCGAAATATAATAGGATTTGATATATAAATAATTTCATCATATGTAATACCATTTTCTTTAGAATCCACTAAAAATGATCGAACGAATCAAATAATCAGTTCGAACAGTTAGCATTACATAATTTCATTAAAAAATCATCATCAAACAAAGAGTACGAAATCCAACAAATGTCACTTGTCCATTTTACAATCACTTGAAAACCTTCCTTACTATCACGTCCAACACGCCGTGGTCGCCCATCCGTCCGGGCACATGGTATGGCTTGGAACCTCGGCCTCTTCGGCGTGGCAAAAGCGGAATCCAGCCAAAGAAAACAAAAAAAAAAACACCTAAAAACCTGAACTAAACAAAAAATTAAACATTCGAACGGAACGTTCGCACGAGTAACAACTACTTATCCGAACCGAAACGATTTTAGTTTTTCAATTTCTTTCAAGTCGGTGCCTTTTATGATTTTTTTTTTCTGCTCTTGCTATTTTTTTTGCTTCTTCTTTCACGTTTGCAGGAAACACGCGCTCTGGAAAGAAACGCGCGCGCGTCACTATACCACCCAACAAACACAGCAGCGAGAATACTGACGCGGCCACGAGGAGGGCGCTGATGTTTGGTTCTCCTCTTTAGTTTTCACATAACTAGAAAGTTCTTCCTGCTGGCCACATTGAAATGAGAACAAAATCGTGCCTCACAGAGGAGTACGGGAAGTAGAAGGAGGTGTACCTACCTGGTGTAAAGCGTATCTCGATTGCTCCTTGTTACGAATCTACTGGGCCGTTGGGAAAACGGTCAGAATGAAAAGTCGCCAGTCGCTTGCAGCAGGCCACGTGAAATGCACAGTTTACAAAAGGTAAATTTTTATGTTCGTTATTTTGGCTTAGCTATTCACTTATACAGCGTTTTTATACTGATATTTTAGAATTGTTTTGTTTCTTCTTAAGCGAATTCTGACGATGAAAATGCATTTTTTGTATTATAGTTGCTGTCTTAATGGTTTCTAATTTTTAATCGCTACGTTTAAACTACGATTGCAGTGCACTCTTAGAGCTATTGAAATACTTGTTTAATTTTTGGGGTGTGCTTTACTTAAGTATACTTTAAATGATAATTTAGTACGGTTAGACTATTAATGGTTTAAACTATGCGCTGAAATCACAAATTATCAATCTTGAAATAGTCTGTTTGCTGTTGTTCGATAAAAACATCATACTGTTCACTACTGGAACGTGCAGCTTTTCTTCAGCTGATTCTCTTCAGAACAGGAATCGTCAATCTTTGGTATCGGGGCAGTTTGTGATTCCCTGCTCATTTGGTTCTTGCACTTCTTTCTTCACAGCAACTTGGGTTAGTCGGCGGATCGGACGGTCGATGAAAAGTTAGTGAACCAAGTCCAATATAATCGTCGACACCGGTTCCCTTACACTGTCCGAGCACACAGACACCGATCGAGTTGAGAACTTGAGAAGCTTCTTTTGTGTTCCCTGGCCAGTAATATCTGCTTTGCGAGAGCTCACGGTTGTATTATTTTGCGGCTTCTCCCGGTTCGCTGTTATTCATTTTTTTTTGCTTTATTTAACGTCGTTTCGGTTCGACAATTTCTCACTTAAACACTACTGCACTTTGAGTCGTAGTCCTACCGAGAAGGGGAGCGGTGCATTGAACACAAAACTACTTAACGCACTCCTTCGGGTTTTTCACTTTAAAGCTCCACTCTAGAAACTCAACTGTCCCCAAATACGCGCGCACACTAGTTTTGAACCACAGAATCGTTTCTACTGGTTGAAAGGAATCAATCAGTTCTTATGTTCCTGGCTGGGGACTGCAGCTGAGATGCTCCGTAAAAGCGTCCAGCTTCGACAACTGCGCGCGCACTAATGAGACAGCTTTAGCCGAGCGGCAAACGAAAATGCTCTTCCACCGGCTCCGAACTCTACACGGACTGTACGGACCCCTGTCTGACGGTGACTATACATCGACAAAAACAGCAACGGGCCCCTTTGTGCTTGCAGCTCCTTTCGCTCTGTCTCTGTCTCCTAACCACCAGGTTTTCCCTTCAGCATACCGTCGGATCATTACCAGTCATTGGCTTGAACAAGAACGGGATAGCAACACGAATGGAACAACAACCAAAAAGACGTAAACTAGTACAAACATACGTGCGCTTCCTGCTGCCTCCCTCATCGTCACACACAACCAACAGCGGGTTGTCAAATTATGCTGCCGTACGTTTTGCAGGCATTGGAACCAACAACACGTTTCAAATGGGTTGCGATAGTAGAATTGATATACTAGAGCAACGATTGAGGCTACTTTTGACTTCGACTTATAACAAAAATATGCAGGAAGCAGTTAGATATTAACACAAACTAAAAAATATGTCCAATGCGGACTCAGTTCTTAATTAATTTTACGTGAGGTTGGAGAAATTGTTGCATCAGAGCGCGACACTCTCACTCTATTGTATTACTTCTCGTGCTAAGATGTGGTGTACGTTCAATTCACTTATCAGGCGGCAGTAGCCTGCTCGTCTCAATGATTTACATTGACAGGGTGTAGCATCGAAGTATACAATGCTTACTAAGCATTTATAATCATAACATGTTCTTTTTTTACATCATGGCATAACACGAACAAGCGCATCAACAAAAGCGATAATATGTTGCCCTAGAACGATTATAACTTTTAAACCATTTTCGTGAGCTACAATCCCTCTTTTTGCAGTTTGAGCTCTAAGGTAAAATCTATGTTTACCAGTGTAATCGAATGTGTACGCTTACAAAATCAAATCTCTAAATATTACCTCGCGTGATGTTTGAAGAACTCACTATCGACAGAAAACCTAAGCCTAACCAAAAACAAAACACAGCTAATAGCTGATCCAGGAACTCATTCAACAGTAGCTGGTCTTTTCAATGGAACCTCTTGAGCCTCTGTTCATAAAACTAAGAAAACGTCTGCCTAAATAAGTTTCACGGCACTAGTTGTGCTTGATCATAACGTTAAAGCTATTTCGAGGCAAGGAAACGTTGTACAATTGTATCACTATACATAGCTACACATTTGATTCCTAGAAAATTGCAAAACAAAACATAAGGATCGAAATTCTTGAAAAAGTTCCTCGTTTGACGTTTCATAATCTGCAGCTGCGGACTGCTAAGTTATGCTCTTGTAACTTTCCATAACTAGAGGTTACTGCGCTTTCACGGTGCTCCCACAGACCGTTATTATCAAACAAAAAATACCATCAAAACGGTGAACGTCAGTTTGTTCGTTATGATGTTCTAAATCTCCGGGTGAATTTTTGAAAAAATCGTTGGTGGCATTTTTAAGTTATTTCCACTTCATGTGAAAATGGCCGTTATTTTTGGGAAATTTATACACACCGGACCAGTTATTGGTTTTAGCCTCTAAGGTTTCAATGGTACTTTGTAGGTGTAGAAATTTTGTCTACCTATAAGCAATTTGCATAACCAAACAACAAGTCTAAGCTTTGAAAAATGCTTAACTTCTTCATTTCAATAAAAGTTATATGATCCAGCGGCAAAACCTGTATTTCAAGTTATGCTGTCATTACTGAAGAAAAACCTCAAACTGTAGTAGGCGTTGAAAATTGGCAGGAGTGTCAAAAGGTTGCGTTGAAAAATTTGAATCATAGTAGACATCGTTGTTTGTCTGTCTATATTGCCAAAGCATAAGAGTCCCATATGACTTTTAGGCAAATTTTAGTTTATATTGTCAATGTATCTTATTTTATGCAAATTTTCGTATGCCTCAATAAAATTTGAACATTTGTTCTGAAAAATACTGGAAAAATACCAAACCTTGTCTGTCCCATATTGAAAATAAAGGCATACGAGTCCCATCCTAAGTATATCCTTCTAAGCATCGGAAATGAGTGGAATTAAAGTGTCAGTAGTGTAGCCTTACGGTCTACATCGATTTCTCGTAAACTGTTTGATGATGTTGAAGATGATTGTAGACTCTATGTCGAACGAGGTTTCATCTATCAGGTTTAGTTGCTTTATGGTAAGTAGCATGCACCGGTCCGTGTTGAAATCTGTTGAAACCAAACCATTATATTGCAATTCATAAGATCCAATGTGGCAATTTCAAAAAAATTTGGATTTGATAAACTGCTCACATGACATACACAATAAGGAATTATAATAAATGCCTTGGCCCTTCTTAGAAATGCATGGAGACTGATATGCTTTTATTTTTTATATATAGAGGAGAATAAAGGTCGAGTCCCATCATTTATTTTCAAGCCTGGAATTCATGCGAAAGTTCTTAAAACTCATGGAAATATATAATGTTCCACCTCATAAACATACATTTGAATAAATCATACTTTTTGTTGAATCATAGTTATTTGCATCAAATTCAAGATTAGAACTTCAATTGCAATTTTCTCAATTGTGAGCATTTCCATATGGGACTCTTATGCTTTTATGGGTAGTATATGTCTGTCTATTTCCAATGGACTCAGAAACTACTGAACCGATTACTGTGCAAATTTGCACTCAGAGGCTTTCGAGTATCAAAAATGTAATAAATATCTTAGTATTGCTCTATCTCATTAGCGTCGGCAAGTCATCTGAGACTTTGGTATATCTCAGTGGCGTAGTAAAATGAAAGAAGGAAGGGAGTATGAGTTATGTCATCATTTATTAAGGTGAAACCTCATAGAATCCAAAAATGGCCGACTTCGAATCACCACTTCGAATTTTCGAAAGCACAAGACTCGGAAATAGTGAATGCGTTCTTTGTGAAAATGCTTCTTTGATTTACCACAGCAAACATAAAATAGAATTTTCATAGGGAACGCAATGAGTATTTCCGAGTCTTGTGCTTTTGAAAATTCGAAGTGGTGACTCGACGTTGGTCATTTTTGGATTCAATGAGGTTTCACCTTAATAATAATTCGAATATTTAATTCGATACATAGAGATCCTAAAGCAACAGGTTTTATCTATCTCATTAGCGTGGTCAGGAAGGGGGTGTAGCAAGGATGAATTTGTTCTTTGTAAACTCCAAAATACCAAACTCGATCATTATGCCAACTTGTAGACGTCGATTCTCAAATCCGAGGTAAATTCCCGTGCAAATAATTTGTCGGTATCACAGTGGCGTAGCTGAAGGTTATATTTTTGGTTAATGGCTTCATTTCAACTTTAGCTTCGGTACAAGCAGTCGAACCCTACAACCGTAAAACTGAGTTGAGAAGAATTTATCTATCTACCTTTTATTGTTTTTGTGTTAATATGGTCGAGCGACCTCTCACTAATATAATTTATATTGAAATGAAGAAATTACGTCCTTCTCTAAGCTTAGGCTTGTTTTTATATTATGTAAATTGCTTATAGGTGGGCAGATATTTATACTTCAAACTACCTTTGGAATCTGAGAGACTAAATCCAATAACTGGTCGAGTGTGTATAAGCTTCCTACGGATATCGGCCATTTTAACATGAAATGGACATAACTCAAAAATGCCACTAACGATTTTTTCAAAAATTTACCCAGAGATGGAGAACATCATAACGAACAAACTGGCGTTCACCGTTTTGATGGTATTTTTTGTTTGATAATAACGGTCTGTGGGAGCACCGTGCTTTCTGGAGCTTTTTCTATTTTGTATGGAGAAGGCATCACTACGCCGTATGTGTATCAGGGCCTATAATTATGGTTCCCGAAGAGTTGAATTTCTATAAGAAACCCGGACCTAAGACCGATTGAAGAATATTAGTCGATTTAAAAGGGTTAATTGAAGATGAATTGATGAACTGCATGTATTGAGAAAGGTTTTATGCGAAGAACCAGACGAGAGCAAGTGGTATCATCAAGTATCATCCAGGAAAAGGATCTCGAACAGAAACATAGTGTTGTGGTGGCCTTGTTTCGAACTGCAGTAACATAAACGATATGGAGGGGAATGTCTAGCTATTGGGATGACATCTGCCTTGATGAAGATCGTGAAGAGGCGCCTTAAGCGAAATCTTCGACGCAGTGCCACTCAATTGGCGGTGGATCTCAGGGTATCTAATCGAAGTATCCGGAGGATCCTGAAAGATAAACTTCAGGCCAAGCCCTACAAGATACAGATAACTCAAAACCTTTCAGTGAGGCAGGAAGAAAGGTTGGAGAATATAGAAACTCATAACCGTGAACAGTTCGTGAGTAAACAGAAAAAAAACAAAAATCGGTTGCCATAAAGATCACGAACCTATACCGTCAGAAACCAACATCGGAGATAGTTCAGACCGTCCCCGAAAGAATGAAGATTAACTTAAATACTTATCGAGAACTAGTTGTACAAAACGTCTTTGAACCGTGGGCACTTCATCATTCTCTAACGGTACTTGGAGCCGGCTTACAAAGCAATAAAAACCCAACTCTGGATTGCGGAATGTTTTCTTAAAAATTAAACCAGCCAATTTCCATACATGAGATATTTTAAATTTCTGTTGTCTTCAACAATAATAAACTGGTTTCCTCCTCCATTGTCAATAAAGTGCGATTTTCGTCGTGGTTTTTTCTTTCTTTTTCTATCCATTCATGATTTGACCTTTCAAAAACATACCTGAAACGGTCTCCATTTCCTTTTCTTGAAAGAAAGACTGAAAAAAATCATGCAATGGACGCTGATTTTACACATGCTAAAAATACTATATGAAAGATTTCAAGATCTTGCTCCAATGCCCAAAATTAAATAAAAAAGATCATGCTTTTATGTAAAAACCCAAGTTTATCCACCTAGCGATATAATTTGGCCTTTCTATACGAAAATACTATAGGTTAGTACACAAGCTTCAAAATAGGAAAACATTTTTCTGTTTTTCCTCTGCGCCAGATAATCCAAGATACTTACTTACTTTCCTTACATGGCGACAGTTAATAAAGATCCTATGCTGAATCCAGAACACCCCTTCGTAAAGCTCAGTCTTGGGCTGCTCCTCTCCAGTCACCTCTTACAATCGCTGCTCGGGCATCCTCGTCGACCGCACACAACCTACGCCTCGATCCGGGTCTGCCTCGAAGTCGTCGGCCTCTATCCGAGTCATCCGCTATATGCACTACGTGTTTCATCAGCTTGACGATATCAGCGTATTTTTAATACTTCGTACAGCCAGCGTTGCCAGGTCATTTTTTAAAAAATCTGGAAAAGGCAAAATAAAAATCTGGAAAAAATCTGGCAGTCATTTCGTGGGGTGAAAGGTTAATTTTTCGGGTAAAAGTCTTGGTGTACGCAAAATTTGAGGTGACAAAATTGCAAAATTTCGCGCCAAAATTGAACTGATCACCTTTTTGCGGAACAGAGAAAACAAAATCTGGATAAAATCTGGATCATCCATGAAAAATCTGGATAATTTGACATCAAAGCTGTTTACCTGGATACATGTCCAAAAATCTGGATAATCCAGCTAAATCTGGATACCTGGCAACGCTGCGTACAGCTCGTGACTCTCCGATCGACCTCCTCCACGTCCACAATTGATGCACCAGCGGGAGGATCAGTGCCCCGTAGAAGAGTAGAGCGTTAAATTTTGCGCGAATCTGAAGCCTACAGGACCTAAGTTGGCTACGTGATCCACATTAACCCCTGTTTGCTGTCACAATCCGCCCACCTTCATTATCACACGTTCCTCATCCATCACCGCCGCAGCACCAACGCTCGTAGAACTACTACGCTCTCTGTCAGCCACCATGTACTTCGTTCTGGTAGTGTTTATGGTAAGTCCGATTCTCGCCGCTCCCGTTCTGGAACTGTAAAGGCCTCCTCAACAGCTCTACGATTTTCACCAATGACATCGATGTCGTGCGCAAAGCCTAGAATCATATGAGACCTTGTGATGAAGGTGCCGCTTCTCTGCACACCTATCCTTCGTACAGCACCTTCCAAGACAATGTTAAACAGCAAACTCGAGAGCCATGCTGCCGATCATCCATTGTTACAAACGCGTCCGGAATTCCGACCGCTGTCCTGGGACTTAATGTGAAACCGTCATAAGTTGCACGACTCAGCTTGATCAGTTTAGTTGGAAAACCATGTTCAAGCATAATCTGCCACAACTCGTTGCGTTTCACTGAGTCGTACGCCGCCTTTAAATCTATAAACCTCACTGGTATTCACCAACAAAGGCTTCCTGCAACGGTCCATGGAGCAGAATGCAGGAGAGAATTTCGCATACGGAATTGAGGATGGTTATGTCTCGAGTCGAGTCCATGTTTCTTCTTATAGTTAGAGGTAGTTTTGGAAAAAAATCAAATTCAAATAAAAGACAACATGCAAACGTGATAAATACACATTAAAAATAATCAGATATGCTGAGTACTAATATTGAAATGCGTCGAACCGCCCAGTCTGCGGTGGTATATAGTATATGGAAAAATTAAAACTTGACAGCAGAGAGCCAGAACAATTTTTTGTTGGTTCTATTTCGGTCGAAGTTGATTGCTAGTGCCTCCACTTGGCACATTGCTATCAAATTCATATAAAAAATAGTATTGACAAACCTTTTTTTTTTAAATTTTGCTGATTACTTACTTTTATGGCGACAGATCGTTAAGATCCTATGCCGAATCCAGAATACGTCTCCACAAAACTCGGTCTTGAGCTGCTACTCTCCAGTCTCCCCTGGGTAATTCCATGAAAATGCATCGATCATCTCAGATTTCGACCAAAATTTGTGAGTCGATGTACTTTGGGCCGGAACTCATTAATACAAAGTGTTGTAGCGATTGGTGGACCCCTCGACCAATGGTCCTTCTACTTTTTGCGAATTTAGCAAAACACCTTTTTTAATTTGCGGATATGTCGGGACCCTGAAGAGCTACAGGTGATATTGACATATCATTTTGAAGGGTTTTAGATGTAGCACCGAACTACGTAGTTTATTTTTTTCGGCAGTGTTGCCAACATTGCATTTTACTCAATTTAAAACTTAATTTGCAATTTCCTCGAAATACCCCCCTTCGATTTTGATTTTGACCACGCCAATGTGTTTAGCAGACGATTTTACATAGGAATCACTTATCACCAAAAAACAAAATGTTGCGTTTCAGAGATACAGCATTTCAAACTTGCAAAATTCAGGAATTTGTCTACGTACGAAAGCGCTTTTACATAGAATGCTGCGATCGTAATGATATCCTAGCAGGCATTTTTGTAATCGGAGAAATTATCCTTAGAAGAGTACATGTTAATAATGTAACGCAAAAATTCCGATCTAGACTCAGTAAATTCAGGAAATCTTCTTATGTTTTCTTATTAGTGAACCGATGTGACGACTTCGAAATTATTCTCAGAGTAAGATTTATATAACAAATTTTATTCAATTAAAGTTAAATAAGACAAAATCATTTATTATGAAAACGTAGTGATTGTTGCATTCGGTTTTTGAGGTAATAGAAATAATTCTGATTCAGACGCATTACGAGAAATTCCTTCGAGCTCTTATTTCGTGAGTTGTTAAATATATTTCTAAAAAAAATAAGAGGAGACTGAGAATGAAAAAATACGTAAGTCACTGAACAAATGGATTGATTCTGTCACGGACTTTTTAACCTCTGTAACAAAAAATCCTTTTATTACAGTGTTCAGTCCCACGTCACCATTTCATACAACCCTAGGGCTGTATACCTTGTAGTATTTATATAGATATGTATTACGTAGGTTCGAATAGTTAGTATAAATAAAAGAATAATAACATCTATATATAACCGGCAAATAACAAAAACGAACCAAGAGTGCAATACTTTTCCTCAAACCGAAAACGTTTTTGTTGTTCTCCCCGTCACCCTCGTTTCCCGCGCAGCACTGCACTGAGCAACAGCCACAGCGCCCCATGCGTCGTCGTAGTCGCATGATCTTCAAGTGGTTGTTTGCCTCACTTTATCCATGCGATCCCTAATCTCCCCGTAAAACAGCACATCCATACAGGCGTAGAGGGAACCAATTTACGCACATTTACTTCCGAGCTGTGCGCAACGAACCTGGCCGGGGCACTGGTATTGGTGCGTCTGTTAGGCAGCATAAAAATGTATGCTTCAGCATGCGTTTCCTTTGTCTCCCGCGCTCGGCCCGTCATCGTCGTCGTCGTCGTCGTTGGGGTTTACCGTAAAGAAAGACAGAGAAAAAAGGGAACCGTCCCATCTCCCAGAGTGGGTCCCGCAGCATAGCGTAGCATTGTGCTGCGAAAGTTTGGGGTTCTCTGTTTGGTTGCTTAGGTTGTGCACAAGTTCCAGTTTTCTGAAATTTTAATTATCGGACGCGCGCGCACACACACGTGAAATCTTACGTCTTTTTCGGAGCAGCCAGTTTCAAACTTTGTCGTTTTCGTATTGGGCGATGTTATTTTTCCTTTGTGGGTACGTTTTTTATTTTTCAAATATCCAACCAGTCAAAAGAGGGGAAAGCGCAACCCTAGAGAAAGCGATCCAGCGACATAAATCATGAATTGAAATATGTTTTGAACCGCTCTCTTTTGTGCCAAAATCAGAACCACGTTTTTCATTGTTGTTGCTCGTTTCGTCTTCTTGGCAGCCGAACGGGAATATGTATGGCAATGCGAGTTTTTGTATTGTCTGGATAAAAAAAAAGGCACTGCTAGACCAAGAAAATTTGCGAACGCATGGTGGCTTGTCAGTTTTTTTTTTGTTGCGCTTTGTTTCTGTAGCGGAACACGTTTAAGACGTCACGCTCTACACTTTATTGGAGATTTCCTCTTCGCGTCAAAAACAGGAAGGAAACATGACTCATCTTTGCAGAGGAAGCTGTACGCAGACGCGTTTCGCAGATGAAAGCACGTGGTTTGTGCGGCGGCACTGCTGGTGAACCAAACTAACGAAACTTATCTTGTTTTTCTCAATTGTTGATTGATTTTATGCACAAACAAAATCGTGTAAGAATACACTGCTGCAAGGGAATGAAATCTGCACGCGCAACTGTTAATGATATTTCCTTTGCAGTAAACATAAAGGACAAAGTGGAAGAAAACATCGGCGGTCCGGCCCGCACAATGAAAGATGCGGAGCGACCTGTTTGTTGCTGGGAGCGGAAGGGGTTGGATGGAATACGAACATCTGCCATCTAGAAATATCAATGCTAGCAACAACAATGCTAGTTATGGTGTGGAATAAATGAAGGAGCCGAACGAGGCGGCTGAATTATATTAATTTACGTCGTAAAAAGCGGCTGATCTTGGACAGTTGTCAAACAGTTGGTTATTATGAACGTGCCATGTGAGCGTTTCCCCAAATACAACCGATTCTATAAAAAACAGCGGAGCCACTTGGCGCAGGACTGCTGGTGGAAAGCGAAAGCAAATCGACAGTTGCAAGAACCGGTTGCACAAAGAAAACGTACGTTTGCGTTCTAAGTAAGCCCAAACACATTATAGTTAGAACTCAGAAAATTTCTCGGCTTTGGCTTTTGGTTTGTAAGGAAATTCCACGATTTGCCTCGAATAGGGGTTGAACAATCGAACGTGTTTTTTTCCTGTTGTTGAATTTAAATTGTAAATAAGTGTGAAATGCAAGGGGAAGCAAGGATATATGTACACGTTTTCAGCAAACATCGAACGAAATGCATAAGATTACAGGTTTTGAATGCTTTAACGAAGCGACGTTGCACGCAAGCTAATTTCAGTTTGTCGTTTATTTTGTGTATCAAACAAACTGCACCCTTCCGTTGGTTTTAACTTCAAGGTCAAGTTTATAGCTATCACAATTCGGCACGCAGTGTAACAACATGTGTTACACTGTTTAGTTTTCGTTTCTCATACTGTTTAGGTTTAATTTTCTGAAAAGTTGAGAGAGATATAATGTTTGAGTCAAGTTTGTTTTGTTCGTACTGAGTATTCTGCAAAAAAAAAGACTAATGGCTGCAGATAAACCCAATAACGAGAAGGAGGAGTTCTATGATCTCTTTGGGGAGACGTACAGTGAGTGCCCAGGACACGACATCAAGATCGTCGTTCGGGATACTAATGCGCAGGGCAGGGAAGCCTTCTTGCGCCCCGTAATTAGTAGTGCCAGCGAGCGACGAAAGAGACGAACCGCACCAGAGGTCACATGTTGGTTACGGCTGTGACACGTCAGAGCAGAGAGAGGTATCGAGTAGCTAGAGCCGCCGCAAAAAAGACTTCATCGCCGAAAGAAACTTCAGCATTGGAAGCGTGTTTTTGCGGAGGCTTAGTGCTGCTTCTCTACGTGATGCGAGGAGCTTCTGCAAAAAAATTAAGTGTCGGGGAAGGAAGCCTGATTACTGATAAATCATAGGTGGCCAGGCGTTGGAAACAACATTTTAGTGTGCTGTTAAACGGCGAGGGAGGTAGAGGTGTCAAAAGGAGCATGATTGATAATTAAAATGATGTACAAACTGTGGATCCACCATCCATGGGCGAGGTGAAGTCGGAAGCGAAGAGCTGTATCCTACCATCCATCGGGTCAAGCTGAAAGGCTGGGCTGATGAATAATTGCCCTTGGACTGGTTGGAGGGTCTCATATGGTCGATCTACAAAAAAGATCGTCACCTGAACAATAGCAACTATTGGGACATAACTCCTCTCAATATCTTGTATAAAATTATCTTCCGCATCTTGTTCCACAGATTGAGACCGTTTCAGGAAACCATTGTTGGTAAATACCAATGTGGTTTTCGAGGGGGTGTCCACTACGGACCAAATGTTAACCTTGCGATCAATCCTTGATAAATTTCGAGAATTAAACGTGCAGACTTCAGAGCAGCGTACGACTCAGTTAAGAGAAAAGTGTTATAACAGATAATAATCGCACATGGTTTTTCAACAAAACTAATTAGACTGATTCGTGCCACCCTTGATGATTCCACACCCTTCGTCGTAGTAACCGGTGAGTTTTCGGACGCTTTTGTGACGTTAAATGGTTAAAAACAGGTTAACGGGCTGTCCAACTTATTGTTTAGGGGCCATCCACATACCACGTGGACAGATTTTTAATGATTTTGACCCCCTCCCCTCCCCCTCCGTGAACAACTGCCCATATAAATTTTTAAAAAATCGTATGGACCGTGGACATTACCCAACCCCCTCCCCCCTCTCAAAGCTGTCCACGTGGTATGTGGATGGCCCCTTAACAACGTAGTGGAAGTGCTATACGAAGGGCTGGTATCGGTATGCCATCATGACGAAGTCTTCCGTACTCCTAAATTTTGCGTACGATATCGACCACTTATATAAACGGTAGAGGGGTAGGAGAGGCCTTTGGATCTCTTTGATGTTGATCGGATCGGAAGTTTTTGCTCAGTTATTTATTCATGGCTCAACGAAAACTTTCCGTTATTAAAAGGACCTTCCCACTCGCTTGGACAGCTCACCACTTCACAGTGCGTGGTCTAAACTCGAAAAATCGTGATCGTTTTAGATTTGACTGAGAAATATTGATTTTATGTACCCCCCCCCCCCCCCTTACATACATTGCCTACTTTATAACTTAAAATGTAAGTCTTAGGACAAAAAAAATGTAATTAGTTCATGAAGTAATGCAAGATGTTCTAAGATTTTATTAATTTTGCTAGATCTTGCATTTTGTAGAATATATTGGGAATTTGTTGTCAAGATATTTCTAGTTTTTCGCTGAAAATAGCTATGTTTTGAGTTTAAATTTCTCGGAAGGTTGCAAATAGTTGCAAATCAGACTATTTGAATTTCAAAGTTCGCCGAAAGAACTATGTCACTCAGAAGAGTCCAACAGTTTCTAATTGTACCCAACTGAACACTGAATGAAAGAAAACCCCCTTTCGTAACAGC
This sequence comes from Wyeomyia smithii, assembly GCF_029784165.1. Lineage (NCBI taxonomy): Eukaryota > Metazoa > Arthropoda > Insecta > Diptera > Culicidae > Wyeomyia > Wyeomyia smithii. The sequence continues at coordinate 250,979,477 of NC_073696.1, forward strand.
CAGATTTAACACTTATGTCGTAAGTTAAAATATTTAGGACTTGCGAAATGAATAAAACCTTAGAACATTTAGGTCTTGCGATATGAATAAAACCTTAGAACATGTTGAATTGTTTCGTCGATTGCAGAAAAAGTTATGGACAAAAAACTAATTTTGAGGGGTGTTCCTCGAAAAACTATAGTTTGTCATATCAGACGTACCGAAATATAATATGTAAATAATAAATATGTTATATATGTTAAATATGTATATTTAAATATGTTATTCATAACAGCATGAAAACTTACATTTCCTCCGACTAGCATGGATTTATACTTGGCCGTTCCGTAGCAACGAACCTCATAGACTCCACATCAAACTGTATCGCTAAAATTGAACGCAAAGCGCAAATCGATGTTATTTACACCGGTCTACCTTACCTTACAAATCAGACGAGAGCCGTGATGACTCGTGCTGTATCAAGAAGTTGTCGCCATGTTGCTCGGTGTTGGGCTGTGTTTCGCCAGTTCCTCAGTTCCCCAGACGACTCATCACCCGCAAGTCTCCTTCGATTTGGTCGAGCCATCGTGCACGCTGCGTTCCTCTATTTCTGGATTGCTGACGAGAAGTGATTTCACAGGGTGGTCATCCAGCATCCTTACGACGTGACCGGCCCACCGCAACCTATTGACTTTTGCCAGGTGTGCTATGGGGATCTCTGCAAGCAGCGCGTGCAGCTTATGGTTCATGCGCCGTCGCCATTCTCCGTCGTCCGTCTGTACTCCACCGTAGATAGTCCACAACACCTCCCGTTCGAAAACTTTAGGAGCGTTAAGGTCCTCCGCTAGAAGCGTTGTTGTCTTGATTCTGTAGAGGACTACCGGTCTTATCAGGGTTTTGTACAGCGTCAACTTTGAGCATCGTTACACTCGACTCGATCGAAGTGTCTTTTGAAGTGAAAAGTAGGCACTCTCTTTGCTGGTGTTTTTGTCGGCGGTCACCAGTGACCCCAGATACACGAACTCGTCGACCACCTCAAGCTCATTGCCGTCTACAGAGACTTGAGTTTGGAGGCTGATGTTGTTCTCCTTAGAGCCTCTCGCTCTTATGTATTTCGCTTTCAGTCGGGCGTAAGTTTCCTTCGCCGTCGCAAAGTTACGTGTTGTGATGTTGTGAAAATTGTGACCCTCGTGTCGATGCCTGCCCTCTGGATGACACCCTCAAGGGCGATGTTAAACAGCAAACAAGAAAGTCCATCATTTTGTCTTAACCTTCTGCACGACTCAAAGGGACTCAAGACTATCTCCGAAACATGCACGTAGCACATCACTTGCGCCATGGTGACCTTGATCAGTCGAGTCAGTTTATCCGAAAATCCGTTGTCGTGCATGATCTGCCATAGCAGGGTGGCCACTCAGTTTACATTTTTGAATTCCCGCATTTTTCCCGACTTTTTCCCGCATGATCTCAAGAAATTCCCGATTCTCGGTTGCTGGGTTATGTTACGTCAACAGCTGAACATAACCCAGTTACTGTGGCTTAAAATAACCCAGTTACGCTGGCCCAGAAAATACTGCGATTTAACTGTATTTCGAATTAGGCGTTAACATAAATCCTGAAAACTTTTCAGAAGTTAATTCACACTTTGTGCAGCATTATGACTTGCTCGTGCATCAAAGTTGCGTCCCTTTGCTCTTCTCCCGGCATTTTTACATCCAACGCCGAAATTTGACAAGACCAAAATTTCGAGGAAAAGGACAAAAAAGTAACTTCAAAACCTGGAGGAAGTGACCAAAATTTTACTTCAAAAACTAAAAGAGATGTCTAGAAATACCGTTAATCACAAAGAAATTTGTGAACAAACATCATTTGAAACAAATCGACCTATATTGCAGCCATTCAGGAGCCACCTCGGGTGCTGAAAAAAAACGCATGCAAAACAGATGAAAACTGCTTAAAATAGGTTCGGGGTGATTGGAATAGTGTCCCTCGATTGGTAACTTTAATTGATTATTGTTAAAGTTTGCTAACTTAGTTTTACAATCTGAAAACAAGTTCTGACAGAGAAATCGATAAAGAACAGATTGATATACTACTGTTTGAATTTCACCAAACACATTTCGAGTATTTCGTCTGAATACACAGGCGGTTCCTAAAGCTGCTTAGAATATGTTCCCTACCCTAGTATTTTTCTAGAGAACTACCTTTTTAAGTTTTTCTCTCCATGCTCGAACAACCATCAATGTTCAGTTTACGTTATGCAGTTATTTTAAAATTTTAAAATATTAAAATTTTTGAAAAACTAAACTTTTTGAGATATTTAATTTTTAATTTTTTTTGCCTAAAAAAAATTATTATTTCGGAAGGTCTAAACTACTACCTACAACTTTACCGAAAACATCACACTAATCAAACAAGTCGTTCTGGTTTCGAAAATAAACTTTCAGAAAATTTTAAAATCTACCATTTGTTTTTTTCCGCTCCGTGTTCAAATTATCATCATTGTACCATTTTGCAGTGTAAAAAAAGAACATATAGGGGAACTGCTCCATTATTCATCTCAGCCCGTATATTGATCTCATTCAACATGTAAACACAATTGAAAACAGGAAAAAACGCATATTTTCTTCTTAAACCAATCTGCTAATCCATGGAATAGAATCTTCTTAGTTCACTTTAAATTCTTCATAAAGTATAACCCTCAAAAACTCACTTAAAGCTCTAAATTCGATATAATAGTAAAGTATCTGCACTCGAAAACTCGTTTATTTCAATCACCTACCTCAGAAAACAAAATCCGCGCATTGTTCTGTACGGCTACAACGGGACTCGTTCACTCATCACTCACTACACTAAGAATACTTTAATCTTTGAAATGTTCACCTCAAATTTCCTAAAACAAGCTTGAATTAGCAGAAATATATGAGATGGAAGCGTTGTGAAAAATGGTTTGTTTTATAAAATTCAAGATAAATCTAGCTAATGTTACTAAATATACATTGCTAAACGATTCCATATGAGTACGTAAGCATATTTAGCTTATTTGTCCAATGATTTCGTGAAAATTTGGTGTTTAATCCGTGCATTCTTCGTGAATATCGGCTTAATGAGATGAATAATGGAGCAGTTCCCCTAGATTTAAAAAAAGCGTGCTGAGCTGCTGAGATATTTAGTCTGTTTTTTTTTTTTTTAAATTTTTTTCCACACAAACAGTTTTATTTTCTTCACACAATAATAAAACTACTATTTGAAACTTTGCCGAAAGCATCACACTAATCAAGCAAATCGATTCGGCCCGAGCAAAGACACGAATCTACAACGACTGGCTTCGTACCTCAAGACCAGTTGAAAAACGAAGAAAATGTAAAATTTCGTATTTAAAATAAAAACAAATAAAGTAAATGGAATACTTTCTTAAAAACCATCAAAAACGAGCTTCAAATGGTGTTTTTCAAGATCATTTTCGAGTGTAATTACATCAAAAATCGTTATTTGCAGCCAAAATGTATAATTTAGATAAAAATATGGATTAAAAATATGTACAAAAAAATTGTTTTAAAAAAATCAAAGATAATTTTTACTCTATCTTGTGGCAAGTTTCAAACACTCGAAAAATGCTGTTTTTTACGCTTTATGTAATTTCAAAAACTAATTCACTATTTTGAAAAGTACTAAGTTTCGCTGAAGCAGAGCTTACATTCGATAAATATTTCTTCTAAAATACTCGCTAAAATAAAAATCTTCTATTTGAAAAACTTCAGAGTGAGCCTTATGTGTTACTTTTTTATCCTCAATTTGTTCAATCGAAGAAAACATCAAATTAAAAGTAGCAATAGCTAGTAATATTAGTAAGATTTTACAGCAAAACTTGTTTTGCGTTGTTCTTAATAATTAAAACAGTTTCTAACATATATGTAAGAATTTATAAATGATGTTTTAACTATAACCGCTTTCTCGAAAAAAAATTGCCAATTTCCATTCTCATGACTCCGGACCGAACTTCGAACCAAACCGGAACCCGGTTCTTCATTTCAAAGGTAAAGGTAACTTTCCAGGCCAATATTTTTTTTTTTAGATGACACCAGATCTTGACGTTGATGCAATTCTAAAACAAAACTTATTTCATATGAAAGGCAGGGCTGATGAAAGTAGTCAAGCTGGTCAAAGAAAGTTACTTTTTGACTCTTTAATTTAAAAATTGACTGCTGATAAAAAATGGGACCAACTTGCAGCCATGCACCTCCAACTCCTCTGCCTCCAAGTCTGCTTCCTGCCGTCGCTTTGTTGCATTTTCATGCTTGTCTACTTCATTCTATTTTACATTCAAGGCCTCTGCTCATTTTGCGTAAGAGTTACGCGCATATTGGATGAGTGATTTGTTCACGGCGAAATCCCCAACTCCTCCATAATTTGTAATTACATCATACACAATACACTAAGGTCGCTTTTTACGCGGTTTTTTTAAGCGGACTCCGGAATTTACGCCGTTTTTTTTTACGCGGATTCCGGAATTTACGCTGGTTTTTTTACGCGGATTCCGGAATTTACGCGGTATTTTTTTTGCCCGGATTTAGTTTCCCTTCACTCGGAATGCAAAATTGACGATGGTTTTTTTTCTACGCGGATTCCGGAATTTACGCGGTTTTTTCTTACGCGGATTCCGGAATTTACGCGGTTTTTTTTACGTGGATTCCGGAATTTACACTTGGTCAAAAATCTCGATTAAATAGAGAAATTCCCGACTTTTTCCCGCATTTTTCCCGATGTAATTCGATTCCCGACTTTTTCCCGCATTTCCCGTTTTCCCGAAAGAGTGGCCACCCTATAGCTGTTCTTGATCAATTGGCCGCCGTGAAGTCGATTAAGATTTTAGGTTTGGGCACGTTGTACTCGCGACATCTTGTAGAATCTGCCGGATTGAGAAGATCTGGTCCATGGTGGCACGGGCTCCCATGAAGCCTAACAACGAACCTCCTGGTTAAAGATGATAGACGACGAAACAGGATCCCGCGGTACAGATACCGCGGTAGTTGCGGCACTTCAGCTTTCCGGCCGCAGACGACTCCTTCCATCCACTCTAGCAGTTTTTCCTACACTCAAATCCTGGAAATGACCCATTGCAGCGCTGGCTTTGAGTGCCTCTCTCCCATGTTTAAAGAGCTTACTCGGCAGTCCGTCTTTGCCTGGGGCTTTGTTGTTTTTCAGCTTTCGATTTTACAAAGAACATCATAAACATCGGGAACTGTTACTCAGTCATCTGCTACTCCGCCTTCCGTTTACGTACTCCTTCCACCTGCCGACTGGCATCTGTGAGAAGGATCCCATCCTCGTCGTTGCACAGGTCGGCTTGCGGTACATAGCCTCTGCAAGACTGGTTTACCTTCTCATAGAACTTCCGCGTATCACTGGCACGGTACAGCTGCCCCAGCTCCTTATGATCATGATCCTTTTGCTGGGACTTCTTTCGTCTAAGAATCGTGGTCACGTCGTAACGTGCCCGTTTGTAATTGGCCTAGTTCTTTCTCGTTGACCTACCCAGGTATATCGTCCGGGTCCGGCTGCCCCGCACTCCCCGTCATACCAGTCGTTTCCGCCACTCGGTGTTTCCACCCCTAGTGTCGTCGTTGCGGTCTCCCCGATAGCTCTGCTAATGTTGCACCAACCGTCCTTGAGAATCTTCCTACCGACCAGAGTTTCTCCCGCTGTGCGTAGAACGCTTCTTTCTCTACAGCGGGTCTTCCTTCGTGAGGGCAGTGTACATTAAGGTTAGTGTAATCGTACAACCGGCCTTTTATTCTCAACAAACACATCCTGTCGCTGATCGTCTGCCACTTGATAACACGACTCTGCATCCTGCCCAGCATCATAAAGCCGGTACCCAGCTCCTGGATTGCAACGATGTCGAAATGGCGGGGTTCAAGCTGATCCAGCAGAGTCCGTTCGCTACCTGGGGCATTCAGTGATCTACAGTTCCATGTACCGAGCTTCCAATCGTCGTCCTTATTTCCTCGCCTAGGTCCTTGCCAATTGCTCCGGTATTTCAATTTTTTGGCATGTTGCCTTACTAGGGCTGCAGATGCCTAGTCTCGCGGCGGAGCTGCTGTCTTGGGTGTAGCTGGCGAGACACCGCACTTCATAACTCAGTCCTACTGGCGTGATGTGAACTAGCCTTGTCACTGAGCACAGCAAAATACGAAATGATTGCATTTTACCGAACTCAATCACTGATAATTTTTATGCTCACCATTTTTATTTTTTTTCCTCATCTATAGTTTATTTGACACGGCACAAATACAATTCAATGTTTAACGGCGCCAATTATATCTGGTAGCTTACTTTCTAAAGTATCTTAATAACTAAAAGCAAATTTTTTATCCTCGCTGCCGACTACGAGCTGAAACTAAATCTAACTTAAAGCTAGAATATTTCGCATTAAAAGCACAGGTTTGCTGTTTGATGATTTTCATTGCCATAGGTAAGCAGCATATTAAATTTGTTCCGCTGCTGGGCCAAGATATTACGGACTGGCATATTGGGTTGTTTTCATCGGGCCTTGAGAGTATCGTGCGGGTCTGATTGCTGTTTCCGGATCCGGGGTCTTAACGTGTTCTTGTCGTTTGGTTGGATGTAGGCGAAAGGGGATAGGACTAAACTGGGGAGTGGATGGATTTCAGGAAAACGTATATAAGGGACATGTAGGATAGGTCACGGCTCGCCAAGACATCACGAACAGGAACAGCCGGCTGCCTACTTTCGGCCTGCAGGGAAGCTATTAATCTAGACCTGGCGTCACGGTGTACAGGGCATGACCAAACAACGTGCTCTATGTCGTGACAACCTTCACCACAGGCACAGATACCACTTTCCCCGAGCCCAACACGACGGAGATGCGCGTCAAATCTATAGTGATTGGACATAAGCCGGGACATCACGCAAATGAAATCCCGACCTACATCCAACCCCTTGAACCACGGGTTCGTCGACACCTTGGGGATTATGGAATGTAACCACCTTCCCAGTTCCCCCTTGGTCCAAGAATTTTGCCAACTGATGATCGTATTCTGACGTACAAATGCGAAAAATTCATTAAAGGCAATTGGTCTTTCATAAATATCACCGTTTGTTGCGCCCACCTTAGCCAAAGAGTCCGCTTTCTCATTACCCGGTATCGAGCAGTGAGAAGGGACCCACGCTAAGGTAATCTGAGTAGATTTTTCGGATAAAGCACTCAGATGTTCCCGTATTTTCCCCAGGAAATACGGAGAGTGCTTAACATCTTTCATCGATCGGAGAGCCTCAATGGAACTGAGACTGTCCGTAAAGATGAAATAATGGCCCGTGGGCATTTTTTCGATAATTCCTAGGGTGTACTGAATTGCAGCTAATTCTGCGAGGTAAACAGAAGCAGGATTATCGAGCTTATGGGAGACGGTTAAACTGTTATTGAAGATACCGAAGCCAGTGGACCCATCGAGAAGTGATCCGTCAGTGTAGTACATATTGTCGCAGTTGATGTTTCAATATTTATTGGAAAAAATTTTAGGGATCTGCTGCACGCGTAAATGATCCGGGATTCCACGAGTTTCTTCTATCATGGATGTATCGAAAAACACAGTAGAATCAGAAGTATTTGATAAGTCGACACGATTTGGAATATTCGAAGAAGGGTTAATATTTTGGGACATGTGATTGAAATACAATGTCATAAAACGGGTTTGAGAATTAAGTTCGATTAACCTTTCAAAATTTTCAATCACGGGACGGTTCAAGACCTCACATTTGATAAGAATACGAGAAGACAGGCTCCAGAAGCGGTTTTTCAATGGTAGTACTCCAGCTAAGACCTCCAAACTCATCGTATGGGTCGACTGCATGCAACCTAAGGCGATACGCAAACAACGATATTGTATTCGCTCCAGTTTGATCAAATGTGTGTTTGCTGCGGAGCGGAAGCAGAAACACCCGTACTCAATAACAGACAGTATCGTTGTTTGGTAAAGCCTTATAAGGTCTCCTGGGTGGGCTCCCCACCATTGTCCGGTTATTGTACGAAGAAAATTCACTCTTTGTTGACATTTTTTCATCAGATACCTCACGTGACAACCCCAGGTGCCTTTAGAGTCGAACCAGATACCAAGATATTTGTGTACCAAAACCTGAGAAATCGTTTAACCCATTAATTGTGTTTGAAGCTGAGCCGGTTCATGCTTCCTAGAAAAAACTACTATCTCAGTCTTCTCCGGAGAAAATTCGATACCTAGCTGTGAAGCCCAAGCAGACAAATTGTCCAAGGTATCTTGCAATGGTCCTTGCAAATCAGCAGCTTTGGCTCCTGTAACAGAGATTACACTGTCGTCTGCAAGTTGTCTTATCGTGCATGAATTTGCCAGACATTCGTCGATGTCATTTACATTAAAGTTGTAAAGAAGGGGGCTTAAACATGAGCCCTGGGGAAGACCCATGTAGCTAATGCGAAAAGTTGCCAAGTCGCCGTGCGTAAAATGCATGTGCTTTTCGGACAACAAGTTGTGCAAAAAATTGTTCAAAATTGGAGAAAATCCTTGTCGGTGAAGTTTACCCGAAAGAATGTCAATAGAAACGGAATCAAAAGCCCCCTTAATGTCCAAGAACGCAGACGCCATTTGTTCTTTGCGAGCATACGCCAGCTGAATATCTGTTGAAAGCAACGCAAGACAATCATTCGTCCCTTTGGCGCGGCGGAAGCCAAATTGAGTATCTGATAGTAGACCATTTGATTCGACCTAATGGTCTCAACGACGGAGTATCATTTTTTCCATCAATTTCCGGATACAGGATAGCATTGCAATCGGCCTATAAGAGTTGTGATCAGAAGCTGGTTTCCCTGGTTTTTGGATGGCGATCACCTTCACTTGCCTCCAATCCTGCGGTACAATGTTTTGCTCCAGGAACTTATTGAACAAGTTCAACAAGCGCCTCTTGGCATTGCCGGGTAGATTCTTCAACAAGTTGAATTTGATTCTATCTAACCCAGACGCGTTATTGTTACAGGACAGGAGGGCAACTGAAAATTCTGCCATCGTAAAAGGTGATTCTATCGCGTTGTGACCCGGAGACGTATCGCGAACAATGTTTTGCGCAGGAACAGAGTCCGGACATACTTTCCTGGCAAAATCAAATATCCACCGACTTGAAGACTCCTCGCTTTCGTTGACCGTTACGCGATTCCGCATTCTTCGGGCTGTGTTCCAAAGAGTGCTCATCGATGTCTCCCTCGACGTCTCGTTCACGAACCGACGCCAATATCCCCGTTTCTTTGCTTTAGCCAGGCTTTTAAGCTTGGTATTAGGCTCCGAATACCGTATATAGTCGTCGGGTATACCTTCCTTCTGGAAGGCCAAAAACGCGTCGGATCTTTGCGTGTAGACATCAGAGCACTCTTGGTCCCACCACGGAGTGGGAGGCCGTTCTTTGATCGTTACGCCGGGATATTTCTTCGTTTGGGCTTGCAACGCGGCGTCGAGAATCAAGCCCGCGAGAAGGTTGTATTCTTCAAGTGGTGGATGATGTTGAATCGACTCGACCGCTTTTGAAATCATTTCCTCGTATAACTTCCAATCGACATTCCGTGTGAGGTCATACGGAATGTCAATTGGTCGCATGCGAGTTGACCCGTTTGTAATTGAAATAAGAATAGGCAGATGGTCGCTACCGTGAGGATCGAGGATTACCTTCCATGTGCAATCCAACCGTAGCGACGTCGAACATAAGGATAGATCCAAAGCGCTTGGGCGCGCTGGAGGTTTCGGGATACGTGTCATTTCACCGTTGTTTAAAATAGTCATGTCGAAGTCATCGCAAAGGTTATAGATTAAAGAGGAGCGGTTATCATTGTAAGGGGAACCCCAAGCCACACCATGAGAGTTGAAGTCTCCCAAAATCAAACGTGGCGAGGGAAGAAGTTCTATTAAATCAAAGAGCAGCCGTTGCCCAACCTGTGCTCTGGGAGGAATATATATTGAGGCAATACAAAGCTCTTTACCTTGTATTGTCATTTGACATGCGACAACTTCGATGCCTGGAATCGAGGGGAGGTTAATACGATAGAAAGAATAGCACTTTTTAATCCCTAAAAGTACTCCTCCATATGGGGTGTCTCGATCAAGGCGAATAATATTAAAATCATGGAAGTTGATATCAATATTTGAAGTAAGCCAAGTTTCACAAAGGGAAAATGCATCGAATTTGTTTTTATTTATCAAAACATTAAACGAATCAATTTTTGGTAAAATACTTCTACAATTCCACTGTAAGACAGAGATAGAATCCTTCATATACGCGGTTGAATTAGGCATCGAAGGATACAATCGCTGCAAGGAGGGGCCATTGGGCAGTCAACTGCTTCAAAAATGATCTAACTGTTGGGAGGAATGCTGTAAGAAAAATTTTAATTGGATCGGGTACATTGAAATTTTCAAAAATCCAGTCCACAATGTCAGAAAATTTCACTAATCCAGAGTTTGTTTCATCAACTGGATGTGCAAAAGGAACAACTGGGGTTTTAGATGTCTCGGCAGTGCTGGGAACTCCTTCTGGGACTTTAAATTTGCAAGCCCAGGAGGAGTTTGTTTCGGTTTTTCCGCAGCACTGTTTGGTTTGTTCGTACTTTTCATTACACTTTGGGAAATCTTAGGACCTTTACGGGGAAGTTTAGGAGAAGAAACATTTTTCCTCTTCCTAGACTCCCCAGGATTGGCATAAGATGTTCCCGCTGATGAATCGTCAGAATCGGTTTCATCAGAGGACAACAGATCAAAGGGGTTCGATGTTATGGTAGAAGTGGTCACGGTCTTCTTCAGCATCTCAGCGTAAGATCGCTTTGAACGCTCCTTAAGTGACCGCTTGATTTTATCTCTGCGCTGCATGTACACCGGGCATGTGAAGAGCTCATGCTGGTTTTCCCCACAGTGAATACATTTTTCAGCATTAACACTGCAAGAATCTTCCGCATGAGTCTCCTCACACTTGCTACATCGTGCCTTATTGCAGCAGTAGGCGGCTGTGTGGCCTAACTGCTTGCAATTGGTGCAATTCATAACACGGGGTACATACAATCGCACAGGCAGACGAACCCGGTCGATCGAGACGTGGCTAGGGAGTGCAGATCCGGCAAACGTAACGCGAAACGAGTCTGAGGGAGTGTAAACTTTTTAACCGCCAACGAGAGACATGGACCGCAATTGCTTACAATCCAAAATCTTCGCCTGTGTTTCGGTATTTTTGAAGCAACCGGTTGCGCTTTTTAGGATACACTCAACAGACAGACTCGAATCGGTTATGACACCGTCGATCTCCACGTCTCGTGCGGGTATGTAAACGCGATACTCGCGTGTGAAGAGCTCAGAGCAAGCGATAGCATTGGCCTGTGCCAGATCACTGACCATGACACTGAACTTGTTAGGTCGGACCTTGGAAATTTCGGTCACGGCCTTGTACCCCTTCGTCAGGTCTTTAGAAATTTGCAGTATGTTTAATCGCTTTGAATTCACTCCTGCCTTTGGACGAAAATAAACAGTATAGCTGCCCTGTTGAGATCCGTCCGGGTAAAGCCTGGGGCGAGGGGGGACTGGAGAATGAACAGGGGAGGGGGTAACAGAAGGGTCAGGGTCAGGGGGGTTCGGGGATGGTGGCACGGGAGGCGAGGGATCTATATCCATCGCGCTAAATGTAGCGCACTAGCGCACTAGCGCCGACAAGAACACGTACCTATTTACTTCTTCCTTCCAGCAGTGGTTGTCCGATCGTTCGAAGCTGCACCCAAAGCAGCCAGCAGCACCGGTACAGCAGCACCAATACAGCCAGCAGCAGTGAGCCGGGTGTGAGATCACTCAGCACACTCGACTGTCAACTGATGGCCTTGAATTAGAAAGATCTATTCACTGTGCACAGATCAAAACTGCAGCTGGTATTTTGCACCAATACAGCCAAAGTTGCGAGCCGGGTACAGAACGTAGCGACACAACTCACAATCTAGTTGGCCTTTAGCGCGAATGATACACTCTTTTGTTTGGCTATTCGTACACACGGACCGGATTGTAATAGAACGACCACTTTGCACGTCCGTTTCTGTCGAGTGTTCGACGCGGAATGATTGTCAAGCCTTGTTGAAATAAAAAAAAAATGATATGCTCACCATTGACGGAATGGTGTTTAATAGATCACGTTATCCTGGACCAAAGACTGATTCATGAAAGACACCGCACAACGATCGTTTCTATAGTCAGTAAGGGGCCATCCACATTCTACGTTGACAGCCCTGGGGGGGGGGGTCTGTGTAATGTCCACGGTCCATACAAAATTTTTAGAATTTATGTGTGCAGTTGTCCACGGATGGGGAGGGGGGGTGTCGAAATCGTTAAAAATCTGTCCACGTGTAATGTGGACAACTTTGTTCATACTTAATGGATAAAATTGCTAATTTGATGTAAAAAATCTGGGCTTCGGTGCATGTTAGACCCAAACCATAAAAAATTCCTCATAACAAGAGTCCGAATCTGAGAGTCCGAATATGTCCAAAATTTGGTATTTTGACAGTAAAATTGCAGTAAAACTCGATATTAGAAGCACCTATGCTTATGCACTGGGTTGTATTTAACACATATTTTATAACCCATCGTGGTTCCATAATGTTACATTTTATTTTTGGGTCATGAAAAGATGACGTCTTTTTATAGGCCAAAGTAAAGCTCTAACGTAATCGAATAAACTTTTTTAGTCTCGAATTCACTCTCTGGAAGTGTCTTGTGGCACTGTCTGTTATAATTGCTGAATATTTATTGTAATTCTCTAGCGAATTCGATGAATTCGGATAACCTCGGTACTTCAAAGTGGTCTTCTATCGTGTCAATTCGTGTTCGATCCAAATGTGTCGGATTTTCCCACCAGAGTTGTGGCATCCCTTGCTCTCATTTCGCCTCATAGCGTGGGAAAACAAATCCCAACACGCAACGACACTGATCCAATCATTCTGAAACCGAACGCGAAGGGCTGAGGGGTCTCCCAATTTATCATATGAATGAAAAATTTACATTTCTTTGTTATATTCTCTTAGAACCATCACACACGGGGTGAACAAAGCGAGGCCAGGTCTCCAAGCTGAGGTGAAACGGAGCAGTGGATTTTTTTTTGTAACGACAGCAAACTGCTGAATCCGCTTTTGGCCTTATTATTTACCCATCCATCCGTGGCGGTTAGAGCCCTGCACACGATGTAAGGACCAAGCAAATAATAGTTCCCTGATTGAATTCGGTTCGAAAAGGAAGATGGGATTCACTGGCGAAAGCGGAAGAGTAATCTTGCGGGGATTTCGGTAATAAATTTGATACCCTTAAATTTAGTTTAATTGTTCGGTAAGTTAGTGTGACAGCTAAACGAGCGAAATAATCGCACCTTGGGAGGAACCAACTATTTTATATCTCGTTCTTGGTACCCATAAACGTAGGTTTACAAAAGGGAAACTTCCGTTTCGTTGTTTATATTTTTGTGTGTCGCAGACTACGAAGCTTTCCGAAGGGGAATTGTTGTTTTGCTCCGTTTGATCACACTAATCATAGAACGATTCGACGGTGATGCAAACACAAGCACGTGCTAATTTGAATTTGCTTTCGGCCATTTGCAAGTAGCAAGCTAACTACGAATTGCAGCATTTCATCAGCCTTAAGCCTCAGGTAGCGTATTTAAATGTATGCGCATCTTCAAGGATTTTACAGGCTCTTTAATTTTCAGAATAATTTCCAGCATTGCCTAGCTGTAGAAATCATCTCATCTGGATAATTCCTGGAAGTACACTTTGCAAGAGAAAGCTTGCACCTTTCGAGACCCCGAGCTTGGACGTGGTTTATTACTCCCATTTCATCTCTTCCTATTAGGTACCTACATTCTGCTGAGCCCGATTAGCCCGGCTGTAATGGAGAAAACAAATACAGAAAGGTGCGTTTTCGGCTTAAGTCAGATACAATCCAAAGAATTTCATTGCTTTCCTCTCTTCAGCTCCGCTGCTGGTTGCATTGAGGTACGCTTATTTTCTTTCGACATTTCGTTTAGTTTTGCCACTAAAAAGGTAATTACTTTTCCTCCTCAAATCCGGATCCCCGCCACGGGTGACTGCAGGCCGATATGCAGAATAGTAGCATAATACAGCTTATTCGTCCTCTCACACTTTGTTCAAACAACGGCAGAGTCGATGTTCGTCGTTCCCAAAAATAGTATTAGGCTATTCAACTACCCAAGAGCATATTGGGAAAGCAATGAAAAAAATGGTCTGGAAAAAAGTTTGTCAAGAAAACTTTTCATGCTAATGTTTGTCCGAAAAGTATTGGTACTGTAGAACTGGTTTTAGATCGGTTTGAAAACTAACCACCAACGAACACCCCAAACACCCACTGTCCAGAAAGTACCCCCACGATGGGCCCGCAGAGAGCAGCCCATCTTCTGACCGGCAGCGGAGATCGGAAGATATACGCAGGTAAACAGCAAAGATGGCCTAAAGGTTGAAAGAAACAACCGGTGAAACACGCACCAGAAATGGGAAATAATTTAAATTTTACACCTGCATTATTTCGTTACTTTTTACACGCATAGCTTCGGCCTTACAAAACGGCTTTACGGATTGGACGAAGGGAACCACGATTAGGTTTTTCAATTAAACAAAAGTGGCTACGTTTTATGCAAAACTGTTTTAGGCCATAAAACACGTCGCATCGTTAAAGATTTGGGTGAAACAATTCGCAGAACTCCGGTAAATACCACCGTGCATTGGAGGGAATAAAAAAATGTACTGATATCTTCAACTATCAACTATAATTAACGGGAAAGAGGTTGATTTGTACGCACCACATTCCGAAATCTCATTAAACAAAGGCGAGGCATTGGAACCGTTAACCTTTTGTGTTCCCACCCACGTGGAAGTTACAAACAGTGTGCGCACAGCTTCAAACGAAGATTAGTCCAATGTATGCTTGTCCTTGTTAATTTCTGGTGGACGATATGATGGAAAAATTGAAGAACAAGTAGGCAGATGATGAAAAATTGAAGCCCTTACAAACCCAACTTTGTTAGAATGTATAAAAAATAAAAAAAAGGAAAATTCAGAGGGTAAAAGAGTAATTGAAAACATAACCTATAAACCGAAAATATCATGGAATCAGAATAGGCTTCAACATCAAACAGTAAAAGTTGTAATTAAAGAGCTCCAATAGTTTCAACTCCACAAAACTTAAAAAATTTAAACTGTTGTTCAGAGAAGACAAAAAGTAGAGTAAAAATAATAAAACTTTAATTTCAAAAAATTTATTTTCGAAAGCTGACTAACCATAAAATTGCAGAGCATGCAAAAATATCAAAGGTTTCGTCAAAAAAATGTACTAAAGATAAAATTGTGTAAAAAAACTAAGAGATTGCAATATAAGAGTGCATAAAAAATCAGTAATTAAAAAAGATAAGGATACAATCAAAGAGTATAAAACGGATGAAGCTGAAAATTGGAGAATTGGTAAATTTTTAAATAAAATATAGAAACAAAAATATTCATGAGTTAGAAAATTTATCAAGTTAAAGAGTTGAAAAATTAAAAATTAAAAAGTTTAAAAGCTCAATTCCGGAAATGTTAAAAAGCAAAAGTAAAAAGCCAAGAAGTTGAAAATTGAAAAAGTTAAATAGTTAAAAAGTTAAAAAGTTAAAAAGTTAAAAAGTTAAAAAGTTAAAAAGCTAAAAAGTTTAAAAGTTAAAAAGTTAAAAAGTTAAATAGTTAAAAAGTTAAAAAGTTAAAAAGTTAAAAAGTTAAAAAGTTAAAAAGTTAAAAAGTTAAAACGTAAAAAGCTAAAAAGTTAAAAAGTTACAAAGTTAAAAAGTTAAAAAGTTAAAAAGTTAAAAAGTTAAAAAGTTAAAAAGTTAAAAAGTTAAAAAGTTAAAAAGTTAAAAAGTTAAAAAGTTAAAGAGTTAAAAAGTTAAAAAGTTTAAAAGTCAAAAAGTTAAAAAGTTAAATAGTTAAAAAGTTAAAAAGTTAAAAAGTTAAAAAGTTAAAAAGTTAAAAAGTTAAAAAGTTAAAACGTTAAAAAGTTAAAAAGTTGAAAAGTTAAAAAGTTAAAAAGTTAAAAAGTTAAAAAGTTAAAAAGTTAAAAAGTTAAAAAGTTAAAAAGTTAAAAAGTTAAAAAGTTAAAAAGTTAAAAAGTTAAAAAGTTAAAAAGTTAAATAGTTAAAAAGTTAAAAAGTTAAAAAGTTAAAAAGTTAAAAAGTTAAAAAGTTAAAAAGCTAAAAAGTTAAAAAGTTAAAAAGTTAAAAAGTTAAAGAGTTAAAAAGTTAAAAAGTTAAAAAGTTAAAAAGTTAAAAAGTTAGAAAGTTAAACAGTTAAAAAGTTAAAAAGTTAAAAAGTTAAAAAGTTAAAAAGTTAAAAAGTTAAAAAGTTAAAAAGTTAAAAAGTTAAAAAGTTAAAACGTTAAAAAGTTAAAAAGTTGAAAAGTTAAAAAGTTAAAAAGTTAAAAAGTTAAAAAGTTAAAAAGTTAGAAAGTTAAAAAGTTAAAAAGTTAAAAAGTTAAAAAGTTAAAAAGTTAAAAAGTTAAAAAGTTAAATAGTTAAAAAGTTAAAAAGTTAAAAAGTTAAAAAGTTAAAAAGTTAAAAAGTTAAAAAGTTAAAAAGTTAAAAAGTTAAAAAGTTAAAAAGTTAAAAAGTTAAAAAGTAAAAAAGTTAAAAAGTTAAAACGTTAAAAAGTTAAAAAGTTGAAAAGTTAAAAAGTTAAAAAGTTAAAAAGTTAAAAAGTTAAAAAGTTAAAAAGTTAAAAAGTTAAAAAGTTAAAAAGTTAAAAAGTTAAAAAGTTAAAAAGTTAAAAAGTTAAAAAGTTAAAAAGTTAAAAAGTTAAAAAGTTAAAAAGTTAAAAAGTTAAAAAGTTAAAAAGTTAAATAGTTAAAAAGTTAAAAGGTTAAAAAGTTAAAAAGTTAAAAAGTTAAAAAGTTAAAAAGTTAAAAAGTTAAAAAGCTAAAAAGTTAAAAAGTTAAAAAGTTAAAAAGTTAAAGAGTTAGAAAGTTAAAAAGTTAAAAAGTTAAAAAGTTAAAAAGTTAAAAAGTTAAAAAGTTAAAAAGTTAAAAAGTTAAAAAATTAACAAGTTAAAAACTTAAAAAGTTAAAAAGTTAAAAAGTTAAAAAGTTAAAAAGTTAAAAAGTTAAAAAGTTAAAAAGTTAAAAAGTTAAAAAGTTAAAAAGTAAAAAAGTTAAAAAGTTAAAACGTTAAAAAGTTAAAAAGTTGAAAAGTTAAAAAGTTAAAAAGTTAAAAAGTTAAAAAGTTAAAAAGTTAAAAAGTTAAAAAGTTAAAAAGTTAAAAAGTTAAAAAGTTAAAAAGTTAAAAAGTTAAAAAGTTAAAAAGTTAAAAAGTTAAAAAGTTAAAAAGTTGAAAAGTTAAAAAGTTAAAAAGTTAAAAAGTTAAAAAGTTAAAAAGTTAAAAAGTTAAAAAGTTAAAAAGTTAAAAAGTTAAAAAGTTAAAAAGTTAAAAAATTAAAAAGTTAAAAAGTTAAAAAGTTAAAAAGTTAAAAAGTTAAAAAATTAACAAGTTAAAAACTTAAAAAGTTAAAAAGTTAAAAAGTTAAAAAGTTAAAAATTTAAAAAGTTAAAAAGTTAAAAATTTAAAAAGTTAAAAAGTTAAAAAGTTAGAAAGTTAAAAAGTTAAAAAGTTAAAAAGTTAAAAAGTTAAAAAGTTAAAAAGTTAAAAAGTTACAAAGTTAAAAAGTTAAAAAGTTAAAAAGTTAAAAAGTTAAAAAGTTAAAAAGTTAAAAAGTTAAAAAGTTAAAAAGTTAAAAAGTTAAAAAGTTAAAAAGTTGAAAAGTTAAAAAGTTAAAAAGTTAAAAAGTTAAAAAGTTAAAAAGTTAAAAAGTTAAAAAGTTAAAAAGTTAAAAAGTTGAAAAGTTAAAAAGTTAAAAAGTTAAAAAGTTAAAAAATTAAAAAGTTAAAAAGTTAAAAAGTTAAAAAGTTAAAAAGTTAAAAAGTTAAAAAGTTAAAAAGTTAAAAAGTTAAAAAGTTAAAAAGTTAAAAAGTTAAAAAGTTAAAAAGTAAAAAAGTTAAAAAGTTAAAAAGTTAAAAAGTTAAAAAGTTAAAAAGTTAAAAAGTTAAAAAGTTAAAAAGTTAAAAAGTTAAAAAGTTAAAAAGTTAAAAAGTTAAAAAATTAAAAAGTTAAAAAATTAAAAAGTTAAAACGTAAAAAGTTAAAAACTTAAAAAGTTAAAAAGTTAAAAAGTTAAAAAGTTAAAAAGTTAAAAAGTTAAAAAGTTAAAAAGTTAAAAAGTTAAAAAGTTAAAAAGTTAAAAAGTTAAAAAGTTAAAAAGTTAAAAAGTTAAAACGTAAAAAGTTAAAAAGTTAAAAAGTTAAAAGATAAAAAGCTAAAAAGTTAAAAAGTTAAAAAGTTAAAAAGTTAAAAAGTTAAAAAGTTAAAAAGTTAAAAATTTAAAAAGTTAAAAAGTTAAAAAGTTAAAAAGTTAAAAAGTTAAAAAGTTAAAAAGTTAAAAAGTTAAAAAGTTAAAAAGTTAAAAAGTTAAAAAGTTAAAAAGTTAAAAAGTTAAAAAGTTAAAAAGGTAAAAAGTTAAAAAGTTAAAAAGTTAAAAAGTTGAAAAGTTAAAAAGTTAAAAAGTTAAAAAGTTAAAAAGTTAAAAAGTTAAAAAGTTAAAAAGTTAAAAAGTTAAAAAGTTAAAAAGTTAAAAAGTTAAAAAGTTAAAAAGTTAAAAAGTTAAAAAGTTAAAAAGTTAAAAAGTTAAATAGTTAAAAAGTTGAAAATTCAAAAAGTTAAAAAGTTATGGAGTAAAAGCTGAAACTTTTCAAGAGTTAAAAAGTTGAAAAATTGAAAAGTTAAAAAGTTAAAACGTAAAGGAGTTAGAAAGTTGAATTATAAAGTTCAAAAGTTAACTAATAAAAAGTTGAGAAGTTGATAAAAACCAATATCCAAAATGGGACAATTACGATTCTAAATAAAAAAGCATTAAAAGAAGGTTTGCCCCAGAGAAAACTAACAAAATGGGCAAAATCAATCACCAAAAAGCGAAAAGAACATCCATGAATCCAAAAAAGAGATGGTCAAAAAAGATTAAATAAGAAAAAGCAAAAACAAGAAGTAAAACATTGAAAAGTAAGAAACTAAAAAGTAACAGACATGAGTGGTTGAGATGTTGATGGTCGAAAACTAGTCAAAAGTCAACAATATAAAGTCTGAAATCATGACTTGTGATTATAAAATCTGCAATTATTTACTGAAAACACCAAATCCAAATAACCCAATTTAGTAGATTCAAAAACTTCAATCATATGCAATTATATTGAGCCATTATTAATTGTACAAACAAACAATTTGAGTGGTAAGTGTCAGAGAACACTCTTATGAAAAATAATTGAAAAGCCTAATAAAAATTGTAGCAATTTCAGGCACTTATGTTATACATTCCACGGCCCTTTGTTTCGTAATTCTCAACTCGTCAACGGTGTAATCAGTTAGTAATAGTCTTTTAGTCAATGGAATGTTTTAATTACTTTAAATTACTATTAAATACATGCAATCAGAAACAATCGCCAGTATCTTCCATCATAAATAACGACATTACGATGCATGTTCTCTGACTTCTGTAGGTAACAGCTGACCGCGTGCCGAAAATGTTACCCATTAAAATGAAGGCAGAAAGGTTCAGCTGTCCCTGTCAGCTTTCACACAGCGAGCAAGATCCCAATCATCTACAGTGATGGCCAACCGGCCATCGCGTAGGCTCTGTTCCGTTTGCTGATGGCCCCGTATTAAATGCATGTTTTCTCGAAGCGATAGCACGTGGTCAATCGATTAAGAGCCAACCGGTGCTATGGTGTGTGCTCTTCGTTCAGCTAAAGAAGTTGCAGCTGCCACATCGCCGTCACCATCATCACAGAAAAATAACCTACCTTTTGTCGAATTATTTCTTCGTTTTTTTTTTCTTCTTTTCTGGCACCCTTGTTTCCTTTACTTACCGCCCTGCGTCCTGTCTCTTCTAAAATCCACTGTATAATGCGCTAACCCTCCAGACTTTGCACCAATGTGACTAATTGAAATCAAGAAAAAACAAGTTCTACCCTTGATATACATCGATGTAGAATCTAATATGGTGCTCCGTCTTTGATTCCGACGGTACGCAGTGGAAATGTTCTTGGCCCTGGAGCGAAGATCGATTGCAATCCCTAATCCCCAACACGGTTGGCATCACAGATGGCTGACAACGCGAAGAACCAGAATCACCCCTTCGGTTTTGCTTCGATGTCATCCCCTTTTCAATTGTATATATGCTCTTGCTTCCCTTGCATTGCAATGGCAGCGCAAAGGCACACACGAGATTTGAAATCAAGAAAACAGAAGGGTGCCGCATTCAGAACGGACAGTTGCCAAACTAGTTTGATTCGGTCCGTCTTGAAACCATCGTACAGAATACGACCACGTGTTTCTCGAACATTTGAAGGTTGTTTGCTTTTGAGGTTATAACGAAAAATATACATACTTTATTGTTGGAATGGCGCTATATTGCTGGTTGTTCACTGAAATGAAATTTTCATTTCGCAAAGCTTATGTGTCTGACAGTTACCATTCTATTGTTTTTAGTTTTAAGCTTTTCTATTTCCCTTTTTTGACATTTGCCGCTAAGGTAAATTTTCGCGTATTTTTTTTCAAGATGGTGACAAAATGTTTAACTAGCGCCCTAGTGTTTTTGTTTATATTGATTTGTCTACAATTAATACTCAATCGCAATTTCCGAAGTTTAAATCACAAAAACCACCCTCGTATGTCCGATTATGAGCTCAACACTTACGTAATTTTTCCTTTCAAATTCATAGATTATTTTTGAAGATTGTAAAACGGCTTTATCCAATTTAAACTGTTTCACATAAATCATATGCATTTGCACACCCATTCGAATGCATTGTTGTCTAGTGCTAGTGACTTTGATTATAACAGCAAAAAAAAACAAAATAAATAAATAATCGTACAACATACGAAGAAACCTGCCATGCGTAACGAAGATGGAAACATCTGCGCCTTCGTATCGCCGTTAATGTTTTTCGCTGCGATGGTCACCATCTATATCCCATTCAACCATCCGCTCTCTGTCGTGAATTGTATTGAAAATGGAATTTCAATAGAGTCTAGAGTACACTATTTCAGAGCGGAATTGGGTGCGCCCCATCTGCTGAAAAATTGTGACCCAATAGGCATTCCTATGCCTCGAGCGAGAACAGAACGCGGATTAATAATAGCGCAATGATTCTAACGGAAGATTCAAGATGAAATCACTCAAACTCAGCTGATCGGGAACAATATCGCTTGGACGGGGATAATTGAGGCCATAAAAGTATCATAAATAGTTGTAAAAAAGCGTGTTTCGTTTCATAACTAGAACATAAGCACGGCCCAGTCGTGAATCGGAGAATCGCCCTAAAGTGAAGGGGGAAATTTATTGCGCAGTTTTCTAAGCATAAGCATACACTGTTTGATTTGCAAATTTATGCATGAAGCCTATTTGAAAAAAAGGGGTTGATTTTTTGCACCATTCAACACTACATATATGATTCATCCGGAGCTCATAGCGCAACGGAAATTGTAACGAGTTTCTCATATTGACGTGAAAATGGTTTCCGGTTCATACGATCCTTGCGAAAACTGAAACTGGTGGGGAATTTGGGATGAAGAAATCAAAGCATCTAAAAGAGGATAAACCTGTAATACTGGCGAAGCATAACAAAGGTTTTCCTGAGTTACTGCGCTGGTTTGATATCATTTCTAAGAGCGATAGAGCGATTGGAAAGAAATTTGACACCGCAGACAGACATCCAAGCTGAACTCTCAACATGCATAAAATTTTATGCTACTAGCAATACCACGGAGCTCCCACAGCCCGTTATTATAAAAAAATGCACCAAAGAATCTGAGTACACCATTCGATTCGTTATGACGTCCAGAATCTCTGGTCAAAATTTCAAAATCATCGTACGGTACATTTTTGAGTAATGCCCTTTTGAAGGTAGTAAAGTACAAAAAAGTGATATAAAACCGACGAAATACTTATTGTAAAGCACGTATTTCAACCACCGGTTTATGAATTAACTTTCAAAATAGTTTCTACACATTCCAAGGGTCATATTTCGAGACATTTACAATTATAAAAAAGATTTATTTGAAAATCCCACAGTGCACAGTGGTCTAAACTAGAAAAATCGTAATAGTTTTAGATTTGACTGTGAAAATAGATTTGATGTACTCAATGTCTTCAGCAAAATTGTTTCGTAGAACAAGGCCTTACTTTTGGCGTTTTTAGTTTTTCGATCAATCCACCTAACAGTTAGATAAAAAAAATATTTTTCTTAATTTTCAATATACCTGATAGCTTCCTTCAGCAAAGTTGTGGAAAATTTTAAACGTAAAACAATTGCTAAATACTGCAATGTCCTATCTGTACGTTGGACACGGCAAAATAGAATTGTTTGTAGAACACCCTTCTTTAAAATCAGTTTTTTGCCTATAATTTTGTCTGTGTTGTTGTCTGAAAACATTGAGTACATAAAACCAGTTTTTCACAGTCAAATCTAGAACGATCACGATTTTTCCAGCTTAGACCACTGTGCACTGTGGGATTTTCAAATAAATCTTTCCACCGATTGTTAATGTCTCGAAATATGACCCTTGGAATGTGTAGAAACTATTTTGGAAGTTATTTCATAAAATGGTGGTTGAAATACGTGCTTTACAATAAGTATTTCGTCGGTTTTATATCACTTTTTTGTACTTTACGACCTTCAAAAGGGCATTACTAAAAAATGTACCGTACGATGATTTTGAAATTTTGACCAGAGATTCTAGACGTCATAATGAATCGATTGGTGCACTCAGATTTTTTGGTGCATTTTTTTATAATAACGGATGTGGGAGCACCGTGAATACTTTAACAGATAGCGCCAACAGCGACTCTGCCTCGAACACTTGAAATTTGAGAATTGAAGATCAAAAGTTTTACAATGAAGAGTCCAACACTTGAAAGTATTATATCAGGGGTTTGGAATTAATTCGTAGCGTTTAACAAGAATAGTCCAAGTCCAAGTCCAAGTCCAAGTCCAAGTCCAAGTCCAAGTCCAAGTCCAAGTCCAAGTCCAAGTCCAAGTCCAAGTCCAAGTCCAAGTCCAAGTCCAAGTCCAAGTCCAAGCCCAAGTCCAAGTCCAAGTCCAAGTCCAAGTCCAAGTCCAAGTCCAAGTCCAAGTCCAAGTCCAAGTCCAAGTCCAAGTCCAAGTCCAAGTCCAAGTCCAAGTCCAAGTCCAAGTCCAAGTCCAAGTCCAAGTCCAAGTCCAAGTCCAAGTCCAAGTCCAAGTCCAAGTCCAAGTCCAAGTCCAAGTCCAAGTCCAAGTCCAAGTCCAAGTCCAAGTCCAAGTCCAAGTCCAAGTCCAAGTCCAAGTCCAAGTCCAAGTCCAAGTCCAAGTCCAAGTCCAAGTCCAAGTCCAAGTCCAAGTCCAAGTCCAAGTCCAAGTCCAAGTCCAAGTCCAAGTCCAAGTCCAAGTCCAAGTCCAAGTCCAAGTCCAAGTCCAAGTCCAAGTCCAAGTCCAAGTCCAAGTCCAAGTCCAAGTCCAAGTCCAAGTCCAAGTCCAAATCCAAATTCAAGTCCAAGTTCAAGTCCAAGTCCAAGTCCAAATGCAAGTGTACCAACGTATAATCTAAAATTAAATTCTGGCAAAGTTTTCTTGAACCTTAATTAGAAACAATATCATCAAAATGATTGAAAAATTTTGAAACATATTTTTTCATTCATGTTTCTGCTAGCTTTATTGGAAAATCATGTCTTTGTTCAGTTTTAGTGTGAAATTTCACAAAAAAAAAACAGGCAACCAACTTAATCGACCGCTTTAAATTCGACTGAAACCTTGCATAGACGTTTCTATGGGCAAAAGATGGCATTTCATGCTATAGATTAAAATTTTTAAAACACGGTTCATTTTTGAGAAGCTTTCGAAAAATGCTACGTTGGAAGGTATTGAAGAATACAAATATTTTTAGAGCCAAAACGGTTTGTTTGATCGGTGCGACGTCTTCGGCAAAATGAAGATAGTAAATTTGTCATCCCAAAAAAAAAAACCTGTGACAAAAATTTGTAGAAAAAAATTTCTCGATTTTTCCATGATCAGTTGGGGCAATGTTTGGGTATTCTTTTGTAGTTTTCATAAAAAATCAGATTTTTAATAAATAAGCTCGTTTAGATAGGGTATCGGCTCTATTATCGTCAGGTTTTACCTATTATCGTCCGGGGGGTTAATGAAGTCATAGAGAACTGGCCTTTTGCAGGAAGATGCTCTGCATTATGAGAACCATCATGCAAGAAATTACCGCTCTAGGACATCATTTACCCCCCGGACGATAATAGGTAAAACCTGACGATAATAGAGCCGATACCCTAATTGTTTTAAATTTTTCTTTCATTTTTTTTTTCAAAAAAAAACTTTTTGTCAGAGTGTAGATTTTTTTTGTGAAACCAAAACTTTTATCTACAACTTTGCCGAAAACGTCATTAGTTTAATTGGATAAAACACCATCTTCGGGTTCGAGACCCATCTGGATAAGGTATATATTTTTTCTAAGCCCAATTCACATTTTAAGACCTCATTAGTGTTTCACTTTCTTGTTGAACGTCATACCCTGCCTATAAGTTTACTTTACAAAAACATAAATTGTAGTCGTAGGACAAAAAAAAAGGAAATAAGTCCATAATGAAATTTCATCTATTTCATATTGTTTTGCAGCATTGGAAGAATCAGATTTTTTCCATGAAAGTTTTCCAAAAACAATGTAAACTGACAAATGTTGTATCTTGTTTGGTATAGGGGTCATTCCATCTCAAGTGGGGGGAAAAATATAGCAAGCGATGGCGTTTCTCAATAACAATAGTGATATTGGCAAAATAAAAACAGGCGACAGAAAACATGTTTTGCGACTATAACGTTGCCGGCTAGTTTCCCATACACGAATGTTATTCGATATTCGTTGCACATATCTTTCAGTACACAGCCGCTCTATTGCAGAGTTTGCTTTTTCTGCACGAAGGTTGTCGGTGAGGTGCCGAGCAGTCTTTATTTAACTCTTTACACTTATACTTCCTACAGCCTTTTATAACAGCCGTTACACGACGTTCGTTATTGGCAAATAACAAAGCAGGAAAAATGTCTCTGGTTCATTTAGGCTGTTACTGAAACGCGCTGTTTGTGCAGTGCTGACACGATCGTCTATATGAAAAACATGATTCATACGCCTGCCCTACACTCCTTTTTGTTTGCCGCCAAAAATGACTAGAACAAGATACCTGACTCCCAGTTTTTACATACATTTTGCCCACGACACCTTCACAACGGTTAGTGCTGCCTTAAACTTACTTAAATGCGCCTAAAACTGGTGATTAGCAAAATCGATTTATCGTTACATAATCCGCTAGATGAAAATGAAAACTAGGCACCATATAAGGATATTGAAAATTAGATGGCCGGCATCGTGCGAGGATATCGAAACTTAGATGGCAGGAAAAAAATCTTTACCTTTCGCCACCTTGTCGTCATCATCAAATTAGCAGTATACAAATTAGTTCGACTTTCGTTCACGCGCAGCGACAATCTTGTCCACTGCATACTACAAGAGTCAGATATCTTGTCCTAGTCATCTTTGTTGCCACCCAGTATTGGTCGCAGGGTTCTACGCTCGAAGACCTCAAGTGCTCGCCTATCGGCCTTATTCTACGTTCACGATTCATGTCCGTAGAGAGCCACCGGGATGATCAGCAACCTGTACAATGCAAATTTCGTTTCGTGTTTCAAGTATAAACCTCAGGGCAAAGCGTGGTTTGAACATGGCTGCGACTGCTATCCGTCGCTTCACTTCCCGACTAACGTCGTTGTCACACGTTACAAGAGTGTCAAGGTACAATAAATTCGTCGACTACTTCATAGATACCCCCAACTATCACAATCTCAGAACTTCCACGCTCTCCCCCAACTACCATGAACTATGTTTTGGTAGAGTAGACGGTAAATCTAATTCTCGCTGCTTCCCTCTTGAAAGGCACGAACTGCTCTGCGGTAAATACCGACGATATCAATATCATCCGCAAAGCCAAGGAGTATATGAGACTTTGAGATAATAGTACCGCTTCTTTGAACACCAGCTCTCCGTAGTGCACCTTCCAAGGCAACGTTGAACAACAGGTTCGAGAACCTGTCACGCTTCTCCAGGTCATCTAACGTCACGAACAGGTCCAAAATTACGCCCGCTATTCTGACGCATGATGAAAAACCGTCAAGGGTGACACGAATCAGCTTCGTTGGGAAATCATGTTCAAGCATAATCTGCCATAATTCGCTGATTATGAGTCTGTGAGTTTACTTCTCTGTCGCTTGTCAAGCATTTGACGTAAGGTGAACTTTTGGTCCGCTGTAGATCGCCTTTTTTGGACACCGCCATGGGCGCAACTACGGGGGGGGCTGCAAAGGGGGGCTACAGCCCCCCCTAGCAAGTTTTAAGCCCCCCCTAGAATTTCCCAGAGAATAATTGTAGTCAATATAAATACATCCCATACTTCCTATCAGAGCATCAAAATCAACACAAATTGAGAAGTCATCATTCATTGGCTGAGAACTAGTACTGTGCCCAGGATCGATTCTCAACCCTAGCTCTCTTACTTACCTCACTAATAAGACGAGTGCCGTGGTGGCTCGTGCTGTATCAAGGAGTTGTTGCCATGCTGCTCGGTTTTGGGCTGTGTTTCGCCAGTTCCTCAGACGTCTCATCACCCGCAAGTCTCTTTCGATCTGGTCGAGCCATCACTCACGCTGCGCCCCCTAGTCCACAGGGTTGCTGAAGAGAAGTGATTTCACAGGAACATCGTTCGGCATCCTTACGACGCGACCGGGCCACCGCAACCTATTGACTTTCGCCAGCTGTGCAACGGGGTTCTCTCCAAGCAGCGCGTGCAGCTCATGGTTCATAGTCCGCAACACCTTGTTCGAAAACCTGTTCGAAAACTCCAAGAGCGTTGAGGCCAGAAGCGTTGATGTATCGATTCCGTAGAGAACTACCGGTCGTATCAGCTACATCGTCAACTTTTTACTTCGTCGCACTAGACTCGATCGAAGTGGTCATGCCAATACCCCCACCACAATTGCATGTCTGAGAAAAAAGAGCCGTCGATGAGAACATGGTCAATTTGGTTTGTTGTACGTTGGTCAGGTGATCTCCAGGTTGTTTCGTGGATGTCTTTTTGGGGAAAGCAGGTTCTTCGGACTGCCAGTCTGCGGGAAGCTGCGAAGTTGACGCAACCCTGGCCGTTGTCGTTCGTGACGGTGTGCAGGCTGTGCGGGCTAATCACCGGCTTATATATGTTTTCCTTACCGACCTGAGCGTTCATGTCTCCAATGACGATCTTGATGTCTCTACGCGAGCAGCTATCGTAGAGTTTCCCCAGCTGTGCGTAGAACTTTCCTTTCTCTATATCGGGACGTCCTTCGAGAGGGCAGTAGGCATTGAGGATGGTGTAGTTGTAGAACCGGCCTTTTATTCTCAACAAACACAACGTGTCGCTGAACGCCTGCCACTTAATCGCACGACTCTGCATCCTGCCCAGCACTATAAAACCGGTACCCAGCTCATTGTTTGTGCCGCCCTGCGGCCACAAATTCGCCGTACCTTCTCTCCTTTTCGGTAAAGCTCCTGGAGCGCAACGATGCCAAACTGGTGAAGTTCTAGCTGATCCAGCAGGATCCGGTCGGCATCCGAGGCGTTAAGCGATCTACTGTTACATGTACCGTGCTTCTAATCGTCGGCCTTATTTCGTCACTAGATCATTGCGGGTAATTTCGGTTCGTTTTCAGTTCTTGATTGTTCGTAGTTTGTTTATTTTAGCATGCTGCTTTACTAGGGCTGCGATACCTAGTCTCGCGACGGGGCCGCCGTATTGGGTGTAGAGGCGAGACACCGCATTTCATAGTTCATCGTCCACTTCGGATCAGTCGCTGTTCGAGCCGCCCCCATCCTGAAAAAACAGACGCTTAGACAAGCTGCTCTCCAAGGAGAACAACTACCGCTTCCCTGTCAGCATACGACCAAGTTCCCACCGGTTTCCCAATCTTCTCATGGTTGCTCGTATTCCAGTCGGTTCCACGTGGAGTTAAGAATATCGTTGGGGCATTATGCCTTAGACCACACTGGGATCTATTTTATGCCGACTAGCACGGGTGTACTGCTGGTACGCACTGCCCAGCCGGTTACCAAACCTAGTTCGCCTTAATATCGAATCAGTGTCAGCTGAAAGAGATGGTCAAGATATTCAATACATCTTCTGAGATTTATTCCCGATTGAAGGGATTTTGTCTTCTGTTACGACACTACTTTATGCGTTTTTAAATAGGCGCATTGTAACTCTTTTTCCTATTTTTTTTTAAATAAAGTGTATGAAAACTAGCCCCCCCTAGAAATTTTCCTTTGTTGCGCCCATGGACACCGCTCTGGTGCTCTCCGACAAAGGCTTTCTGCAACGGCCTCAGTTTATTGAACAGGATGCGGGAGAGAATCTTGAGTCCGTCTATCCAGTCCGCTGGTAGTTTGTCTTCGGCCTAAATTTTCGAAATGTGCCGATGGATTGCACACAAGAGCCCGGTTTGATAAATTCGGATGGAAGGCCGCAAGCTTCCCTAACTTCCTAGCCTTATCCAAGCCTCGAGCATACACAGCTTGTCCATACCATTCAATTTCTCTCCTGTTTATGTCGACGGCTCTATCCTCTTCGCCGTTCATCAACACCTCGAAATACTGTTTCTATGTTGGTCACCCACGTCTCTTCGGTTATCAGGTTCCCTTTATTGTGTTGCACATGCCAGAGATTGGCGCCGTCCTGTTTCTGATTGCGTTTACCATTTTGTAGGAACTTCTTGTGTCGTGCATGGAGCAGCTAGCCTATGTCTCCGTAATAGATCGTGCTCACGTTCCTTGCGTTTATGGAGCTCTAGCTTCTCGATAACTCTCCCTTATCTGACGAGTCACATGATTTCTTTGGAAATTTCATTATAAAAAACTATTCAAGAAATCCAAAAACTAAAAAAAATATTATTTTAAACGGCAATGTTGCCAAATATATCATTCTATCATGAGCAAAACTTGAATTACATAATTTTTCCGGCAAAAAGAACAAATTTGGCAACACTACCATCTATAATTGAATTTTTGTTGGATTTATTGACCAATTTCCTTCATAAACAATTTATCAGTTCATTTCTAGATTGTAAGAATTTGTAGTCATAATTAAAAGGAAATGAGGATTTTTGACAGAAAATGATACTTTTACCCAAAAAGTGGAGGGTCCCACAGTGCCCCTTGCTGCCTCGAAAGAGCGTCAAAAAGGCCGCAGAGTATTTGCCCATCGGGTTCGTCGTTTCTCCGTTTACTTAAGGGAAAACTTTATCTAAGTCTCTGAAAACTTGACGATCTTCCGAGGCGGCTAGAAGCTTGAAAATCCGAGTTCAACCTGTAGGGCCTTTTCTTTTTTGCTTTCGTCGACCAGTTAAATTATTTCTTTATGTATATGAAGTTAATTTATCATTCAATTTATCATTCATTTCATATTGGCGTGATGTTTTTCACCTCATAAATTAAAAAAAATCTACCATATTTTGTTTAACCATCAAGTTTTGCGACTCACGCGATGAGTCTTGAAATGTGCACATAAATTTTAATTATAATGAAAAATCGCTATTAGTTAGTATTGATATTTTTTTGTCATATCAGTTTTAGGCTTCGACGAGATTTATGAGAAAAAACGCTACATCTCAATTTGTTCATGAAGGTTTTTGGCTGCGTGTTGTACTTCTGTGTCAGAAATTTTAATCTATCGTTAACATGTGAATAGAGATGTTAAGGATAGAAGAATGATAAGAAGGCATGTCAATTTTGACTAGATCTGAGATTGGCTTTTCTCATCGTTGAAATGAGGAAAGAAAAATCACACGACTTCCAGCTGCTGTGGACGACAACTTGTTTGTTTTGTTTGTGATGTGTAATTCCTTGCCTCCCAAGTAAACTCAGCCGTGCAGAACGTGCAAATAAGTGCAATGGATAGAATTGATTCTTGAATTTTTTCCTCATTGACCTTTTTTTGGAATATCTATAATTTTAAAGTAAAAGTCTTCGAAAAACGCCAGTATCAAAGAGTCGTCCTATCATTATTAGTGAGTTTTTCTATTTAACAACATTTGTTATTTGATCGTATTCGTGTTCCACACTCTAGTACTCATTAGCCATTTTTTCATGCTTTTATTTCACGCATGGCGGATCACTTTTAGCGGAGATCTTTCGGAAAATTTGGGCATTATATAAGCAAAAATCGGATAAAATGCAGCCACCGCACAAGTTTTTTTTGTTCACCGCCATACGAACATAAATTGCAATGAATTTCCGTTGAGGAAACGGTTAGCCAGACTAACCAACCGGGGTTAGGTAAAAGCAGAAGGATGATCAGTTGGTGAAAAAAGAATTATATTCCATCCATCTACTGCAGGGAGCTCATTTGGAGTTGCCGGATTATTTTATCTCTTAAATGTATCTACTTCATGTGAATTATTATTGATTAAAAATTTCATCTTGCTCAAATGTTATGACTATCTCGACAACGCTCGTTTATAATCATTAAAATTAAAGGACAAACTACACTAATCGAACCCGGCAAGTAAAGAGTTAAAAGTGTCATTAAACAAAAAAAAACGGACAAACATAACAACCGCACAAAACTCACGAGTCCACCTTTCTTCAGCCTGTGAGCTAGCAGACGCAGAACATCAAACATAAAAACGAACAATAAGGAGTTAAAAGGAAGCAAAAAACGCATCTTTATGGGGGCAGATGTTGAGCGTATCAGCGTTATTTAGTTTACCTGACCGGCTGCTTCTGTCCTGTTTCTCCAGCTCGAAGACGTGTATATCTTGAATGCTTGCGGTTGTGGACCCCCAAAACCGAAACCAACCGAACACGGACTCGAACATCCGAATGGGAAGAAAAATTTGATCATTTTGCGATTGCTTTTCTCTGTGTGTGTATATATATTGCTCCACCGCAAATCGTGGTAGAGTTTCACATGGTTTCAGTGGAGCAATCAACCTCGATGAGACCCTCAACCACTAGAACGCACTTCCTGTACGAAGAAATTTAAAACAGCTTTTACAGCCGTGTCAGCTGGCAGCTGAAACGATCGTTTCAGGGTCTCCTGGATGCTCCTACAGGTACAATTGATTGGGATATATTTTGCGATTTTTTGTTTTCCAAAGGATCGACAAATTAACTAACCTTCAGTAAAACTAATTTCAACTTGTTAAATATTCTCTTCTTCTACGTAACATTCTTCTTAACAGCATTTTGAATAATAATAAACAATTGGATTGCAGGGCTGGTCCAACCGATAGTCCTGAAAATCTTCAGTTAGTTACCTAGAAACCTTCCTTTTCTGCAAAATTTATGGATATAAATCAATAAACCACAGTTAAAGTTAAGAACATATTTGTTTAGCTAACCTTCTTGTGCTATTCTATGGTGGTAATAAATTTTACCTGGTTTGCATACACTGTACAAGCCAGGGCAATTATTGCAAGCTTCAAATCTACTTTAAAACTCATCATAAAAAGGCAGTAAAAGTCAAAAGCGTTCTCCTCCCAAGTTCAGCCTCAACTAAACAGGCATCAATAGCCCGAATTCGTAAAATATTTTCAAGTAGTAAAATTTATTACTTACCTGAGCTTGGTTCATTGGGCAGCCAAGACCTATGCAATTGACTTTGCTAATTGCACCCGCAATTTTCTCACTTTCTGCCCGAACTGTAAAACATGCACCGAAATGGATTTTAGGGGCGTAACGAAAATGTTCAAGGTTGTAAAGTTTGTTCGATTTTATAGGCCTGCCTTTCGATGCATTCCGGGAAAATGGCTCTAACGGCATGTATGCACTTCGATATGGTGGCAGATGAAACCAAGAAAAGTCAGTCAATCATGCATGCTGGCATTCGTCCCGGTTGGACCGTATTTCTTCGCTCCACCCGAGAAGGAAGACAATTCCTGCGAAGCTTCGAAATTATAATCACCACCATGAGGCACCGTGAAGCACTTTTTGCTGTGCTTTGTTTCATTTGCGCGGGGGTCATTAAAGGCAATTTAAAGGTTCGTTGCCAGTTGTTGAAGTCACTTTTGCAGCGGAAGTCCTCAGGTGGTGCAACATTTTATTTCGAACGATGATGTCCAACAAAAAAAAGTGTAGTCAGCATCAGCCAATGTTCTACCAGCTGCTGATTTTGTTTTATGTCATGCAAATCTCTTCTCCAGCTGATAAATGGTTTGATTTTGGAACAAATAGTTGAAAAAATCAGTGTTTTTGCAAAATTAGTGACTGCCCAGAGCAACTATCATAACATCTGGATCCTTTAATAAATAATCTTAACCACAAGTCCAACTTTTGTAGCGTTCCGTCGAGGCAGGTGTAACAATAATCACGCGAATAACATTTTGAATTCAATTCCAGCCTTCCTCTCACTCACTAGGTGCATGCGCAATCGGCGACCAAACATTACAGCCGAAGGGTCCGGTTTTCCCTTCGAGCCGCGTAAGCATGATTTTGATCAAGCGTATGTTTTTGCTCGAAACGGGAAACTCGAAACTGAAATGGCCGTACCAGGGCAGCACACCTTGTGTCTTCAGGTTTTATGAATTTATTTCAATTCACGCACAAGACGGTTCGGCGCGAGCAGCTGGCACTTTGGCCGGCCAACTTCAACAGACAGCCAGCAGTAAAAAATCGAGACAGCTTTTACATGATTATAGAGCAGGCGCGAAAAGCTGTCGGCTAGCAAGTGTAATCAGTCATGGTCTGATGATACGAGGAAAGCATTCTCGGCAGCTCAAAGGCCAAATTTTAAAATAAGCTCTAATTACAGCTTAATTTCAATGTCACTTAGCAGTGGTTTGTGTTTAAAGTTCTAGTTTTAACGACGGTGTTTCAATAAAAGCTTTTTTTAATCGACCCTTGTCACTCGACTCGAAATTCGAATGTAAAATGCATGTTCAACATTAGTAAAATATCTTTGCACAACAAATCATTTTTCATGAACACAACTTAGCATTCAAATTTTGTTTTTTTCTCTCACTAATCGTTATTTTGTTCGGGTTTTTTAAAGAGCACAGGTGTGAAATGGAAATCTAAGAATGCAATCATGGAAAAACTGGTCAGTATTTAAGTGCTCATGACTAAACATTTCTCATCTGACTTGTATTGTTGTTGTACCTGAAAAATAACGCTAAAAATAAGCCAAAACAGTAATGAACTTAACCTAGCTGAGCTGGGTTTCAACAGAAGTAACCAATAAAGCCGTAGAAGATGTTTTAAAATATACCAAACTAAATATCGATTTTCTGCCTCAAAATACCTCTAAAAATTCGTGACATCTAGGAGAACCGCTCCTATAGGCATTAGAGTGAGGTAAAGTGATCGATTTTCCAGAACCAAGTTTTTTTGGTTCCTTCTGGGGCCCCAAACAATCATAAACTTACCCGGATGGCGATTGATTTTGTCTCCGCTTGGCGCATTGCATTTAAAATTTGTATGAAAATTTACCAGGGCCTACTTTTTTGCATTTACCACTCTAGAGAGCTCAGTAATGCTCTATTAATACACTGCATTACGTTGAAGTATAGTATTCTAAATGCCTTACAACTTTGCCGAAGACACTGAAGAGCTAGAATGTCCCTAAGAAGAGCTATAGTTGTTCAAAGTTGAGTATGTCGAATTAAATGCTGAAAATCTTGTTCTCTGCCAACACTACCAACCCAATGTACCGGCGTCAGTAGGATTTCCATCAGAAGTCACCTATCGTAAGGAGTTTTTACACTCAACTGGATCAAGCAAACAAATATAGGTCAATACCCTAGGCATAGGTAGGATCTACAGCGTGTTTCAGAGGTTACTTCTGGTGAAAATGTGACTGACTGCAAAGTTGTTAAGCATAAAAAACCTACCGTTTGAAGTTCTAAAACGTATGGCTTAAGCCATTTTTAGCACTTTAGAATGGAAAATGCAAAAAAGTTGGTTTTTACATACAAATCTTAATACAAATTTAAAAAGCAATGCGCCAAGCGGAGACAAAATCAATCGACTTCCGATAAATTTAGGATTGTTTGGGG
Organism: Wyeomyia smithii; assembly: GCF_029784165.1. Taxonomy (NCBI): domain Eukaryota; kingdom Metazoa; phylum Arthropoda; class Insecta; order Diptera; family Culicidae; genus Wyeomyia; species Wyeomyia smithii. The sequence continues at coordinate 251,013,699 of NC_073696.1, forward strand.
ATACACGTAGAACATTCCATATACAGCCGAAATTCGTTGGTTGGAACACAACTGCCACCCATCTAGCGAATCGTGTTCGTTAGTTGGATGAACTGACAACTGGGCAAATTTTTCAGAGGGGAGCGCCGATTGTTTGTTTTCTACCTGCTTTGGAAAATTTCCTAATTTCATTGCGGTAAAACTATGTCAAAGAAAATGAACTTTGCTCATCTGTCTTGCTGCTGTAGTAAATATTTTATGTATTTGGTCAATACTTTTTCATACGAAAATTCCAACGAGAAGCAAAATGTTATAGCGCAAGCACATCACTCTGCTTCTTGCCTAAAAAATGGAGAAATGCTACGGTGGATATTTCCGGTGAAGGCGTTGAAGAAATAAAAGAACAAACAACCGAACAGTAAATCTCTAATTACACACAAAATGTTGTGAATTTATAACCTGTACGTTTCAAATTACGCGATTGATTATGCCAGAGATGGTCTGCATGAAGTGTCCAGTTAATAGCGCTGAGAAACAACCTTATTACAGCCCAACTAGCGAACACCCAACTAACGAACCTTCAACTAACGAACATCCAACGAGCGAACCATCACTGTATCACATATAACGACGCCCAGTGGCGTAGCTATGGCTTGGTGGGCCTGGTGCGATACAAAAATGTGGGCCCCCAATTAAAATGGCGGGGCTGTTTTTTTTTTTCATAAAGTGCGTGTGGGCTATGAAGGTAGAGCTACAATCAAGCACTGCTTGAGTTGCTTTGCGTGCTTTACCAAGTTTGCTTAGGAATTTTGTAATATTTTTTAGAATATAAAGTCGTTTTTTGAATCAATATTGTTGATTGTGCTTCCAGAAACGACGGAAAGTATCAAAATACTGCCTTGATTATTCTCTACTGTATTTTCTAACTGAAGGCTCAAAAATATAACGCATAAATTGCTTTATATTTTTGAGCCTTCAGTTAGAAAATACAGTAGAGAATAATCAAGGCAGTATTTTGATATCTTCCGTCGTTTCAGGAAGCATAAACCTCATATTATAGGAAATATTTACCGAAACGCATGCATTCTTTAAAACTGTCTAATGCCTCTATCTAGTTTTCTATATTCAGAGAACAACACCCCGTAGAACATCTTACTTCTAGTCTTGCTTAATTTTTTCATAAGAAGTAAATTAGCCTCCTGGTTTGCGCGTGTGGTACAGTAAGCGTGTGAAAAAAACATCAAATGTGAAAACGAAACCAACAAATCCAAGTAATTGCAACTGTTGCACGTAAAAATTTACGTAACTATTAAACAGAGCATTATTTTGCTGCTACATTACATTAAATTTCATTTCATTGAATTCATGACTTTTAATTTCAAAAACAACACAAATATATAGTCACCCACTCACCCGCATACGTCGTCAGCGCCACCTTCTGCACTAGATGCAACGTGTAATATACACAGCGTTGCCAGGTATCCAGATTTAGCTGGATTATCCAGATTTTTGAACATGTATCCAGGATAGACAGATTTGATGTCCAATTATCCAGATTTTTCGAGAATGATCCAGATTTAATCCAGATTTTATTTCTCTGTTCCGCAAAAAGGTCATCACTTCAAATTTGGCGCAAAATTTTGCAATTTTGTCACCTTAAATTTAACGTACCCCAAGACTTTTATCCGAAGAATTTCTCTTTCACCCCACGAAATGACTTCCAGATTTTTTTTGACTTTTCCAGATATTTAAAAAATTACCTGGCAACGCTGAATATACATAGCAAGGAGAAGCAGAGTACAAGGAGACGGAGATGCCACGAAGCAAAACAGTGGGCAAAATGATTCGGGGCTACACCGTGCGCTTTATGTAACTTTGGAAAAACACCAACGAAGAGATATCCGCTCTGTGGTGGTATTCTTCATTCTTCGCGTGCCGAATCATCGACCGAAGCACCCAGCTCAAGTGCGTGATACCTAGCAAGCAAGAGCTCAATTTTTGTTCCGCTTCTAGTGCGGTGCGTACCAAGTCTGGTTTTCAGCATCGCAAAAATCGCTCCTTCGTTACGTGTTTCCTCGTTGCATCGAATGTTTTCTGCGATCGCCAAACATTCAACTTCGGCGTCAGTCGAATCACGAATCATGGTCGGTGTTCGCAAGATTTTGGGACCCCCTTTAGTGGTGGGCCTGGTGCGGACCGCACCAACCGCACCCCCCTAGCTACGCTACTGACGACGCCCCACTCTAATATGCATCTCATCGCTCATCATCCAATTTACCGTAAAATAATAATAATAATTTTAATTATATCTACTTCTCGATTCAGTTGATGGTCGGAAGTTCTACAATAAATTCGACAAATAAGAGCGATGTGATGAATATAGGTGCCGAGATGATTATAGGAGCGGTTCCCCTACATAAACTAGAAAAGATATATAAATTTACTAAATTTAACTGAAGCACTCCGCTGAAAGTAAGAAAAACCAAAAGCAAAATAATCAAAAATGCACCCTGAAATAACTAGTAGCACTTTTTTGAAGCTTAGGAAAACAAATCAAAAATCTGATTACCTGGTCCAAATTCAGTCAAAATTCCTACGGATAGTAAAACAGCGAAAAGGTCGCGAAAAAATTTAATTCAAAATTGAAAAGAAAACGTTTCGATGGAGCAGAGATATGCCTCTTCAACCAAAAAACAGCTACCGTCGTTCGAGGCTTCTTTGGACACAGTTTCATCATGTTTTTTTCAGTAAAAATACAATCTTATACATTATCTTCTACATGTTGATAAAACAATGTATTTTGCACCATATTGCATAAACTGTTCTCCAAAATTACTCGTTTGTGTGCTTGTCAGTGCCGTGCGGAAGTAAATTATAGTTGCTGAAACTCTTATTCCAAAATCGATGTTTTTGCTGAATTTTGGTAAACTGATAACTCTATCGAAAAAGCTATTCCTCTTCTATATTTGCTGATAGCCAAATATAAATTATTAGATTTCAGTTGAAGATAGTTATTTTTGCAAAAATATTGGAAGCGGCGAATTTTTCATCAGCCATTTTGCAAAGTTTATAGTCTGCAAATGCACGACGAATCGGCCATTGGATGCGGTCAAAGTCAAATAACAAATCGTTTGAAATGATTAGTTTCAACGCAATGACAACATTCTCGCCTTTTAGCTTCTGTACATTACAATTCAAAATTCTGCTTTAGCTTCTGTGCATCATTCTGGCTCCGGAGATACTCATATTGGGTGGAAATCGGCCATTTTCGGCTGTTTTTGGAAACCCATATTGGGTGTTATTTGGTCACTTTCCGCTGTTTTTTGAAAACCGGATGTCGCCATCTTGGATTTATAGATGGCATTTGGAGACAATTTCTGGCCTCTGAGCGCCATTATGTTTCCAGAAACACCCTTATTGGGAGATATTTGGTCATGTTAGGATGTTTTCTAGAAACCGGAAGTTTCCAACTTAAATTTAAAAATGGCGTCTGGAGTCGATTTTTGGCTCCTGTGAATCATTCCGATTATTTCAGGCTGTTTACCAGAAAAACTGGTTGAAATATTAGTTCAATTTGTCTAAGAAACCTCCCCCCCCTTTTAGAGTTCGAAGGTGTGTCAAACCACCATAGAAATTTGTGTTTGATTTTTATTAGAGCCCTTCCATCCAGAATAGGGAGGGGTATCGAACCACAATGATAATATTTTTGCTCCCAAAAATCTCAGTATGTCAAATTTGATTCTATTGATTTTTTTGGTTCTGGAGTTGTAACTAAATTTGAGTTTCATTTGTAAGAGAGCCCTCTTTTCCAGAAGAGGCAAGGGTGTTGAACCACCTTTCAGAAGAGGGAGGAGTGTCAAACTATTATGGACATAATTGTTACCCAAAAAAACACTCACATGCCAAATTGGGTTCCATTTACTTGATTAGTTCCCGAAATGTGCGAAATTTGTTTTATTTGTTTGACCACTTCCTTAGGGAAGAGGGAGGAGTGTCGAGCCACCATGGAAATATTTTCGGCTTCAAAAACTTTTACATGCCAAATTTGGTTCCATTTACTTGGTTAGTTCCCAAGAAGTGCGAAATTTGTATCGTTTCTATGGGATCCCTCCCTTACGGAAGAAGGACATAAATATGGACATATTTGTTATCCCTGAAAACATTCACATGCAAAATTTGGTTAAATTAACTTGATTGTGGGACCCCTCCCTTTCAAGATAGGGAGGGGTCTCGAACTATCTGAATCAGCTTTCCCGGCCCTTTAAACCCATATACACAATATTTGTCGATTGCCGATATCCTGAGTAGCCTTGTCGGAAGCAACAAACTTTTTTTGAATAGCAATATCAAGATTTCTTATTCCTCAACGAATTCAAATGAAACAATTCGTGACTGTTGCATACATATTCGCGTTAAATATAAGTAAAAATCGTTGAGTTCAATTAACTATAAGGGGAATTACAATTACATGAAGTTGAACAGCTTGGAAGAAGTGCCAAATAAAGCCCCGAACGACGGTAAAAAATAATCTTAGATAGATATCTAATAATTTGAAAAAGCAACTAGGGTAAGGAACGGCTTAAGCAGTAGCGCCTATTTTAATCAGTCGAAGAAAACAGGCCTCAAACTCCTGCATTTTTATCAATATCGACAATTTCAATGATGGAAACGAAAACTTTGATTGTCTAGCTGCCTTACGAATATAAGTAATACCGTTAATCACAAAGAAATCTGTGAACAATTGCAATTGAAACAAATCGACCTATATTGCAGCCATTCAGGAGCCACTTCGGGTGCTGAAAAAAAAACGCCTGCAAAACAGATGGAAACTGCTTAAAATAGGTTCGGGGTGATTGGAATAGTGTCCCTCGGTTCGTAACTTTAATTGATTATTGTTAAAGTTTGCTAACTAGTTTTACAATCTGAAAAACAAGTTCTGATAGAGAAAAAACGATAGCGAACAGATTGATATACTACTGTTTGAGTTTCACCCAACACATTTCGAGTATTTCGTCTGAAAACACAGGCGGTTCCTAAAGCTGCTTAAAATATGTTCCCTACCCTATGAACCAGAAAAAAAAACAAACTCAAGACAAAACTATATCAAACTTAATACGAAATGCATAAAATACTTTCGTAAATATAGCTTGAAGCATCTTAAAACAATTCGACATAATAAAAACGATAATGGGTGAAACCTTCCAAAAACAGAGCCGATACTAACTACTGCTGAGGAAAGTTGGGATTTCAATACTATTTCAAATGCATTATCTGGAAGATTTCTCGAATAATTTAAGAATTTTGGCATTTCAGAGTGTATTCGAGAACATAAAAAGAGAGAGTGATTGGACAATGCGTTCCGTATATGTTTTGTTTAACGACGATTTTTTATTTTTTATTATTGTATGTTGGATATATTCTTCCGATATATGGTTTTTCCAACTTTTGGCATATGTAATGATCATAAAAAGTTGATACGAAAGGGTGTTCATGCAATCTGAGTTGGTAAATTTGATCGGTCTCGTGCCAAAAAAGGATGAAAATAGTCTTTTATTGAATCAGAGATCGAAGGATTGTTGATGGCAAATGATCGCAATCATGCGTTAGTTTTCTAGCTTATGGCTATGAAATACCAACATGCTCGGAAATTAGGTTTAGCATATATATACACTAACTTGTCCATGCACTGAAATGCACCGACAAATGATAAACATACAAACTTGATTGTAAACCGCCCTTAGCCTTCAAAACCAAGTGCTTGTTGTGGTGACCCCAAAAAAAGTTTCGAAAGATGAGTGTCGTAAATTTTCTCTTTTTTGAAGCACTATCAGAATAACCGACTTCCGGTACTGGACACCCAAGTACCGGACGGTCCGAGAAAAATTAATTATCACTTAACTGCTTTAAGCTGTAGCAGCAAAATATTTTCTCCAAAGGTACAGGAAACAGGTCCGAGCTGGACTTATTAGTTATTTTGTATCGTATGTTTCGTTTATATGCGAGCAATGTAAAGTTGTTATACAATAACACAGTAAAGTGTTTGTTGGTGCATCGAGAAAGTTTTTTGATTAATTAGTTTAGAACAAAAAAAAACGAATGAGTAAAAAAAAGTATATCTATCATAATAATCACCAGAACAAAATTTCACACTTTCGTCGACTATCAAATTTGTCACTAACTTCAGACAACGGTGGGAAAACCAGTTAACGCTCATTGTAAAACCATCAGGGTACAAATTACAGTTCATTTTTCATTGACCTTACCCTATCTGGCCAGCGCGGCTGGCTGTCAGTTCACTTTTTCGGGTTTAGATTACCTATTCCATAGCGTAAGTGAGGAGTTATTCCCGTTGGGAGTAAGTTAATAAATTTCACCCCTTACCGATGGGCTATGAAAAATTATCTGAACTACCGCACTTGAATGGCATTCATATCAACGAGGATCTATGGCATTATTAGGGAATCGAATTACGCGACGTTATCGGTTAGTTAATAAATGTTAGGTTATTGAAATGTTACAAGAGAAAGTTGAAATTCAGAATGTTTGTTTTTCAGTCATTTTAACAATTACCCACCAAAGTCTGAAATGTACAAAGATCACAATATTGTCACTTTTTTGTCAGTGGCAAATCGTGCTTGAATGGGTGATAATGGCTTACAGCATTGAATTGCAATAAAAGTAATAATAATAAGTTATAAAAATCCTATCAGGCCACTCCGTTAGGCTACAAACAGGTCGAGATTTCCGCTATAAATATCAGCACCCTAAATTTATATTGATGAACGTGAGATGGGAAATGCTACTGTATTATATACATATATGTGCTGGTTTTCGGGAACAATAAAGCTTTTTCGACAAACATTGAGGTGACTGTGCAACCGGTTGCACAGCGACAGTGCAGTGTGAAAGAATTTGATAATACAGGTTTTCTAATTTGATAACTTTTCCTCGGAAGTTTTTTCAATTTTAGTGACTATAGTGCAAAATAGAAATTAGAAACCCCGCCGAAGAGTGTTCATATGCACGTATGTTGGGTGATTTGTTCTTCTTTTAGCAACACGGTTGCATACAATTTACGCTGCATTACTGGCAACATGGCTATAATTTAAAGCTCTTCAGAACTATTCAAATATTACATAACGCTGAATTTGACAATTTTGAATACTCACCCACCCCCACGTAACGCAATTTCACATGTTTGCCCCACGCAGTGTAACGCTTCGCTGAATAATGTCAGCTAGCGCTATGCATTCGCCTGAGCTATTCACCTCAGAAGTGACTCTCCAACTTAAAAACCTAGACGAAATCACTGAGGGGTGCGACGTTGCACAAGCCCTAGAGGAGAAGTGCGGGGTGGAAGTGACCACTGAGGCAATCCGTCTCCGAAATGGTCAAGCGGGGACCCAGGTGGCCACTTCTGACTACCATTGGCAGACGCGAACCTGGCACTGAAGTCAGTATTCCCGCTGGAAATACTGCAGCAACCAGATGTTTGCTTCAGACGCTCTAGGGAGAATATAAATCCTGGACCTGTGAAGACCTGATAGGAGCAAGTTATACGGCGTTGTGAAGGTGCAGGTCATTAAGCGAAGAATTGCGGTGAGTCTCCCAAGCGCCTAGTATGTTCCGCAAAACGAGACGCCAAACACTCTCTGGGAGGTCGCAGGTGCCCAGTCGGTAAACCGGCTTCAAAACCACAAGCATAAATGTGACGCAACTGAACCTAAACCACTGCAACGCGGCTCAGCACCTGCTATTCCAAGCAGCCTCTGAGACATTTTCAGACATCGCTATCGTATCGGACCCCAAACGCATCCTTTCCGGAATCGGTAACTGGGCGACTTTAACGATTAGGTTCTTGAGTGGGGAACAAACCAGATTGGTCAAATCTTATTGGAAGCTTTGGCAAAGCTCAACCTAGTTTAGGCCTACGTTGGGACCAAATGTACATACAACAGAAATGAAGTGAAGTCGATCATCGACGTGGCATACTCCAGACCACGACTGATCATGAACTGGAAGTATGACGATGGCTGCACCAGTAGCGACCAGCAGTCGGTTTACTATTATGTAGACAACTTGAGGCGGCAAGTGATGGGTAGAACCAACACTTTATTGTCCGCGGGTGGAAGACATCGTATTTCGATGCCGGGGTATTCGAAAAGGTAATTAGTAAAGAGCCCGAGGAGGCAGTTGACACCGCCCGACCACTGACCGAAAAGTTGACATACTATCACGGGCATTTGATGCCACCATGCCTAGGACTCGCCAACCTGCGAATGGGAAATCAAAGGATCTCTGGTGGATTGACGCAATAGCGGACCTTCACAGTGCGTGCCTCCGAGCAAGACGGAGGATGCAGAGAATCCAGAATTCCAGATATAGACCAGGGGTGGTCAGCCAACCTGCCGAACATTTAATCCGCAAGTGACAACAGCGGGGGAGGGGGGTTGATGGGGTACGAATGAGGAACTTATCGTGACAGCCAACTCTTTAAACGTGAGCAAGGCACCTGGACCAGATGGAATCACTAAACTAGCTATCAGGATGGCGATAAAAGCGCCCCTCGGGCTGCTCCGGGCAGTCATACAGAAGTGCCTGGTTGACTGCTTCATCCCGGATAGGTGGAAACGACCGAGATTGGAAGGCTAGGAAACCGCTAGGGCCTATCTGCTTGCTGGACACAGCAGGCAAGGTGCTTGGAAGGATTATCCTCAACGGATTGGTGAAGTACACGGAGGGTGGAAAGGGTCTGGCAAGTAACCAGTTCGGTTTCCGGAAGGGTAGGTCCACGTTGGAAGTTATCCTCTCCATCACCAAAACGACGGAGATAAAACTCTAGCACAAAAGAAGGGGCATTCGCTATTGCGTAAGCGTCACGCTCGACATGAAGTATGCGTTCAATAGCGCCAGCTGGGACTCAGGAGCATCAATAGGCGCTTATGCTCAGGAGCATCCATGTACCGGTATCGCTATAGAAGATTCTGAAAAATTACTTCCAGAATCGAGTACTAATTTACAACACGGAGGAGGTCAGAAGTGCGTCCCAATCACCGCAGGAATTCCGCAAGGTTCTATCCTGGGCTCGGTGTTCCATCGAATGTGTTGTGTTAAAATGTTCCATCGAATGTGTTAAAATTCAAGTTCCCTATAGGAGTTGTGATCGACGGCTTTGCAGATAACATAACGCTAGAGGTCTACCTCGAGTTGATCGAGGAAATCCAATTGACAGCCGCGCACTGTATACGCAAGGTCGAAGACTGGATGCACTCGAGCAAAGTGGAGTTAGCGCACCATAAGACGGAGGTCACGGTTGTGAATAACCACAAAATAGTGCAACAGGTGGTTGTCAGAATCGGAGACTGCACCATCACCTCAAAGCGATCTTTAAAGCTCTAAGGGGTTATGGTTGACGATAAGCTCACATTTAAAAGTCACGTCAACTATGCTTGCAAGAAAGCTTTAACGGCTATTGCAGCACTATCTCGAATGATGGCGAATAGCTCAACGGTGGATGGCAGCAAGCGTAAACTTCGTGTCAGTGTGGTTTAGTCTATACTTTGGTATGGAGGCCCAGTGTGGTCCAAAGCGCTAGCTACTAACAGTTATCGTGGTAAACTGGAGAGTACCTAAAGGCTCATGTGCCTGAGGGTTGCGAGTGCGTTTCGTACAGCTTCATACGACGCAATCTGCGTCCTGTCCGGCATGATGCCTATCAGTATAGCCATTAGGGAGGACGTAGACACACGTGCTTCGACCAACGTGACACAAGGGGCATAGAGATACCAGAAGATCATTATCGATGATCAGATGGCAGCAAGAATTGTCTAATCCCACGAAAGATAGATGGACGCACCGACTTTTTCCGAAGGTATCCTGATGGGTCGGGAGGCGCCATGGAGAAGTTAACTTCCGCTTGACACAGATCCTGTCAGGTCATGCTTGCTTCTGGCAGTATCTACACAGGTTCGGGCATGCGGGGTCCCCCATGTGCCCCGAAAGCGTACATGCAGAAGAGGCTACTGAGCGTTTCTTCTTCGTATGTTCCGTTTTGCGCGTGCGCGTGCGCGGAGCGACATGATGGTAGTGAGCGGGCCAGACATTACTTCGGACAACCTAGATCAGAGGATATGCGAAGACCCTAACATCTGGAGGGCAGTTTGTGCAGCCGCCTTTCAAATAGTCCTAAAATTGCAAAGCAGGCGACAGATTGACCCCCGACGCGCCAGTGTTAGCTAACTGCCAGTCTCCAGGTTAGATAGCTAATTAGCTAGGAGACTTGATAGAGCCAGGATGTTGCACAAAGCACAGAAGCCGCCTCCCGAAGCAATCCCTAGCGGTCGTCCCGTCGAGTATTATGGGCTGGAGATTGAAGGGTTGTGTGGGTCGAACCCTCAGGTGCTTAGCAGCAAATTTTCCCTCTACCTGAAATGAAAAAAACCTAAATTAATCCACCTAGCGATCAGACCCAGCCTTTCTCATTCAAACTTATTATTTGCAAAAATAGATTTACATGAACGCTTCAATCCAATAAATGTATATTCACTCTTAAGGTTCTAAAAAAATGATGTTGTAATCCATACATATAAAAATGCAGTCCGGTCTGTCTGTATGATCCATAAAGGCTCGAAAACTACCGAACCGATCGACGTGAAAATTTGTATGTAGGGGTTTTTGGTGCCGATAAAGGTTCCTATGATAGTTTGAGACCCCTTCCTGTTCTGGAAGGGAGGGGTCCCATACAAATGAAACACAAATTTCTGCACATCTCGAGAACTAACCAACTAAATGAAACGAAATTTGGCAGGTGAATGTTTTTAGAGGTAACAAATATTTCCATAATGGTTCGACGCCCCTTCCTCTTCTGGAAGCACATGTTTCTGCACATCTCGCGAACTGATCAACTGGCAACATCCGGTTTCCGGAAAACAGCCAAAAATGGCCGATTTCCACCCAATATAATAATATTCGGATCTAGAATGATACACAGAAGCACAAATTGACCACAGCTACCATTTTGAATTCCGGCGACTTCTGGTTTCTGAAAAACAGCAGAAAATAACAAAATACCACCCAATAGGAGTGTTTTTTAACCAGTAAAAAAACAAAGCCTTGGTGCTACATTCTGATTCGGAACTTGACCTTCTGTTTATTTACACACAGACTTCGCAGCCGACTGTTTAGTGTACAGGACAATTGCGGGGCTAGTGCTACGATCCTACTGACACTAACAGTATCTCCCGAGCCGAGACTCGAACATACGACGACTGGCTTGTTAGGCCAGTATCGTACCTCGAGACCATCTGGGAGATCTTTCTTTAACCAGTATGACGTTCAAAATCCAGAAATTGTTTCCAAATGCCATTATGAAATCCCAAATGGCGACTTCCGGTTTCGGGAAAACAGCGGTAAACGACCAAATACCACCCAATATGGGTATTTCCGGAATCGTAATGATGCACTGGAGCCACAAATCGACTTCAGACAACATTTTGAATTGTAAGATGGCAACTTCCGGTTTCTGAAAAAACAGCCTGAAATGGACGATTCCCATTATATATGAGTAGCTCCGGAACCAGAAAGATGCACAGAAGCAAAAAATTAATCACAGACACCATTATGAATTGTAGGATGGCAACTTCTGGTTTCTGGAAAAACAGCCAAAAATGGCCGATTTCCGTCTTAGATGAGTATCTCCGGATCTAGAATGATACACAGCAGCTGAAATCGACCACAGACCCTATTTTGGATTCTAGGTTGGCGACTTCCGGTTCCAGGGAAACAGCCGAAAATGATCGAATAACACCCAATATGGGTGTTTCTTCAACCAGAATGACGCTCAGAGTCTAGAAATTATTACCATGTTGAAATCTAAGACGGCGACTTCCGGTTTGTGAAAAACTGCCTAAAATAACCAAATACCATCCAATATGAGTATCTCTGGAACTAGAATGATGCAATGAGCTAATAATTGACGTCAGGCACCATTTTGAATTGCTAAATGGCAACTTCTAGGAAACAGCCGAAAATGACCGAATAATACTCAATATGGATATTTCCGTAATCGAGATGATGCATAGAAACCAAACATTGACCCTGGACACCATTTTGAATTTAAAGACGACCCCTTTTAGTTTCTGGAAAACAACCAAAATAACTAAATACTTCCCAATATGGGTATTTCCGGTGTCAGATTGATGCCAGAAAATCTGCTGAAAATGACCGAATACCACCCAACATAAATATATTCAGAATTAAGGCGATATACAGAAACCAAAAGTCGAGGATGTTGTCATTCCGAAAAAAAAACATTATTTGACTTCGATCATATCCTATGGTCGATTCGTCGTGCATTTGCAGACTTTAAACACATCGCAAGGAATCTATGAATTTGGAACGTTCAAATAGTACGACACCACATTTAAATTATTTTGAGGCCACATATATCGATCAAAGCAGGTATAGTTTTAAATAGTCTTTGTTCTTTCCTCTCCATAACTTTTGAGCCACATATCAAATTGCTATGAAATTTGTTATTTGTAAGTTTGAGAGATGACTCGTTCGTATGACACTAGTTATGTTCAAATAAGTCATGTAGTCTTTAAGATAATAGACTTTCGTTGTTTTATTAACAATTTTATACATAACGGTTGCTTAAGTTCGATTATAATCAAATGAAATGGGAACGTATAGGGCAGCCAAACTTTGAAACCACGTGTTCAATCATAATTCATCAGTTAACCTTTAACTAGCTCGATCATCTGATAATAATATTGATCAAATCGGTTGTGTAGTTTCTGAGATAATGAAGTTTCATGATTTTCACATTTCGGTACATTACAGACGAAGTTACAGTTCGATTACAGTAGAATTCATTAGGGTGTTATGAGGCAGCTAGACCTTTCATTTGACACTAATTTTGTGGAAATCGGGTCAGCCATCTCTGAGAAAAGTGAGTGAGTCCAAGTAGTCTTCGGAATATGTTCCTTTGCATAGCTGGATTTCACATTTTTAAACATAACAGGCAAAGTAATAGTCCGATTGCAAAACAAATCAATAGGGTCTTATGGGGCTACTAGACCTTCCATTTGACACTGATTTTATGAAAATCGGTCCAGCCATCTCTGAGCAAGATGAGTGAGATTAAACAGTCTTCACAACACGTTTCTTTTCATAACTTTTGAACCATGAGTCCAATCTTTATAAAATTCAAAAGTTAAGGGTTTTTCAGGTAGCCCGTTTATTTGAAACCAGATATGTTCAAATCGGTTGCAAGGTTTTGGAGATAATGATGTTTCATGATTTTTACATTTTGAGACATAACCTCTAAACTAAAAATCCGATTACAATAAAATTGAATAGGGTCTTATGGAACAACAAGACCTTTCATTTGGAATTAATTTCATGAAAATCGGTCCAGCCATCTCTGAGAAAAGTGAGTGAGAATAAAAATCTGCACATACACACACACATTCACACACACACATACATACAGAAAATGCTCAGCTCGTCGAGCTGAGTCGAGTGATATATGCCATTCGGCCCTTTGGAGCACTTTTATACTTTCGGTTTTGCAAGTGATTGCTATACCTTTATAGGAGAAAGGCAAAAACCTTTGCGGCTTGCAGAAACATTTTGACGCGGAACTGCCCGGGTATCGTAACTGGTACCAACGAATTGCGGGATTCTTTGAGCCACAGCTTCTCTGCGTGTGTCGCTGATAAACGTTGAGGTGAAAGAGAGTAAAGATGAGACAGAAACTCAGGAAAAATTAAGTTTTAATTGTATAGTTGAAAAAGTACGTCTTATTCGGACGAGAGCTTAAATAGAAATGAGGTAATCTAAAGCCTTTCGTGAGTTTATAATAGTTATTGTTAGGTGGAGGAAGGTCAGCGGTTGTGTTTTTTCTCGAAATAGGTATAAATTCAAAAATAATTTGTAGATATACTTTGAAAAACGTCAGCAAATCCAATGGATTTTTTAAATTCATTCTTGTTGGACATGAATGTATTGTGGAGAGAATATCCTTTATATTTCATGTTCATTTTCAGACGTCAATTACCGATAAACAATTGTATTTACATCGTACATTAGGTAGTGAAACCGATCGTCATAGTAACATGCATCAACTACATGAATAAATTATAGAACTTCGATATTGTGAAACTAAATTTATAATTTTAACCACTTGTCCTGACTAATGGACTAGACCAGACCAATTTAAGACCACATCGTTCATTGTGGTGGATTCAAGAATTATTGAGCTCTTGTCCTTTGTGGAAATGTAATAAATTCTCTTTCCAATGCATGCGTTGAAATTCTTTCCTCATTCAAAAACTTCGACGGGTACAACTTCGAAAAATGAGAATGAAATTCGTTCGGATGTTGTAAGAAAAAAATAAGTGATGGAAAACCTGAAAGTAAACATTCCAGGTTAGAGCTAACTGGACTTTCTAATCTAGTAAAATTGAAGCTTTTAATAACACTGTTCAGTCCTACGTTATCATTCCATACAACCGCCTAGTATTTTTACAAATTGGAATTGGAGCACAATTAAATCCGTTCTGTCTTCTGTCTGTAATATTTTATTATTCTTATTTGTACTTTCCTGTGACATATTCCTTATCCTTGTGAAATATTCTCGTTTTCCAAAAGATCTCTCGGAGTATGGTTGAAAATATTGAAATGAACATGAAGTTGACAGTATCATTTCTCTAAAGTCTAGTTTCTGATGTATTTCTGTGTGTGTGAGTATTTTATTGATTTGTTTATTTTAATTCATTTTTATCAGCGAATGATGAGACGCTCCAACCAATTCTTTGTTTCATTTTGGAACCAATGAAATATACTCAATACCGCATAGAATACCGCATTATTAAGTAAAAAAAATGCTGGAATCACCCGAAATTATCTGAAAAGTTGTCAATAAGTGCATCAAATGTATGACAGATCACAGGTTTGGCATGTTATAATTATGGAGAATAATTCTATATTTCACTCAGCTTTCAATCTATCTACTCATATAACATATCCTTTTTCAAGCTTTGGAAAATTTGTGTAGATTTTAAACAATTCAGCAAAAAGTAAGAAATTTACGAATATATGAGTCATAATGCGTAAAATCTGTAGTCTATAACTTTGTACTCGACATGAAATCGAATTTGAAGTTTTCAACAATGGGACACCCGAAACAATGTTAAATTCTAAGAGATGGCGCTGTAGTGGTAGTGGTAGTAAAATCGAAATTTCTACGAGCATTTTGCTTATTGACCGGAAAAACTGCTATAAGTTACCTTGTTTTCATATTATTCTAACTTTCTAGTAGGTAATTTTATTATATGCAATCTATTTTAATCAAAAAACTTGATTTTCTTATACAACTCCGCTGACTCAATATAGTAGTACAGCAAAATCAAGTTTTTTGATAAAAATAGATTGAATATAGTAAAAGTAAGTACTAGAAAGTTAGAATAATATAAAAACAGAGTAACTAGTAGCAGTTCTTCCGGTCATTAAGTAAAATGCTCGTAAAAATTTCGATTTTACTACCACTACCACTGCAGCGCCATCTCTTAGAATTGAACATTGTTTCGGGTGTCCCATTAACTGCGAAAAATTGAGAATTCCGATTTACATTATTAAAATGTAACGAGATCATTTGGATGATTAAAATTTCACAAATTTATTTGATGCATTGCCTTTTGAAGTAAACCAGCTCTGTAATGCGTGTAACATTCAAAAAGTTAAATAACAGGAACGAATAAAACTATAGTAACCCGAATCATTTCCTAAATCTTTCGTCTGGCAGTGTTCGTCCAGGCTCCCGAATCGAGCCATAAACACACCCGGTTAGTGAGCGTTATCCCTCGAGGGCAAATCAATTCGCCTGTCCCGAATTAAAATTTATGATTGTCAACAGTGGCTGATTCCCCCTGGTTAGAGAGCGCCCTGCAATAAAGGAAAAACCAGCAGCAGCAGCAGAGGGGTAAATGTTCTCCACGAATCGAAAAACGGTAGTTTAATTGAGGGGACATTATCATCCGCTGTGGCCGGCGTGTAAGATTATGTCCTTGGGACAAACCGTCGTCGGTCGCATGCGGAATCATATTTCGGCTAGAGTGTCTCGATTCTACGCTGACTAGGACCGAAGCTTTATGATTTGAACGTTCTTTTCGAGGGGGGTTATGAGAGTTTTTATGTTCGAAGATTAACACGTGGACCATCTTAGTGCAGAACCGTTTCGTAATAAATAACCTTTATGGCAATGAACTGACCATTGTAAATCATTCAACTAACTGGCCGATCGTGTTTGTATTTCGGTATCATTTTAACTTCGGTGGCACCCAAGTTGAAACGTGTTCAACAAAACCAGCTGCTGGGTGAAATTTTTAACTAAACACTTGAATGAGTCCATGAGGGATTAGGCGAACGCCAGCCAGCAATGTTTTGAATTCAGATTAAACAACATCGATAGGACAGCTTCCTTTCAATTTTCGTACCTGATTCGGCACCAGGATACAACAAACGATGTAATTTTATACCAGCTGATGGGCACAATCCGCCTTTTCTTTTTCAGGATCTTCGCTAATCCTGTTTATCTGTGTATGCTTCTACAATCACGATCACTCTGACCGGAACATCTGGTGTATCATTTTTGGACCGATCCAATAGCTATCGCTGTTGAGATGATCGAGTGCTGCTACTTGGGATTAAATCTACCTTGGAGTAATTGAACTTTTCTGTACTTAGTATACCCAACGCGCTGAAATTTTCAACCATCGATTTGGAAACAACAGTAAATTTAAGAATGGAGAAACAACGAACGAGAGGAAAAAAACCTTCTCAAGTTTCCAGGTGTTTCCTTTCTTCGGATTTATTCTTTGTTCCCACTAATGCATGCGTACCTGAATACTGGATTGTGCTCCTTTTCAATCCTCTTCTCCAGCGGTAGGCAGAGGCATCCTGTTGGTTGAAGTGTTTGAACAAAGGAGTTTTTTTTTCGGATGCTGCAGCTTTAGAGAGCCGCAAACCAGCAGCTAGGAGCTGCTTGGGGTGGATGTATAATTATTGTAGAATTTTCAAACGTGGTCAAACTTCAGGAATACTCTGATTATTCTGAAAAATTTCGTGGCGTTTGCTGGACGAAATTATCAGACTCTTACCCGCCAGGGGTTGTGAAACTGTCCGGGAAAGGGGGAAAAATTGCTCCCTTCTTACGATTTAATGTCTGCTCGTGTGCGTGCCCTTCTCGGGGATTAGTGAGAATTTCAGAAGGAGACATTTATGCTGTGGTAACGATGTGCGAAACTGGACGATTAGAGGGAAAGAATTGAATGTTTGTACGATTGTTATGATTGTTTGCTGCGTGGCAAAATAGCTTCCCGTAGAGGGTTATAATTCAAGGACACATCTCTCCCCTTACAGTCATTTAGTCATGCGACTTGAAGAAAATTTTATTTTGTACTTCAACACTTCGCTCGAAGCACTGCCGTAAAGTTAGGAAAGTAAATTTTTGGAAAAAATTGAGTTATCTATTCATTTAAAACTGAGTAAAAATTTCACCCTCGTTTAAACTGCATGCATTACAGGCTAGACAGCAAACAACATACAATTAAAATGTTACGCATGATTTCATCTCAACCGGCGAATAATAGCAGAAAGGTGTTGTTGCATCTCTCTGAATGTACCCTGCGATGCCGGTACACTGCTACTGTCTAGAACAGCTGCAACAAACCAGATTTTGGAAGCAAAATTGCACGAGCATATGAACAAAAGACAACCTCGAAAAACTGCAGTAGTGCAACCAACGGCACCGGTGTGTGCATCTCCAATTCGAACCATGCTGCTACTCCGATCCCGGCGTCACGTCCGTCGATGCCAGCGGTTGCCTCCTTTAGTCTCCTCGAAACAACTGGGGCCCGGGGGTGGTGGTGGTGGCGATGGTAGCTCAACAAAGGTGCGGAAGATGATGATGGATTTCTGCATTTCGTTTGGCGTAATGAAGATTGATGACAATGTGGTCGCGCAGAACAATTCCGCCGACAGTTGTCTGACAGTAGGCACACGAAGGGACCTGAAGAACAAAAACAAAATCAATTTTACCTGGAAAACTACTTTGTGAACAGAGGAAAACAACATTGTGTCAGTTACTCTTGGTGGGCAGCGTGTACGACGGCCTCAAAAGTACACAGTAAGAAATACAGACAAAAAAAAGTATGCAGAGAATGCGAAAAGGTACAGTAACCCAGCATCGTCGGGTCACCTCCTTTCCACACCCTATAACCATTCCGAATTTTTTTTTACTGTGTCGATATGACCATTCGGAATGAAAAAAAAACAGCGAATCGACAGTTGCCATGCGCGCACAATTTTCGCCCAAAAGTGGCTGCTGGCCAGCCGGCAGAACAAAAGGATCGACCGGTGTGTGCGTGTGCAAGCGTTCGATGGAAAATCCTCGTAGTTTTATTAATACCTTGCCCGATACAGGCCCAAGCGCCAAAGGTACGTTTTCTTCGGCTCACGCACAGCGAAAGAAATCAGCTCTTCCTGTGTGCTACAAAAGGAGCAGATGCTGAATGGGCAGATCGAATCGTAATGGTTCGTATCCTCTAGCTAAAAGGATCAAACGATAGATCCGGATACGAGAGGAAATGGGAAACAATATTAATAATCTATATGCAATGCCTGAATGAAAAAAAAAGAAATTAAGGAATTAGTTTTTATTTACAATATTAGGATTGGTTTTTGATACTTACGCGCAACTTAAATTAAATGAAAATTAATATAATTTCATAAACAGTAACAATACCTATAATCATCAGGTTATCAAGCCTAAAAAAAAGTTTTATATAATGTCTCAATAGAAATTATGGGTTCATTTTTTCATAGGTCGACTATAAGAAAAAGAAAGTTCCACTATGGTTATAGGGAGATAGATTTTCAAATGGCCCGCTGAGGTGAAATGTGCAAGCACGACATTTCACGTATTTGGTCGGCGTGCGACCAGACCGAGCCAAGCGCCATTTTCTTTAAAATTGAGTTATTAGCACCAGTGGATGTGCAAACTGATAATCTATGTTCCATTAAAGAATGAAATCATTTGAACAGTTCATAGGCGTGTTATAATAAAAAATCTCTGTTGCTCTTTGTGAAAAGAACGAAATTGCGTTCGACCAGAGTGAACCGTAAACACAGACATGGCATCTAAAGAAAGTGATTGCTTGTGATTTAAAAGCAAACTATGCGATTTATTTTAACCCGTAACTGATTTCTCCGCTCCGGACAGCTCGTTAATACGACTGTCATCAGAATTAGATAAATAAACAGCCAGGTGGTTTTCGTAGAGCCGAACCTTGTTTCAATGGGTACATCACTTTTTTTTCTAGATCTTGTTGAGCCAGACCGAACCAAGTGCATTTTATTTTCATTTGATATTTTTCAAATAAAATTAAATTTTTTCTTTTAACAAACGTCAGGACTGAGTTAATATACGTTTAATCAATAAAATTAGACAATACCCGCTTCAAAATACCAGAGCATTCCATGTTGATACTATCTTAACACTTAGGGGAATTGTGGGTAAAATGAACAGGGGTGGTAAAATGGACACCCGTTAAAATCTCGACTATTACGTTGAAAAATAGTACAAACTTCTTTGGCACCTTATCTTAGAAGCACTAGAAGCTATTTGAGACAAAGTATGCGACATGAAATAGTGAACAAGTCAAAATAATAAACAAAAACAAAAAACACGTGTACATTCGTGGTGGTGATCTTATTTTTAGCCTATAAAAAATAAGGTTTTTTCTAGTGTAAAACAGTATTTTAGAGCGATTTTTCTGCAAATATCTGTACTCAGACCACTATCCAGCAGAAATCATCAAAGGTTAGTAATTGTTTAAATGATTTTCTCGATATATTAAGGTATTTTCAATAATATTTATGTGCGGGTAAAATGGACAGCCCATGGTGATCGTGAAAAAATTGTGTTAATTTCTATTGAAAAATCTAGATGCTTCGTGTTTATATCAGAAAAACGCAAAGGTAAACTCGGACCGATGAACAGATGACCGCCGCTAAACGTACCATTGAATGCGGAATGTCCGTAAAAAAAGCTTCCGCCATTTCTCAGTTTCTTGCGGATAAGGTCATATATTGTTATTAATTCTACGACAAACGGTAAAAATTGAACTGTTGGTGAATGCATAAGTGTGTCACGTGCTATGGAACAACATTTCACTATCTGTAAAAGGATAATTGATGTTCACGCCCAAGGTGTTCATATTACCACCTCCATATGTTCATTTTACCCACACGTGTCCATTTTACCCCCAAAAAACTGCTTTCGAAAATGCTCATGAAAACTCCGAAAAATATTATATTTGAGTATTTCTTCTTATTTTTTGTATCAACCATTAGTGACTCAGTTAATGTGCGCTATCGACTCATAGTTGTAGTGTTAAACTGTGGAGGAAATTGGAAAATGGCTTGGGGTGTCCATTTTATCACCCCTTCCCCTACCCTTGGTACGCTGTGGCACCAGGAAACAGAGCAACAGAAATAAAGCTCTGCTTAACTATCAGCTGTATAACTTTTGATACAGATTGGACTGAGAGTTAAAGCAGCGTTGATATCTATGTATTACGTTTGACTAGTGAGAAAAATTAGCTTGTTTAATAGGGCGGTTCGATTTGTAGGGGATCAAAAAATCGCTTAGGCACATATGATTTTCGGATTCTAGGGATCAAAATAAGATACTTTGCTCAAAAAACCATACCTCTAAAATGAATTCTGATGTCCCTTGTACTAACGTGTAGGTACCCAAAAGGTCAAATTTCAAAAAATCCTGTGTTGACCCATTTAGAGTGCCCCAATCGAGTCCAAATGTATGACCGACCCCCACTAACTTTCCCTCTTTGATGGCGAACAGAGTAGTTCGTGTTATTTTGTGGTGATATTTAATCGTTATTTTACGTGTGAAATAGTGAAGTGATTCACGGTAGATATATTCTAACGTGTTTCGGTAGTGAATCTACACAAGGCTAAGTACAAGAACAGTTGCTTAAGCAGCTTGTTCGCATTAAAGTTTGTTTAAATAAAATCCCCCCAGCGCATTAGCTGCGGTGGTGATCATTTTTTTTTTTGCCTATCTCTTGTTTCCCTGCATGTCTGTTGGTATAGCGTCCCGTGTTAACGTGTGTTGTGTGCGATGATTTGTTCTGGCTGTGGAACGGCAATTGTCCTATCGGATTTGCCGTTGAAATGTGTGGGCTTCAACTGTGCACGTTTGTTTCACTACAAGTGCACTGGACTCACCAAGGCAACGGCAAAGATTATAACAGATAACGATAACCTTTGCTTCAAGTGTGATGAATGTTTATCAAACCAGTGTTGTGGTGGGCAGCATTTGGTTTCGGACGTCAAGCGTATCGAAGAAGAGATGAAGAAATTATCTTCTCTCACTGATTCGGTCATTGCAATGCGAGACCAAATATCGGCCCAGATAAACAACGCGTTGAGTGCCGGTGTTGAACAGTTGAGATTAAATGTTAATGAGTCTCTTGAAAAATTATTTTGTGAGCAATTTGAAAAATTGAATAACTCAGTTTTGGAATTAAATACGCGTCAGAATATAGCTGCGATGAAAGATGCTCGCGTGCGGAATGGGCCGGTTCCTTCTGAATCGGACCAAATCGGCAAAAAGCGCAAAATTGAATATGATAACAACGATCAAAATGATGTCTTTGATGACGACGCAACATTTGCGGAAGTCGTTAAAAGACACAGTAAAAGTAAAAAAACGAGTACAAGTCAAATGATTAGTAATAGTAATAATAATAATGGTTTTAAACCGGCCAAACCTAAGACTCGTCCGGTTATTGTGATTAAACCTAAAGAGTCCAAACAAGCTTGCGAGGAAACTCGGAAGTTTTTGAAAACTAACTTAGATCCAAAAACACACAAAGTTAGTAATTTTAGGAACGGTAAAGATGGTTCCATTATTGTTGAATGCGCTATTGGCGAAAATGTTGAAAATGTGAAAAATGGCATTGAAAATAATCTGGGTGAAAATTACAGCGCTGTTGTACCCACATCGGTGCCAAGATTGAAAATAGTGGGCATGAGCGAGAATCTTTCTCCTGATGTTTTCATTGACTATTTAAAGAGTCAAAATGAAGGCATCACAATAAATAATATAAAAGTAGTAAATACCTTTGAAAATCCACGCTTCACTTATAACAAGTATAGCGCGGTAATAGAAGTTGATTTAGAAGCGTATAATAGCTTATTAGCTGCTAAGCAAGTGAATGTAGAGTTTGATCGATGCTTAGTACTTCCCGCGATAAACGTGTTGAGATGCTTCAAATGTGGAGAATTTGGACACAAGAGCATGGATTGCAAAAATTGTGATACATGCTCTAGGTGTAGCCAAAAGCACAAGACATCTGAGTGCACGTCTACTGTATTGAAATGCGTTAATTGTTTAAAAATGAATAGAGAGCGTAAAATGAACTTGGACGTCAACCATGCCGCATTCAGTTCAGAGTGCGTGATTTATAAAAGACTTTTTAATCAAAAGAGAAGCAGCTTGCGTTTCAATAAATAGCAAACAAGTTCCAAGAAGAGTGTGAATCACATTGATTTTCTGTATTTTAATATTGCAGGGTTGACAACAAACTACGTTGCATTACGTCAGGTTGTTGAAGATAAACGTCCACTTTTAGTGTTCTTATCAGAGACACATATTGTCGATATTGAAGCATTTGATCAATATAGTATTCCGGGATATAACGTTGCTGCTTGTTTATCACACTCTAGACAAACTGGCGGTGTTGCTATTTATGTCAGAGAATCGGTTCAGTTCGAGCTTTGCCGAAACGAAGCTAAGGATGGTAACTGGTTCTTGGGCATTACAGTAATTCGTGGCATGAAGTTGGGTAATTTTGGTGTTTTATATCATTCTCCTAATACCAGTGACCAGCGTTTCCTTGAAATATTGGAAAACTGGCTTGAGGAATTTCTTGATTTTAGTAAATTGAACATATTGGCTGGTGATTTCAATATTAACTGGCGTGATGATGCAAATTCGAATCATTTGAAGCGCTTAGTTGAATCTTTCAATTTAAAACAAAGTGTTGACGAATATACGCGCATTTCTCAGCGAAGTAGAACTTTGATTGATCATGTTTATTCCAATTTTGATTCTATTCGTTCAGTTACGAATTCCGACTTGAAAATAACCGATCATGAGACATTGATGATTAATGTATTAGATATAATGAATGATTATAATGATTTAATAAAATTGAAATGCTGGAGAAAATATTCGAAACAGGCTGTTTCGAATCTTGTTGAAAGAAGCTTGGATTTTCCAATCGCGGGCCGTAATTTAGATGATTCGGCAGCTGTTCTTACAAACATCTTGAAAACGTGTACGAATCAATTAGTTGAACACAAATTAGTTTCTCTGAAAAACTCGAACAGCTGGTACAATTTTGATCTTTTGCGCCTTAAACGCAAGAGGGATAAATTGTACAAAAAGTTTTGTAGGTCTAACAGGCAGAATCATTGGAAGGAGTACACGATCGCGCGTAATAAGTATTCACAAACGTTAAAAAAGACGCGTTGTGAATATATACAGAGGAAGATTATTCAGCATCAATACAACAGCAGAGTTATGGAAAATTTTGAAATCTTTATTAAAACCTAGTAATAATAAACCGCGGTCCATAACTTTTGATGGCACATTAGAACAAACAGAACAAGTAATTGCTAGTAAGTTCAATGATTATTTCATCAATAGTGTTTCATTGATCAATCAATCAATTGAACTGGTCGATGAACCGGATGAAATAAAACAGCCGACTAACGTTAATAGTAGATTTGATGGTTTTCACCCAATCACAATGGATGACCTTAAAAATATTTGTTTTTCATTAGGTAAAACGGCTGGAGTAGACAATGTAAATGCTAGGGTCATTCAAGATTGCTTCAATGTTATTGGTCACACTCTGCTGAACCTTATTAATAAATCATTGCTAACTGGGTACGTGCCTAAAGTGTGGAAAGAATCGTTGGTTGTTCCGATTCAAAAGGTTGCTGGAACGATTAAAGCCGAAGAGTTTCGTCCCATCAACATGTTACACACGTTAGAAAAGATATTAGAACTTGTTGTTAAAGGTCAGCTGTTAGAATATTTAAATAGTAACTCGTTATTAATTCCGGAACAATCTGGCTACCGGGAAGGCCATTCGTGTGAAACCGCGTTGAACTTAGTACTAGCAAAATGGAAAGACAACTTAGAGAATAGAGACACAATATTTGCTGTTTTTTTGGATCTAAAACGCGCTTTTGAGACAATTTCTAGGCCCTTATTGTTGAACACAATCAAGCGCTTTGGAATTTCGAGTACTGCATTCAGATGGTTTGAGAGCTATTTGTCTGACAGAACTCAACGGACTGTTTTTAATGATTCGGTATCTAGTCCCGTGGAGAATGATCTTGGAGTTCCACAGGGAAGTGTATTAGGGCCCCTTTTGTTCATTATGTATATAAATGACATACGACGAGTTTTACGTTTTTGTGATATCAATCTTTTTGCCGACGACACCGTATTATTCATTGCAGCTAAGAATGTAGAAGAAGCCGTTTCACACTTGAACGAAGATTTACGTTCTCTAAACAGATGGTTGAAGTATAAGCAATTGAAATTAAATATAGATAAAACTAAATATATGATTTTCTCGCGCACCGTTGTAAATGACGATGTCTCTGTTTTGATTGATGATGAGGCAATTGGTCGCGTTCGGGAGATTAAATATCTTGGCGTGATTATTGATGACAACCTAAAGTTCAACGCTCACATTGACAATGTCATCAAGAAAATTGCCAAAAAGTATGGAATTCTATGCCGTTTGAAAAACGAATTAACGATTAGTAGTAAAATACAGCTATACAAGTCAATCATCTCTCCACATTTGGATTTTTGCCCTACCTTTTTGTTTTTAGCCAATAACACACAATTATTGAGGTTACAGCGTTTGCAGAATAGAATAATGCGTTTGATTTTAAATTGTGATAGATTAACTTCCTCTACCTTTATGTTGGACGCTTTGCAATGGTTATCCGTGAAGCAACGAATTGTCTATTTGTCTATGGTGTTCATTTTCAAAATAATTAATGGTTTGCTACCTCAATATTTGTGTGATCGAATTGAAAGAGGAAGAGATTTTCATAGATATAACACTAGAAACGCGGATGAACTAAGAACACCTTTCTTTCTAACAAGAGCTTCACAAAATTCATTGTTTTATAAAGGTATAATTTTTTTCAATTCGATGCCAAGACATGTTAAACGTGCACCAACGCTTGCGGAGTTCAAGAGACAATGTATTTCACACGTGAAAGTTTCTGTTGTACAGAACGAAAATTAAAACTTTTATAAAATGACGAGAGTTTATCTGACGAAGTTTAAATAACGGATTTATTTTGGATGAACTATTTATTTTTGGAACCTATCTATTTATTTATTGTTCTATTGAAGAATGTAACTGACGAAGTTTTTACGAACGGATCTGATTGTGTTGTAAAATTTTATTCATATTTTATATTAGATCTTTTTTAATATGTAATGTAATAACAAAAACTACTGTGTTCGTCACGGTGGTGATGATGGATTTTTTCCTTTATGTTGTTGTAGCTTTAAAAAATAATAGAAAGTGACTACATAAGTTTGAGCCTCGCGCGCGGAATTCAGATATAAATGGATTCTTTAACAATGCTTAGAGAAAAATCATGAAGTAGTTGTGGTTAGTCTGGCTGAAGGTCATGAAAACCCTGTGCTAGTTTTGTGTAGCTCTATAGCTCTTCACATTCTTACCGATGTGAATCAAGTAATCAGTTTTTGAAGAAATTTATATCTGGAGGTAAAATCAGTTCGTTTTTTTTTTTTTGTATAACTGATTTAAATGTGACTACATTAATTATCTATAGATAAATCGTCCAGCTCAAACCTTTGTAGGGGTATGTGGCGGGACCATCATCATCATCATCATCATCAACTTTGGAGGGCCGACCCACCCATGCTAGTGTTACCCCCTTGGGACCCCCCTAGGGGGTCTCCCATACAAAAATATCAAAAAATATCAAAAAATCACCATTTTTGGCACTTTATATGACGAAAATCAGTGAAATGGCTATTATTTTTCCGCACAAATGAAGTTTCTAGGAAAAAAATGTTTTTTTTTTTGTTTTTGGATTTTTGTTTTCTCCTGCTTCACATGGGATTCGGTCCTGAGTCTTCAGCGCATACATACACAATTACACATATTTCTGAGCCATTCTCATTGCAGATGGCGTTTGCAGTTGGCGTCCCCTTGAACATAAAATCGTATATCACTCTGTTACATCATATGTAATATTTTTATTTCGACCAGTCAGGCGAGCACCGCTGGTATGCTACCACAACGGCTACCACGCACGGACGCTCCGTTTCCACTGTTCCCACGCACACTGTAGAACCAGAGTGAATAAATAGAGTGACGCAGAGTCTGAAACCAGAAAACCCAAACGAACACTGCAAAGTCGGGTGTTTTCGTCAATGAAATAGTCTGCTGGGAGGCAACAAAAATCCATCCACTGTTTCCTCACAATCGGATTCTCCGGGAACCGAAAAAAAACTCACATTCCTTACTGTTTTTTGTTATTACACAAAACGCACTTCATTTTATCTATCTCTATCAAACTTTATCAAACGAACTTGTTTTAAATTTAAATAAAATAACTATCTTTTCACTCTGACAATAACAACACTCCGTTGAAGTCAACTGGAACCAGGGTTGCCACATTTAAATCTGTGTTTTCCCTTGAAAAAATCTGAGCATCTGTATAAGAAACAAACATATCTGTAAAAAAAATCTGTATTGTTTAAACATAAAAAACTTTGTATTTTTCAAGTTTTTATGGTACACAAACAAAATTTTTAGCTAAGAAAGGTGTGAGGAGTTGAAAATATGTTCAATTTGCTTAGAATTTAATAAAATAAAATTTGGAATGTTTATAAAAATTAATGTCAATTTCGGAAAATCTGTATATCTGTACTTTTCGACGAAAATCTATACACCTGTACATACAGATCCTGTACCGTTATTTCAGCCAAAAATCTGTAAAATACAGATTAATCTGTACATGTGGCATCCCTGACTGGAACTTGAGCAAAAAGGGGCTGCCAGAAAAATATTTTGGTGGATACATAAAAAAAACGTGTTGCTGTTTTGACTGAATTTCTCTCTGCGTCACTCTATCTCAGAGATGCCAGATATACAGACAAATCTGTATTATACAGACTTTCTGTGTTGCGATACAGACACGCATAAGCCTACAGATTTTATACAGACATTTAGTATAATACAGATATTACACAGATATCTGATATTACACATAATGGTTTTACCAGTATACACAAAAAAACGAACACAAAAACCAAAAGTCACTGTAGCCGTTGCTGGAAAAAGTGAACTAGGAACTGAACACTTTGCTGAACATATTAATCTTGCGTTTTTGAGAGTGAAATCATGACAACGGGAATCGAGTCAGGCTATCGGGGTTTTTAATCGGCCCCGTGGGCACTAATCTGCCTGTTTCGCCCCTAGTAACAAACAGCTGATTGTCTCGATCGATTGCCATGCAGGTGAAAAGACCGTTTGTTCTATTCGGAGCAATATCCAACGTTGAAGAATTGCTTAAAATGTCCCAAACCATGAAGGTACTATTTTTATAACCGCGAGACTTCTGCCATCATGTATCAGTTTAGCTACATTACGGCGAACGGCGATTTTTATCACGGGAAAGACTCTTACTTCTATGTGTTACTTAGATTTAAAAGATAAATTAGTTATCGATTAATCGACCAACTATGATAGACTCGAAAAAGAACAATCAAAACAAGCAATAAAACAAAACAATCTGACAGGTCGACAAATAATTAGGTATCAATGTATCGGTAACTTTTTTTCGCAGCGGTATACAGACTTATACAGACATTTTTATGGATTATACAGACTTGCCAAAAAACAGTCTGGCATCTCTGCTCTATCTATTCACTCTGTGTAGAACTAGTGTAGGTTTCGTATAGGATAGAAACGTCAACATAAATCATTCTACATCGTCCGCCAAAGAGTCAACACCTAAAATAAAAACCTGAAAGTGAAAGTGAAAGTGAAAATTGTTAAAGTCAAAATATATTTTTTTTAGTTTACAATGAACCCGCAAGATAAAATAGCAACAACATCATCAGCTATCGAAAACCCAATGAGTCATATACCCAAGCATGATGTTGCTGTTTTTGGTGTGTCTTCTGATTTGAATGATAATAATTTACCAACCGATCTGGATATCTTGAGATATTATTTTTACTTAAGCGAACGTGCAAAAACAGAACAAAAAAAGTTTTCTTATAAACAATTCTCTAATCACGTAACAGATAGGTTGGTTGGAATTTGGGAAAAACTTGGTATGGAAATAATTTCAAAAAAATATGTTGCTGTTAAATTGAATAGATTGGTTGACAAATACCAAGCCGAAATTAAGAAGACGAATAGAGACCTTTTAGTGTTTACCGGTACTCTGAACGAAATTTTTTATATTGGAGCATGTAAATGCGATTTGACGGCAGCTCAATGTAACTGCGGTTTGGTTCCAGAACGCCTCAAAGAGTTTATGCACGATCAACATAAACAGAGAAGACTAACAATTGATGCATTTCTGATGGAAATTGAAGAGCAAGGGACATCGTCATCAATGCCAACAATGCCAACATACGAAGATTCTGATGATACAACATACGTAGACGTACCGATGACGGTTGATGAAGATGTTATGAATAGAAGCACAAGTTCACAATACACAGAAAGATACGATTGTTTTAACTTTGCCTTGATGTGTGACAGATTTGGTGTGTCTGATAGAGTAGCGTCAGCATTGGCAACCAGTCTTTTCAAAGATTTTGAAATGAAAGATCAGCATGGCGAACCTCTCATCATGGATGAATCGAAAGTTCGTAGAGAAAGAGAGAAATGCAGACGAATAGTGCTCCGCAAAAGGTTTGATGATTCCAGTTTAATAGCGTTTTCATTCGACGGCAGAAAAGATGATACTTATACGAGAGAAAAAATTGATGGTAAGTATCATACTAGGATGGTAAAAGAACCTCACCTTGTTATTTTGAGAGAACCGAATTCCCGATTGATTGGTTACGCAAGACTGGTAGAGGAAAGTGCTGAATACAAAACAACAAAATTGAATGAATTTTTCAACGATAAAAACATATCTCTGGATGCATTGATTGGCATATGCACTGACGGTGAGCCAACTAACACTGGCACACACGGTGGAATTATACGAAGATTCGAATTGCTGCTAAAAAGACCATTGCATTGGTTTGTTTGCCTTCTACACTTCAACGAACTTCCGTTTCGACATTTGTTTGGGGTTTTGGATAAATCATCCACCACTGGACCAACATCAACAACCGGGAAACTAAGCAAGCAAATTGAAAATTCTGAAGCTCTTCCGGTAAGTCATTGCTATCACTCATTTATTATAATTTTCTAACATTTTGAATGGTGAAATCATAATCAATTTATTTAATTATTATATATTTTTAGGTGGTGAGCAACTTTCAGAGAATTGCGTTGGAAAATATGCCTCCTGTTGCAGAACAGCACGAATATTCCACCGATTCGCAGTACGTATACGACATGGCACATGCAATTTCTAATGGCGTGGTTTCTGTGGATCTGGCTAACATAAAACCAGGGAAAATTGTACATTCTCGCTGGCTCACCAAGGCCGCTAGATTATTACGATTATATGTGACAATGAAAAAACCACCTAAAAATTTAAGAATTCTAGTTGAATTTATAATTAAGGTTTATGTGCCAATGTATTTTAATATCAAGTATTACAGCTCTGTCGTGTACGGTAGTGTATTATTTTTCAAGTACATTACTTGGGCACAATTTCTGGAGCCAAATTTACGCACTGTTGTCAATCATGTAATTAAAAATAATCCATATTTTGCACATTCGGAAAATATCTTGCTATCAATGTTGTTTGATGATAGGAAAGAGGTGCGCGACTCTGCTATCAAGAAAATTTTACGATATCGAGACAACGTTGAAGACCCATCGGAACTAAGAGAATATAAAAAACCAGATATAAACTTCCATTGCTTCGATTACACGAACATGATCGATTTGACTGATAAAAATAACGTATTTGAACCACCATTCACGCGAATCATTCCGTATGAAACATTGATAGCATATTTAAATGAAGATGATTCACCATTCACTGATCCGCATATTCCATTACATATACAAGGAACGGAACAACACGTTCAACTGCTAGCTAGCGTTTCCAAACGAGTAATATCGGAAAATGTAGAGGCTGTTATGGAGGCGACATTAGAGAGCCGTGCGAAATTGCCCAGAAAAGACTTCAAACAATAATTTTTTAGTTTCTTTCCTATGTTCTGATCGAATAAATTTTTAAAGAGATAACAAAAATCCAAAAACAAAAAAAATACATTTTTTTCCTAGAAACTTCATTTGTGCGGAAAAATAATAGCCATTTCACTGATTTTTGTCATAGAAAGTGCCAAAAATGGTGATTTTTTGATATTTTGACGTGGGACACGTCTTTGTTTACTATACTGGGATGCATTCTGTAAAATTGGAAATGAAACGGGCAAATGTTGCGTCAGATTTCAAACGCTAATAACAGCATAACCACATGATGGATAACAATAACCAATATGTTGTTGGATAGATAAAATGTATAACAATTTTGTAATGTGTTAATTATCACTCTAATTTCATTGCTAAGCGGTAAAATTGATAATAATTTCAATAACAAATTTACGCGAATAATGAACCAATTACATGCGAGCATTCCTAGCACAGACGACGTGAATGGACACCATCCGTTCCCTGTGATATTCCCTGTATCAATTTCGAAATAAAAATTGACAGAGTCTCCCCGTCCCAATAGGTCAATTTATTTTTGCTTCCATGAGCTTAGACTAATATGATGTCTCGAAGGTAAAAGTTTTCCTAAAAGTTTGAAACAATACCCATCCTTGAACAATCTCTAAACCTGCGTGTTAGGTACTGTAGAACCTAATAAAAACTGATGTCTTGAAAGAAAACATGCCAGTAAAAGCAACAGTACCAGTGGAGTATAGAACCGCAGGTCTCTCGTCGTCTATGATTGCATTGGTACTCTTCTATACGTACTGCAGCAGTACTATTCGTATTGCAGTGGTACACTTTTGTCCGTACATTTCTATTCGTATGCAATTGAGGAAAAACTACAATGCTGCTGTTGATGGTGATTGAAAGTTTATTTCATAAATATGATTGCCATGAATTACTCAACAAGAATTGTAAATTTTTGCAACGGATATTTTTTAAATTTTATCTTCGATATTCACTAAATAATCGTGACCGGATAGTATCGAAAGAGTAAATTCCTAAATATATACATTTATAGAAGAGTAAGAAGTTGCGAATGCTTGTGATTTTTTAGTTTATTTAGTAAGATTCGTACAGAATCTCTTTTTATATTTCAAAACTGTTAGATGATATATTATTATTCTAAGATTTACCATAATAAACGTATATTTCCTGTCTTCGTAATACAGCGAATGTAGTTGCAGGCAAATGAAAAAATTGTCAAGCAAAAAATAAAAATGTAATTGTGGATTTCTACGATTTTTTGCTGGAACTTGTTAGGAATTTTGTTCAAAATATTTTCTTATGTTTTCCAATTGATGAACCTTTGTAAGGGCTTCCATATTATTTTGAAAGTAATATCCATACTATAGATTTGATTTAGTTAGAGTTAAATAAGACAAAACCATTCATTATGATAACGTAAGCATTATTGGATTTGGTTTTTGAAGATATAGAGATAATTCTGACTTTGACGCATTATGAGAAATTCTTGGTGCTTCTTCAACAAGCACGATATGCTTGTGCCTTGTTAAATACATATTTTTTTGCAAAAAAAAAATACTAAAGGCATAATATCGCCAAATATAAATGATATTTCTTCGAGTGTTGTTGAATATATTCCAAAAATTGATTTCCAGGGGAGGCTGAAAATAAACACATTGATTCTGTCTGCAGACTCTGTATATTTTGTAACAAAAAATCCCCTAATTACAGTGTTTAGTCCCACGTCACCATTTCATACAACCCTAGGGCTGTATACCTTGTAGTATTTTATATTTTTGTATGGGAGACCCCCTAGGGGGGTCCCAGGGGGGTAACACTAGCATGGGTGGGTCAGCCCTCCAATGTTAGTGGGGGTCGGTCATACATTTGAACTCGATTGGGTCACTCTAAATGGGTCAACACAGGATTTTTTGAAATTTGACCTTTTGGGTACCTACACGTTAGTACAAGGGACATCAGAATTCATTTTAGAGGTATGGTTTCTTGAGAAAAGTATCTTATTTTGATCCCTAAAATCCGAAAATCATATGTGCCTAAGCGATTTTTAAATCGACCCACCCTAATGTCCATGTTCTCCTGATACTTGTTCACTGTTTTACCGCATGCACCAACCTCCCGGCCAAGTGCACGCAGCGATTTAGCCACTTCTCCCTCGGTCTTCCTCTTCAG
Source organism: Wyeomyia smithii (assembly GCF_029784165.1). Lineage (NCBI taxonomy): Eukaryota > Metazoa > Arthropoda > Insecta > Diptera > Culicidae > Wyeomyia > Wyeomyia smithii. The sequence goes on from NC_073696.1 coordinate 251,046,365, forward strand.
CATCCTTTGAAGCTTCTTGTCGCTCAGGGTCGTTGGCCGTCCAAAACCGGGCTTTCTTTCAATGCTCTGATCGTCGTCCAATAGTGTCAAGATGTAGTAGATGCCGGAACGGGCACACCCGGCGTCCACAAAGCGGAGTAGCTTCACTTTTTTCGCCATCACAGTTAGAGTTTGACTGATAGAGCTGTCAATTTTTTCTTTGTTAACTCATAGGTTACTATGATTGATAATGCATGAGTAGTTTCGTCAGTGCGCTTAAAGGTAAACTCATGAAAAATCGTCAATTTTTGTTCATTTTTTTGCCGCAAACGTTATCAAGAGACATCGCTATGCGCTTTCCTTGATATTAAAGGTGCTTTTGACAATACATCCTATGCTTAGATCAATGCAGCTCTCCTGAAGAGAAGAGTTGATAACACTACAATGATCTGAATTCAGAATATGCTCCTTAGCAGAGAATTCACAGCTATGTTGAGAAAAGACTGTCCACAAGGAGGAGTCCTCTCCTTCCTTCAAAAGGTCAAATATATGACCCATGGTCAAAGAGTGTAATACAGGCTTTAGTCCCAAGACATACAAAAAAATCCAAGCGTGGGAAGCTCCCACTAGTGTTTATCGAAAAAAAAAACCTTAAAAAACAACGCCGCTGCGTACTTTAACGCACTTTGGGACCCATACGAGAAGAATTATTGCACCTTTAAACGGAACGGCACATCGGCCCACACGGCCATCATAGTCCGAGCGTCTCTCTCTCTCTCTCTCTCTCTCTGAGTATGGCTTCTGCCAGGCTGAATGCCAACGCGAGCGATCGGGCGAGATTCTTGCCGTAGATCAATAAACAACCGTAAGTAGAGCTATTCATTAACCTACGGCAAAAATCTCGCCCGTCGCTCGCGTTGGCGTTCAGCCTGGCAGAGGCCTATCTCTAATAAAAACTGGTATAACTTTACTGCCGTGAGATGACAAAGTGACGTAAAGGCCATTTTTTCGAATATGGGTTTTTCATGCCAATTTGTTCATTATTCGAAGACCTATCCTTTGGTATCTTCCGTTTCGTTGTTACTTATTCGTACGTTGTATAGGTTAAAAAAAAAAACAAAGTGACGTAGACACCCATTTCAATACAAAAGTGGCGAGAAATTCATGCGTTTTTGGGCCGTACTGAAAAACTGATCACTTGGATCTACGTCACAATGTCATATCACGGCAGTTTAGGACCCAATTAAAACCATCGAAGCAGCGCCAACTACAGATGGTGTTATGAACAGATACGCAAAGAGTGAGGTCGAAAACTCCAAGTGAACCGTCAAATCGAGGCTCCAAGTGTGCAAAGTAAACAAACTCAGGAGTGTTACTTTTCGTACAGAATGTGTATTGTAATCAGTATAATTGTTGTGAACCACGTGCAATTATGGTTTGAACGGAAAATGTGTTCGTTATGCTCGTATTATGAGTGATGCATTGAAAATTATAAAAGTGTATAAAAGCTTTGAAACTCAGTTATACATCCTTACAAAGCTTCGGAATTTCATTACACTTTCTAGTGCGTATGAAAAGTCATGCGAAATTAAATGTGGTTGCCAGAACTGTTTGGAATAGAATATTAGCAAAGGGTTGCCATATTTACCGCTTTTCTCTTTGCGTATCTCTTTAATACAGTCTCTAGCGCCAACTACATGTCGAGTAACGCTTGTATTACTCTACTTAACGAATCCTTTCGTTAATCAACAAAATTTAATGTGTTTACCTGTGTTTTCTCACCTTACTCACCACAACCGTGTTACCCAGTTTCATAAATTTTGTTTTGAAATTTAGCGCGAGGTGCGAGCTAATGAAATTAGATCAAGTACCCATTATATTATATTAAATAGAGTCCTACAACAATGAACGATTTCACACTGAAAACAATCGCCTCAGACTTAGTTCCAACCAACTATCTTTCAGTGGCAAATAACGCCCGTACTAACCGCGATAAACGAATCAAAGTTTTACTGGAAAAGGTAAACTATTCCGCTATCACATAAACAGTAGAATATTCAAGCATACAAATTCTAGAAAAAACTTCCAGAGAATGGATGGGATAATGCCACTATAGAATATTTCATCGGGGAGCTAGCCCTAATGGATAGCAACAACTTCATCAATCCTTGCGGAATGGGAGAACGTGAAGGAAGAGTTATCTGCGGTAAGTTTCCAGTCACGATGAAAAACGTTATGAATTATTTGTCGCATTGTAGAACTGGTCCGCAGCCGGCACTTCAACTTTGCCCACGGCGTTGGGCGATCGGGTAATCTAACTGAGCCGCAACCCAAAGCAACTGGTTCGACAATCATGAGCAATCTTACCAACAGTTTATTGCTCGATTTGATACGAGAAGTTGGTGTTAGAAGTTGTAAAAAAGCTATTCTTATGCCGCTGGCAACTGGTATGACGGTAATGTTAACTCTGTTGTCGTTGAAAGCAAATCGACCTGAATCTAAGTACGTGCTATGGTCTCGAATCGATCAAAAATCATGTTATAAAAGCATAAACACCGCGGGTCTAATACCGATTGTTATTGATACTATAACTCGGAACGAGAATGGTCATGACATGCTTGGAACGAACGTTGATGCTTTTAAGTCTAAAATAGAAGAGCTAGGAAGCCATAACATCTGTTGTGTCCTATCAACGACAAGTTGTTTCGCACCAAGAACTTGTGATAGTATTACAGAACTAGCGGAACTTTGCGAACGAAATGACATTCCACACATAGTTAACAATGCCTATGGCTTACAGAGTACATATCTTACTCATCAGATAGAGCAAGCCGGACGCCATGGGCGTATAGACGCTTTTATCCAAAGTACTGATAAGAATTTGCTGGTACCAGTCGGTGGAGCAATTATAGCAAGCTTTGAAAAGTCGTTTCTGAATCAAATTTCAGCATCATACCCTGGAAGAGCATCTGGTTCCCAAACTTTAGATGTGCTAATAACTTTACTATCCTTAGGGAAAAATGGTTATTTGAAATTGGTTTTAGAACGTAAAGAACTTCATCGATATCTCCTGGAACAAATGAAGGAGATTGCTGCAACATATGGGGCAGCGTTGCTATCTGGCAAGAATCCTATTTCGATGGCACTGACATTGAATCATTTCGACTCCAACGCAGACATGCTCGGTTCCATGTTACACCTTAGAGGAATCACTGGCTGCCGGGTGGTCAATTCCAAGGATTGTAAAACTATAGCCGGTCATAGTTTCCAAGCGTGGGGTGCTCACTGCGACTTTGCATCTGTTCCGTATCTGACCGCAAGTGCTGCTATCGGTGTTAGTCGTGACGAAATTGATACCTTTCTCGAGAAACTAAGACGTGTTTTCCAAGACTGGAAAGCTGAACATACTAGCGTTGCAAGTGATAAAACGGATCAAGCAATTTAAGGTTAATTATGTACTTATAAAACTATATTATAAATTGTTTTGTTATTTACACTTCAAATCACTATGTTCATTTTCACTAATAGTTTCTGAATCGCCACCGTATTCACGATCAAGATAGTTCAGATTGGAGCTTGACTGTTTCAGAATTTCTGGATGCTGTCTAATCAGCTGATTAGTGTACGCCATGCTGGACAAAATAGATTGCAAATTCCAATCGTTTCTAAGGAGCGAATATTCCAACTCGAAATGTCCATGACGAATGCAGCGTATGCTTACACAATAAGCGACCGATTTAAGACTCAATCCAATCTCGTGAATCAGAGTACCCATATAAGCTTCGGTTTCATCGATGGCATGGATTTCTACAAATACGAGCGAAATACTTATTGAGAGTGAATGTACAGGTGAATGTAGCTTACCAATTGTGAAAAACGGTCTACGGAATTCGACCAACTTGATACCATAAATCATAGGCTGTGAGTTGTCCGCCGGACGAATAGTTCCTTTAACTGCCATATCGTATGCCGCCTGCGACTGAATGTCGATACCGCAAAGTTCGAACATTTTTTTCTGATGTGAGGCCTGCATTGACGCCAACAGCCGTCCAATTTTGTCCGACCCAATGTGATTTACGGTGGCTTTGGCTGTTACCCTTGAGCCTTCGAAGTGACTTTCAGTTGCTTTACCAAGAAATCCTGTTATCCTGTATACTCGCAGGGGACGATTCTGTTGAATTTGATAAGCCATACTAATGCCCTTATTGATGCCTAAAACTTAATTTTCAAGAACATAATTTTCATCGGCTGGTATGACGATTTATTTTTATTTCATACCTAGTACACCACTAGTTAAGCGACCATGGTTAGCACTCATGCGGACCTTAACATCTTCGGTTTGATAACGCGGACCAGCAACTAGCACATTGTCGGATAAATCTTCCGTTCGCCGTACAAGGTACTTCGAGTTCGTCCCCGATTCAATTGCAATACGCTGCAGGGGTGGTCTTACCTTCATTTGGTTTAGATCTTAAATACAAAGCTGTTAAAATTTGTGAGGGTTTAATATTTTCATCAATATCATTTACCCCTGCAAAGATTTCCGATAATTGTGTGTCGAACCTGCTGTACTGTGAGTCTGGCTGGTTTATAAACATTGATAACTCCATTCAAATATCTCCAAGCTACAGGAGCATATACAACTTTCGCAAGAGCCATTTCAAAAGTTTGTTTACTATTGCTGCTTCTTTGAACTGATCTCTTTGAAAAGGGGTTTTTTATTTAACTGTACATTACTAAATCTTGCTTGAATAATGTTGCACTTTGCACTAGAAACAGTGACCATAGTCGTTGTTTACATTTTCCATGCGCTATATAGTTTCGTTAAGTTGAATATCAAATCATCTACGCTCGTCGCTTTTTTTTTTGCTAAACTGAGTGAGTATTACTCATATGGATGGTTTTTAATCTTTTGTTAGATAGTTAATTTTAGACGTACTATACGTTACAATCATTTTTGCGTTTCGTCTGGTTCTGTTTACTGTTTTGTGGTTTTGTTATGCTCATATTCCCGGTGTTCCAATATATTTTTAGAAATTGTGTAACTTTACGGGGTATTTTTGAAATAAAATGTCAAATTATAAATGATATTTGAATTCAGCCGCTTTTTCCATTTCAGCTGTTAACGTAGGAATTCGGCATCGTTGCATAATGGTCGATGCAAAGTTGGAAGCTGTACCGGCGGTTGAAATCGATGAAGGTATTTTCAAGTACATCTTGATCAAGGTGTACGGAAAAGAACGAGCTGACGGAAGTGAACCCAGTAAAAATATAGTTCGTGGATTTGCTCGAGCCCAGTGGCACAACGATATTTACGAGGAGGTCAGCAGTTCCTTGGCCGGTCTAGGGCTGGAAACCGAGTGCCTCGGTGGAGGACGAATCGAACACCGGCCGGACCAGAAACTTATCAAAGTTTACGGTTACTCTCAAGGGTACGGAAAAGCGGACCATCAAGAGACGAGACGAATTCTGCTGACCAAATACGGCGGTTTTCAGATAGAGACGTCCGATGAAGGGTACTAGATCCGAAACCCGCTCAAGCGTTTTAATAAAATTTATCTTGTTTTGAATCTGTAAATTTGCGTATTTAGTCATCCGGTAATTTATGCTTCTACTTATACTTTCACTTTAGAATATCGTCAAATAAATGCTAGTTAAAGCGAGAACCGTGACCGTGATTTGATTTTCTTTTTGTTCTTCATTTTTAAGAATGCACATTTCCCAAAAATAAGCATGCAAGCCACCCTCATTTTCCAAAAAATCAGTAAAAAACAATTAGGTTCAGTATAGCTCGAAACAAAATCCTAATACACCTCACCTTAAGAATTTCGGATGGTCAATAAAAAAAGTTTCATTTCAATTCTTAACTCATTTCAACCATTTTTATTTTTTCTATTTTGGACTGTTTTTTTTCTCTCTGGCATTGAAATCGTAGTATTATAAATGAAATTACAAAAACAACTCAATTCGATGCGTATTCAAAATGCAACGGTTTGATCCAAAAGCGGAATGACGTGACAAATTACGTTCGTAAAAATTGTTTACTTGTTTCTAGTAACAATACTGCTCAAATTAGAACTATAATTGAGTTAAAAATTTATTTTATTTATTTATTTATAAGTATGTTTCTTGTAGTCGTTTAATCGACTTCCTCGATGGTAGGTCCAGAACCGGTTCCGGCACCAGGGGCAGCGCCACCAGCTCCAGCTCCTGGCGCACCACCTGGGAATCCAGGCATTCCACCAGGTGCACCACCAGCGCTCTGGTACAACTTGGTAATGATGGGACTGCAGACGGATTCCAGCTCCTTCTGACGATGTTCGTACTCTTCCTTCTCAGCCAACTGATTAGCGTCCAACCACTTGATGGTGTCGTTACACTTGTCCATGATCAAAGTTTTGTCACTGTCGGTGATCTTGTCCTTGAGTTTGTCGTCCTCCATGGTGGCTTTCATGTTGAAACAGTACGACTCCAAGGCATTCTTGGCGGAAATGGTTTCCTTCTGTTTCTCGTCCTCGGAACGGTATTTTTCCGCTTCGTTCACCATTCGCTCGATGTCCTCTTTGCTGAGACGGCCCTTGTCGTTGGTGATGGTGATCTTATTCTCCTTGTTGGTCGATTTCTCTAGTGCCGTCACATTCAAGATACCGTTGGCATCGATATCGAAGGTTACCTCGATCTGTGGAACACCTCGCGGCGCTGGTGGAATTCCAGAAAGTTCAAACTTTCCGAGTAAATTATTGTCCTTGGTCATTGCGCGTTCGCCTTCAAATACCTGAATCAGCACACCAGGTTGGTTGTCCGAGTAGGTGGTGAAGGTCTGGGTCTGCTTGGTTGGAATAGTGGTATTTCGCTTAATAAGAACGCTCATAACACCTCCAGCGGTTTCGATACCGAGCGACAACGGCGTAACATCGAGCAACAGCAAATCCTGCACCTCCTCCGACTTATCACCGTGCAAAATGGCTGCCTGGACAGCAGCACCATAAGCAACTGCCTCATCGGGGTTGATGGATTTGTTGAGTTCTTTACCGTTGAAGAAGTCCTGCAGCAACTTCTGCACTTTCGGGATACGGGTGGATCCACCGACTAGGACGATATCGTGAATGGCAGCTTTGTCCATTTTAGCATCACGGATAGCCTTCTCGACCGGTTCCATTGTTGAACGGAAAAGATCCGAGTTCAGCTCTTCGAAACGAGCACGGGTAATCGAGGTATAAAAGTCGGTACCCTCGAACAACGAGTCGATCTCAATGCTAGCCTGAGTCGACGATGACAAAGTACGCTTCGCACGTTCGCACGCCGTACGCAGACGACGCAGGGCACGCTTGTTGGTGGACAAATCTTTCTTGTGCTTCCGCTTGAATTCCTGAGCAAAATGAGTTACCAGCCGGTTATCGAAATCCTCTCCACCAAGATGAGTGTCACCAGCGGTGGATTTGACCTCGAAAATACCATCGTCAATCGACAGAATCGAAACATCGAACGTACCTCCGCCAAGATCGAAGATAAGCACGTTTCGTTCGCCAGCGGTCTTCTTGTCCAGTCCGTAAGCGATGGCTGCTGCTGTCGGTTCGTTGATGATACGTAAGACATTCAACCCGGCGATCGTTCCGGCATCTTTGGTTGCCTGACGCTGAGAATCGTTGAAGTAAGCGGGAACGGTAATGACGGCATTGGTTACCGTCTTACCCAGGTAAGCTTCGGCAGTCTCCTTCATTTTGGTTAGAACCATCGAACTGATTTCCTCTGGGAAAAAGTTCTTCGTCTCACCCTTGTATTCGACCTGAATCTTTGGTTTGCCCTCGATAGACACAACTTCAAAAGGCCAATGTTTCATATCGGCCTGCACGGTGCTATCGTCGAATTTGCGACCGATCAGTCGCTTAGCATCGAAGATTGTATTCGTCGGGTTCATGGCGACCTGGTTTTTGGCTGCGTCACCGATCAAACGCTCCGTATCGGTGAATGCAACGTAGGACGGCGTCGTCCGGTTACCTTGGTCGTTTGCAATAATTTCCACCTTGCCATGTTGGAAAACTCCCACACAACTGTAGGTGGTTCCGAGATCGATTCCGACTGCTGGTGCCTTGGCTGCCATCTACAAACAAATGAAGACAAACGAGATTATTTTTTGATAACTGAAAAAAATGAAAATTAGAATATAACCTAACAAAGGATTGACCACTTTTAATTTTTAAAAGTTCAATCCACAGCATTCCATATTTTCTAGGTCAAATTTCAATACTGAATGACCAACTTACATCATGCAAAATAGTGATTCATGGTTACTATTACTCGGCAAACTGGCTTGGCCATGATTCTTCGTGAATGATGAATCATTTTGTTTGAAGTACAATATACAAACAAAACTGCCGTCTTTCTTTCAGATTTGATCTACAGCCAACTTCATATATTGATAAATAGGGTCAACGGCTATAACAAGTAATATACCTACTTCCGTTTTTTGCATATTTGCTCCATGTTTTAAATCGAATAAACTTCGTTTTTTTCTACAATTGCAAACATTTTTAATTTTTGAAAGAAACGTGAAATTTAACTGTTCAATAGTAAAACATGAATATCGACAAGGGACAAATATGCATGGCTCGATGCATGCACACGCGCATCAGCAGCTGCATTGGATGCATCGCCTCTGCAGTGTCTGCACGATATCCTTGTAAAGACTTGTATAAGACGTACATCACAAAAAGCAGTATGAACAAATTCACATCCATCTGCAAATTTACATGCTCCGTAAAAGGCTTGCTAACATTGTAGTTGAGCTTGCAGTTGAACGCATTCGAGGTTATCCGGTATATTCAATACACAATTAAACAAGAAGTCTTGTTCAATGAAAAGTAACTCATGACTAACGATTACTATCACTAGGGAAAAATTTAACTAAGGTTATTCAATCTACTAACTTTGCGCTACGTAAAACTTCTTCTGTGCAATACTTATTAGGGTCGCGTTGCTCATTGAGGTTAAGCATCGAATCAATTCCAGTACATTCTAGAACACACCTGGAAGCATGCGGTCTACTTCCGCATTTTCTTTTTCTACTACATAGAAGTTTTAATTTAAAATAAAACTGACCGCTAGATCTACATGCAGATTGCATAGATTTGAAAGAAATTGCCAATAACTTAATTAAACAAAAGAAAGTGATTAAATTGTTGCACCGGAAAGCCATTTTGTTTCCATGAGATTTTGGATGAATCATCTATAATTTACACGCCCTATCATCGTGTTACATATTTCTTTGGAAAATCTACATAAAGGATGATAAGCACAAATTTTACTTACCTTCGTGTGATTAAACTAGTTTTTAAGGATTTTGAACACTTAACCGTGTGACTGCTAATTGCTTCACTTAATTCCTTTTTCTTTTTTCTCGAACGGGATGATCACTTCTAGGAACTCGTTACGCGTGCACTAGCAAAGCGCTGTTCAATGAATGAGCGCGTAATACTCGAACCATTTTATATATAACTTTCCGCATGTTCCAGATGGTTCTAGATTAGTCAGCCTATACACCAGAGAGACGCCGAGACACTCACCGTTAGCAACTGTCAACATCAAAACGGGTGACAGCAATGCAAAATTATACAACTCGCCCGTTTTGATGTTGACAGTTGCTTTAACGGTGAGTGTCTCGGCGTCTCTCTGGTGTATAGGCTGACTATTCTAGATGGATGGACAAGGTTGCCAGTATCCAGTACATTTTCTATGTTAGTCATTTTAAAGATTCTATTTAGAGAATATTATGCTCCATTGATTTCTGTTTTTTTTTAGACGAACAAATCTTACCAACTGTAAGGCCCTGGCCATAGTGGACGTGAACATCAGCGCGAACCAATTCACCCTGACGAGCTTCAACGTACAGCTCTACTTACGGCTGTACATTAACCCACGGCAGGGCGAATCGGTTCGCGTCCACTATGGTCAAGGCTCAACGAGCATCGAAACATTTCTCGCGTAATTTTTCAAAGCGACCTATCTAAATTGAGAGACTCTCTCTGTTTACTTTCTCTTTGATCAATAGTTATGTTATTTTTTCCATATTTCATAACATTCAATGCATAGTAAGCAAGACAGTATTACTATCTCTCAATTAAGGGGAAGAAAGCTTATGTCGAATTCGTTTTTACGGCAGGACTATCCCGTCCCGGACTACGCTTTGCAGCTGAAAAAAAAAACACTTTCCGAGCAGTTGCAATGGTGTGCGTAATACCGGTAATACCAGAGGTAACTGTTACTTTTGTTTTGGTTCATTATCGCCATTGTCTTTTATCGCATTTGTGCTACTGTACGAAAATTTGCCAATTTACTGAAAATTGACGAAATAACAAAATAAAATAAATAAAATTCAACCTGATGTTTGACACGCGAAGAACAATAATCAAAGCAAACCGATTTTGACACATTTTTTTTTTTTGGTTTTGACACATACGTGAGAATGTGTTGGTGTCTTCAAAACTGCACTCTGTTTCTTGCGCGGACTGTCCGGGACAGAAAAAGGGTAGTCCGGGATAGTCCGGAAAATGTAAAACAACAGTGATAGGACAAAGTGTAGTCCGCGGGGTAGCTACACCGCAAAAACGAAAACGACATTAGAAAATATATATAATGACGACGTAATTAACGGAACAAGGTGAGAGAGGGGAGAATCTGTCATTGTTACTTAGGTCCCTTTGAAAAATTACGCGAGATTTCTTTAGAAAGTGTACAGGAAATGGATAGTAATGTATTTGTGTGCACACATTGTCATCCTTTTATGACCAAGATCTAAAACTCAGATCATTCTGTGAATACGGCATCCCAGTTCATAGAGGCTTGCTTGGCAACACAGAGAAAATGGAACCAATGACACGTGTGGAGCATGGAACCCATGGAACATTTTAATCATGGAACAGATGAAAAGAAAACGAGTTAAGTGAAACGGTACATCCAGAACTTCTTTTTCTGGCGTTTGTTTTATTGTTTTTCAAACTGCTTCTGACAACTGGCACTTAAAGACGACTGGGGGATATTTTGGCGCGTTTTTAATAGATGCGATGTTGTCAATTCTTAACAGAATCGTTTATCATGTTACTTTTAAAAATTTCTAATAGTCAAATTAAATTTTAAAATAAGCCTTGTTTGGTTGAAATGATTAGAAATGTACAACATGGGTGCTTTAATCGCTTTTTTCTAAACACATGTCTACTGCTAAAATTTAATTCTTGGTTTTTCTGACTTAATTAAAAGTTGTTTTAAATACTACTCAAATTAGTACAGTTGTCTTTTTTCATCTACTTAGGATTTCAGCTTGACAAACGTAGTACGATGTGTTAATGAACTATTACCTTTTACTAGTACAAAACCAAATTTGGAATTGATGTCTTCGCAAAAAATAAAACAAACTTATAAGCTGCGAATCGAAACATAACCTGCTTTTCACTTCGTCAAGAATTATGAGACCAACCTTCGAATTATTTCAATTATCTACCTAGTACTAACATAGTACAACGCTCACGAAATATCTAACAATCGAGGAAGAAAATATCCGTGTTTGGAAGTTATTGTACATTGCTTAAGTGCCTCATCTTTCCTAAACGTAACCTGAAACAGCTCCTCTAGAAAAGGCACAGTGGGGAGGAAATATGTTTTGATTTCCGCTAGCACGTTGATGGCTCCCTTGTACGTACTGTCCTTCCGGTAGCAATGCATAGCCCACGCAAAAGCTTCTATAACGTTTCCGGTCTCGCAAAACAACTGGAGCAATCCTTCCAGACTTGGCCAATGGTCTGGGTTTCGGGCAACGCATTTTTCGTAGCATATCTTCGCTATATGTATTTGTCCGATAGAAAAGGCTAGTTTAGCAAGACTGTATACAGTATAGACATCTGTTTCATCCATATCCACTGCTTTACAGAGATGTTCGAGTGCTAAGTACGAATCGTTCTTTTCCTTATAGATCAAACCAATATTACGGTGGCAGTTGTATTTTATCATAAATAGCTTGTTTTGCGCATCGTTTGTTATCTAACAATATAAATAATCAGATATTAGTGGTATAATGTCCCCTTGCATATTTATAACTACCAAAATAGGTTTATACTCACGTTAATTAGCACTTCGCTATCGATCAATTTCAAGAAAGCTGCTAATGCCTTATCCAACTGATTTTGATCTTTTAATTTCAATGCATCAAGGTATTCGGACAGGATAGCTGTTTCCTATTTAATAAATGACTAAAATGTATACATTCGACTTATTAGTAATAGTTATGACTTACTGCATCTTTGGGTTCACTCGCATTTTCGTTATCACTACAGCTGCTACTGTCGTCCGAGTCCTCGTTAAGTGCACAGATTCGTAACATATTTGGTATTGACTAATTTTAATGTTTTACAAAGCACACAATTTGTTCAGTAGTGCAGTGTACTTTTAATTCTAAAGGTTCTTAACCTGCACAGGTAAACAAAACACGCAAAACAGTGATTGACAGAGGCGAGTACAAAACAAAAAATCAAGGGGCTGCTCTTTTTGATGTTGACGCGTTTGGCACACGCTCGCATGAACTATCTACCGGACTGAGTTATTTTTACTCAGTTTTGAACGATGTTCATATTTTTTTTTAAATTTGCAGCCTTAATATTTTCGTTCGAATTTAATTTATATCCAGGTAATCATATGTAGTACAATTGAGCTACCCGCTCTGAAATTTTTACCAGATTTCGCTTTATTTTCCTAAAATTCCCAAATATAATAGCCGAAAATATTTAATTGCCGAATTGTTGGTTTAATGATTTTTATTTTTCATTTAAAATTATTTCTATTTTTCATTTAAAAATCGAAAAGCAATGATGAATTTTATGTTCTAAAAAATCACGTTTTGCTCGGAAGATTACACTCTTTCACCTGATAAATAAAAATCAGAAATCCGTGAGTAGCTAAACAATCCAATCAAAACGATATTTATTTTCGACAATCACATCACATCACAACTACATTTTATATCATTCATACGAACAAAAACTTGAACGGCTTGGCACTTCTCGAAAATTAACGGAATGGCTCAGTTCTTATCGTCCCCTTAATACTAGAACTAGATACCTCGAAATTTGTCGATTTTGAGTTAAGTATGTCATCATATAACATATTTTGAGTTAAGTACACTCGGGTCTTTTTTTACGCGGATTATTTTTATGAATTTTATTGAACGCGATTTTTTTACAATACAGCGGATTATTTTCACGAGATTCGTAGGATTATTTGTATGCGGTTCCAAATAAGTTTAGTATAAGTAAATCTAATCTAATCTTTTAAACGCGGTACAATCAACCGCGTAAAAAAAGACCCCAGTGTATGTCATCTATAACATATCCAAAACTCGTTGAAACACGATTACAAGAAAAAGTGTTATTCATCAATTGAAAAACTAGATATCTCAACGAAAAACAAGCGTATTTTGGAGTAAAACTAAATAACCCGGTTTTTTGTTGATTTTTTCGTTGCTATAACGGGCCTGAACCGATATGGATGCGTTTCATAAAATCTGAACCTTTAATAATTGCATTTGAATCGTCATCACCAGAATAGGTAAAATTTTCAAACTCGTTTTTCTCAAAACGTCAATTTTCGAGTTATCTAGTTCTAGCATTAAGGGGACGATATTTGGTCGGCGTGCGACCAGACCGAACCAAGCGCCATTTTTTTTGAAAATTGAGTTTTTAACACCACTGGATGTGAAAATTAATAATCTATCTTTTAAGAACAAATGAAATCATTTAAACAGTTCATAGTAACATTACGACAAAAATTTCCTGCAGTAGCTTGCCGAAAACATACGGGGTGGTAAAACTTTCAACGCCGATTACTCGAAATAATGTTTTTGGCGCTTGGTTCGGTCTGGTCGCACGCCGACCATTTATACGATAGAGCTCTTCGTGGGTAGATTGATTCCTGTTTTTCGTCGAAGTTCACCAACGTTTCCGGTGTTTCTCAGGGCAGCAATTTAGGGCCTCTGTTGTTCAGTTTATTTTTTAACGACATCGTCTTGCTACTTGGAGCCGGCTGTAAATTACCTGTATGCTGATGATCTAAAATTATGTTCAGTAGTTCAATCCTAGGTTCAATCTGTTGGCGAATGCAAACGTTTACAAACGCTGTTGATTACGTTTGTTGATTGGTATCGACGAAATAGGTTTGTCCTTAGTGATTCTAAACGTCAAGTTATGACCTTTCACCGAATAAGCAGTTCATCAGTTTTCATTTACCGAATCGATGGGCATGCCCTTAAGAGAGTTGACCAGGTCAACGACCTTGGTGTTCTACTTGATAAGCATCACTCGGCTGTTATCACAAATGCTTACGTCAACTTGAATTTATCACAGAAGAGACTTTAAACGCCCACACTGTTTATAAATGCTTTATTGCTCGTTGGTACTGCCTCTGATCGAAGATTAATCTTTAATTTGGTGCCTTCATCAGCTAAGGTGTAATTTAAGCATCGACGTGTTCAGAAAAGATTTCTACGATTTGTGCTAAGAGATTTACCTCGTTGTGTTAGGAGGTGAGATCTCGTAAATCTTCGTCTACATGGCCTTGAGACACTGGAACGATGAAGGAATGACTCCCCAAGAACGCTGTCTTTAGTAAACTACACTTCTTCTTCTTCTATCTGGCGAGCATGCTGCTCTGTCAAAGGGCTAGTGACTCGACTATATGCCCTGTTGTAAGCTTTTAAAAGATTTTTACTCGGTACAGTAACTTTTCACAGGTTTAGTTTACACCTTTTTACGAATTCTACAATCTCCTTATATCATTCAAAATTTCCAAGATAACGATGACTTCGAACTGTTTCCAAGAGGATTCCATCTATGTTGACGTTTAAGTTTTTTGTACCATTGGTAAATAGGATAGCTTTGGTTTTTTCGGCATTTATCTTGAAGTTAAGGCTTGCTGCTAAGCCGCAGAATTCATCAATCGTGTTTTGTACCTTTACTTCTAAATCTTCCACCTTTCGGGCCTTTACGAGGATTCCGAAATCATCCGCGTATTGAACCAATATAACATCTCCATTTCTTGATATTTCGTGTAATCCCACGGTATACAAATTGAAAAGGGTCGGCGATAGTACATCGCCCTGGGTTATTCAAGTGCATGATGATTCGCCGATTGCGGAGAAAGCCTGTTATCCACACAACTATTTCGTTGGGGACGGAGAAAGACTCCAGAGTTTGCTCCAACTTATTTGTTTGTACCGCATTAAATGCATTTGTTAAATCAACGCAAATCATCGCCGAAACGAAACCATCTCGCTTATTCTGCTTGATGCAATTCACGACATAAGTTAGGCAGGTACTTGTACAAGTATTTTTCCTTAAACCAAATGACGTTCGAGGAAGTATGTTCTGAGCTTTGATGAAATCTTGTAGCATGTCTAATACAGCAGTGTTTACAACCTTCGTTGGTGTGGGTACTAACGAGATTGGTCGTTTACCAGCCGCCGTACTCTGATCCTTTCCGGGTTTTGGGATAGCCACCACTTGGATAGTTTTTAGAGATTCATCTGGGCCAGTGATGCCACATTTTCATCTGTACTTTAGAGCTCAAAAAATCTTATCACCTTGGTAAAATTTGAAAAAAACTGTAAAATAAAAACAAATGCAATATAGCTTGTTTAACATTTTTTCAGCGAATTCATTCATGCACACGTTTATGCGTAGCATATGAATATAATAAAACCTCCGACACACTCCACCGCATTTGAGTTAATTTATATTTTTCAACTATATAAAGAAGTTTAATTTACGACCCCATGAAAACCAAAAAAATCTGTATAAGTCTGTATTATTTCCAGAAAATCTGTAATCTGTATATGCAGATATCTGTATGTAAAATACGCAAAAAATCTGTATAAATGCAGATAAATCTGTATATGTGGCATCACTGATCTGGGCTACCATTCCACCACATACGGTTTAAATCTGCAATGATATTTCGTCTCACCTTGCCGGAGCATTTCATATGAAATACGATCTTCTCCAGGGGCTGATTTTTTCTTTTTTCTGTTCAGGATGTTTAACCATACCTCTTCATTGAGTAGATTGTACTCTGCTCCTCCTCGTTGTAGTTGCTGGTATTCGTTTTGTCCAAAATGGACATCCAGGAATTTCTCTGCCTCGTCTTGTAAGTCCATCAGTATGTTGTTATTGGTTTTAACGTTCCTTTTTTCCAGTGAGTCGTCCGATTTTCGCCCAAAGTTCTTTCGATCCCATAAATGGGTTGATCTCGTTTCGAAAATTTTCCAAATTCCTGTCAATCTCCAGTCTTTTGGCTGCCTTTTTCCTAAACTCCAACAAATTTTCCAAACTCGAAACACGGTTGAAATTACGCCTCGCTTCTGTTTTTTCCTTCCATGCATTGTCCACTTGTTCACACCACCAAAATTTTGGTTCTCTCTTGTCCTTTCTTCTGTTCTGTTGGCATATTTTTTTAACTCTTTTTTGTAGATCACTTATTCCATTCACTGATTCGCTGCTTAGTTCTGACAAGTCGGTGTTTATTCTCTTATAGTCCAAAATGTATTTTCCAGACCGGCTCCTCGACTCTGATTGTATGACTGTTTCCACGGCAAGATGCTGGCTTCCGATTCCCAAGTCTAATACTTTCCAGGATGTATTCATGTATAAGTTACTCGAACTAATAGTGACATCTATGGCAGTCGGTGTTTGATCCAGTCTAACTGGGATATATGTAGGTGAACCATCGTTCAGGAGTAACAAGTCATAATCATTCACGAGTTGCATCAGAAGCTCTCCACGCTTGTCATTATTTTCGTTTCCCCAAAGGCGGTGATGAGCGTTAAGGTCCCCACCAATCAGTACTTTCCGGTAAGGTTGTAAGGTGCTGAAAATCTTCGATAAGTCGTCCTCAACTATTCGCTCTGACGGAGTTACGCTGCTGCCACCTTCAATTTGTTTACTCTGTGAGTGCAGAAGATAGGAATTTCTTCAAGAGTGAATGAGATAGCAAACATTTTAATATTTTTCCCCAAAATTCGCATACGGGCAGTTCAATGTGTGTGAAGAAGATGATTTAATTCCGTCAGGGCGAATAGTGTTGGTTCCGGTTGGGTTAATATATATGGACACTAAGACCAGATCTAGTGACAACACCCTAATAGCTACTGCTTAAGTGGAGTCGGACAGTGTGGGAATGGCTAGTTGTACATAATTGAAATTATTTTTTAAAAGAATCGCTGCACCTCCGTAGTTATCGAATCGAGAATGCAAAATTTCGTGGTATGACGAAATATGGTATTTGCGGGTCTTTTCTAAATCCGCATGTGTCCATGTTTCTGAGAGTAGTGACACATCATAATCATCTGCTGTCAACACTCGATGGAGCTCTGACTTATGTTTATGAAGACTTTGGATATTGCATTGCAATATCTTAAAAGAACTATTCATAGTGAAGAGGATTATATTATTGTTCTAGTGAAATCGAAGCATTGCTTCGAGATGACTTTGAATTTCTCTTTCACGTCCCTTGGAAGATCTTGTTGAATAAAAGTCGTGTAAAACGTCATAATTTTTTCGTTGAATTGCATGTGTGCTGTTTCCCAGGTTTTTTGCTGAGCTGCCTCAACCAGCTTTTCCAGTTTTTTTTTTTTTATTCTCGCTTATTTTCCGTCGGTCTAGTTCCGCCACTGTTGTGGCCAATCACCGACGCCCAGGAGGCGACTCCACACCCAGGACCCTAACTCACGACCCGTTTATTAACGGACCGGCGCCAACGGCTTTACTTCCTCATGCGATGGAAGGCGTGATCCTAGAGATTTTTCGCCTCAGAAAATCTCTCGGTGTCGGCTAGGATTGAATCTAGACCAGTTGGGTTGGTTGTGAGTGGATCACGCCACCTCACAACCATCGACACCTATGTCGGCGGTGGGATTCGAACCCAGGCGTCGAGCGTGGTTGGCGGAGACGTGAGCTTTTCCAGTTGTTTTTGCTCGGTTACGCGGTATGGGTTGTTCAGTCCAACACCATCACGTCGCTCTTGTTTCTCCGTGCTATTTCGTTGTTCTTTTTGGGCTAAGGATGCTTGCTGTTCGGTACTAAGTTCTTCTGTCGAAAGCCGTCGTTTGGTCGCCTTCTTTTTATCCTTTTCTTTGGGGTCCGACTTATATAATTTGACCACCGGCTGCATTTTTTTATCGAGGTAAGTTTGTTCTTTCCCACTGTTGCTTGAGATTCT
Organism: Wyeomyia smithii; assembly: GCF_029784165.1. NCBI lineage: Eukaryota > Metazoa > Arthropoda > Insecta > Diptera > Culicidae > Wyeomyia > Wyeomyia smithii. The sequence continues at coordinate 251,064,596 of NC_073696.1, forward strand.
CTGTGTTTTCGTTGACGACGGAAGCAAATGTTTCCGTTAGTGTAGGATATTCCTGTATGTTTGATAATAGTTCAAAAGGGTTCCTACTGTATACCGGATACAGATCGCGGGCCTCTGCGTATGTTAGATTACGTCTAGCCCGAATGTTGTTTATGTTTTATTGTTTTTTCTTCTCTGTGTTTGTTGCACAGATAGTAGTATTTGGAAAACCTTGTCTGTTGTAGGTTTATTTTCCAATTTAGAGAACCTTCATTCATATTTGAGCGAAGACAACTGCATGAACAAGGGAATTTCTTTTTATTCGACATCAACTACTAGAGGATAGATTGTTTGACTTTATCACAGATAATGGGCTGAATCCCAATTGAACGAAAATTTTACGAATTAGTAATCGTGGGATTTTCTAAACATGGTATACCTATACATAATGTTCGGGTATTTTGACATGCACGCAAAAACCTGACAAGCAGACAGTTTTTGATCCTCAATGACTTTTTTTTTATCACGATTTGACACTATTTCCCAAACCAAAAACACAAAACTAAACACTCGGCGGACATTGTTGCAGAACACATTCGGGATATCTAATACGAAAAAATCCAACTACTGAGGCGCTATTTTTTTAATTGTGATATTACCTACTCTAAAGAGTACATCCATACCCGGCCGACCGCTTGTACTTTGTATAATAGTGTTGATCTTCTGATGGGTTGCAGTTTTTGTCGTTTGGTCCGATAGTTGCATAGGTGCAATAGTTCGGGCTTCGGGTTGCTGAACTACCTGGACCTTCTGCTCCTCACTAAACGAGAAATCGTCCTCATCGGAGTCATCTTCCAGATTCATACGTTCGCGCATGTTGTTCAGTGCCTCGATTATATCGACAGCATCGACAGTTTTTCTCACCCGTTGGGATTTGTACGAATTGTTCAGTTTACCTTTCTTCACATTCAGTTCCCTAGATAGACGCCGTGGTGGGAGACGTCTTTTGGCAGTTACGATGGAACCGTCTTTAGCGGTTTTGAGGTTTTCGTCGGTTGATACTGACAAAGAATTTTTGCTCGGCGGCAAACGAGGCCTTTTGTAAAGATCATTCAGCAGGGAAAGAGCTTTCACTTTATCAGTCGCCTGTGTGGGTTTTACTTGATCGCGAGGTGGTCGTTTTGGGGGTCTGATTCTCGGCACGCTGGTTGACGGACCGTCTTGTATGTGTTGCTCAGCCTTTTTCGCTTTGGAAAGGAACGCTGTAAAACAAGGAAAAATTGTTTTTTATTCAGTATCATTACACCAATCGTGATTTTACCTCTATTGTTTCTTGTTACTGGTGTGGCACTTGAATCAGATGTGTGCATTGGAGCTTGTGGCACAAAATTTCTGCTTATTTCGTTCTCGATATCCTGAGGAGAGCTCGGACTAGGTCGAGGCGATTGAAATTGTGGCATAGTGGGATAGGTTCTTTGTAAAGAGTAACGCACAATATCTTCCAATGTTGAGTGCGGCGGATATTCGATGGACATTTGTGGAATCTCGACCACCGGTACGTTGTAATCATGTTCAACATCTTCATTTATTTCATCTACATAGTAGAAACAATTGCTTTCCTCATCGAAAATTTGAGAAGGTGTCTGAACGATCAACGAGTTAGTGTGATCCATTGTATTACAATCTGCATAAACTATTGTATCTTGAGAGGAATTCTCTCGACACGTTGCATTGTCCATGTTTTGCACGCTCTGTTTATATGCTTCTGTAATACGTAAAATATTATTGGCTCTCTGAATAACCTCCTGTAGACAATCATCATCCACTGGCGGAGTTTCGAAATTTTCCATCATGTTCTCGGTTTCTTCCTGTGCTTCAACTTCTGGCGGTTCTTCTTTAATAATAACATCATCATCGTCTATCACAATGATTTCATTATTATTTTGGAACTCCTCGTCACACTGTGTTGGTTGGAAGCGCAATCGAATGGGATCACTCTTCTCCCACAACTCTTGATGCAATTCAATCTCTTCCTCATTTGCGTCATTCAAATGGGTCCATCGCCACCATCGTTCAGTGCTTATAATCGTCGGATTTAACAATTTCAGCTTACCAACACGACTGTAGGTTTTCTTGGGCACCTCTATGAGGGCAGGTTCTACAATGAAATCTAACTGATCGACGGAAGAACTCGGAAACGATAAGTTCATGCTGCACTCGGCTTTCACCTCTTTGGACGCTACTGATGAGAAGTTCGTCTCAGAAATATTTGTAGCTTTAGACACATGGAGATCTAATGGTTCTTCAAAATCCAATGATTGTGACCTCCTCAAAGAATTTTTAAACAAATTAGGCTCATCGCAATATCCACCTGTTGGTGTTGCATTTAATTCTTCGATGACATAGTCTCCGATGTTGGTTACATGAGTCACTCTAGATTGCAACATATTCGCAGAGGAACGTGCAGAGACTACGCTGCATGTTTCCGACAGCGAAATATCAGCATTGTCTAAAAAGAGAATCAGGCGAAAATGGTTAAAAACAATTGCAACTTGGTAAAATTTGAATATTAATCAAAGATTTTTAAATTTGAATATTAATCAAAAATTTTCATAATATCATTTCAACTCACCATCATCGATATTATCATTCTCCACTTCATCATGGGGCAGCGGCGAATGTGGTTGCTGTTCTTGCGACAGCTGCTGATCATGGTCATCATTTTCTTGAAAGTCATCATGCTCATCGCTACGGCACGTTTCACCGTCGGCGCAATCGGTTTTAATCGGCAACGACTCGGTGCACTCGCGTTGTTCAAAGTTCTGGGGCAATAAAGACGGATTTTCTCTACATTCGTCTCGACTGTCATGCAATTCTGTTACTGCAAAGGAAAATGACGATGGTGGCGGGACAGCTGGTGGCAAATTGTCGGGATCAATCACGGTTATTTGAGCCACAAGATCTAGGTTCTCAGCTGGTGTCGTAACAGACTGCAAACATTGATCCGTTGACTGAATTACTGGTTGCACAATAACGGGAGAGCAAGTTGAAAAGGTAACTCTATCGACAGCAGTCAATGATTCCTTATTTGTCACACTAGTAGCGTGTGGCTGTGAATCATAGTCTGATGGATGACCGACTAAAAATGCTAATTGCAGCTGATAAGCTGTATTCATTTCAGTAGATGCGTGTTGTAGATTACTTTGCAGTTCACTTTGGTGTAGGACATCTATATTCGAAGAGGATGCTTCATGTAATTTTTCTTGAAGAGAAATCTGACTGATGGGTAAACTGGCAGTAGGTGAAGAGTTTATATCAAACGGACGATTCGCTAGATTAAGTTGATCCAGGCAGACAGTCGTTTCTTCTGCAAGTACTTTCGTTCGTTTTTTATTTCTGGATAATCTTGGGCTGTTGTAAAGTTTCGAAAGCTGCTCGAGAGATACTTGTTTTTCGATTCTGTCATTGGTAAGCTCAAGCTGTTGTATTGGTAATGTAAATGTAATGGAACTAGATTCTTGCTCATTAGATAAACGTTCGGTTTTAAAATCAGCGTCTCGAGGATTTTGCGCAACCAGCAGCATGGTCCAGGTAAAAAGCATCCGAAAACGGTCTTTAAAGGTTTCCAAAGCATTTTGGTATTCTGTATCATTTTCTTCACAAGCAACATCCTCCTTGCTTTTGACTACCGATTCCTCTGGATAAGTAGCGTTCAATACTACTCCTCGCAAACCCAGGAGGGTGTTGTAATTAGGAGGAAACAAAAAGCAATACATTGCCCTTCTTAGAAAAAATTCTAAGCCTGGATTGAGCTCCACTGTAAGACTTCTGCGGATCATTAACGCTTCCTCCGCTGTAACACGTTCCAAATAACTATCTAAATTTTTTACCGTTGCGGGACAATTTAACAACATGAAAATTGCCTTGTTATTGCTGAACACTCTCTGGTTATCCACAGGCGGACTCTGATCATTCATCTTATAGTGAAACGAATACTTCATTTTTTCGTATAAATGCTTTTTGAAGATACACTTCAAGCTGTTGAAGAAATGCGTTTTTTTCTTCACAGTCGTAAATTTTGGTACCTTATTCTGTTTGTTTGTTCCACTGGAAGACGGTTGTTCTTGTGCATCAGCCATCTCGGCTTCACCCGAAACGGGATCATTGCGAATATCTATAATAGTTTTAACCCAATTTTCATTCGTTACGCTAGATGATAGCTTTTTGTCTTTTCTGGGCACATCGTCTAATGTGGCATCGGGAAATTTTTCCAAAAATTTCTCAATTGTGTAATATCTCGTTCGACAGCTAAGTCTGGAGTGGTTACCCAAAACCTTCGAACAAGCCGCCCAAGATATTTTCCGTGGGCCTTCATCCGTAAGATTTTCTTTGATGAAATTCATCAGTCGCATATCGTCTTCAATAGTCCAACCAGAATGCTTATTCACGTATTTCAGCGTCTGATTGTAGCGGGCCCATATCTGGCGATTTGTTCGACCTGGAAGGAGATTCGGCTGGACGAAGCGAAAATCATCACCGTATTGCTGTACGTAGGCAATTATTATGCAGTCCTCTTCCGGGGTAAATTTAGCTTTCTTCGTTGGGCGCATCAACGTGAACATGTACCGGTTGTAGCATTGAATTTTATTCCGCAGCGGCATTTTTTCCACAACTTTGTTCCAAACAATGTTTGTCCCTATTCGATTTTCATCTACCAATTTTACTAATAGAGCATCCTCTTCGTCTGTCCATTTTGCGTGCTTGATCTGAGCCAACTCGGAGAAGGTAGTCTGATAATGTACAAAGCATTGGTATGGCGATCGTCCAGGCACATATGAGGCAATCGCTGCCCAATCCTGTCTTTCGTGGCTTTCAACTGCTTCTAACAATTGTCTCTCCTCTTCTGCTTTCCAAGCATCTCGTATCAATCCTGGCAGCATGTAATTATTCCAGATACCTATACAAGCCTCCACTGAATGACGTCCACTTATGTTAACATTAGAGATCCGTAACCAATCAATTGCAAATTTCCGATCTGGATACTCTTTGGGAAAGTTTTTCACTTTCTCCCACAGATCCGTTATTTCTATTCCTTTCAAGGAAACAATCTCCCGTCTTAATCTTTCCGCTTCCAAGCCATTACCAATCTTTTTAATTTTTAACCGATTTTCCACATCGATAAATTCAATAATTTGTTGCTTCACTCCTTTCAGAATATTGACCTTATCCTTGACCGTCCAATTTGTATCGGTAACTTCGAATAAATCCAGCGGGAAAAATTCTTTGAGTGCATTTTTTCGATACAGGTAATCCTCATTATGCGGTCCCGGATACAAGTCTTCATCCTTGAAGAACGGCTGTCCACAAATGTAACCCGAGGTTCGCGACTTTCCGGTCAGTGGCTTGCGATTGTTTCGATAATCATCGATTTGCTTTTCAATCTCAATTTGCCGCTCCTGACAGTGCGCAAGCAGTACTTCCAGTTTGTTCCGCAGCACCTTGAGCATATTATGATAACCGCTGTTTAACTTCAGAGCATTTTCGGTTGTAATGTTCACATCCTCACAGATAATATCTTTCGCAGTGGCCGTGTAATCGACTTCCTTCTGCTCTTTATCCTGGAAAGAAAATCCACTTTAACAGTTGATATCAGGGTGATCGACTGTAGACAATAGGTGTTTACTTCTCCCCACGTAGAATCATGCTCCGATTCCGATTCAGTTTGAAAACTTGGATAACTCTCCGGATCGGAACTGAGCTCTGACATGGCTGTTAGAAAACTTCTGTTACTTAGTCGTTGAACAGGTTTTTAATATGAATATCGTATATATAGGTAAATATAAACGAATAAAACTGAGATAAATTCTTCCGAAATATGAGCATTTCACCAAACGATTACGTTACGATTTGACAGTATGAAGCCAAAGTGAATAATGTTAGGTAGCTTATTACGCCCATGTGTTATGCCGTGTTCAGGGTTGTTTTTTTTCTCGAAAATTTCTTAAATTTTTTTATCGAGCAAACCAAGAATGTTGGATGGAAAAAATTTTCCCTGCAGAATATTTTAAAACAAATCATCATTGTTAGCTTTAGCTTTATTTTTCTTGATTTCAAACTTATAATTTGGCAATAATCTAATATGTTAACTGAACACCGTATTATTCATTTTTCTCTACGTGATGTTGATACATGATTTTGTTAATTTATCTTTTAATGTTTTCGTTAATTTTTTATTAGTAGCAACATAGCTTTTAGCTTTAAAAATTGAGCTTTTGGCCATTGAGGGCCATGTGATTCCTGGCTTTAGACTTCTTTCAGTTTTATATTGACAATATTGAGTATTAAAAAGCTGGATATAATCTATATGTATATGTCCTATATGTCCAACCATATGTATTCATACTATTAATTAAGCCCTGTTTAAAGTTTCAAGCGAAGTGAAAATCTCACACAAAACGTTCATTTTTTCACGCGCGTAAAAATGTACCCTGCAAAAATTTCACTTCGCTCGAAACTACAAACAAATTCGATTCAGCGAAATCAAAGGTTGTAGATGTCATCTTTTTCATTTGGGCTTACTTTTTTCACGCATGCACACACTAGCGAAAAAAGGAGCAGCTAGCGAAAACTTGACTTTTCAGCGCGTTTATATTCTGTCAGTTCCGGCTAATTTTCACTTCGGTCGAAGTGCTTCGCTTGGATTGTTGGTGAAATACATGGGTGGTTCCACAATTTTTAACTTTGCTTGGAACTGTAAACCATACTTTAGATTGGGAGCGTTGAAGTTGTTTCTATTCGGCGCATTTGTGTCAGTCAACAGTAGTGGCTACAGCACGACTTTAAGTTCTTCTCGTTCGATTATTTCTAGAGAAATTATGCCGTAGCCGTTAGCTAAAGAAAACGAAACGTCATTGCCATGATATATTGGGATTCTCCACGAAAATACTTACCCTCGATACAGACAAACAGTCGTTCCACCCCATACAAAATTCCAAAAAAATGTGGCTCCGATTAATATTCCGCGTAGCTGAAACTCATTTGAAATGACCGTTATCTGATCCACGAAATTAAATTTCGCAACACGTCTGTTCGTCTGTGCCCTCTATACCGTCACCACTTATACCCCGTTCACAGTACACCACATACATACCTGATATCAGGCGATTCGTGCTATAGAGGCCATAGCACCATCAATATCACCTGATATCCCATACAATCGGACTGTCATCAAATACCACCTCGGATATCATGTTCGAAAACCAATAATAACCACATTTCCAGCAGTTGGCAACACGGCCAACAGACATTTGACGCAACCCTACCAATTTCGCAATTCGCGTTGCATGCGAGAAAACAGGAAGGATGTATTTGTGCTATTTTCATCCCACTCCCACTCCCATTTTCATCAGCTCACTGTAGTGTGAACGCTCGAAGTGATATCCGATATCATCTGACGATATCAGGCGATATCCGGCGTAGTCTGACAAGGCATTAGTGTCGGAAAATAAAGCTAAAGTGGTAGTCTATTGTTGTGTAAAGGATTGGCCCACGCAATACTAGAGCAACAGATCGGACAACTTTTGTTTCTCACGCTTTTCGATCCACAGTGCATCCAAGTTGCGACCGTTCGTACAAACCTGAAGCTGTCAAAAGTTGAAATCAAACTGAAATCAGCTGATCGCAACTGTCTCGTGGATTACCTTATTTGTGTTGCACACAGAAAAATAAAAATACCCAAATATGCGCATTTTTGACGCAAATCAGCCCTTCTGTACTTTTGGGTAAAGGTGATTTACCAACTTTTGAGTACCTGCACGGAAGTCATCATTTAGGTAAAATCAGATACCTTGAATCATTAATATCAATATCAAAAACTCCATGCAAATTTTTAAACAAAATTAAATATTAGCATAAAATGCTGTTGCGTTGTTTTCAACAATTTTTATGCGTATTATCTACCTGTCGTGGAGACCCGTTTGTGGAATACGCGGGTATTTTACCAGCCTGCAGTTTACAGTTTAAGTGAAGTGAAATTCACGAGTTCACACTTCGAGCGAAGTGAAAATTGGCTGCAACTGACAGAATATAAACGCATGCAAGTTTTCGCTTGCTGCTGCTTTTTTCACTAGCGTTTGCATGCGTGAAAAAAGTAAACCCAAGTCAAAAAGATGAGATCCACAACCTTCGAGTTCACTGGATCGAATTTGTTTGTAGTTCCAAGCGAAGTGAAATTTTTGCAGGTTGCATTTTTCACGGGCGTGAAAAATTAACGTTTCGTATGAGATTTTCACTTCGCTTGGAAATCTAAATAGGCCTATAGCGACATCGCAAGGGACTGTCGTTATAGTGAAATGTCGCAATAATACAAAGAATTTTTGTATATATAGAACAGAAGGTACCATTGAGAATGTCGTTATAGATTTAGCAATGTCGTTATAGAAAGATTCGACTGTACTATTGTCGCAACAAAGAATGACAAGTATGAGTGTTGGTATGCCGTTATAGAGGAAGGTCGTAATAGCGAAAGCGAGTCGCAATAAAACGAAGAATTTTAGTATAAAACTGAGGGACCTTTTAGAGTGTCGCTATAGCGAGATTTGTCGTTATAAAAAATGATATTTTAGAAGGATTCAACTGTAGTTTAAATGAAACGCAATTATATTTCGGTTTGGACCGTCCTCAGCCTAAATATCTAAGTACAATTGCCGTTGCGTTTGCGACAATTTAACAGTTAGCGCATACATATTGTTTCAAATTAATGTCAACGGAACGCAAACGCATGCATTGTGCTAGGGCCATCCCGCATAATCAAAAACCATTGCTGCATTGGTAAGGATTTTAACTGTACTTAATGAAGTATGGTAACTGTTCGTGATAATGCCTTTCATCAGTTATAACTGTACTAAACTGAATGACTTAAACTATTTATATTCAGTATCCCCACATAGGATAGTGAGCACTGTTTGTCCACCACACCTTCAACGGTTGAAGCTCCATCGAAAAACAAAGAGAACCAGTATACGCTGTAGTCGCAGGTGTTTGTCAAACTATAATGAAAGGAAATCAAATTGGTCACAAATCTTTCGGCTTTAGTATTTATACAATCCTTTTTTCTATCCAGTATCTTCGAGCAGAACGATAATAAAGTCCACATTGCACGACGACGAATGCAAAACAGCGCCCTCGCAGCCTGGAAGAATACAAATATGACCAGTCACAAAAAGAAATGTGCAAGATGGCTGGCAAGTGATGATATCTGCAGCTGAAAAACAAAAACATGATTTCGCAAAAAAAAAGAAATCGCCACTGACAATCTTTATATTCAAAACAATATCACGACTATTCCACGAACGATTATCAGAATATAAATCAATATAAACATACCATTCATGAAATGATACCTGAACAACTGGAAACTACTGCACAATAACATATTTATACTATTTGAAGAATAGTTTTAGTACAAAATTTTGAATTATTAGTTTACCATATCGTGTATAATATCGAAAAAAATATGTTCGGGAAAATCGCTGTTTTTGAATGGTAACCATACCTAACGCCTAGTTCACCAAATGGTTATTTGTCAGTTTACTATAAACTAGATGGTCAAAACTAAAGCTGATATGGTATGTAAATGGTTATGTGACTGTTTTATAAATGGTTAAGATACTATACGGGAAACAATTCGTGTATGGTATTTGTTTATGCGGGATTACATTATGACATTGGATACTACACGCTCGTAAATAATAACTCATGAACTGAGCAACTCTAACTCAGTTTAGAACAATGTTCTCAGACGTCAAAAAATGAGTAGAAGTCCTTTTTGATTTTGAGTAACTTTGACTCACTTTTTGGGTTCCCTTCATATAACTTCTTTCTGAGTAACGTCGCATATAACGACGTCCATTTTGAAAGATGATTACGATGTGCTTCAGTTTGTGACATATGTTTTTAATTGTGTGTGCCTCAGAAGGCATTATAACTGTTTACTTTTATTACAAGGTAATTATTGATGAACATGTGGTGTCGTTTACTGGCCGTGGCGGATTTCTAGCCAATAATGAAACTGAACTGTACCCAAAAAATGAGTAATGTCGTACTCAAATTTTGAGTAATAACGACTCATTTTAAAGACGCCTAGTGTTACTCAGTTTTGAGTATTTGTAAAGTTACTCAATTTAAGAGTTGTTCCACTTTTTACGAAAATGCGTCAAATGTTACTCATTTTAGAGTCATTATTTACGAGCGTGTATGTATATGTCGTTTTGAAATGTTACACTTGAAGCTGTTTCGAAATTTGAGAGCGAATTGATTTTGTTCTAATCTAACCCTGTTCGGGCGAAACATCTAGCCTGACAGCTCGGTTTCGCCTTAGCGTACAGGCTTTGGCCTCGGGCAGGTAGGATTGTTTTACTGCTGTAGGACGCTTTCAAATAATTGATAGACAAAATTCGCTTTGGTTTCGATTTTGTGTATAGATTTTAACAATTTATCAAAAACACCACATTTAAAATGTCCCTCAAAACGTACGGCGACAAGCCGGTAAGCTTCCAAATCGAAGAAAATGGAGAATATTTCTGCATCGGCTCAGAGGTGAGTTGCCTTGTTACTTGTGTTATGGCCGCTCGTTGCATGATGGCTGCTGTTTTATTTTCAGGTCGGAAATTATCTTCGATTGTTTCGTGGTTTGCTATATAAAAAGTATCCTGGCATGCTCCGGCGTACACTGAGTCCCGAAGAACGAAAAAAGTTGCTTGACTCTGGAATAAGTAATCAATTCCTGGCGAGTTCAGTTTCTCTACTGAGAGCAAATGAAGTTCAGGATATCCTCGAAGGAAACGATGAAAAATACAAAGCCGTGTCGGTTACAACATCCGAGCCGCCTGCTCCACGGGAGAGCAAATCAAGTAAAAAACAACCCCCTTGGGTTCCCACGATGCCGAATTCCAGCCATTTAGATGCTGTACCGCAGGCCACTCCAATTAACCGGAATCGAGTACACAACAAAAAGATTAGAACTTTTCCCATGTGTTTTGACGATACAGATCCCACGTTAAATGTCGAGAATGCTTCACAGACAGAAATTCTTGTTCCCGTTCGGTTGGATATGGAAATCGAAGGTCAAAAATTACGTGATACCTTTACGTGGAACAGAAACGAATCAATGATCACTCCGGAGCAATTTGCCGAAGTTTTATGTGACGATTTGGACTTAAATCCGACACCATTCGTGCCGGCCATAGCTGCTGCAATTCGGCAGCAGATTGAAGCTTATCCCAGCGAACCAGTAGTTTTGGAAGAGGGCTCTGACCAACGAGTTCTGGTTAAGCTCAACATTCACGTGGGCAACACGTCTCTGGTCGATCAAGTCGAGTGGGACATGGCTGAGAAAGAAAACAATCCAGAGGATTTTGCTGTCAAACTGTGCGCTGAGTTGGGCTTGGGTGGGGAATTTGTGACCGCTATATCCTACTCGATTCGGGGTCAATTGTCCTGGCATCAGCGCACTTACGCGTACAGTGAAGCGCCCCTGGCAACGGTTGAAGTACCCTTTAGAGCACCGAGTGATGCAGACCAATGGGCACCGTTCCTGGAAACACTAACCGACGCCGAAATGGAGAAAAAGATCCGAGATCAGGATCGTAACACGCGACGAATGCGTCGGTTGGCTAATACCTATACGTAAGCGGCTCGTTCCGGCAGGAGTCATGGATATACTTGTATCTTTTCTTTAATGTGCTAGATTATTAGTTGATAAGAGACGCTCATCGTCTGTATTGCTATTACAAATTAATAATTCATAAAATATATGTCTACTGTGGAACTGTCCATTTATGCACAAAATAGTTTTTTTTTTAGATTTTTGATTTGTTCTACCAAATTCTCAATTATAGTTAACAGTTATCAAATATAAGTTTAGTAAATTTTTAGGGTACAGAGCTTTACTTTCTGTATGACTGAATTGTGCGGCGGCGCACAAGCAAGTTTTTGTTGACAACTCAAAATCGATATTTTTCCATTCTGCCTGGCATATCTCCATCGAGTGAAACTCCCTAATTCAGCCCGGAACATCGTTGCAATGCCAACAAAACAAAAAGCAAGCTCGAACAATGCTAGGGATGGTAATTTACATCAACGTTGCAATTCAACAAAGCCTGTATTATCTATTTTGCAGAGGATTTATCTTCGGAATCGGTGGAAGTCCTTCGCGAGCGATTGAACCAAATGAAGAGATTGATTGCCGAGCGGCAAAACCAGAACACTAGTGGCAGCGCTTCCGATCTTTGGTCTCCGCCTATACGATCCAGTTGCAGTGGCATCATCGACGGCAATTTCCTATCGATGGCATTCGGGGGCGCATTGATCGTTATTCTGTCGGTGTCGGTGTATGCTTTCTATAATTTGTACCATGCCGTACTGAAGAAATTTCCCTCGCAACACACCGAGTTGTAAACTAGTGAGGGCTGAGCTCCGTTTGATGTGCCAAGAGAGTGGAATAGTGTGATTTTTTATATCTGTATAGACGATCGTTTGGAATTGTTCAATGCATTTCAGAACTTGAGTTTTTCCCTGACTCCTAATAAATAAAACAAGCCTGAATGTGGGCCAAATACTGCAGCTAATCTAGAGTGCATGATATTTAATGAGAAAATTGTACTAGATTAAAAAATTAAACAATAAGTGCAAAGGTAATAGACTACAGAAGCGCTCATCATTATACATGAGTTGTACGAACAATTATTCTTACATTTCAGTTTATTTTTATTTGGATTGGAAAGATGATTGACGGTCTTTTTACTGAAAACCTATACTGCTTCCTTTTTGTTGAAGTGCCGGAAATCTCTTATTTCGCTCAACCGAATTTAGGAAAGCTTTTGCGTATTTACACGAGAAACTCAATAGACTGTTTTATTTTTCATTAGTACCCATGGCTTCAGCCAACGACGAAGATTGGGCAAAAAAGAAACACCAGTTAATAGATTTCAGTACTGTATTATCGCGATTGCTCCACCGTGGTCCTTATCATTTGCACCCGGGGGCTATCAAATCCAAACGACGAGCGCATGAGTTTTCTTTTCTTTAGCAGTTTCTAGTCCGTTCAAATAATTTCTTAAGCCTGTATTACACTCTTTGTCTAATGGTCAAATATTTGACCTTATGACATAATGGTCAAATTTATTTGACATCATGGTTGTTGTTTGCCCGTGTTTGCCCCATGTTGAAATTGGAGAGTGACAAACAATTATCTTTAACCAAATTTTTATTTGTCAAAAAGTGACAAATATTTGACGCTTGGTCAAAGAGTGTATTAGAGCCTTTATCCAGCTTTCTACGCGCCATAATGGCGGACGCTATAATGCAAAGTTCGTAATAAATTACCCATCCTTTTGACAACTCTGCTTACGTCAGTTCGAAGTCTTCCATAGACCTTTTTACGTACGAATGTATTAGTGCACCTAGTTGAGGAAAGTATTTACAAATCGCCTTTTTGTTTGCTATGCTATGTTTTTGGCAGCTGGACAAATATTCAGTTGAATACTTGTTATAAGTTCTAAACTCGTTTCTGAATGAATTTCTCATTCGTGATCATGAATCGGGGAAAGCTGCTTAACATTATCGACCAAAAATGGTAAAAAGTGATAAAAAGTCGGAGCAACGAGATGCGTTGATTTACATTTTGGAGGAAACAAAAGCAACTTTACATGAGTTTACACGTTCATTAGTGTGCGTAGGTGAAAAGTCACTTATCTCTATATATTTTATCGAAAGAAAAATATATCTGGCAACATTTGTGTTGCCAATTTTTCAGAAATCGTAAATCTGACGTAAGCAGAGAGGTTCGCATATTACGAACACGCATTATAGCGACCGCCATTATGGTGCGTTAAAAGCTGGATACACAGCAGAATTGGGTTGTTTAGCTTTTTTTTTATATCATCTGAAAGATATTGTCGATTGTGGGAGAATTTATCTCGCAAGATGCATGAAAAACGCCGTTTAAGTGCGCGGGTATAACCAATCATGTTGGAGTCTTCTACAAAAAGTGCGCAAACCCAATTTCCGCACTTTTGTAGAAGATATTACCGCGATTAGACGGCTCGCGCTTTTCTACGAGAATTTTCCGCGAAAAAATTTGTCGCAATCAAAAATATGCATTTTCTAAGTAAAACATGATTGAAAAAAAAAATTCTATCTTTGTCCTTCGCTTTTCAAATCACGATTAAATACTGCTCGAAATCACTACAATGACATTTCGCCCACATACTTAGACATACGTAACACTGGCGATTTTTTTTTTGTACTCTTTGCCCCACACCACCCGGTACCAACACCAGTATGAACTGCTCGACGAAAATGAACGCAATGAATTTTCTTCAAAGCGGCTCTACTCGAGCCCTCAACAAAATCCCTTACGAAACTGTCAAAAAGTTGTTTACAAAATCAATGCTGCATTTTTCGAGTGGGAACGAGACAAATGCAGGGCTGCGCAGGTACACAACCTCCATAAACTACTCAAACAGAGGTTTTTTTTACAGAGGTTGGTACTTTCGAGTAGTTCATTTTGTACCAACTTTTTTGGAAGATTTCTTCCTGAGTGTTACGTATGTCTTATGTATGTGGTTCGCCTATATATACCAACTGTCATTGTAGCGATTTAGAGTGAATTTTTATTCTTCATTTAAAAATCGAAGGATAATGATATGAAGTTTTGACAAATCACGTTTTGCTCAGAAAATTACACTCTTTCAGATGATATATAAAAATCGGAAATCCGTGAATAGCTAAACAACCCAATTATATGGTTGTAACACGGATTAAAGGGAATGTCAGGAAAAAACGAAAATCATTGATTTTAGTCCAGCTATAAATCATAAAATATATCAAATTAAATAAAACAATAGATTTATTGCCAAAATTTTCTTCAAATGAATGGTCTTGCAAACACAAATACATTGAAGTTACTTTTAACACGGAGGCGGTTCTCAAATGTTTCAAAGCTCGAGTATTTAGTTTTCGAGCAGTTACAATTGGGTTGTTTAGCTATTGACGGATTTCCGATTTTTATGTATCATCTGAAAGAGTGTAATTTTCTAAGCAAAACGTGATTTTTTAAACTTTATATCATCATCCGTCGATTTTTAATTTTTAATTAATAAAAAAATAAATGGCGCACTGTCATTGTAGCGATTTCGAGCAGTTTTAAATCTTGATTTAAAAAACGAAGGACAACGATAGAAATTTTTTTTTAAATCACGTTTTACTTAGAACATGCAGATCTTTCAGATGATATGAAAAACTGATATAGCGAGCTAAACGAGGGAATGCCTTTTCCTATCCCTCGCTGTACATTTGACAGAGTAGAACATCGAAGGTACGGAAACGTCAAACCTGATACGAAAACGTTACACCTGATACAAAAACGTCAATATCGGTCGAATTGTTTTCATTACTTTGCTGTTTCGGTTGGGGCTTAGCCCTTGCGCTTCTCAAGTAGACACCGTGGACCTGGTTATTATCCAAAAAGTGACAAAACTATTTATAAAAAACTCTTTATAACTTATATATGAGCTTTCCGTTCGAAAATCAGGGAGCGACGAGACTTTTGTATCTCTAGCAAACACAAGCAAGAAAACAGAAAAGAACAAAATTATCAGATTTGATGTTTCTATGTTGTACTCGATGTTATAACCCATAGCACATTCCCTCGGAGCTAAACAACCCAATTGTTTTCCAAAAAAAATCATCTGGCATCTCTGATTGTCATCGGAAAACGTGCGAGTTGTTTTGCCGAACATTGAAACCAGCATGTTTTTATTTGTGCATCGGTATTTATAATCATAAGAAACTGAACTCTTTCCCACTTAAAATCAAACCAAATATATCTTCAAAATATGGGCCTAACAAAGCAGTATTTGGCCTTCAAGCCAGTGTCCATTTTCAACATAATTGCCAGTGGTCGAGCGAATGTTTCGTTTGTCTCTATAGGCGGCGAGGATGGCCACTTCGTGGCTGTAGCTGCAGCCGAGAAGGTTCTGATTTGGAACACAAGGTAGGCACGTTGCGATTATGTTAAACTGTTGTAAATCTCGTTACTAAAACTCTTCAGGCGTGGCGAAAAAGTCCTCGAGTTAACGAGAGATAAGCAGGAAGTAACCTATCTCCGACCCAGCCCTGACCAGAAGCATTTGGCCGTCGGTTACGTAGACGGAATAATTGAGGTATTCAATTTCGAAAGCCGTCAATCGATCTGTACATTCGCGGCACATCGATCAGCGGTTAGTGCCATGAACTACGACCTTATCGGGCTGAAGTTAGTGTCTGGTGGTTTGGATAACGATTTGGTGATCACGGACGTAGTGGCCCAAAGTGGAAAATGTCGTTTAGTAGGACACAATGCACCAATAACGGATGCCTGTTTTATGCAAAAATATCATGATTTTGTGATATCCAGCTCTAAGGATACACAAATCAAGTTTTGGAACATTGAAACGCAATGCTGCTTCAAGACCATTATTGATCACCGAAGCGAAGTTTGGAGTATTGTTTTGATGAAAAATGATGATTTTCTTGTGGCTGGATCGGGTGATTCTCAGCTTGCAGTGTACAAAATTACTGAAAATGTCAACAGTTCTTCACAGGAACTCTCTGGTTCTCCAGATGATTTGTTGTTAGAGTCGGAAACAACTTGCCCCATTCGATGCGTTTTGGCAGGGCATATACAAAGGTTCGGCTTCGGCAGGACGATGAATCTGATTGCCGAGAGTGGTGGACAGATTTTGGGCTGCCATGGTTCAGATCGTAAGATTGAGCTCTTTTATTTCTACAACGATGATGAAGCATTAGCACGGCTAACGAAACGTCTCAAAAAGCTGGACGCTAAAGTTGATAAACAGACGACAGAAAATACGGCCCAGCGTCAGCTATCGTTGGTAGACGAAATTAAACGTTTGCCCGTAGTTGCAGTACCAGAAAAAATTAAGTCGTTTGACTTATTGCTAGGAACGACAGACGAACTTCGCATTTGCGTTACGTATATCAAAAATCTTATACAAGTGTATACTCTGAACATCGTTGAAAAGCACGCTGAGGTGAAGGTGCTTCACACAGTTCGACAACAAGGGCATTCTTCGGAGGTACGATGCGTCACCTTTAGTTCGGACAATCTGGCAATAGCTTCTGGTAGCGGTGAATCGCTCAAACTATGGAGCCGAGCATCGCAATCTTGTCTCAGAACCATTGAAACGGGTTACGTTATCAGCTGCTGTTTCGTGCCCGGCGATCGTCATGTGCTGATAGGTTTGAAAACGGGCGAACTGCTGATTGTGGACATTGTCATCGGAGAGATTATCGAGCGGATACAAGCCCACGAAAAGGAGTTGTGGAGTATCGTTCTGATGCCAGACTCGCGTGGCTGTGTTTCCGGTGGTGGCGATACAACGGTCAAATTCTGGAGCTTCGAGCTGGTAGCGGATCCCAATCGGAAGGACAACAGTGAAGTGAAGGTAAATGTTTTTGGGTAATTTTAGAGTCTAATCTTTTTAAACTTTTAAACATTGCTTTCAGATTCTGTCGCTACTTCACAAAAACACGCTAAAGATGGAAGAAACAGTCTTGAGCGTGCGTGTTTCCCGTAACAGCAAGTATATAGCCGTAGCTCTACTGGATACGACGGTGAAAATTTTCTTTTTGGACACACTGAAGTTCTACCTTTCATTGTACGGGCACAAGCTTCCTGTCCTCTGTATGGACATCTCATACGATTCAAGTCTAATTGTAACTGGATCTGCCGATAGGAGTATCAAAATCTGGGGAATGGATTTCGGTGATTGTCACAAATCGCTGCTCGGACATGATAACTCCGTTATGGGTTTGCAGTTCATCCCGAAAACGCATATGTTCTTTTCGTGTGGAAAAGATGGTAAACTGAAGCAGTGGGATGCAGATAGTTTCGAAAAAATTGTCACTTTGCCCGGTCATGTTGGTGAAGCGCACGGTCTGGCTGTAAGCCCAAATGGAAAGTTTGTCGTAAGCTGTGGGTCGGATCGAACGCTGCGACTGTTTGAACGTACAGATGAAACCTTGGTGCTGCAAGACGCCCAGGAAGAAGAACGTGAAGAGCTGGAGAACAATACATTGGCAACTGGTGAAGATTCTGGTATGCCCGGGCTGCCTGGTTTGAAATTACCTTCGAAAAAAACTATTGGAGCTGAGAAAGCTGCTGAAAATATTTTAGAATGTTTAGAAGTGAGTAAAAAATTTGAACAGGAAGAGAGCCAGAACGCAGTTCCTCCATTGATGTATGCCTATGAAGCAACCAATACGGACGATTTTGTACTGGCGGTCTTAACGCGCATTCGAGCAAGCGATTTGGAAGAAGCACTCTTACTTTTGCCATTTTCCGCCGTGTGTGATCTGTTGGAGCGCATTCCAAAGCTCACACAAACGCGACAAGATGCAACGGAAACTATTTGCAAAGTTGTGCTATTCCTGTTTCGTATCCATCAAAAGCCTATTGTCAACCATCAAATTTTGTTACCAGTGATACAGGAAATCATTGCGACACTCCAAGGTGCTATTGTCGAACAGCGAGACATGATCGGGGTGAACTTCCACGGTATGCAGATGCTACAACGTGAACTGGAAGCGAGTCAAGACATAACTTTGTTCCGAGATGCTACCAAGAACAGAAAAATGAAGGATCAAAAACGTAGAAGGAAAGAACTAACCAAGCGAACCTTCGTACAAATTAGTACGTAAGTGCTACACAATACAGGTAACAATTGTAACCGAAATTGATTTCTTTTCTACCTTCGAACTAAAATTGGGTTTAGTTATGTTGTAATGCTATAGCATATTATTCAAGACATTGGACTAACGTCTTCGTCTATCGTAATCGCGCTCTCGTTCATATTCGCGTTCTCGATTCCTATCGTAGTCTCGTTCCCGATAGTCTCTGTCACGATCCTTTTCTCGCTCTCTGTCTCTATCAGCATGCCTTCGATCACGATCATCTTGGCGATCTCTGTCATGACGTCGTTGACGGTCACGATCTTTCTCACGCGCTTCTCGTTCTTTGTAGCGATGATCGGCCAGTGGTCTGCAAAAATAAAATTTTGTTAGAAAAATTTTGAAATATGAATTAAACTGCCTTTCAAACTTACTCCCGCCGCTCGTAGTCCCGGCTTCTATCATAATCCCGGTGCCGCTCAGGACCCCGGTCTCTATGAGTTCCACCCGCTTCTTTTGGCTTCTCCATTTGTCGTTCCCTGGATGCCGATCGATCTCGTTTGCTCTCCCTGGTCTTGATAGTTTCCATTTTCTTTCCCCTTTCCTTAGCTTTCAGTGCCTCCGCGATTTCTTCCAAATTTTCATCGTCACTAGGCATTTCTTCGTCCAAATCATCGTCCAGAGCGGAAACTTTGGGTTCTAATTCATTATTCTCCTCTAAGACATGTCGCTTCTGAATACGAGGCAAAATGATATCGCAAACACGCTCCTCCCGAAGCAAATCGTCGATAAACTCATCCATGTGCACTAGCTCATAATGCCCCATCCTATTCTGTCGCCTGAGCTTGCGGTTGTCGTTGTACAACGGCTCCAGGTACTTGTAACAGTCTAAGGAAGACCCGGTTAACCGAAGATAGAACGCTCCTAGTGCTCGCACATACTTGAACTCTTCATTTTTGATAAACTCCACCACGATGTCCTTCTCAGGCTGAATTTGTAGCATTTTCAGCGTTAGACACAGAAACGGTGTGGGCTTAATATTTCCTCCAAATACGCCACCAAGAAAACGTATGTCCATTGCCTTGTCCACCAACAGTTCGGCGGTAAGAGCAAAACATTGCTCCTTCCAGTACTTGGAATCGTAGATGCGAGAACGGATGATTTTCTCGATCAAATACTGTGGATTGGTGCCGTGAACATTTTTGGCGTCCTTCACCGTACGATTCGCCATCACTGCGAAACGCGTTCAAGCTTTTTGGATACTGTTTAGCTGTTAAACTAAGTTAAAATAGTAATATTATAGGCAAGCGTCTAAAAAGATGTAAAATAACGAAAAGAACACACGAAAGGAATATTTTGTTGATTTCGCCGCACACGATTTGACATCGTTGACATCCCATAGCAGGGCTGCCAGTTTTATGTTTAATTGAAAATACAGGGTGGTAAAAACCTGGAATTCATTCTACGATCAGGGAAATCAGATAATATCAAGGAAAACTGAAAAATTATCAGGGGAAATTGTTTAAAAGATATGCGATTCTTTTTAAACGGCTCCTTAGCGCAAAACTGAATTTTTAGCATAAAAGGCTGACGCTGTCAAATCTCATACATTTGCTGCGTACCCAACATCTCAACGGTCCGCGGTTCCTCCGACAGATATGAAAAAGGTCCAGCAAAAATTCCATTTAACTTGAAATGTTTGCAGAAATAACTCCTCACTCTCACATTAAAAAGAGATAGCATGATGTCATCCCCTTCATTCGGGACCGCTACTGTTCGGTTCCAAATCTGATCGAACTTTTTCACTAAGATTTCGAAATTGGCGAAATTGCCAGGAGGGAAAGATGCTCGATATAGTAGAAAATGATAATTCGCGACTACGAAGCTCATAAAGATTTTAAAGGCTGCTCACACTCACGTAAACTCTCGTATAGATTGTCAGAGTATGCGTGTTGACAAAAGCAAAAATATTTCTTTCCTTTACTATCTTATGCGGAAAACCAAACAAATATCAGAGGCTTCGTAGTCCCGAATCACGTCACTTTCTCTCAACAGTAATGCTGGCTGGTAATGATATGAATATATCAAAATCAATAGATCAAACATTTGTGGTCGCAGTGATGAGTCCATACAAAGAAACCTTCAGCGACTCGGAACAATTGGTAACATACAGGTAATTGAAATTATTGACGCAAATTAACGAACTAGCGATCTAAGCTGTTGGCGTCGCCTCGTCCTCTAGAATAGGGGCCTATGGCCGAATTTTCAGCCGGGTAACTGAGTTTATGTTAGGTATGTAGCATATTTTTGGGCTTTAGGTTCAAGGCTTTCGTCAAAAATGAAACATCAAACGTAACCAGTTCACGGGTTTATATTTACAAACCGCCCTCCCCATCACAGTTCGCAGCATGCGACTTGTTTGCCATAACATCATTCTACCGTCTGAACCGGTCAAGCCAAATACTAACGCATGTTTCGGTACATTGGCTGTTCATACAAAACTGCTGCATATTGTCATTTTATACAACCAAGAATCGAGTTTTAAATAATGAATCTTGTTACAAAAGTGGATACAGATTGGTTATATTTCTTACTGCAGCAATTCGCCGATAGGTATATTTGCAACAATCTTGAACTGATCTTAGAGGGTAAATAAATAGGATTATAAAATAGCTTACTATATTATTACAGTTGTCGCTAGCTTGGACTAAATCAATAAGCAAAAAGAACAATGTAGTGCAGAAGTTTTTTTTTAGTTGGAAAAAATATGAAGTAATATGGCGAGTTTCATTTATTCAAAATGATAAGGTTATTATCAATCACATTCCTAAGCATTTACATTGCTTGCTGTAGACTTTGAATTCAATGTTCAGCT
Organism: Wyeomyia smithii; assembly: GCF_029784165.1. NCBI lineage: Eukaryota > Metazoa > Arthropoda > Insecta > Diptera > Culicidae > Wyeomyia > Wyeomyia smithii. Next base: position 251,086,182 of record NC_073696.1, read on the forward strand.
AGCTAAACGATTGATCCTATCTGAACGCCATTAATAGCTCCCAATATCGTACCTAATAATAATAATGCAATAAACTCCTACTAAACTAGTGATCTGTTAATTTGCGCTAAAATCGTAGTACGGGTTTATCGCGAAATAAAACCCTCATAATTTTTGAGTAATTTGACCCTAATCTGGCAAATCGATACTGATAATGGGCACAACCGGTTTGAGGTGATCACTTTTTTTGCTTAGCGCCTTTTTACCCTTTTTGCCGCCGTACTTTTCGAACTCTTCCAGCTGCACCGTGGTGTCCAGGGGAACGTTTTGACCTCCACTTTCTGTGTGATATGATATGTTTCCATATTCCTGCAGGCAAGGCAGTACGCCCAGTAGAAACTGACAAAAGCTTTTCCTTATACCAAACCACCCTGAAAAAAAAATAGATATCTATCAGTTATAAATCAATATTTTGAAGCAAAACTCCGAAGCTCACATTTATTGCCACCTTTGGCATTGAAACTCAATAAAATCAGAACGAAAAGCGCAACTAAGAGCGGTCCACAAACTGCAATAAAAGGCCAGTCTAGATCTTCGTCCAGCTTGTCCGCCAGTAACACCTGAAACACGAGGATCGGAAGCACTGTGGCGCAGTTGCCAATTGCTGAGTTAATGGCCGATTTCTTTTGCTGTGAAGAAACCTCGGGCGTTCTCAGCAGGATTCCACAAAAGATTATACTATACAACACCGCCACCAGGCTCAGGCAAAGAACAATCCACAAAGGTACGAACACTACTTCCCAGCTCCAGGAAACGAACCCGTCTAGCTTAAGTGGTAGAAATACGAACTGAAGAGCGTTCACTGCGCAAAATAGTTCCAACTGAAAGGAAGAACAGGAATTGATTACTTTTATACTAGTTTGGGCTTGTTTCCTATGCAACCTCAAATGAGCGGTCGTGTTTAACAGCCCATACACAAGCACCAACGCTGGCGACGCTACCAAAAATTAGAGGGATAAACACCAGGACCCAGAGGTGTCGGCCAGATGTTAACCTATCACAGGCCAGTAACTCGAACATTAGCAGAATCAAATGAAGTGAAAGTGATATTAACATTGCCTTGAAGTGAGAATAAGAGTCTCCTTCGACTCTACGAAGAGGTTCATAAGGAAAATATTGGTTATAAACAATTTTTGAGAATAACTCGTTGCTATACCTGTAATGTGGGTAGCGACACCATACTACTGCACCAACGATCGCACCCAATGTGGCAACAGATTTCCATAACCAGAGCGGTATAAATATCACCCAGTACGGCCAGTCTATAGGATTGAAACTTTTTTTTATCTCGAACTCAAATAAATCTTATCTGTATCAGCTTACCTAAGTAATCATCTAATCGGAGGCTAAACAAAACCGTAAATGTAAACAAACAGCAATGCACCACAAATTTGCTAAAACAAAAATAGAAAGGCAGAGACATATTGGCAACAAATCAATATTTCATTGAAGAATTTATTTAAATGGGAAACCTTGAAAGCATAAGAATCTAACACCGAAATCGACACAAGGCAAGAGTCACCACATCAGCGAAAGTTCAGCTTTTAAACTAATTCAGCTTACCTCGGATTGAAGTCCTGGAACAAAGATTGAAGGTTCATTGTATGGCTGGTACTGCTGTCGGGTTATGTGTGCATGATTACGGAGAAAAGGGAAAAACTGAAAAATTTGCTAAACAAACTTTTATCTTTCAATGATCAAGTGAAACAATCGCGAACTTTTTTGACCAGTGGTCAACGAATAATCATTCACCACAGCGATTTTCGGATAGATTTCCTTGGTTTTGACAGTTGCACGGAGACTTTCTGTTTTTATTCCGCGTTTCCAATTTCGCCCCAGTGCTAAAACGTTGGGCAAAGTATTTGCGAGGGATGGAGCGGGTAAATCGAAAATAATAAAGAACCGCGAAAAAGAAGGAGTAATTTTTGAGTCCTGGAAAATAAAAGTAAAAGCAACGTTTTCGCGTGACGCTATTCGCGACTACGAAGTTGAAAGAGATTTTGAAGGCTGTTCGCACCAAAGCGAACTCTCATATGCAATTGTCAGAATGTGTGTGATGACAAAAGCAAAAATATTTTCTTCCTTCGTTTTCTCATGCAAAAACCAAACAAATATTAGCACCTTCGTAGTCGCGAATTGTTGTGCAAAGGAACATTTTGATTTTATTTGATTTTTATTAGAGAGTCTTTAACTTGAAAAGTTATTCAGTTCTAATTCTAAGTGATCTTTTCATTTTGGAACATGAAATATTTTATATAAAGCAAAGTCTTGGTGCTACATTCCGTATCGGAACTTGACCTTCTGTGAAGTCTGTGTATAGCGACCCTCCCAACTGGTCTTGTGGCACAGAGAACAGACGTTCATCTTCTTTTCAAAAAAAGTGTAAAAACTTACAACCGTCATTTACCACTAAGTGGTAATGCTCCCGCTATGTGGCGCTTTTGTCACTTACAAACCAAGCACTGATATCGATAAAATATCGATACAGCAATATTTATGCAGTGCAACTGGGGCACCACAAGACAGATGTCGTTAGTGTATTAACGTATTTTGATTCAAATTTTTACACACGATTTTCAAATTTCTTTATATAAACATGAATGTCTGTTCTCTGTGCTGCCCCTGTTTACATAGTTGACGTAACAACCAACACGATCATTGCGATAAAAACGCGTTTTTGTTATTTTAACCCAAATCATTATATTGAGATACAATTTCAACAAAATAGTCTGTCAATTTTATGAAGATTGATGTTTGAAAAGAGGCCCCATGGATTATACGAGTCAACCCGTGGTAATTGATCCAGAAAAACCGCTACGCCAGTTTATGTGAATAAACATGTATTTTTCTCGCAGATTGTTCGCATAGCTTGGCGTAAAAACTTGACTACTTTCTACTTTGCCTTGCAGTTGATTCAGTTTTATCAATCGTGTTTCGGTCAAACGTTAGCTATTGTCCATCGGCAGTTTCAATTAGACAAACACGCAAAAACACACATACAAACACACAAAAAAATATGCAGACTTACATTTACGCTAAGGTGGGTGATAGTTACATGGAAAAATGCAAATTTGACGGCACAGAGCCAGGACAAAGTTTTTCTTTGATTCAATTTAGGCCCCCAGACAATGCTAAACCTTCCGGATATGGATTACTTGTGCCTCTGATTGGTGCATTACATATGCATGTACATAAATTTGTATGAAAATTAGTATAGGAAAACTTTTGCGCATGTTTCTTTCTAGAGAGCTATCAATCAATACACTTCCGGTAGTGTCAGGATTGTTTGGAGCCCCAAATAGAACCTTAAAAACGTTCTGGCAAATCGATTAAGTTAACCCACCGTAATATACACACACGTTTTAATTATTTCATCTGATGCAAATATCCACTAGTAGGGGGAAAGGACACGGTAACTTTACACCTTCCTGAGGCTGAGTGTTTTGTGAAAATATTAATTTACAATACAATTATTCAATCTCACTTTCCCCTTTACCCCTTTCCATAGAACATTTGTCGAATTAAACGACTTAACTTAGACAAACAGACAGTTGTTAGATAGTCGAATGAAACGACTTAACATAAACAATTGCACCTTGTATGGAGTGACGCCAGTTTTTGCAACCAATTGGCAGTTACGCCAAAACGTTTTTCCAATATTTCTCAAAAGTTTCAGAACAAAATGGTTTTCTTTTTGTTTGTAGTGTATGTATCTTAGGGAAAGGAAGCTGAATCAACGAAAAAGTGTAATTCGGTCATTTTGGAGTCAACTATGTAAACAGGGGCAGTTGAGGTACGACGCTGGCCTAACAAGCCATGTCATCGTAGGTTCGTGTCTCGGCCCAGGAGAAACTGTTAAGGCTGGATTACACTCTTTGACCAAGCGTCGGATATTTGACACTTTTTGATAGATAAAAATTTGCTCAAAGATAATTGTTTATCATTCTTTAATTTTTACATGTGGCAAACACGGGTAAACAACAATCATGATGTCAAATAAATTTGACCATTATGTCAGAAGATCAATTATGTGATCATTGGTCGAAGAGTGTACTACAGGCTTTAGTTAGGGGTGAGACACTATTGATATATTGCGAAATATTCCCAATATTCAATATTAAAAAGTATTTACCGTTCCATTTTCGGGCATCCCTCTATCTATATCATAGCCCATTGCTGTTACATCAAGCGTTACATTATCGTTGGAGGATGTCAATTGACAGATAAATGATAAATATCAAAATATATTAACCAATATCGTGTAATATTAGCGAAATATTTTTCATGAAAATAAAGGTGTCTAGCCCCTAGGGCTTTAGTGTCAGTACGCAATTTGCATGAAACGATCAAAAGCAAAAATATCCAGTCGAGCTCAAATACAGGGGGCGCGATATAAATCCAAACGAGTTCCATACCTTAAATTCAATTTACTTTGAATCAACTTGCGGCGGATCGGTTTTCAATCACAATCAAAACAATGTGCTCGGAGCCAGTATAACGATTTATTCACGTTTTGTTCTGCGGCTCTCGTTTAAGTGGTAATTTTAAAACTCAGTTGCGGCTTACTTAAAAGATGAAACATTTTTCAAAGGTACGTTTACCTCCTTGTATGAAATAAACTTTAAAAAAAAAAAAAAAATATTTTCAGAAAACGTCCCATCAATCTTCAAACGCAATGAAACCTGTCGAGCTCGATTACGATTCGATGGTCGAAGATGGGTTGGACAATGAATCAATTGGTGAAGAAGATCTGACACAAGCCAACAGCGGAAGCGATAGTGGACATCAAAGTACAGGTGGGCGCTTCGTTAAGGCACCTGTATGCAAGGTCAATGAAACGGGCAAAATGAAACGTAAGGCGGAGGATCCAGAATTGCAACAACATAAGATGAAAGCAATGAAGCAGCTGTACAAACCTCCGACGGTGGACGAAATTAATCGTCTAAAGGAAACGGAAAACATTTACCATTCGAATCTGTTCCGTCTTCAGGTTGAAGAAATGATAGATCAGGTTAAGGTGAAGCCAAAAGTTATGAATTACGTGGAACGATGGCTGAGTGATTTTCGGAAGCTTTTGCGTACCATAAAAGATGCCGATACCGAACGGGCTCTCGATGATATCCATTATGAGGGTATATCTTTTCCTCCAACGCTTGCGGAGAGTACGACTAGCATTGGAAAAGAAAAGTTCATGTTTGCTCAGCAACGCATCGTTCGCCAAGTTGGAGCGACAACTTTAGGTACCAGTTATGGAAAGCTGCTAACCGTTGATTTGGTTCTGGACATTCCAAACAAATGCTTTCGAAACGAGGATTATTTAAACTTAAGATATCACCTCAAAAGAGCACACTTCCTTTGTCATCTGGCACAAGGGATAGCCAAACAGAGTAAATATCAACTCGCACAGAACATTAAATTCGTAACACTTAAAGGAAACGTTCTGAAGCCAGTGCTGGAATTAACACCCAAGGACGAGAAATTTGCTAACCGTGTCAAGTTTCTTATTAATGCTGTGTCATCGGAAAAGTTTACATTAAAACGGTAAGTGTCACGAAATTTTAGCTGTACCTAGTTATTTATGGTGGAATTTTTGTCGGATGCTATTGCTACAATACTACTCAAGAAATACGCAATACATCGTTTGAATGGTTTAATTATACCATTTAAATATAATTTCAATTAACATTCTTCTATGTAAAATTGATGATCAGGTGTTATAAACGGCTGATTCGCTCGGTCTAAACTGACAGTGGTAAATTGCTCGCCTGCCGCATGCGGGGGTGGTGATGCTTTTTTATCTGACCCAATCATATATTGGTTGTAGTAAATGTTTTTAATAAGCCATCCACCACGCCAAACACCATCATGAAAATACTTTTCAAATCCCCATACTCCATCATCGTCACGGGTTTGATTGATTTTTCTGTGGTACGAAAAAACTGGTGACCGATCATCATGGGTAGATGTTGTCATCGGTCCCGCGAATATGTACTCCCTAGCATCGATGATTTTGATGTTGTACACTGGGTCTGCATGCCCCGGAATACGTTCGATTCGAAACGAAGATCTTAAAGGAACTCCGCCCTTATGCCAAACTGCCATAATCCGATAATCTTGATTATTCTGAAAATACCCGGTACCAAACACTAAGTGTCGAAGTTTATAACTGCGAAAGCGGACACAGTCCGTAACCGGGGAATTAACATAGACTTCATGTGATATTTCACCTTTGATCACACTAAGAACGGTAGATGCGAAAAACAGAAGTATTCCTTTGAGTAGCATGGTTACTGTGGCTTCTAACTGGTGCTGGTGGTTGTCCGAGGTGCTGCTTTTTAAAGGCTTAGAAAATACCGGCTAATCGATTATGCTATGCTATGTTAAAATTTGTTCCAAGTAATAAAGCGGAAATTGAATCACGCTTACTTTAGCATTTTATCGTTCATTATTTCGATCTAATACAATTTGATTGATTGTTGATAAAGTTACAGCTAACCCCGCTGACGGTCAGAGAGATATTGACAATGTTAATCGCTACACATCGGTTTATCTAGAGTGTTCTATTTGGCAGTCTAGTGATTTTTTTCCACTTTCAGCTTTTCACCTGCAAAAAATAACGTAAGACCAACGTTGATTGGAGAGGAAAGCTTAGACCCCGTGTTATATCCGACACCACACTACAATGCTTCCATTCTGTATGACATGCGTGCCGTTAAGAATCAAGAATTTTTAGAAACCATTATCGATTGCGATAATGTTCGACAGGCCATCGTGCTACTGAAGATATGGATTCATCAACGACGTTTTGATATTGGTTATTACGGGTTTGACGGTGCAATCGTAACCTTTTACATTGCCTATTTGATTCAAAATCGAAAACTACATCGGACAATGAGCTGCTATCAGATAAGTCGTCTGTTCTGGAACCAGCTTGCCAACAGCAGCTGGGACACCACTGGCATAACGATGGAGTCCACCGCTGTCACTGATCTGGCTGATTATCGCAAATATTTTGAGGTAGTTTTTCTCGACAGCTCAGGCCTACTGAATATATGCGTTAACATGTCTGCTGAGTTGTACCGTCGCGTAAAACAAGAAGCTGCGACTGCCATTCAATTGTTGGACACCGAACAACTCAACAGTTTCATTCCGTTGTTCCTTTGCAAATATCCTGTTTACACACAGTATGATCATATTCTTAGCATCGACAAACGCGACCTGATACGATCAGTTGTCGAAACATTTGGTTCCGAAGAAGATAAATTGGACTACTTCGGCAATTCGTACGCACATTTCCGTAAAATGATCTATCAACTGCTGCGACGTGGCTTGGGAGCGCGGGCAACCTTTTTGGTTCCGATTCAGTTGAAGGATACCGATGCAGAACTCAGCCTTACTATCGGAATCCTGTTGAATCCGCAGGAAGCTTTCTCCGTTGTTGATAAGGGTCCAGAAGCAATAGATAAGGCTGCTTCCGATGATTTTCGACAGTTTTGGCGGGGAAAAGCGGAATTGCGACGCTTCAAGGATGGCTCTATCACGGAATCATGCGTATGGGGAGCATCTTCTGATCCCATCGGAGAGAAACGCCTTATTTGTCGTAGAATTGCCCTTTTTTTACTGAACGCACACTATGATATCAGTGAGCAAAAGGTAACCTACGCTGCTCATCAGTTTGAGGTATCCATTAAACCGGAAGATAGTGAACGGCATGAGACCATCGAGGAACGCTCACTAGCCTGCATTCGGGCGTTCGACGATTTAAGCAAAATTTTAAAGAAATTGGATGGCATTCCCTTAACGATCAATGGATTGGTTGGAACCGACGCAGTATTTCGCTACACAGATCCTGATCCCCCGAAAGCTACAGGGAAAGCCCTACTTGTCGACAACCAGATAATATTTTTGGCGTCCCATGTCAACAACGCAACAATTCAACTCGAGACGAGTAGCAAGTGGCCCGAGCAACTGGAAGCGATAAGACGTCTGAAGGCGGCGTTTTACCTGAAAATTGCAGACTCAATTAAATCCAACGCGAGTCTTTCGACACAAATGGCCGCGCAAGCATATGCGGAATATTTGGATATTTTCTACGGTATTAATGAACAAGTTTTAATCTCTTTATTATGGTTTAAATTTTTACTTTGTTGTTATTTCTAGAAAAGTACGTTTTCCGTTTCCACATTGTCCATCACCGGGAAATCACACTGTTACGGGAGTATCTCTCGGAAAATCGAGTTACTAAACAATATCGCGATACGGATCGTAGCATTCAGTTGGAAATGCAAGGTACCATTATGCCCAAACTGACAAGCATTCTGCACGGCTTACATCAGCAACATTTCTCTTTCGGATCGGTGGCGGCCATGGCAAAACGCTGGCTTTACTCGCAGTTGATAGATCCATTTCTGTGGCCGGACGAGTGCACGGAACTAATGTTGGCCTCTCTCTTCGAAAATCAGGGCCCGATGGTGCAGCCACAGGCGGGATTTCTTCGATTTCTAGAGTATTTGGCTTCTACGGATTGGAGTAAAGAGCTGATTTTACTGAATTTCAACGAAGAAATTTCTGACGAGAAGATTGAGGAACTGGAGAAGCAATTCACCGAACGTCGAGATCTCTTTCCACCGCTAGCTATAGTGACGTCCTGTGATGGGGATAAGTATGGACTGTTTGCCAAAAATGCACCCAGCCATGAAGTACTCAATAGAGTAGTGTTTCTAGCAAAAAACGTCGTCTCGATGATAGAGGATGATTTCAACGTTATCAGAAATAGAGTGCACGTAAGTATTCCGCGTCGTCGTTGGAAAGAAACTCATTTTTTTGTTTGTTTACAGATATTTTATAAACCGTCGTTCGTTGGATATGATCTAATTATCCATTTGGACTCAACTATTGTCCCGGCGGTAGGAATCACTGACATTGAATTCTACACCCGAGGCAAGAGAGAAAGTATGATAGCAGATGAAAGCAAGCATCCTGCCGCTGGTTTCAACCCGGTACAGCTCTACCTGACCGAGCTAAGGGATGGCTACAGAAAATTTGCCATATTTTTCTACGATCACTGCGGCGGCGATCGGATAGCAGTTCTGTGGAAGCCAGACGCACTGGAAGAAAAAACGTTCACGGTAAGATGATCGATCGTAATGCTTTACTCGGAGAATGATGGGTAAAAAGGGTTGAACTTTGTTTTATATTACAGACAACCAACGTGAATGGATGTGTTTTATCTAAGACGGGCACCGTGAAATTGAACATCGAGGCTCTAATTAAAGATTTCGAGATTTTGGGCAAGGGATTAGTTCGCAGCATAAAGCGTAACAATTGAGCAGAAAATAAAACACACTCTTTCAGCGCAACGGTATGTACAACTTTTATTTTGTGATGTATTTCTTCGAAATTCTACCGATGATTACTATCTCATTTGAAAAGATGTTTTAACGAAATACGGCAACGTAGTGATCGGGGCGGCGTAATTCCTCAGCCACCGTCCACCCTCGTACACTACTTGATTGTTATTGCCATCACGCCACGTTCCTTTCGGTAGATAAATGTCCCGTGCAATAGCGAATTCGATCAAGACCGGTGCCACTAGGATGTCTTCACCAAGCAGATATTCTGCGAAAATAAAGCACTGTCATTTGAGTTTTCTTTAAAGTGGGCGGCGCCTACCATCGTTAACTCTCAAAGCGTCATCATCGCTAGGATCCAACCACCAGATAGGTGGATTGACTGGAGTACCCTCTGCTACAGCAAGCCGCATTCGCTGCAAAATGTACTCGGAATAGTCCTCGTGCAAGAGAACGAAACGTCTTGTCACAGCCACTGTCTAAAAAAAAAAAACCATTTCATCAATGTGGTTCCAATCAGAGTATCAAACTTACTTCATCATCAATATCCCAGGGAGTTTTCGAGAACTGCATGCTGGGCATAAACGTGTTCGCCTGCAGCCATCTGATGAACAGCTCCTTCGTTAGAATATCGTCACCGTACACATTTCCGCCGATCATATCCGGCAGTACAAATGGGTAACCATTCAAATTCATTTGTAACAATGTTGGAATCAGCGACTGTAGTCCATTATTTAATCCCCAATGAGTGTCCAGGTCCAGCATTCGCACAAACACTGGCAAATCCTGCGTTGTCCATCCTGTTCTGATTTCTATCATCGACCCGAACTCGGCACACATTCGCACAAAATTAGTTGTCATACTACAGGGAGATAGGGCTTTCGTTCCCGGAATGTCTGGGTCGGCCGGAGCCCAACTGGTTTCTCCAGCGTCAAATTTAAAACTGTCAATCCCCTGCTCCCGAAGTTCCAGCAAGCGCTGACGAAACCATTCAACAGCCAGGGGATTGTTAAAATTAATATACGATGCTTCATTTTCTCCACTGTTCCACCATTTTGTATTGTATCCGATAGTTTCGTTGTGGGATTTGACGAGAAATCTGCAAAGTAGTCAGAAGAAAGTTGAAAAAAAAAGTGTTTCCGTTAGTAATTCAATACAAACCCTTTGGACAACGCTTCTGTGTACCATGGCTGGCAGTTTTTGTTGATGAACGGATGAATCCAAAGAGTCACACGGAAGCCTATTTCCTTCAACTGTTCCGTGAGTTCAGTTACATTCGGGAACGTTATGGGATTGAATATCAATGATCCGTAGCAGTTTTCCCAATAATCGTCAATATCCAACTGCGCATTTTTGAAACCGTACGCGTTGATTTCATTGGCAAAATCCAGCACAGTCTGCTGATTGATTGGTCTACCATATCGTACCCAAGTGGACCATATGGGGTGTCTAACCATGCGTTCGTCGGGTATTCCCACTGGTTTGTTCAGAACTTTGTCTATCGCCTTCATGTGGCTCTCTTTGACATCTCGGGCAACCCCTATTCGATAATTGAATTCGAACGTTTCATCATACGTGTAGTAAGGGAGCTCTTTTTTAGCGGTTAAGCGAAGTGAACTTTCATCTTGGTCGATAAACAGTGGAACTTCTTTCTCCACATAAAAAAAGACGCCCGCCGAGTTTATCCAATAGCGTTCCGTGATCGCTGCACTGTTCAACTCCTTCGGTACATAGGCGTAGTCCTCGAAACGTAACCGTTGCACCGGATAATACTGTTCCTTTTGCTCCGGTCCACCGTACCACTGGACCTCTCGGCTCCGCACAAGGTCGGCCGTGTGGATCACATCGGATATGATCTGCCCCTTGCGGAGCAGGGTGCGGGTAATACTGATCATGGAGAAATTTCTCGTATCCTCGAGATCCTTGATCTCGATTTGCTGTTCGTTACCTTCCAGCCGGAGACCACGTGGGATCGACTCGACCTCCGAATCATCCGTGAAGTCGTAATCCAGTGTGATGCGCTGGATTTGCGTGCCATCTGCGAAGCGAGAAAAGAATGGAAAAAATAGAAATTCAAATGGAAACGTTAAAATCAATTAATTACGATGGCTTTCTTGCGCACGTTAGTACGCGAAGTATTTTCATAATAATTGCAGAGCTCGGAATAGCTCAACATCTGTTACACGTAATAGGAAGACCTCTAGGTAAATTTTTGAAAAAGCAAATTTTCTGCTCGGTTATGAATGATTCTTTTATATTTGGATTGCAAATCACATTTTGCTTATTCTTTTCCATGCATAAGAGTTGATTAATTGATTTAAGTCTCACTGTTTGCGCGTCCTAAGTAAGAACACACGATTGATAATTCCAGTTTCCATCATTATTTTTCAAGATTTATTTTTCTGCTTTCAGGAACTGACATCTATTTTTTTATGATCTGACAAATATTAATAACATTGTTCGTCTCTTTTTCAAGCAGTTTGAATGCTCTACACAATAACTTTCTTTTATTATTATGATTGTTAGCGGTCACAAGATTTATTATTTGATTATAATAATTCAATGTTAAAGCGAAAATTTAGGTAATAATAACATTATTCCCTAAAATATTTTATATTTTTTTTTATTTTTCATTTGATATTTATCAAACTTTTTATCAACATTTCGTTAGCTCCACCGTAGAAACCCAAGCCAAGGCCCATATTCATTATTGCGCCTGAACATTCTTTCAGATTTATGGATTATAACACCCAGACGATTTTTGTTTATTTGTTATCGTGGCATTTTTAAACCTGTTTAAAATGTGCTCTAATGAATTTTGACATTTTCCTACTGTTAATGTTCTATTATTCCTGTGTGAATTCCTCCTCAGCATCCAGGTTCGGCCAAGATTTACGACCATAAAACACCCCCGATCATCGTTTTGTCGAGCGCGAATTTACACAAACTCATTAACGGTGTGGTATACCGTTAATGTATTTCGGAAATTTCTTGTCTGTTAACTGTCGATTAATCTATGATGAATTTTCTATTCCTTTTTTGTATGGATTAACATTATAAGTTTGGCCTTGTAACATAATCATATCATATTTCACCATATTCATTTAATCATATTCCACCCTTTTTAGAATTTACTCTACTTTATTTATTTTACTTTTTATCCGACATACTAGCCGATTACGTAAACTTTCTCGAGATTCAGTATCATCTCTCTAGAGATGGTCGGGTTTGATGTTTTTCAAACCCGTACCCGACCCGAACCCGATTTTTTTTTTCGGTCAAAACCCGAGCCCGACCCGAACCCGAAACTTTTATTCTTTCAAACCCGAACCCGACCCGAACCCGAAAATTTTATTTCATTGAAACCCGAACCCGACCTGAACCCGAGATTTCATTGATTTTATAGTCGGGTTTCGGGTTTGCATACCCAAACCCGACCCGAACCCGAAAATATTTTTTTCACAAAATCCGAACCCGACCCGTACCCGACATTTTCAAAAATTTTCAAACCTGAACCATCTCTACATCTCTCGTTGTTAAAGTAGCTTTTTTGCATGCCTAAAGGGCATTAGGGCTAAGAGAGTTGTGTGTATGCCTAAGAAATTTTGCATATTTTTCAATGAAAATTTTTCTGCACTAACATTTAAAAAGGGCTAAAGTTTTTTTTAATCGATATACATATCTGAATAGTGATAAGAGATAGAGAAAAGTAGTCAACGGATAAATGTAAGAAAATTGCCTGAACTCTTACGTACGGTAATGACAAGAGTTAGAGAAAAGTTGTCAAGGAATGGTTTCTAGAGAATCGTCCACCTTTTCCAATGTTGTTACAGATAAGTTAAGGAAAATGCAAAGTTTCTTAGGGAATTAAGGCCTTCACATCCACAAAGTTTCATTGAACTATGTGAGGGGGCTGCCAGCCCCTCAGTCGTGTTGGCGCGAATTCCTTTAATGGCTGAGCTCGAAAATTGATATTCTATGTTACTGTTCAATCTATAATTTGAACCGGATTGTAAAAAGGTCAATCTTTGGTTAACCCTCCTGACCAACCGTAGAATATCGACCATTTTTGATTTGAATGAATCTTGCAAACGTGCATAAACTGAATGTTTTCCGCGAGCGGAATTTTGGTATTGGTTATATTCGAAGCACTGTAGCTGAAAAGCCATCAGTTGTACAGAATTGCAGAAAAAGGATGCTGCCTCGCAGAATAAAATAAATAAAAACCTTTTTTGGCAACAAAGGATTCTAAAAAAACTTATTTTAGTTTACAAAAAAAACGTCATTTATTTTTTCTAGAAACTTGAAATTTTACTAGAACTTTTGGAACTTCTTCATTAAAGCTCAAGTTTTCAAAAAATATATTTCGACATTTTCAAAATATTTGTATTTCAATGATTCTTAATCAAAAAGCTTATAATAATTAATTAAGAGCTTTTGAAAATATGAATATTTTAATGAACATCTCGGTGTGAAAACTTCGCAGATACCAAAAATTGCAATTTGCTTTTCTTGGCGTCCAGCCAATTCAGGAAATACACTAGTCGTTTTGACGCGGTTTTTTCACGCGTCTTTTTACGCGGATTTTGGAATTCACGTAGTTTTTACTAATTTTCGCAATTTTTTACGCGGTTTTCTCAAAAAAGTCGGTTTTCGGGTAGTATGTTTTTAATTGATTTTTCATTTTCAAATCGTTTATTTAGAGTGGCAGTGATTTGGCCTAACATTTTCTTATCTTTTCTTGATTTTCAACTTGATTCGCAGGCGGAAACAACACTGCTATTGATTCTTTTTCAAAAGTATTTAGCAGAAATGATTAAACACCGTCAGCAATTGAAGTATTTTTAACGCGGATTTCAGAATTTACGCGATTTTTTAAAGCGCTATCTCCCGCGTAACAGAAGACTTTAGTGTATTTCAATATTTAGTTTAGAATATTTCATTTTTTCAAATATGCTTTTGTGTGAGTTATTTCTAGTTCTTCAGGAACAATGATTAATATAACACAATTCATTCATCGACTTCTAAGAAATTGGATTTATTACTTAGAAGTTAGTTTCGTCCTTTGAATTATTCAGCCCATGGATCCATTCTATTAATCTCTGAGGCGTAATTGTCCGGATTCTACATGTCACCATGCTTACCAAAATATCGATATTCGAGCTTTTTTGTTTGCCGCAAACTGAAAATCACTATCTCGGGCTTCAAAATAGTCGAGTTTCTAAGCATAGTCCGGGTTCTAAAAATATGTAGATGTATAGATTTTTTGAACATTTTTTACTTTTACACAGTTTCACCGAGATCATAAATTGCGAATTTGATTTCGAAATGTCGTTAGACATCAATTTGCTGTTAGTTTGGCGTCATGTTAATTTCGGAAACACAAATATTGGGGAATATTTAAACATTTTCGTCGGACACCGGTTTTTACTTTCTGGACATAGAGTGTGGGTTGTAGAAATATCATTATAAAAGAGCATTTCTTCAAACATTTCTTTAGTTTTACATCAAGTATTCTATGAAACAAAAATAGCTATCATAGATTCAAAAGTGGCGCCGGACATCAATGCTTGGTCCCTGGACGCCATTCCGATTCTAAAAATACTCGTATTCAGGGGCGACTCGTGGCTGTTGAACCTACCTGTTCAACTAGAAATTCTAAAAATCAGAGTTTGGGGAAGTAATTACAATTTTATCCGCGAATAAAAGCGGGTAATTCCCTTTGTTACTATTAAAAAAAAAAACTAAAAAATAAGAAAATAAGAGCATGAATTTGGATTTAAGATTCATTTTTTGCCTGACGTCCCCATGTGCATTGCACAGGTTGCACCTATGGACGAGTCGCCCCTGCTCGTATTGCAGGGTATAAGATTGGTTTTCGTGGATATTCTGGAAGCGGAAGTCACCATCTTGAAATTTAAAATATCGTCGCACACCAATTTCTAGGCGTGCCCCTAGTTCCGAAAACACCAATATTGGTGAGCAGGCTTGTTATTCTCTTTAATTTGCGGAAAGAGCAATGCAGTAGTGGCAGTCCACGCTGCTTGGCAAATCTATTTCGATCAGACTGAAATTTTTTGCCGTTGTTTCCGTCTGATAAAAAGGTCATTTCATGATATCAGTTCTTCATGTGGACTAACGATTGCTGTTTCAAAAAAGCCTACCCAAAAACGTGACTGACGGATAAAATTTTCATTATAGAAAAATGGCTTCTTTCATTGAAATTGTGTCTTCAGCAAAGTTGTAGGTAATAAAATCGCGGTTCTAGAAAAATACACCATATATACAGTGTAATGCATCATAATTTTTTTTTCAGGGCAAATTGTTACAAATCGTCATAAAATATAAAATATCTCAAAGAGTACCTACATTACCTACAACTTTGCTGAAGACACCATTTCAATCAAAGAAGCTGTTTTTCTGATATAGAAAATTTTATTCATAAGCCACATTTTTGGGTAGGCCTTTTTGAAGCAGCAGTCATTAGTCCTTTTTGAAATGGAATGACCTTTTTGTCAAACTGTAGAAAATTTCAGCAAAATAAGAGATAACATGCTAAAAAAATATTTATTTCACTTATTTTCCACTATGTGTTGTGCAGTGTTTCTGCAAAAAAAAAAAAAAATTAATATACTTGCTGCTCACACCACAGCTGGGCAACAGAAACAAAACTTGAGTGGTGAACTCTACTGAGATTACACAGGAAAACGCGGTGTGGTGCGTACTGCTGAAATAAATTCGATAGCATTCGAGGACCACGGGCGGGACGGGGGTTTCCTACCTAGATGCTCTCCTCATTATATATATGCTTAAGAGACACACAGTAAAAGTACTGCCGATACCGTGAGCTCTGTTTTTCAGTTATTGTGAGTAATGTCCTTTCTTGTGAGAAAGCTCATACAGGCATACCTCGATTTTACGCACATGATCGTTTTTGAAATGTACGTAAAATCGAATTGTACGTAAAATCGAAGCAAGATTTTTAATATTTTTTATAACTTAAAATTGATTTCCGTAATTTGAAATTTGCAAACAAACATGTAAGGGTACATCTAATTATTACGTAACGCACGAATGAAAGGTGAACGGTTTGGAAAGTCTTACCATCCATACAAAAAAATTTCAAATTCCTAAAAAGGATTGCATTCTTTGTGTTACCTAATTATTAGACGTTCTCTAATCCATCATGCACAGTAGTGAAATCACCTCGATTATTTAAAAAATGCTCCTTCAGCTGCTGCACAAAGTAGTTCCACAAAAAATATCCCAGTTTCAATATTTTTATTGTCATTTCTGATTTGGCTGAAACTTTGCATAGACGTTTCTATGGGCCAAAGATGCCATTTTGTGCTATTGGTATTTTTTTAGGAACAAGACTTATTTTGTAGAAGTTATTTTAAAATCTAACTATTTTTCGTAAAAATTACAAAAGATTACCTAGCAATTTTTTTCCTAATTTCTCTATGATTGGACAGTTTCAATGTTTGGGTAATCTTTTGCAGTTTTTATGAAAAAAAAAATTTTTTTTAATGATCTTTTTTAGATAAACAATATTTAAATTTTCTTATGACTTTTTTCAAAAAAAAATTATTTTTACTGTAGGGTAGAGCGGGGCCAGTTGGTCATTTTTGGTCAAAGTGTTCTGTAACTTTTTGTAGGAAACATTATGGCAAAAACTCATTACATGGAAATTGTGTGTTAAGTCTATAGCATCTAGAAAAAATATAAACTGTACAGAATAGTTTATGATTTTGCGGATATTCTATGTTTTTTGAGTGGATGTCAAGTTGGCCAACTAGCCCCTCAGCTGGGGTAAGTTGGTCAGGGTGTGGGGTAAATTGACCGTTCATATTTCGGAAGGACAATTCAGTTTTTTTTCCTCACTGCATTAGCGGCAGCCTGTAGCATCTCAGCGGAGGTCAAACCGCATCCGGTTTTTTGTTTATACGTTTGCTTTCCGAAATCCCAAACCATCAGAGAAGTAACTCAAAATTGCATGAAAAAAATCGTGTTACTCATTCATACCTGACAAGAAGTATATGTTGAAATTTCCCGAATAGTTTAGTTGGGAACTAAATCAAAAACAATAAGGATTAAATTGAGAACAGGGGCCAAATTCTAGATTCGCATCTGCAATCACAAGCACAAAACTATAGCTACATTAGTTTTTTTTTCGTTGAAAGCTTGCTTACGCCGAAATTTTCATCAGATAGAAAGCATTTGTCGATGCATTAGTGTACGTTATAGTTATTTTAGATCAATGACTAAGCATTTATATTGCTCAAAAAAATATTCATTAAAATGACGATGAAATGAAGATAACTTTTACCAAATAGTTTATCGCTTCAAATAATTGGTTTTGCTAAACAAAGCAAACGCTGTTTGCGCTTGGATTAAGTTTGTGTCACGAAATGCACTGTTCCTGAAATTGCATTCACTTGGTTACTTGCATTCATTTATGATGTGCATATGACCAACCAGCCCCGCTAGTATGTGACCAACTAGCCCCTCATGTATTAAATATGTAAATTACTCGAAATATATGAAAATAAAATTTTGGCGAAAGTTTTCTTTACACAACTTAAAACTAACGAAAATGACTTTCATAATACGTTAAGCCATGTTCATTTCAATTTGGCTAGCTTTGTTTAAACAAAGCTAGAATTGATGGCCAATTTGGCAGCAACCTGTATTTATTATACGTTCTAATTAGAACTGCACTTCATTTTGTCATTTAGTTTCTCTGGTTATCTACTACGTATCACCCATATAATACGATTTTTTAGATACCTAGATTCGAAAATATTCTCATTGACCAACTTGCCCCGTAACCAACTAGCCCCGCTCTACCCTATATTTTTATTTTGGAAAGACAAAATTAATCATTACATCTTTGTTGAAGACGTCACACTGATAGAAGACATCGTTTTGGACTGAAGATAATTGTGATCATCAATACTTTCCCAAAATAGCACTTTGAATAGCATCTCAAAAATGAGTCATGTTGTCCAAATTTATTTCAATTATTTATTAATGTATTCTATTCGAACTTTTCTAACTCATCGTATTCATTATGCATTTCTAAAAAGTGCCTTCCCTGTTTTGGTGTTACACAGTTTATCAATGGCTCCAAGTTTTTGAACGACATGAAATAAAACAATTTCTAGTTTCCATTAGGTGCTATCCATATCCCACGTGGACGTATTTTAGCTTAATACAGACAACCCCCTCTCTCGTCTTGTGGTAATACGATAAAAAAATTCCTGAAATATTATACGGACGATGATCATTTTCCTACCTTCCACCTCCCTAGTTATAATTTGAACGTATTTACCATGTTTCTCACCAAAAAACGTAGTCAACAGTATTGTTTTTTAGCTCGTTTTA
Organism: Wyeomyia smithii; assembly: GCF_029784165.1. Taxonomy (NCBI): domain Eukaryota; kingdom Metazoa; phylum Arthropoda; class Insecta; order Diptera; family Culicidae; genus Wyeomyia; species Wyeomyia smithii. The sequence continues at coordinate 251,104,958 of NC_073696.1, forward strand.
AACCGCTCTACAGTTTGCTTTTGACAACAACTCTCTATTTAGTTTAGTTTTCAGGAAATTACAATTTTAATGCAGCAAAACTTGTGGGTTGATTGCCAGTTTTATGTTCATTCAGGCTATCCATCAGACATGCTGCATTTATTTTTTTCCCATTCCTAACATAGGTGGACACTTTAAAGCTTTTCGCTAAGGTACGCAAAATTCTTCGCTTATAAATTCTCATTTATTCAATACATCACTCAACTAGCGTTGCTATTATGAAAGCACAGATAATATTTAACAACAGCAAATCAAACTGATTCCTAGAAAGATGAAGGGTTCATTGTTGAAACAACCCATCGATCAAAAATGATGTAAAATTTGCCCGCTACCAAATCCTATTTAATGCTTCGTCGACAAAATTAATTGATACTGAAGGCCACATTCGTCTTCCATTTGTACTCCTGCTGCCTAGGGACTGTGATCTATCCGTCATTAACGAGTTACCAAGGAGATGATGAAATGTCCCACATTAAGCTATGAAATTGAATTTTTGGCAAACGGTCCATTTCTGATTGACGGCTCCTTGTCAAGCTGGCACGGCAGATATCTAGTCTAATAGTGCTGATTCCAATATTAAGCTGCTTCTTGCCTGTTTCCTTATTCCAAAAAGCAAACCCTTCCTTCGGTTTGCTAAACGATTTTTTGGCTCCCGTTTCTGGCTGGTTTAGATTGTGGTCCAACCAGTTCACTGCCAACCATCCCTGAAATGAATGGGACGTGTTGCATCGTGTTTACAACCCGGATGATTGATGGATGCTTGTTTTGGACAGATTCGAGCTGCAAACTCCCGCGTTCACTAATTCCACTTGAATTTGACCGTCACGGCTTCTCGGCGATCATGTCTCAAGTGGATTTTCAATAGAAGGATGCGCTGTTGCCTCTACGTGATTGGCTGCCGTGGCGGCCAGTCAGTGCGATTTGGATTATAATTAGTACACTGACATTGGACAAAAGATAATGAGAATGGTATGCCAGCCAAAGTGCAGGTGGTCCAAGAAATCCACGGTCCTGTCTATTTTTCGAACGGGAACATGCAGCAGGTTTAATAGGAGAATAATGGATGCGAAAAAGGTGTCCAATTAACCGATGCTATGACTGATGTATTACATGAAAGAGAGCATCTAATTGGACAGGTGACAGGAAATTAATGAAGATAAATTGAGTAGTATTTTTTAAAGTTGGTTAACGGTAGCAGTTCTGGTTGATACAAAGTTTAAGCGGTGATAACCTAACAGAACATAGAATGTTTTGTACTTTTCACAAAAAAATATGTGGATTACAGAAAAAAGTCAGACACGTCACAAGAATGAAATCTTCACAAACAACGTTTAACGGAAAATATTTGCTTGCAAAAAAAAAAAAAAAACAGATCACACCACTTACTGAATTGTTTGGACATTTTTTAAAGTTTTTCAAGGGTTTTTCGCTGACAATTCTTATTTAGCCTTTGAACTAGATTCAACCCAATTTAAAAGTCTAAATCTTCGCTGTCGCTTGGGGATAATGTGCTTTGGTCCTATAAGTATTTTCTATATCAATGGTTGACTGCGAAGTCTATGTTCATTGAATAGATGTTCTTATTCCGAATTGGAATGTACCATCTAGGGTTTATATTGATTTTTAGGGGTTCCAGTAATTTTGCCCCCAAATAAAGATTCTTTTTTCAGCCTTTTCTGACCTTTTGTTGCACTCTCATCGTAAATATGAGATAGTTTTTACATCGATGGTACCTACACTGGTTAGTATCGACTAGAACCAACGCGCCTCTAAACTCTGGATATGTGTATTCTTCGCTCGGATGTGATCCAACCATATCTTTCGAAGATCAAACGCGGCAACCGTTTAGCGTTCATTGACTTTTATACTAGCGAGAAATGGACGTTTAGTAAACATTTCATCTGTTTACCCAAACGTGACAAACACCAGACAGTCGAGTGCCAACCTCGTACGGAAGCGCAGTCCACCGCCTCTGCACTGTATGCCAAACGGTGATTACAATTAGATATGGTCGCATATACTGAATTCACTGGTCGGTACGGGTAGTGGTTTCAGAAAGTAGTTTATATTTTTTGTGTATTCCGCACTCTGTTTGGTGGGTGTTGGTCAAGATGGAGTGGTTCTCATTTTGATTCGTAACCTGGCCAGTATACTTGCGGATCGGATAAATTTATCCGTAACTATTTCCAACTTGGTCGCGGTACATTATTACCGCCATACGCGTCATTAACCCGCAATTTTGTTTACGCTCGTAAATTATTAGCGTATTTCGCTGGCTGCCACCCGCCTGCATTCATCACACTACGAGGCGTAAAGTATGTGCGGCTTTCCGTGGGAAATACGATTATTAGCGTTTTGTTGACTACTAGATTTTCAATTTGAGCATTTGCTCAGGTGAAACTGTAATTCCCTAAAACTCAGATACGGCACCACTCGGGTGCGGTATGCTCTGGGCGGTTCTGGCAGTCGTTAGTCGAAATCGTTACGGTGGAAGCGATCAGTCATCGGTCCTGATGTGGCACGCCAAGTGTCGAGGAAAGTGATTTGGCGGGGACTTATGCACTATTAAGAAACCAATAAAGATTTTGTTTTGATTGCGCGGCTTTGGCACACGACACACGTCCGAGCACAGTTGCGGTCAGTGAGCCGTGGAAATTCGCGGGAAAGAAAATTGTTGATGATAAAAAAAAATTCTGTTCAGATTCCATCGCTACTAAAACGCTAATGATGATGCGGTTTATTGGCCGTTTTATGTCTTATGCACATATTTACGCCCACGTTTTACATTTGGCTGTAGAAAGTAATGTTGTAATATTATTACCAAAATTGGATTTCGGCAAGCAGAAAAAGTGTATTTGACATATTCCAGCGTAAGGCGACACCATGAGCAACCGACTTTGGCGTACATTTTAGCATGGATATTAAAATTCTTGGCTTAAAGAGTATATGATTAAACAGATCGTACATAATGCCAACTAAATGTTATGACAGGTTGGTTTAGCAGTTTAGATAGTTGTATCATGTACTGCAGCCCGATACATTTTGTAACGCGACACCATCGCTAAATTTCGCCTTTTCAACCTTTGATGGCATACATTCAGATATCAGCTCTGTAGTAAGTTCTTGGACCCTGGTTTCTTCTGGGCATTTGTTCCGGAGACCAAATCAAACAAAATGACATATTACAACATATAAAATACTGAATTTTCAGCGAACTGTTCCCAAAAACATTTCGGTATGTTTGTCGATGGTGTCGCGTTACGCAAAACAGTCTCCTGCAAATGGTGTCGCGTTACGAAAATGCGTGCTTTGTAAACGTGGGCATCCTGATAAGTTTTAGTCATACTATCTTTGGCAAAGTTGTTGTTTAGGCTAATACCAATAAGTTTATGCTATGACATTTACATTCAGTTTAAAATTGCGCCGATGAAGGTGTTCAAGATTTACATTACTTTAGCCCGTATCGTACTTGAAACGTTTTTCTTCATAAAAAAGCTGTATCTCATTCGGATCTTGATCTTTTTTGATACAGTTTTCTTTAAAATCAAGGGGAAACAAGTATTTATGTCTATATTTTCTCTTCGCATCCTCCACTTTTCGACTGGTAAACAAAAGTAGCTGTATCTTTATGAAATTTTGGGTCCTTTTACAGAGGCCTCGGTGAGCAGCTTGTCTCGTTTGAAATACATACATATTTCTGCTACAATCTTACTCGAAATTGAACGAATTGGTCTCTGTCCAGAATAATTAGACCCGTATTGTTTTTTGTTTGACCACCCAAATGTCCTTCCTGAATTAGGGTAGCGCGAAAAATCGACTTTCTCACCAAAATCTAACTTTTAAGTCCCTCGACCGATTTCAAATCTTTTAGCAGAAAAAGCAGGTAATTGTTAGACCAAATACCGATCGCCAATAATGTTGTTTTGCAAAAACTCAAAGTTTGATTTGTCGCAAGCAAGGTTTCGCTACCGTTTTTAATCTAGCCTGTGTCTCTGGAATGGTACTTACCTTAAGGTTCCCCTCGATCAATTCAAAACAACGGAAAATTTCGAAATGTCCCAAAAAAAAAGTTGTATTATCACTGATAAAACACTGATAAAAGCTCAAAAACTCGTTTTCGGTAACTTTATAAAAACACAAAATTTTCGTAACGCGACACCATAACTTTGACTAGAATGCAACAATTTTACATACCAGCATAGGTCTCATCGAGTGCTGAGAAAATCCTGAATACTACCTTTCTACAGTGTGTAACATTTGAACAATACGAAAAGAACAACTATTTTTGTAACGCTTCACCATAATAAAGCGACTGTTTTTCAATGAGCTACCAATTAAATCTACTAAATAGTAATGATAACTGCTTATAGACCATAAATACATCCATGAAACCCCTAACTGACATGTCCATAGCTTCAAAATAAATGATATTAGGCATATTTCTTTAAAAATAGTGCCAAAACTATGATTTTTTAATCTGTTATAAGTGTTTTTTTTTTTATTTAATCGTTTGATCCAGTTTTGCATGTCAATTCAAATGGAACAGGCGGTTTCCGTGAAGTTCAATATATCCTTTTTCACCCACACAACAGTTCTGGATTGAATATGCAGTTTGAAATTTCGATGTCTTGGCGTAGAAGAGCGTGGAATGTGTCATTTTCGCGAGATTGTTATATCTATTGACCGAACTATTGTCAGAGTAATTAAACCAACTTTTTTATAAACAGTTCCTAATTTTCAGTGGTCATAATGTTTTGCAGACTTCTAAACTACTCAGTACCTAAAGTTTACGCAATACACTGATTACGGTTCTGTTCTTGTCGTTTTCGGTAAAAAATGAGAAAGAGTTTGAAATCGGCAGCGCATAACAGTAAATATGTGAAATAAAGCACAAAAAAATAGTCGCAAACGGGTTGAACAGATGATAAAAGTTAAACGAGAACTAAAGAAAAACATTCGAAAACATTTCACGGCTATTTTGTACAGAAATCAAATTATCCCAAACAATAATTCGGAAAAAATCATTCTATTCTATCCGAAGAAGTCAGTTACGTGTTGCCCTCTGTTTTCCCGGTATTCGCGGGAAATGTATCATTTCGTCTGTTTTCTCTTTTGTTCGGAATCATTAGCATCATTGGATTACAAATTTCGAGAACATCACAAAAGACATCCCGTTTTAAGGACATTTCCAGTTCAAGTGTCTCGACTGTTTTATACTGCTAATGATGGAATACTCCTTAAGATTTCATTTTCACTACTTTTTGTTTAAATTAAAGTAATAAAAGCGATAGAGAGATTTTTTTTTCATTTACTGGAAAGGTTTATTTTGGACACGTGAAAAAAACTGTTTCTGAGTCACTTTTTCACCTCGAAAAAAAAGCAAACTGACCTCTTTTTGAAGACTCCGTTATGGGCAGAAAGAAAAAGTAGAATTTTCACAAAAACACTGCGATTAGGCTTACATCCTTAAAAAAGATTCTCAAGCTCAATTTACTGAAAATTTAGCAAAATACTAATAATAATGGAAACATGCTTTAGCAACACTACCAAGATGTTCGATATTTGATGCCGAAATTTCTGTTAGGTTAAACCGAGATTTACGGAAAATGTGACAGCTGTCATTTTTTATAATCGGAAACTCTGTAAACTTGAGAACGTCATCTGATGTATTTTTAACGACGAGGGGGCTTTATTTTCATTATTTGTAAACTATTTATAGGTTCTGCATGAAAATTTGTATACAGACGGATTCGAGTATCGGATATGCTTCTAAAATGTAAGCGACGTTTTATTTTATTAGCATTCACAGGGAGAGAGGGGGATGAGTTAATCTATTGGATCAGTTTAGGATGTCCAATAAACATTAAAATGATTTACCAAAACATGCTGAATTTAATGTTTTCTAGGCTGGTTAATTTCCGAGGGTCAAAAAACAAACCTATGAATTTTTGAACAGATTATTTATTAGGCCAATAAACAAAATTTACATTAGGGTGGGGCAATGTGATCGATTTTCCAGAACCAAGTTTTTTTGGTTGCATTTGGGGGCCCAAACAGTTCTAAACTTGCTGGAATTCTGTTGGTTTTGTCTTCGCTTGGTGCATTGAATTTCAAATTTGTATGAAAATTTCTATGGAAAACCTAGGGAAAACCTAGTTTTTTGCATTTCCTTTTCTGGAAAGCTTAGTAATACACTACATCACGCTAAGGGATAGTATTTTGTTTGCTTAACAACTTTGCCGAATACACTGAAGAGCTAGGATAACCCTGAAGTTAAGTTTGTCGAATCAACTGCTGAAAATCATTTTTTCTGCCAACACTACCAGTGTACCGGGATCAGTAGGATTCCCATCAGAAGTAACCTCTGAAACATGTTGTACAATGTTTCTAAGGTATGCCTAGAATATGTCACAAAATATCAAAAAATTGGTCGCAGTGACGAAAATACCCAACACGGAAAAAAACATGCCTAGAATATCAACCTATATTTGTTTGATTAATCCAGTTGAGTGTATAAACTCGATATGACAGGTTACTTCTGATGGAAACCCTGCTGACGCCGATGCGCTTGTAGTGTTTTTGACAAAATTGTTAAACATAAAAAAACCTACCTTTTGAAGTCATGAAACGTATGGTTTAAACCATTTTGGGCTCTTTAAAATGAAAAATGCAAAAAAGTACGTTTTGCGCCAAGTGGAGACAAAACCAATCGATTTTGGATATATTAAGTATTGTTCGGGCTCAAAATAGAAGAAAGAAAATCGGTTCTGGCTGTGTATTATCAAGTTTCATTTTACGACTCCAAACTCTAATACACATTATCAGTTTTTAAAATTTTACACGACCATTTTCGCGGCCGACCTAGTGTTGATATGTCACCGTTTGTGGCAGAACATATTATGTAAATTTAAAATAAATCTTAGTAAACTAGCTGACTTCGTCCAGCTCATATTTTTTATTTAAATAATTTTGAACATTCCGAATTGATTGACTCAATTGTTTATTTTTTAACTATCTGTGTAGAAAAAGATTGATTTTGGGAAGATTGGGATCACTGCGTTCCCAAACATCACGCTCAGGTTCAAACATTTCAAATAGTAGTTTCGAAATTAGTAGTTTCAAAATTGTATCTTTTCTCCATGCAGTCTTCATTATAGATTACCCACTAGGGAATCGGTGCGAATAGTTTTTAGAATACTTAGATGACTTGCTAGGTCTCCTACAAAGAGTTTCAACGTTCTTTTGATCCTTAGAGCGTTTTTTTTTCGGTTTCTAATTGTATAAATTGATGCAGTGGAAGCATAAGAAGTAGAGCTTCCAATGTCTTGGTAGGTGTACTTCTGATTTCACCCGTTATTGAAACAAAGATAGAAAAAAGCACCAAAATATAGTTCTTGAATTGTGAAAAAATTGTGTTTCATTTGTATTTGAGACCTCTTTTCAAGAAGAGGGAGGGGTGGCGAACCACTATGAAAATTTGCCTTGCTTCCAAAAACCTTCAGATGCCAAATTTGGTTCCATTTACTTGATTAGTTCTCGAGATGTGTAGAAACTTGAGTTTCATTTGTGTTGGACCCCACCCTTCCAGAATTGGGAGGGGTCTCGAACTATCCTAATCACCTTTTCCGGCCCTCAAACCCCCTATATGCGCCAGTCTGTTCAGTAGAAGGAAGAAGAGGAGTCTTACCAACATAGAATCTGTTCATTTTGAACTTGTATCCACCAAAATCGATCACCCTGTAAATTTGTATACATGGGCTTTTAAATACAAAGTTTTATCATCATAGGCACCAACTTTGGCAGGGGGAGGGACACTTTTTGGTAAAATGGTAAAAAATATGGATTAAGTAGGGTTTACACTGAAATAAAAAAAAATATTTTCTACATTTCTCAAAAAAAATTGATAACTTGCTTTGTAAACACGGTATAGCTAACTATTTTGAACAACGACGATAACATGTTGTACATGCTTAATGGGTGACTGCATGTAGTACTTTTCGGTAGAGATGGTCAAACCCGAACCCGACCCATACCCGTCGGGTTCGGGTTTGAAAATTTTTGAAGGTGTCGGGTGCGGGTCGTGTTCGGGTTTGGCGGACAAGAAATTTTCGGGTTCGGGTTTGAAAATGTCGGGTTTAGGTCTGGAAACCCGAAACCCGACTATATTAGATAAGCATTTTTATAATATAATGATGTCTAATTTCATGCAACTGTAAAAATCAGTAACAATTCGAAGCCATTCGAAGCTCAAAGCTTCAGGGCAGCCTCAAATTGGTACAAAAAATCGATCCCCCAAAAAAAATCTCAGGTTCGGGTCGGGTACGGGTTTAACAGTTTCGGGTCGGGTTCGGGTTTCACAAAAACAAAATTTTCGGGTTCGGGCCGGGTTCGGGTTTGATAAAAAAAATTCGGGTTCGGGTTTCAACCAAAAAAAAAAATCGGGTACGGGTTTGAAAAAAGCGGACAGTTTAAAATGGAGAGTAGATAAATGTTTACGGTTCATAGACGATTGTTCACCGAGTAGTGCATCAACTTTATCGAAGACGCGATGATTATGTTTCATAGCTAAAGCGAGATGTTTTTGTTTTGACCGGTTCTGGCCAAAAATGCGACTTCTCCCCGCAAAAGGGGGAGGATCATGTGAAGACAAATTGTTATTATATTTTAGAGTGTCGCTTATACAGTTAATATTACATTAAACAGATTTCAAATAGTTAATCTAACGTCCAGATACACCTATTTTAGTATTGTAGGGGAATTGTGGCAAAATTGACCTGTTGTTGACATTTTATGTAGATCAGACACTTACCAATCGATTTCTGAGACTTTTTTACTCGATATAAGACATAATTTGACTACCACTTTTAGATATTAGCGCATTACAATTAATGCTCTACATACTCGATATTATTTTGCTCGTGAAAAATAGCAAAACCATAGCCATAACCGTTTTAGTAAAACCACCGCGTTGAGCTCAGTTTTTGTCCGACTTGAGAACTGTTTTTAAGATGGGCAAGAAGATGCTAATAAGTGGCCACACTCTTAGAATCGAAAATTTCCGATTTATTGAAAATTCTGAATGGCGCCTTCTCTCATCACTGCGACCAGAGACGTTTGATCTATTGAGACATTGCCCAGGTGTTTTCTGTACTCCGCACTTCATATTATTGGCAGTATCATTATTGAAGTAAATGATACGCTCTTTCATTTATATCCGTGCTTGTGTGTGTGAGAGCTTACCCTTTCGTTTCTAGCTAACTTCTCTACTATACCGAGTCTCTTTCTATCCTACCAAAGCAAAGCTTTGGTGCTACATTCCGATTCGGAACTTGACCTTCTGTTTGTTATACACAGACTTCGCGGCCAACTGTTTAGTGAACAGGACAATTGCGGGGCTAGTGCTACGATCCTACTGACACTAACAGTCTCTCCCGAGCCGAGACTCGAACCTACGACGACTGGCTTGTTAGGCCAGCATCGTACCTCGAGACCATCTGGGAGACTTTCTATCCTACCAATATCGCCAAATTACATTTCCCTGAAGTGAGACTACACCTAACGTTTCTCTTTGGCCAGGTTAATTCTAAGAGAGACGTATTATGTCAAGAGGAACGAGTCTTATCAAAACCTCGTTCTTCGTGCCAATATCGCCAATTACAATTCCCTGGAGAGGATATATATTCCCGAGATCAGTTTTATTATAAGAATGACTTTTTATTTTGCCAAGCAGAAGAAGTTTTATCGAAACTTCGTTCCTCCTACCAACACCGCGTCACAATTACAATTCCCACCAGCCAAAACCACGCCATAATTACAATTCCCTGAAGAGAACTATTACACGTTACTCAGACAAGTTTTTTGTATAAGAGGGACTTATTTTTGTTAGGATGAAAGTCAGCAGGAGTACTATAGAATTCAGCTTGAAGGAAGAGTATGTATTGGAGAGCCTGAGAATAAGTCCTTTGACAACCAAATGGCCTGATTCTACTAAGATTCGAACCCCCGACCACCCGCTTATCTGAGCGGGCTCTGTGCCCTTGCAGCTAAGAAGCTCCCTGGCGCCATTGTTGCCACTTTAGGTGAAATGGGTCCAAACTCGGGGAAATTAATTTTTGCATAAAACTACATAAAAAATCGTGCATATAGAAGCCAAGGCAAAAAAAAAAAACATTGTACTGTGTTATTAAAATGGATGGAAATCCTTTTTATTTGTGAAACAACAACACTTCTTAAATTATTTTAAATTGAAATATCCGATAAGTAAATCTAGTACCAGAATGTCTCGTCAAGTGTCTAACAGTTTTGCTTTTTGCTATTTTCCTTGGGTTTTAATAGAAATTGGAAATTGTTAGAAACGAGATTCGGAAAACCAGATTTCACTAAAATATAAAATGTACTGTAACATGGTACTGTTATTATTTGTACGAAATTACACATATTTAGGAGATAAGCGGTTGTAGTCGTAAACTGACTAGTGCAGCAGCGCTTGCCGGCTAGCAGCTAGTTGAAAATAGAGTTCATGAAATTTGCTTAGTTTATAGACGTAGTTGGGTATAAAAAATGATTTTTGTAAAATTGCAATTTCAGAGTTCCAAGAATTAGGTATACACAAATTTCAAGGCAGTTACGATGATAAAGGGTTATAACTTGCATATGTAAGGTACAACCTAGACCAAGGTGCAATCTAATGCGACCAAATCCGAGCTCAATGGATTTTAAACTGCACTAAACCATTTCATAACCATTTCAAAAACTAAAACAGATTCTTTTATTCTTGCATATATTTAAAATGTGAGACTGTCCGAAACAAAGAGATTGATCTGCGTAAATACCGACATAACGCTTTTTTAATGTTTTCAACACTCCAGTGGCTGCTTTCCTCAATAGAAAATTTGAAAACATTAAAGGCTGGCACCATCTCTTATCGGGCACTGAATTCCCTTGAAAAGCACAAACATAGCAAAATCGATTTTATTTGACCTTGACCTTCCGAAAGTATATTAATTCTTCTGTGTGAAAATTGATGAAAATCAGGAAGAGGGCCACGATTCTAGCACAATCCTGGCAATCTTGGTTCAAAGTGATAATACTTTTTTCACACTGCCAAATTTATGAGTTTGTTTACATATGACGTTTCACAATTGTATCCAATAAACAGCAAATTAACTACTTCTCTGTACTTTTTCCGAAATTAAAAACTACCTACTCACCCCTGATCAGACTGATCACGTACCGATGATCGGGTTGCTCCACCAGCTGGATAACGAGGTCACTGTTGCTAAACTTGTAGCTCTTCATTATTTCTTCGTCGTCGCGTAAAAGCAATACCAGAAGTGTGGTCAGCAGTGCAGCAGCTATCAGCACTGCCAGCACCGAATACACTATACATTTACGAGTCACTTTGAAAGCCATCTTCTACTTATCGCTTCAATCGTGGTGTGTGTTTGTAAATAATTTTTTCATCAATCAAATACACTGTAAATATTTTAATCCTTCGTATTGAAATGTTCTCTCGGAATACACTTGTAGTTTGGGATTAAGCTTCAATTAATCAACTTGCTCAGCTCGCGCCACTCAAGCAAAATCGAACCAATCTGTTGATGGATATCCGAAACGTCTGCCGATACAGTTGAAAGCAGAAAGATGGGATTCGTACTTTCAGCAAGATCGTTATTTTCGTGGAGACGAGTAGTGTATATATTTTCTTTTATAAATAGATTCACTTCAATTCAAACAAGAATATAAACACTCTTACGAGGCAGCACTTCTAGATTCACCCGCGGAGTGGAAGGAACTCGTTGAGAGCAATGAGGTGTACCAAAAAAAAAACGCAAAACATATTAACAGTCAGTTTCCTTGACTTTGAACATCGGATGTCTGTCACCGAGCAGCAGCGGCTTGCGGCTCATCTGGGAGCAGCACGTGACCTCAAAAATAGCCAACGGATCACGCACTTTCGGTCGCTTTCGGATGCTTGGTTCTAGCAAACGCGATAGTCAATTGAATACTGAAATGATTTGCAGCGAGAAATATTACCTTATAATAGAGCAATCGATCCGAAACTCATCATAAACCTACATGCCTCGATAACGTATTGAGGAGATACTAGTTGAGTGATTGAATTTGCGTGTATAAATAGATCTGGGAGATAGCACTCCGGGGGACGAAATCTCGATTGATTGATTTTGGCAGGTGTTACTACTTTAGTAGATTTCGATGGGTCCAAGAATTTAGGATTTTTTCTTTGATGTAATTTATGGACCAATGAACGAAACGTACATTTATTTAAACCATCATTCGCCTTGATGACTTTTCTCATTTTGGGTGAAAGTCAATAATTAAAATATTTAAAATATTTTTAGAAATTCAGCAAAAGGAGAATGTAAATAAAACATTTCACAGGAATTTGACGGCAAAAATGTTGGAAAAAACTAGTTTCACTAAACCTATTTTCTTTTATTTTTTAATAATTCAATAAAAAAATCGGGACTTTTTTCAATCTCGAATATGTGTGACCTTGAAAACTTGTTAGCCTGGTTTGTCTGTCCTTATGACTAATATTGTTTATTATTTTGAATTCACTCTTGAGAACTGCATAAACAAGGTAAAATTGCTGATTTTTATTGTCAAAATAATGTTGATTGTGTAGTAGACTGGGACACAGTTGTATGGGAAAAAAGCGTTGGTGTAATTTTTTCGCTCCAATGCACTTTTCGTGTTCCTTATGGGTCCTGTAACAACTGTGTAACTTTTCAGATCGATCGGTGGAACCCCTGATTTGCGCCCGATTTTTAAAGTTTCCATACGATTTTATATGAGAAAATCCACTTTTTCAAAACTTATCCTCTAGAAATTTTCAGTTGGCTCCTAAAAATATACCAATACATGATATTTGTAGGAATTTTTTCTGGGAATAATTCTTCCGAAGACTGTAAGGCGCTACAAAATTTGTAGAAAAAGTTATTCACCTTAAACTGATCGAATGTCTGACGAACGGCTCAACATTGAATTTTTCCAGCAACACTGCTGCAGCATGCTGCTGTTGCAAACTCAACAACGTGATGAGAAACAGTTACGCGTAAAATTAAGCTTGAAAGCGTGATTTTCCGCTCATAGTATCTTCGGAGAAAATGCTTAGACTATCAATCCCTATATTTTGATAGTATTCGTTGTGTGATTCATACCCCTAAAAGTGAGAAATCAGCTTTCTAAACACCCCTACGTAGTGAAAAACATTTTCGTGTGGGATTAAGCTTGAAGGTATGATATTTTGCTCACGTTATCTTCATTATCGGAGAGCTTGCTTAAAATATTAATTATTAAGTTTTAATGTAGATTGATTACTCCCCCTAAAAGAGGGAAGTAAACTTTCTAAACACCCACGTCGTGTGACTCTGGTGTCTTTCAGAAAAGAGTTTGGTAGATACATAGCTACAATTTGTGCAGATACATGGCTAGCAGGTCACTACGAACCACGGTAAATGAAGTCTATTGAAAAAGAGAAAAAGAGAGTATTGATCTTTGGGCGGGATGTTGGTTGAGCGGGCACCAAGGTGGGCCGCTGAAAGATCCGAAACAACTGGAAAAGGGTAGGTTTTCAAAGTTTTTCTTTAGCTCCCCGTGTTGATTGCAAACCGCTGTCTGTTGAAAATGGAAACATCTTTGGCTCCAACTTAATTTTTTATTACTGATAATTATTGCAATTTATATTGATTAAAACATATACAAAAATTCAACAGAAAAGGTTATCACCTTTCAATATTTCAGAGGCTTTTGTTGTCTGTGGGATTCGACAACTTGTAGCAAATAATTCTGTTGATGGGGATCTTTTGTTATTTTGTTGTTGTTGTTGTCGCTGACAAGCTTCACGGCCCTTTCTGCAAAATCATTCACTACTGCAATTGCCTTCACGCGTTCTTGTGCTTCCAGATATTGTTTATTTGATTGCCATTTTTCAGGTTTTTCTTTAAGAAAGTCCGTTGAGATTTTCATGATTTCGAAAAATCGTTTCGTTGCCTTCGTTACAAAGTTAGAAAGTGTAGAGTTTTTCTGAATGTTATCAGCCTTTACTAAGACTAGCATTCTCAAGTTGTTTTGCCTTCTTAAGTTTTTTTTGCTTCTGTTTACCTTTTTTCGCTACTAGAACAGACGAATGTCTTCTTCTTCCTAACCTGTGTATACCTCATTGGTTCGTAGTGACCTGCTGGCCATGTATCTGCGCAAATTGTAGCTATGTATCTACCAAACTCCTTTCTGAAAGACACCAGGGTATGATCTATTGAATTGGCACCAGAACCCAAGTTGTCACACGAGGTGGGTGTTTAGAAAGTTTACTCCCCTTTTTTAGGGGGAGTAATCAATCTACATTAAAACTTAATAATTAATATTTTAAGCAAGCTCTCCGATAATGAAGATAACGTGAGCAAAATATCATACCTTCAAGCTTAATCCCACACGAAAATGTTTTTCACTACGTAGGATTGTTTAGAAAGCTGATTTCTCACTTTTAGGGGTATGAATCACACAACGAATACTATCAAAATATAGGGATTGATATTCTAAGCATTTTCTCCGAAGATACTATGAGCGAAAAATCACGCTTTCAAGCTTAATTCTACGCGAAACTGTTTCTCATCACGTTGTTGAGTTTGCAACAGCAGCATGCTGCAGCAGTGTTGCTGGAAAAATTCAATGTTGAGCCGTTCGTCAGACATTCGATCAGTTTAAGGTGAATAACTTTTTCTACAAATTTTGTAGCGCCTTACAGTCTTCAGAAGAATTATTCCCAGGAAAATTTCCTACAAATATCATGTATTGGTATATTTTTAGGAGCCAACGGGAAATTTCTAGAGGATAAGTTTTGAAAAAGTGGATTTTCTCATATAAAATCGTATGGAAACTTTAAAAATCGGGCGCAAATCAGGGGTTCCACCGATCGATCTGAAAAGTTACACAGTTGTTACAGGACCCATAAGGAACACGAAAAGTGCATTGGAGCTAGTACTTATTTTTTGTCCCACCCTATTGTGTAGTTCAATTCAAGATACTGTTTTGGAGTTACTCAATTGTATTTTTATTGTCGTAGTCTCACTCAGATTTCGCCTCTCATTTAGATCTACACAAAATTGGTTGTTGATATGTCAGGTTTTCAAGTGCACTGCAAATATAAATGGGTTCTATCTTTTTTTTCTAGCTGCATTGTAACATTAATAATCAATTTTTGTATCATATATTTTTACATTGATTTTGCGGTGCACAATTTATAGATTATAAAACTTTGAAGCTATTGATCTCATTTAAAATGTTCCGTGCAAATTTTTGGCCCCAAGGTTTTTTTAAATTTTAGTTTCATCCATAAACTTCACTCTGTTGAATTCAAAAACACTCCGCGGGATGCGATTCAGTTTCACCAGTTCAGCTTGATATATCCAAGCACGTGTAATTTTTTTTATTCTTATCAACAATAATAATAGAAGGCTCAGACGCAGAAAGCATAACGGGGCCGTAAATTCTATTGGAGTAGGGAAAAGCCTGCTTGAAGAGAATTTATATGTTTATTTCTCCTCAAATAGGCACAAAAACCCTCTCATCTTTTCAAACAAATAAATACCATTATAGATATATAACAAATCAAAATTTAAAACTAGGATATATAATTGATCTTGAAGAATTCTTTATAATTTTTGCAGTTTATACAGTCCGAGAAAAAATCTGGTGCGTCTTTATGTATATTTCATATGAGATTCATGAACAAGTAAAATGTTCAACATGTATTGAAGGTATAGTCAATTCTGACACCTTTTAATTGCTTGAAGGAATTTCTTCATATGTTTTTTCTTCCTTATTTCTCAACTTATCCACAAGGTTTCTCTGAATGTCCTTGGTTCTTCTTCCTCTGTAGATTCTAAAATACAGTATTGGACAAAACATTTGAATGTAATGTACTTCTCGACTTTCCTATAATTATGTTCCCGTAAAACTGACGATTAGAATTTAACTACTATTCACACAAATAAAAACGACACGAAACGAGCACGGTTCAATGGCACAGGACGTCTTTCTATCGCGAAAATTAAAGGTTGAAGCGTGAATTGTAGAACGTTTGTCGCCCCCACTTTGATGTATCGCTTTCTCGTTCAACGCAACGCTTGTGCACAAATTCCCGCTATTCGATTTTGTTTTAGCGAATTTCAACAAGTTATACTTTTGGGATTTTCGAAAAGAAGTCCGGCGCGTGCGGACACGGGGATAACTGTACAACAAGGCGACTTATGGTGTATTTCATGTCGCTTTTTCACACGGGATCACTTTATTTCATCACCACCCACAATCTGTAGCCACCCAGTGGCGATGGTTAACCCGCTGCCGGACGGGTAATGGCGCCGGGGCAATTTTCCCGCCCAAGCAATACTCTGCTTAACGGCCCTCACTGCTGGATAATGCCGTGTAAACCGAAACCGATTCCACTCGAAACTCTCCACTTTTCGCGGTGTACGACTGATCGCGCCGGAGTCCTGGGACCGACTGAAAACACAGGTTGGTCGTACTTTACCGCGAACGGTGCCAGTCCGTATGGCACGAGTTGAACCGCACACGATCGTTAAATATGATCATTTTTTTTTCCTTTCATCCTGCTTTTCATTGGATGCGGACGGCCGTGGAATTTGGGATGCCACCAAAACGTATTAGCACACAGGGAAAAATTACTGATCGGTAGACTTAACCTTTCCGAGAGTTCATTTTATTGTTGTAACCGGTGGCAAATGTAAAACATCCGGCTGCTAACCGACTTTTTATGCAACATTAAAATTTTGAAATTAATTTGAATGTCCAGAATTGATCCCAGGTACTTTTTCTGTCGTGCAAGACGTACGACTGGGTGCGCTGCTGGGAAACAAGCGGAGAAAAATGTACGATTTGTGGTACGATAATTTGGTAAAGCGCACAGGAGAGGTTCGAATGTTTTATGTGTACTGCGGAAAGTCTGCCAATCGCTAGCAGGGCAAAAAATTGCTCTTGATGAGATTCATTAGTCTTCGAATGTAGCAGAAAACAACACTTCACCTATTTTCGCTCAAGTGGGTAACATTGTCCGCTGGGCTAACAGTTTCAAAGCAACAGTTTACTCGTTTTCTTTATAGAACGTGTATTTTCCTTTCTGTCAAACAAATTTTAGCTTATACTTTATCTTTGCCGAAATTGTTCAAAGGGAGGAGGAAAATTCTCATTCGAGATTTATGAACAAACGAAATGGTCAACGCGGATTGAATGTACAGTCAATTCTGATCTAACTGTTTTTAATTGCCGACCAGAATATTTATGACAAGCTTTAAAGAGGAATTTCTTCATACGTGTTCCTTTTTTCTTTCCTAATCCACAAGGTTTCTCTCAAACGAATATGTTAACTCGCGAGCGGATAGTACTGAATTTCCTCGGTTCTTCTTTTCCTGTAGATCCGATAATACTTCAGCTAAAAAATACGAAAGAACACCGGTTCAATAAATTGAATAAGTCTTAAACAAATCAAGTGGAACGAGAGTCTCTACCTAAAGCAAGAGTTATCCACTTAAAAGGGTCACATCCGCTTGGAATATGCTCTGGTGGGCGAACAAAATAGCTGCAACGGCGTGAAAACAATTCCTGCGGGTGGATGAATTCTTACCGAACAAAGCGGTAAGCAGTTGAGCAACTGAGTAGGTACTTAATTTAATAAATGATAATAGTACGTTCACGAAAGTACTTGATAAAAAAATTAACCACACGATCGTTTGACAAGTTCAGAAACTAATGGTTTCGAAGTTATGGGTTTTTAAACCTTCCCGATGTTAAGATATGATATGTTTAGATACTATCAGTGCTGAGAATATTCACTGTCATGATATTCAAAAGCAGCGATTTTCAGCCGTCTTCATATTGATAATCATACTACCCATGTGACCGTTGATATTCATGATACCAAACAACCGATGAACACCGACAAGATAAACTTTAGCACTCGTGTTGATATTTTGATCGTCAAAAATGAAAATCATATCAAAATAGTGAAAATCAAAATTAACCTTATTCGACCATTTGTACCTCACTGGACAGTGTACAGCGTCTGAACAGATTTGCACTACTTGGATTGATAATCACCGGAGCTTCTTTGAGTATCATTACGAGGCCTTTGATATTCATTCCACTGTTCTGTCATTGAATATGAGAAACGATATTCATGCATCGTCGCAATGAACATAGGTTACTGAGTTGCATCAGAGAATAAATGTGCTGACACTAAGATTAATTCAATTCATCTACTCATGAATAAACATTGATATTCTAAGGCACTGGATACTATGACTGAGACTTTTTTGACGTGAGACTACGTCGGTCTTCACTATAGTGGGGTACATTCTGTAAAAACAGAAATGAGCATGTAAGATTTTGGGTTGGCGGAATGGAAGATTTCAAATGCGAATAGCTCTAAGTTAGAGCTCCGAAATCTCACATTCAATCCTTGCAATACACCTGAAGTGAATCTAAGTGTGCACTCACTATCACCCTTTACAGTGATACTGAATTAAATCTAGTTACCCTTACCCCAAATTTAGAGTCTCTAACACAACTGTACCGAAGTCAATAATTAGTATGTCGTTGGATAGCTAAAACATACAAGATTTTTATAAAATGCTAACTATTCTCACCGAAAGGTTCAAGGTCGAATTTTCCCATACACATTCCATACGACTAGTGCATTTCCCAAACGTAGATATCAAAAAGGTAGATACAACAATTCCAAGCGTTGATTCGATATATATATATATATATATATATATATATATATATATATATATATATATATATATATATATATATATATATATATATATATATATATATATATATATATATATATATATATATATATATATATATATATATATATATATATATATATATATATATATATATATATATATATATATAAACTGGTACGCACGTTATTCCAAGAACGCTAACGTAAGAACGCTCGTTATTTCAATTCACCAATTCTGTATTCTAAAGGCGAAGCGGACGGTTCTTCCTGGAGCAGCAGAAAGCGGGTGGTGGCAAGTATTAGTCGACTTGCTCAATCGTACATCAAACGGCAAAGCGGACGGTTCTTCCTGGAGCATTAAGCCTATCCATTTCTCAAGCAACAGCAGTAGGTATGCGGAGAAGTGGATTCATCAACTGATTGTGTAAAATGCTTCGTACTATGTAGTGTGCGTGCCTTTTTACTGACCATCGGATATGTATGTGTGACATCTCTTGTGTCGCGTTGTCTATAGATTTTTCGAGTCTCAACTAACCACATTTATGTTCAGATAAACCAGATAAATTTATCATACCGTCGAACCTGCGTTTGTGCACTTAGGCACATATGTACTCTCATACTTTTTTATTAAAATTTTCATTTGAATGTCGCTGAAATAAAAGACACAAACATTTAATACATGGGTCATTCCATCTCAAATTTAGACACCTCATGTCAACGACCTTCTTAGATTTGGTCACTATGGTCACTATGGACAAAAAACCACAATTTTGGAGTGGATTGGACCACCTCTCGCTCTGTGGGATGTGGGTTTTCTTCTAAGTATCACATCTACTACAGTGGCGGCGACAGAGCAGAACGGGGCGTCGGTTTCTCGTTACTAGGAACCAAATGATAAGTCAGACGAGAGAAGTTCTTTCGTCCCGTTATTGGTAGGAAAAGCCTTCACTCTACCATCAAACGACAACGATTTGAGGTTAGTGAACTTCGCCGCGGCCAGGAGAACGGCCATCTGTAGTATCCGTTTAGCACGTCTGAACATTCAAAAGCACAGCTGGAGATACCTGGTTCCAGATCGACCACATGCTGATCGACGGCCGACACTTTTCAGACGTCATTGATGTGCGGTCCTTTCTAGGACTAAACATCGATTCGGATCACTAAGTATGAAAGGATGTGTGAAAGTAGACGAAGGTGATCACGAAGGTAAGTTTCCTAAGTTTCCATATATCAAAATATTCTTAAACATGTTCACATCACTCTATCTTGTCAAAATAGAGATCCTTGGCATATTACCTTTCCTACTAACACAACACCCTGATTCCTGTAACGTCTATGAAGGTAGTATGGGTTCCCTGCACCTTCTTAAGTAGACGTTGAACTAACATTCCTACTTCCTTTCCCCGGCGATTGTAACGACGTAGCCAGGTATCCAATGGAAAGCTTAGTTTGCAACTCACATCATCTGTAAGAAGGATACTAGTCCCAAGTTTCTTTCCTGTGACAACAGATGATGTGTTTGTGAAGTTATTATTATTATCACTATATTTATCCTAAGCTGATCATTGTAAGCCACCTACGGTGTGTGCAATCCCTTTTGCTATGCTATGCTATGCTATGCTAAACATCGATTCGGATCACTATCTCGTGGTAAGCAAGATTCGCGTCCGGCTGTCCAACGTATTTGAATCGAAATCGGTGAGGAACATACGTCTGGACATCCAGAGGTTATCAGCGAAAGGAGTAGCTGCAGAGTACACTCGGAAAGCTGATAGACGGGTCGGTGAACCAGCTGGAGTGGACCTGAGCGAGCAGTGGAAGCACATCCATGATGCGGTCAGCGAAACAGCGCGAGAAGTGATGGACATGACAACGGGAATTACATGTAGTGGGTGGTTCGATACTGAGTGTCTAGAGGTGACGGAAAAGAAGACCCAAGCCTACGCCAACACGTTAGAAGCAGCTAATCGTGTGACGCGTCAGATGCGGGAGGAATACCGGGAGGCAAGAGCTGCCAAAAGGAGGCTTCATCGCCGTAAGAAACGTGAGCACTACGGCGAAGGCGAAGAACTGCTTCACCAGGTACGACACAAGAAGCTTCTATAGAACGATTAACGGAATCAGGAACCGGACCGTGCCAGTACCTGCCATGTGTAATGAGAAGGAGGGGAATCTAATTACCGATAAATCGCAGGTGGCCAGGCGTTGAAAGCAAAATTTTAAAGTGGTGTTAAACGGTGAAGAAATTCAAAGAATCGTCGAGGGGAACAGGATAGAAATTGGGGAGGACGGACAAGTTGTGGACCCACCAACATTGGACGAGGCGAAAAATGCTTGCAAAGCGCTGAAAAACCACAAAGCCGAACTTTTCAAAGTCGGTAGCGACCGGCTGTGTAGTGTAATTCACCAGATTATCCTAAGAGTATGGTCTGAGGGAAGGATGGTTAAAATTGTATCAGAGAATTATCATTAGAGAATCCTATTGGATTCAGATCACGCATAATACGCGATGTTTTGTATCGTCTCTCGAGAAGAAAACCTATGTGACAAATAAATTGCCGAAAGAATACTCCGTTAACTTCATAGCCTGTTAACTGTATGCGAGATTATCGTCGCTCATTAATACGATGTTTCGATTGTCTCAGTGGCGTAGCTATGGTTTGGTGGGCCTGGTGCGGTAACAAAAATGTGGGCCCCCGATGAAAATGACTGGACAGCTTTTTGTTTCCTAAAAGGAATTGAGATTAATAACTTCTCTGCAAAAAAACTCATAAGAAAAATTTCCACAAATTTTTGGTAACTTTTCAATAACAAATAAATGTTTTTAACTCGTATGATAAAAAAACGGCACCAACTTTGGGGGGCAAGGCACTTTTTGATAACCCCCCCCCCACGCTCCCAATATTTGTTCCATTTGTCTCATTTTGCCCCCTCAATAAATCGAGAACGATGGCGTTTCTGTTTTGTTTTCCTGATAGTTTTATTTGTTATTTTGCGACTCCACAACCTATTCACGCCATTTTGCAAAATTGTGGTCTATGATAGTTACTATCAATATTGACATTCCAATCACTTAACGTCAAGACGTATCGCACGTGAACATTTTAGGCAGTATATTTCTAGAATCAGATAAGTCATTAATTCTAATTTTTCTAAATTCAAATAATTCTATAAAGTCGGTGCCCATGCCCAAGTTGCACAGTGGTTTAAAACGCGAAAAATATTACCGTCAGCTTTTTGAGTATAAAGATGTCAATTGGGTCCTAAAGTTTAAAACGGATTTCTGATTTTTATATATCAGTTGAAAGAGTGCAGTTTTCTGAGCAAAACACGATTTTTAAAAAATGTTTATCCTTTTCCTTCAATTTTTAAATAAAAAATAAAAAACTGCTCGAAATGCCTTAAATGACAGTTCTCTCATAGACCTTTCGAGCAGTTTTTTTACTCTTCATTTAAAAATCGAAGGAAAACGATAAACATTTTTTTTAAATCACGTTTTGTTCAGTAAACGCGGCTTTTTCAAATGATATATAAAAACTGGTATAGCTTTAGGACCCAATTCAATGCAATAGGGTATTCGACAAAGTTTTTGTAGATTTTAAGGGGCATCTTTTGATGCAAATCAAATTTTGATTGATTCACGGAGAAGTGAGATGAAAATTTTATTTTATTATTTTCTTATTAAATCAAAATGAAGTCTTCAGCAAAGTTGTTGACATTCTTATGTAGAAAAACCTTGCTGAAGACATTTTGGTTCTATCTCTTGAAAATCGACCACATACAGGTAGTTTTATATACAGACATTCTTAAAATTTCTAAAAATCGAAAAATACCAAATAACATTTTCTGATGTGATTTTAGAGGCCTACTATGTTCTAGACATTTTTTCATATTTAAAAAATACATCATTCATTCTGTCGAACATACCTTGGGCAAATTTTCAACTTCTCCATAAGGTTTAGGACATTTTAGATAAAAAAATGCACTTTTTCAAACTAAAATTTCTCGAAAAGCTGCAAAAACAACAGTCTTCACACGAAATATGGGGATTAGTACTAGCTTCCCCAGGTGATTTCACTAGTTCCTTGCAGTCTCTTGAAGACGTGAGCGTGGGTGAAAAAAACTAGTTTTTTTTTGGTTTTTCGGCGTTTAAAATAGTAGTAAAGAAATAAGAATTTTATCTCACTTTCAGGTGAATTAATGAAAATTTAATTTGCATCAAAAAATGCCTCTTGAAATCGACAAAAACTTTGCCGAATACACCATAGCATTTGAATGACATCTTTATACCCTAGCTGATGATCACGTTTTTCGCGTTTTGAACCACTGTGCGTTGCATCGAATGTTTTCTGCGATCGAAAAGCATTCAACTTCGGCGTCAGTCGAATCACAAATCATGGTGAAAACTGAACATCGGTATCATGTTTACTCTGCCCGTGTAGATTACGAGAGCAGAGTAGCGAGCACAAATACATGAGGTTGAGTTCAGATGATCATGTTGACCGGCTAGATTTCGGGGCCCCCTTGAGTGATGGGCCTGGTGCGGACCGCACCAACCGCACCCCCCCAGCTACGCTACTGGATTGTCTCATTTGCTCCAATCGGTAATTCATTATCGTCTCCCGATCCGATCGAGCCGTGGAACGAAAATCTTTGGTTTGAATCAGTGATGCCACATTTTCGTCTGTATTTCGGAGCTCAAAAAATCCTGTCTCCTTGGTAAAAATTCAAAAAATCTGTATAAAAATCTGCATATGTACTGGACATATTCTTCTCGAAAAAAAACGCATTATAGCTTGTTTAACCCTTTATAGGGCCGTGGAAACTACGCAAGGAATTGACATAAACTTAAGTAAAACGTATTCCTTACAGGAGGAACAACACATCTGTACCTTTGTTCAACAATTCACTATTGAATCAATTGAAAAAATTGGTGGCAATATAGTTGCCACTGCCCGTTAACCCCCAAAACGATGGAAACAATTTTTTTGCAGCTGCATTGTAAGCTTCCTTTTTTGTAATAATAAAAAATGAAACATCATAGTAATTAGATTGTAACAGTAGGACTTCATTTATCTTGCATGGTGAAGATTAAAGTAAAGAATTATTCAAGTGGTATTCTGAACAAAATTTTAGGAAGAAATTTGAATTTGGTTGTCATATACACCATGTATTTTAACAAAACAACTGCATAATCTAACACAGTAGGTCCTAAATAGAAAGTTGCTGGTGAAAAATTTACCAGTTGGTTGGATTTTTACAAAATTAAGAAGCAATTCCCGAACGACGTTCTAAAATCTTGGTTTGTTTACATAAAAATGAATATTGCACACTTCGAGCAGTTCTAGAAAAAACTAAGGTGTTCTAAGACACCTTTAGAAGTCTTTGGTTAAACGAAATTTAAAAACAATATTCTTAGTGTAGCGAAAAAAATATATTTTGTTGGTGGCAATATAGTTGCCACTGCCTTATAAATGGTTAACATTTATCCCGTGACTCATTCATGCACATGTTTATGCGTGGCATATGAATGTAGTAAAACCTCCGACACGCTGAACTGCATTTGAGTTAATTTTTGTTTTTCAACTATATCAAGAAGTTTAATTCACGACCCCATGTAAACCAAAATCTGTGTAAATCTGTATTATTTCCAGAGAATCTGCAATCTGTATATGCAGATATCTGTATGAGAAATACGCAAAAAATCTGTATAAATCACGGGGATGGCACCGCTGTCAGCTACCATACATTTGACGCGTTACCAACATCACTGGCACTGGCACCCGAAAAATGGTCAGTTTACCCTTATATGATGTTGATTCGGGCAAACCGACCAAATGTTGACAGCATATCGGATAATTTCGAGCAATTTCTCCAGATTTTTGAATGTATCGTGATATTCCAAGCGATATTTCGTACAATAATTGTGCCCCAAAACAAATAGAAGCAAATTGTGACGGCATAAAAGTAAGTTTTGTGATGAACGGTACAGAAATAGATGTTCGTTACGCTTGAAGGCTACCATACCAATCCCTTGGTATAAATGCAGATAAATCTGTACATGTGGCATCACTGGTTTGAATCACCTTGTGAGTGAGAGTGTCCCGATAATCGTAAAATTGTATCGCAAACCAAAACTCAGAGAGGGAAAAAACTGCAAGCGTTAGACCAACTAAAAGGCAGCACAAAACAGGGATGATTGTTCAAACGATCGCAATCACTTTCTTTTCCGATAATTATCGTCTCACGATTCTTCTCTTTTGTTTTGACACTTAGATTCTATCAGCGAAGAGTGAATCATCGGTTTGTAGAGCTATTGGAAATTCCATCTATAAGAGAGAATGAATTATCTCAGCGAATCTCCGAATTGGTTCACTCGGACTGGCATATCGTACGATAAATGTTAGAACCGGCTGAGAGACGAAGTTGGCTCACACGCTGAAAAAAATCGAATGTTTTTCGCCGATCACCATCATTGGTCTGAGGAACAACTACCTACGGACTGGTTTGAAGGACTCGTATCTACAAGAGGGGACATAGACTCGACTGTAGTAATTATCGAAGCGTAACCCTCCCCAATTCCGCTTATAAATTTCACTCCAATATCCTGAGACCGTTGCAGGCAACCTTTGTTGGAGAATACCAATGCGGTTTTCGAGCGGGTCGATCTACAACGAACCAGATGTTCACCTTGAGACAGACCCTCGATAAGTTTCGAGAACACAACTTACAGACCCATCATCTGTTTATAGACGGCGTACGATACAATGAGACGCAACGAGTTCGATTTCTCTTCACTCGGATTACAGAATTTACGCGGGTTTTTCTTACGCGGATTCCGGAATTTACGCGGTTTTTTTACGCGGACTCCGGAATTTAATCGGTTTTTTTACGCGACACGTATCCCCCGCGTAAAAAGCGACTTTAGTGTATATGTATTTAATTTTTTTTTTTAGAAATATAATTCATTTGTACAGCTCATTAGGCCTTAACGATAAAAACATAACAGCTGGAAGTACTGTGTTTGATTGATTTGTTTTTGTTTTGCTATCAAAATATCGGAAACGAAAAAAATGGCAAATTTTGCGACTGGTGCTGATTGTCTTTGAAAATAAATTTCAAAATAAGGTTAGTGGTAGGTGAAAATGTCTGAATCATCAGAAATTATACTGACAAAAGGTCAATTTTAAAGTTACTGTTAATAAAAGTAATTGTTCAGACATTATTCTGCGATAAAGTCGCAGTGTTGTTTTAAAACAACTTGTTCATATTAGCACAATACAAAGTAAATCTCTCAATTTTTTATGCATATTGGTTAGTTTTAGAGCAGTAAACCTGTTAAACAAAGATTTTATGTTTTTAGATGATTTTTAAACGTCGTAGGACGCATTTAAGGGATAAATGTCAGTATAAGCACACTTATCCGAATTCGGTTTGCCAAATTATTCTTTTGCTATCTATGCAACTGGAATTTTCTTGTGGATCACGATGAAAATGAATACAGTTTATTCAATTTCAAAGATTTTTATTGAGCCTCGGTGAAGTAACAGTAACCGGCAAAGTAATATCCCGGATCAATAATATTGCCTTTCTAAAACATTCATTTGTATTGATTCTGGCTAACGATAGAAACAATTATAATCGTTCAAACAAACTATACAAATAAAATGACAGGTTTTTACATTCTGCTGATGTTCTTTGTACTATTTAATTCAAGGTAAATTACTGAAGAAATCGCTAGAAAAATAACATTGCTTGAACACTTTCTACACATTTCTTTCTCAGGTTGATACTAGACTTAACCTGTTACTGCGCACAACAACACTACAACATAATACAAAGGTTACACTTATTTCTTTATGAATTCTCACTTGCTCCCTTCAGATTTGGTCATCTTCGATAGTGATTACACTCACGGATGAATAAATTACCATAAGTCATCACAACTAAGCAAGATGAATATTCGCTTCCTCCTACCTCTAATGTTATTATTAATCCTCGACTTAATTTAAAACGCGTCATTGGCTCGCGCTTGCGGGCCAACGACTAGATCGAACTGTTCCATCAGTGCGCTTAGATTGTTCCTGAGCTGATCAATTTCTGCCCGCTGATTGTTGATAATTTTCACCTGCTGATAGATTCGTTCCTTCAACTGGCGGATCTGTAGCTGGCCATCGTCGTTCGTCGTATCGTCAAACGGGGTAACGAAGCGACGAATCACCGTGGGTGCGCTGCACATTCGTTTATCCACGTTATAGATTATGCTCCGCTGTCGGACCAATTCCAGCATGTTCCGATATGTCGTACAGTCCA
This sequence comes from Wyeomyia smithii, assembly GCF_029784165.1. NCBI lineage: Eukaryota > Metazoa > Arthropoda > Insecta > Diptera > Culicidae > Wyeomyia > Wyeomyia smithii. The sequence continues at coordinate 251,132,106 of NC_073696.1, forward strand.
AGGAGTTATGCTCGACGTCGAGTATTTTCAGCACTTTGAAGCGCTGGGCAATAATTTGGACATTAAGATTTGTGATCAGATTATCGCGAAGTGATAAATTTCCTAACCGTGGAAAATTCCAAAATTCAAGAGAGGTTTGGTTGAAAAGATAATTGCTCGATAGATCTAGGTGATAAAGATTAGGCAAGTTGATATTTATGGTTGCCTCAATGGTTTTGATTCGGTTGCCACAAAGCAGAAGCTGTTTAAGCTGCTTCATTTCTGCGAAGATTTCGAACGATACGTGTTCGATAAGATTCTCGCAAAGATTCAACTCAACGAGGTTCTTCAGCTGTTTAAAGTTGGTTATGTCTCTAAGTTTATTCACGTGAATTCTTAAGTATCTCATACTGTAGGCAACATTGGGATCGATTTCCACCGAAAACATGTCGTTATCTCTAAAGTATAGTTGTTCAATAGTGTTTGGTAGAGTAAGTCGATTCACTGTGGTTCCACGGGCAAAAACTCTCAAAACTCCTGCGTTGAACAAACTCAGATTTATTAGGTGCGAAAATATAGGAATCGACCCATTCAGGAATCCAACTTGCTGCACTTTAGGGAAAACAACGGACTGAAGATCTTTATCCGATCGTATCGATACATTGTGAAGCTGACACCAGGAAAGCACATAGTTGTCGCAGTTATACTGTTTCACTAACAGCGCGGTCGTGAGTTGATGGCAAATAAGCACAACACTGTAAAATACGAGTACGATTAGCTATTTTCACATGCGCAAACCTTGGCAAACTTACCCAGTAAGCGACAGTAGTAACCTCATTGCAACAGCTTACTTTCAATATCAACACCCCCTGATGGAATGGTTCACAAGTAACTGAACCCAAGTTATAGGCAGGCAGAAAACCTGCTAGGAAGCAGAAAACAGCCATTTTCTCCGTTTGTGTTCTATGCTCACCTATATTAACGAGCTTTTAAATTCAATAAATTCTTCTCGACTAGCTAAGGTCACGACGATATGACGGCGCGGTGAGTCGAGGTTTCTCGCGAAAACAGCCCTCTCTGTGCTGTTCCAGTGCTCTGTCTGTTGACGCCAGCATTCCGTTACCTTAGCAACCATGCGGTCCATGGCTGCTGTAGATTAAACTTTGTTCCACAAGTGAGCGGAGACTCTCACACATTATTGTTCTAGTTAATCATTTAGTATGTAGCTTCCAAAGCACGTGAATGTCGAATTTGTAATTGTAATCGTAACGAATAAACTGTTGGGGTAGAATGGGTATAATAGTGGGCGTCATTTTCAGTTGTAATAATTACTTCCTGAATTAAGTTAATTCAAGTTAGCATTCCCGACAATAGAAATCTAAAACATTAAAACATTAAACAAAATTTTATATGTATTTGGACTCGAAGTTCTATTTCGTCCCTAGTGTGTTTCAATACCGCTCTTACAAAGGGTGTCAAACGGAATGATCATCGTTTAACGCATTGTCTATAGTCAACAGTTATTAGGAATTTACATTACGTTACATAAGCCGGCTATGCGTACATTAACCGCGTATAAATAATTGAAAGAAAGCTTCGGAATTTGAACTTTGAAACACATTTTTTCATAGAACGCTTCATTGTGAAAAGGCTAGTTGAAAAAAATTTGAAATTACCGAACATTTTTTAATAATTTTCCAATTTATAGAAATCGTCGTAAACATTTATCTTCAGTAAAAGTCAAAAGTAAACATGATTCTAGTTGAAGTTCGATATCAAACTGTTCTACAATGGTCTAGAAACCGAATTTAGGGGGAAATTTAAATCTGGAGCTCGATAGCAATATTCTGGACAAAAGCATTCTTCTACACGCAAACTTTCAAGTTTTACGCAGCCACTGTGTCCTCTCAGTTCACACATTTTCTGCGTTGTAAACGCACAAAAAATGTGTGGAAAGCATAACGCATCAACTGCACAAGGAATACAAAGACATGATTAAAATCCAAATGTGTATTATTGGGTAACGGGGGTATTTTGGCCAGCTTTGGGAAGTGTTCGCACAGTTCATTAAAAACAAACAAAATTTTTCAACATAAATTCCTACTCTATTATACCATTGTTAAAAGCTGAGTGTCTATTTTAATATACACCGTTCAACAATGCAATATATTGAAAAATATCCTAGTAATATGAAAATTTCTACGAAGTACTAAAAACATATTTTGGTCCACCAAATTTTTACTTTGGCCCACCTGTATGTCTACAGACGTGTATGGAAATAGTTCGGACTAATTATATTTAAGATCATCATCGGTATTTTTGGAGCAAAAATAGTGGGTTTGAGGAGAACATCCTTCTGCTGTGATTTTTTGTAAATTTTAGGCATCTAAAAATGAAATGATTTGGCTTATAGCGGTTTGACAGGCATTCTTATCTAATTTCATATCGTTAAATGTGATAAATTAAGAAGTAATTACCTGTAAATTGTCACAAGCTGCTTCTTTGTTCACGTGCAACGGCCGAACGGTAATCAAAGAGATGTCAAAACTTGGCATGGCCAAAATATATTTGCTTCAGAAAGAGGCAAACATATTTCGGCCATGCGTTTAACTACTTTTTCAACTTTTTCCAACATGTTAGAGTATACAAACTGTTTTAATGACATTTTATTGATGTTACTACACCAACGAATTGTTTCAAAAGCATACACATTTGTTACAATAGCTTCCGGACGTTGACTTGTATATTACCACTTCCTCTTGACTTTGGGTTGACTCAGCCATGACTTTGAATATGTATGAACTGATTCCAAAATAACACTACCTAGAGCCAGTCTTTCGCCGAAAACTATAGTATAGTATGATTCTTAGGTGTGTTATTTAATGTTGCATGCATAATTTTCTAATATTAATTGAGTTTATCAGATAAAATGCGTAAAATGTTACCGGATGGGCCAAAATATGCATGTGGACCAAAATACCCCCGTTACCCTACTACACGGCAAGGCAAATCGTCCTGCGCCGTTATTCACGTCCACTACAACCCACAGTGGGGCGACTCCATACAAAGGCTGGCCAAGCAAAAAAAGTGTCGATAAATGCGACAAAAACTTGGTATTTACATAATTTTGGGGCGCTGAACACGAATTTGGCATCCATTTTTTGTTTGGGGCTGTCCATAAAGCACGAAATCCAATTTTTAATATTTTTTGGCACTTTTTTCCTTTTTTATAGAATTATATGATCTTTGACCACAAGTAGTGGCACCTGGCGTCCTCCCCATTGAAAAACAAAGTAATTTATGGACGACCTCTCGTACTAAACAAATTTTGCCTAAATATATATTTTTTTTAATGCACTAAAACAACATAAGTAATACAAACTAATTACAAATTGAAAAAATCATCATCAGCATAATCATCTTTCGCTGTGATTGCTAAAATCTTCTGTTGAATTGTTTCCAGAAAATTTGAAGTTCATTTATACTTATCAGCAGGAAAAATGTCTTTCGCTGCAATTTTCATTTCTTCTAGTAATTTTCGATGTTTCATTGTTTGATATATATGTTATCTTCCTAATCCGGTTTCTATGATTGAAAGAGGACATTTGAATACATGTATAACACCATGAATTTACAACCTACTAGACATTGAATTAGGTGGTGCCGCTGAAGTTGAAGGCTCCATAATAAAATTCAACGAATTTATGAATTTGAAAACCAATACACTGAAATGACACAACGTTCTGAATGAATACGAAAAGATGCGGAGGGTGACGACTGTTCTTTGTTTTTTTCTCATAAAGCAAAACGTGTGCTTAAATTTTGTATGCAAACGAGTGTGAAGCAAAAGCAATCTTCAAACGAGCTATTGTTAGCCGGAGTTTGATGGTATGAATTTGCTGCTAGTATTTGACACTTCAATCAGTTTAGCGAGTTTCATGATCATAAATTTAAAAGGGCTGAATGTTTTTAATATTGTTTTAAATTTGCAGAAAGTGATAAAGTTTGACATAAATAGAATTTCATAAAAATTTATTTACTCTTTTCTTGTTTAACACTTATTTTATAACTTTTCATTGATAAATTTTGAGATTATTTCCTAAATTTATATTTTATCCTTACGGATTGAATACGATATCATAAATTTTCATTAATGGGGTATCATGGTTATGATTGGAATAAATCCTGGATAAAATTTCAACTTCAAAAATAAAAACTAAAAAAATCTGCTATCGCTTTTTTAACTAAAGTGACAATTTGCGCAGTTTTGCGCTACAGCGGACAGTATGCATATGAAAGCTTACGTTTTTACCTAAATTTTGAATGTAGTCACAACCGTGGCAAACTGCGGTAACTAAACTTTTAAGCTACTTTTCTACAAAAAATCACGTTTTTTTAACTTTTTCTAGCGTCAGGTCTACTATGACCAAATTTTACAATATCTAATGAAAAGGGTTTGTTTTGCACAATATTTTCAACAACTTTTCCTTTTACGCCAAAAAACTCCAAGCTATCATTGAAGCTACCGAACGTTTCAAAGTAATGTACTTTTTTCAAAAAAAAAAAGACAAAAAACGTCAGTACGCCAAGATTTGAAAAGTCATAAAAAATTAAGATTTCATGATATTGCGCCCAAATTTTGGATTTAGACACTTGAATGTTATAGCAATAAAGAAAAAATATTATAAAACAGCTAACGAAAAAAAAATTTTTGGCTGATGGCCAGCGATTCCCCACTGTGCAACCCGAGCCACAGGCTTCTGCCAGGCTGAATGCCAACGCGAGCGATCGGGCGAGATTCTTGCCGTAGGTTAATGAACAGCCGTAAGTAGAGCTGTTCATTAACCTACGGCAAAAATCTCGCCCGATCACTCTGCTGGCGTTCAGCATAGCATAGACCACACTGGTGGGCGACGCACTTGGTTGAAGAGAGCAGCAAATCGTGCTGAAATATTTCTCCAGAGAGATAGCAAACTGGTATGATCTTTTTCCCACGAAAGGACAATACGCTCAAACCAGCGTTGCCAACCCTCCAGTTTTTCCTGGATATCTCCAGTTTTTTTCGGGCACGCCAGCGAAACAGCTAAAGGTTCCAGTTTTATCCAGCTTTCTATTCGTTACCTTATTTATTGAATTCATTCCCCTTAAATGTTTGGTCTTTTCAATACTTAGTGCATTCATGCCCTAATTTAAATCGACTTCCGGTTGAATCTTCAAAATTTCGAGTACGCCAGATTTGATACCTAGTGACTAAATCTCCATCAGTAAAAAATAAAAATAGCAATGAATTGTCTCTTTTCCCTTTTTATTTTCATGAAATAATACGGTGCAATTTATGTATATTATTGTTATTTACGCAACATTTTTGAACCGAAAATTAAACAAATTCCTGCAGAAGCTTCAAATTTTTGTATCCAGTTTTCACCAGTTTTTTATTTTAAATTCTTCCAGTTTTTCTTGCAGAAAGGTTGGCATCGCTGGCTCAAACACAACAGAGATCACTGCAGAACGTGCTTTTACTGTGAAGGGAAACATATACCCAGGTACACTCAAAAAAAAGTTACGTGAAAGTTCCTATTGTAATGGTTCATTTTCTGTCACTTTCGATTATTTATGTGCCAAACATAACTTCTACGTGAAAATCACATGCATAATATGTCTTATCACCTGCCATCTACTTTAACTTGACAACGTCAAACAAAATGTTCTAGAAGAAGTACCGCGTGAATTCTCTGTGCGAAAATATCCAGAAATCAAAATGGCGAAATTTCAGAACATAAAACAAAAGTTCCCGATGATATGTCAATAAGTGAGTTTTGGAAAACCATATTAATTTGATATCGAGTTTTGAGCTTACAGATTCAACAGAGATTCAGTCCAGAGGACGAGAAATTAGCTAAACATGCAGATAACAATAATTATCGCCAGCGAATGTCATTCTATTTACCAGTTTTTAAATCGTTTAATTTATTCACGATTTGACGAATTCACATACCCGGGCGATTTATTGTGCAACATATTCGATAATTTTTGAAAACCATCTCCTGTATCTTCAAAATTAGAAAAATTATACGTTGTATAGAACTTAATAATTATCAGATACTAAAATGCTTTACACTTTACCGGTAGGTAAATTCTACGTGAAACTCACATAAAATGCATACGTCTATTGCATAAAATTCACAGGACAATTCATGGAACCATAATGAACTCAATGAACTCAAATGAAATTCACGTAGAGTTTATGTGAAAATAACATTGGAAAATATTCGCATAACTATTCCGGTAACTATAACGTGAAAAGTATTTTGAGTGTGTGTATTCTCTCTAGAGTGATTCACCACTCTTCTCTCGCTCAGCTGTGGTGTAAGCTAAAGCCCTAGAGTTAAAGTTTGGACGACTGTCATTGAAAAGTTCCAATCGAACTGTTGAAACTCGTTCCAATCGAACATAAGAATGTTTGACATGTCAAGTTTGTTTTAGTAGATGGGAAGTATTGTGATTTAGCAATAGCGAAAAAAGAGATGAAACTCGAATATAATAAAAACAAAACATTGAATTCCAAAAATCTTCACGATATTTTATTTTTTAAATGGTTACAAAAATCATAACGCCATAGACCTCCTTTCTATTGTCTCTGATCTTTTGCTTCTGATTAATTTTCAATTCTGTTTTTCCTCACTGTTGACAACTGGATGAGATTTTGAGTCGGCTGTTGGTGATACATGGAATTTTCAACGGACCTTGGGTAGCTTGTTTGGAGTGAGCGTAATCAATCGACATATTATCCGGTGTCCCATTGAGCCACAAACTTATACACAGGTCCCGGTAACTTTTAGTGCTTTTCCATTTTCCGACGCGAAGCATAAATCATCGTGATTAAAGTGGAACTGCAAAACATTTTTTTTTATTCGGATTGATATTTTCAAAACGCCAAACTTACGCTACAAAGACGTGTCGTTTCTGTTATTAAAAAATCCTCCGGTAATTAACAAAACTCAAGCCATTTTCGGCGATGATTTTTATTGGTGAGGAATCGAAAATAGCTTATGTTTTCGTGATGTTTGACTTGAACAGAATAGAAAACAGCACTTCATTTTTTTTTCACTACTATAAGTAGCAAAACAAACTGAAACAAAAAACTATGAAACTGAAAATACGAGTAGTCATGTAATGACTTTTATTTTTTGCAATGTTGCTGGTTCTTTGAAATTTTAGAATGGCTGCCAGATCGACGGAAATTTAGTCGGCCAAACTTTAACTCTAGGCCTTTAGTGTAAGCAGGGTTGCCACAATTATACGTGTATTTTTTTCGACAAAATCTGTTTCTTTGTATCTCGGGCCGAAAAATCTCTATCGAGCAAACTAAGAATGTTGGATGGAAAAATTGTTACTTGCAGAATATACGTAAACATATTAGTGTTTTTTGCTATTGCTCTACCTTTTTTTTGGTTTTAAACTTTCAATAAGTAAGACGATAATTAAATGTATTAACTGATGATTATTCATTTTTCTCTACGTGATGTTTATACATGTTTTTGCTTAATTTATCTGCATCTGTACCAACATAAACAGTAAGCCGATAAATCTACAAAGTTAACTGTTACAGTCTACAAAACAAATAAACAGTAAAATCATAGTCAAATGCAAAATTTTATGAACATATCCAATGTCTCCTATTATTATTAGGGGGTTATATACCTTTTTGGTCGATAAAAATGAGGGAAGTTTGAATTTATTTTTAAGTGCATAGCACCATTTTTATTGCATCAAAGTGGTATTTTTCTGGAAGTACAGTTTAACAACAACGAAAAATAACGTTTGATTTTGAGATATACAAATTATTACTGGAGTAATGGCCGTTTTCCCGGAAACGCTTTTTTTGCAAAAGCTTGCGGTGATCCTAATAGAGACTCAGCGGGTCAACAAAGTAAAAAAACTCATTATTTCATTAGTTTAGAAGTGTGCCGTGTCCTTGAACGATCGCTTTTATAAGTATTTTGGTTTCAGTGCAAACGGGAACGTTTTTCCCAAAAAATGCACGTTTTAAGCGCTAAAAATTGCATTAAAAAATGTTTTGCGGCAAAATGTAACTGTATTTTTTAAAAAGCGATCGTCCAAGGACCGGCAAATTCAATAACGAAAATTAAAAAAAAAAGATGAAGGAAATCGGTTCAGTAGTTTTCCCGCAATCAGGATCACGGAAAAGTCATTTTTTGAGAAACACTATTCCGAGATAAACGCGTATAAAGTTCCAAATTTAGCTTCTGCAGCCGTAGCGAGGCGCGCGTCAAATCGCTATAACTTTCTCCTTATTGCTCAGATCTTAATAAAATTTGTGAAAATGTTCTCAAGATGTTGTACTTAAAGATAATGCACTAAAAATTTTTTTCGATTTTTTGGAAACTAAAAAGGTATACAACCCCTTGATGATTCAATGTTGTTTTTGAATGATCTGGTTCTTGAAAATGAATCGTTCAGGTGATATTTCAATAAACTTAAAAGTACCTCAATTATCAGCAACCAATGCTGGTTACACTGCATCAACGGGAGCAGTCTCCTGGAAATCGCTACCAACACCACTACAAATCATTATGACGATACCAACAACGATGAAATCGTTCAATGAATCAAGTCAATGAATGAATTGTGTTATATCAATCGTAAATTTCAATAGATCAGTGTTTGCTACTGAAAAACCAAAAGCAGAGCGAAGCCTTAGAGCTACATTCCGATACCGACACAGACCTTGCAGCTAACTGTTTCAAATTTTAGGGAAAAATAATTTGATTTATTCCTTTTTTGATTTAATGTGTTTATTATTTAATTTTCATATCTTAAATTCGAAATTACTTGAAACGGATGTATTTACGAAGGTAATTGTCATCTGCTTTTCGATTCAAAATTAATTCAAACTTTAAATCACTGGAATACAAATATTTTGAAAAATGTCGGAATTAAATATTAAAAAAAACTTCCATGTTCATTAAAAAATGTTTTCATTTTCTCCATCCTAGACTTCATATCAAAAGTTGCATTTTAAATTCTAGTTCCTTTGAAAAAAAAAATTTAAAAAAAATTTAAATGTTTATTAGGGTGGGGAATCGTTATATGGAAAAAATGAAGCTTGATAACAGAAAGCCAGAACCAAGTTTTTTTTGTTTTATTTGGGGCCCCAAACAAATTGATAATGTTGGCAAAAAAACAAATAAATTTTCATACAAATTTGAAATGCAATGCGCCAAGCGGAGACAAAACCAATCGACTCCCGGAGAGTTTGGGGTTGTTTGGGGCCCTAAAAGGAACCGAAAAAACTTGGTTCTGGAAAATCGATCACTTTTTCCCACCCTAATGTTTATATATTTTTAATAAAATGAGAACGGAAGCTTTCAAGCGAGAACAGCATTGTAGTTTCTTTAAAATCTATTTCAATTGGTAATAAGGCTGATTCAAATTTCAAATTCTTTTTATGTCCAAGGTTAACTTAGCAAAGGGGGTGGCAAAAAATAAATAACACCGAGACGAAAAAAAAGAAATATCTTTGATCAAAGTTTGTGTGCAAGTTATGACGTTTGTAACTTGCACTCAAATAAATGTTGAAAAATAACACTTTATTATTATTATTATCTATTTCGCTTGCCTTTTGACGACACTCTCTATGTCACTGGACTTGTTTATTGCTAAATTAAGCATTAATGCTGTCGTGAAACAAACAAAATAAATAAAACGGTATGAGCTTTTTTTTCTTTCCCTTCCAATATTTAAGATTTTTCCGTTGAAAGTTAAATTTCTCATATATAAAATACTTTTAGATCAATATCTACAACTTTATTTTACTTTACTCCCCAGAAGCAAGGGTGATCGTCAAAAGTGCTTCAATGAAAAATCAAGATTAATACAAGTTTTATAATAAAATCTAATTAGAATTATCATTCGTCCGGAAAACCTAAGAAAAGAATATTTCATCATTTTGGTTCATGACTTGTTTTGCAGAACATTTCCAAAGACACTGAAGGGCTAAAAAAAATGACACCATTTACGAGATGTCATTGAACTCATACGGTAGATGATACAATAGTTGTGGTAGCACCAATAGTTGCGGCATCGCTTTTAAATTCATCGTTTAAACTAATTAGAACCGAACCCTTCCCCTGCCACCGTGTATTTACCGATACTTCATGCATGATCGGCCACAAAAGCTATCGCTCTCACTACTAAATTGCTGTATTATGCATTTATGACCTCTTAATCGATGCTTACCCACTGCTTTTGGTCTTGTAGTTCTTTTAACGAGCCTTTCACAGCTTCAGTCGCTCTTTTAGTAAACACTAACGTCAAAAATGTAAGCGCAAACATGGTACTAAGCAGAGGTAATAGACTCTAACTTCCAGTGTTCCAGTGGCACCATTTGTGAAAAAAAAATTCTTCTGAATATTTCAAAATGAGCGCCATTGGTCGCCAATTTCAGCCCTTTTCAAATGTTAGTCTAAAGACATTTTATAAAAAGTATGCAAAATTTGTTTTATTTTAACAAAGCCTACATACCCTCACTGAATTTTGCCAACATCTGACCAAATTGGCGCAAAATCCGTCTCTTAGTTAACTTCGTGCATTTTTGTATTTACTTGCAAACCGACTTGTTAACCTATTAAAAACAATATGATAAATAGTAAAACAATCAAAAACCACTTCAAGCGAGGCAAATACCTTCATTTAACCAAGCAAACACGAATGTTTTATATACCGCAACTACAGGAACACCCATTCACAACTAAAGGAACTCTACCGCAACTATTGGAACAAAAGCGTGCAACTTATTTTAGTTAATTTAAACCCTCAAAGCGGGTTCAAAGTCAATTTTAAGGTGCAAAATTATCAAATAGAACCCATTTCAACAGAAAATAGTGAAACGGACCAGCTAGATTCGTTTATCTTAGCCAAAACATGGCTAAACATGCATAACTCGTGCTTAGCTCCTCTACTATTGGGTCATTTACCCTATCTTCATAACTGTGTACAATTTTTTTTTTCTTGTCAATGAAAATTACTCTCTAAGTGGAAAAACGGCTCAAGAATGACATCCTCAGGGGGGACCCTACTCTGTCGTGGATGCAAATAAAGTGAGTATTATTATTACGTATTACGCTGTTGGCAACAGCGGCTGGTGGTAAGTTTTTCTCAGCATTTACTAGCCAAAATACCCGAACACTTTACTTTACTCTGAATATCCGCAAAAAATCACGAAAATTCATTATTTTTTGACCTTCAAAAGAAGGGCCTCCCCTTAAAAACTCAAACACTTCATGATAAGTTGTCCTATGACTGATAAAAGCTGATAAAAGTTATTTTCCCCAGTAAAATTCTTCGAAAATTACAGCCAATCATTTTCAATTTTCATTTCCAATTATCGCAGCACTCTTTCAGATACACTAGATTTTCGTCCTAGTAACGTGCTGTTATACTCAGATGAAATAGATCGCGCGCATCGTTCACGGTTACGGAATAAAATTTGACGACAAATCCCACCAAATGATCTTCACCTCAAAGCGAAAACAGAAAAACTAACAGTCCACTCAACCAAAATGAACCTCACCGAAACACTTTTTCACTGTCACTGACCGATGCCTTGACAATCTTCGTTAACTGATACACTGATTTTGTTGTTTTGTTTCCATCGCATGAAATATAATGAGGTGTTTTTACAGTTCACTTCCATGCAAAAAGCGGGAAGGGACAACTCTGAAAGGATTGTAAAAAATAACGTTTATGGATGCTTTTTTTCACTTCCACTCAAGAGTGTCAACAAATATCAACCCGGCTATGACAACAATAAACGAGCATCAAAGTTGATCAAAGCAGAAAAGTTCCAATTATATTCTTTCTAGATTTACGAGATTTTTTAGTGGCAACTAATACGCACACAGTATAAATGTTGTTCACACCTAATAAAAACGGGCTGCGGCAGGTCCATAACCTTAGCAATTTATGGCGTGTAATTCTCAATTTTAGAAATCAAAATATTTTAGTTGCGGACAATCTACATCTTGCACGATATATTTCTTGCTAAACACTTTTCGAAACACGTTTCGACAAAACCCTCTCCATCGTGTTTTGGTACAGAACCAAGAAAAAACTGGGAATAATAGTAATAATTTAAATACGCCTACCACCGGCGAACGCAGTGATTCTTGTTGCAAGTCGCGGAAAATTGTGTGAATTGCCGTTTTTGTTTGATCTCAAAGTGGTTTATGGTTTGACATGCCGCCACAGAGGAAAATATATACGCTCACAGCCGGACACTGGATGTTTCGTCTGCCAGAATGTGGGCCGTGCCGTACCGTCGTGGTCAGTTTGCTGCGGGACAGATGATGCGCAGAAAAATGATTTAGCTTTTTGGACCACCATCCTAATCCGTGCTATAATCAAAACAATCATTTATCATACGAGGATTTTAATTCGCTGCTGTTTTCTGAATTGTTACGGAATTCCGGAAATGTCTAATGTATAGCAATCTGTCACAGGATCCGATGTTGGGCGAATTCAACCGTTTCCATATTTTCGCACAGTTCAAACATTGTTTGACTTTACTGGCAAGTTGAGAGGAAATATAAACTAGGGGCTGATGAATCTCTACACCACTTTTTAAGTAGGATGGAAATAGCGTGTGTCAATCACTTTCAACTTGTACCTACTTTATCTCTATATATGTTGTATGATAGATGTCCAATGTCAGCAAGTGCTAAAAATTTTAAAATAGATTGGATTACTTCTTACTGTATGCATGGTGCATTATGCGTGGTTTATTTTAGTCCGTAGTAGAAGCTAGATACACTAAGATTCTAGTGATTCTCCCATCCACAGTATTTCCTTGTACATACAAATAGCAACTGAAACGTAAACCTAGCGAAACTCACAATAAAAATCTAGTGCTCCACTAATATCTATGCATAGTGATTCTACTGTTTCTGTTCGAGCGTAGAATATTTTTAGCACTCTCGCTGTGAATGAATCCCATCCATAGAAAACCAGCTGGTTATTCACCTGTTGGGTATATTTTCGCTGTTTATACAGCTCCCATTACGTAGATAATAAATGTACTTTCAACTGCAACTAATGCAGGCAAAATGCATGCCAACCAACGGCTGAAACGACAGTGATTTTGATGGTTTCGGTTCCTTGAAAATACAAAGTTTCACGGACGGTTTAGTTCATTCTTGGTCGTTAAAAAGGGTTTATTATTTTCACAATACAGATATTGTCGATTTAGTAAGTCTAATAAGGTATGCGGTTGTATCACATTTTGTACACAATAAAATCATTTGTTCGGCTACCTTCTAGGCCGATAATTGTTCACAATACACACTAAGTTAAGCGTAACCTATAAAAGCGTATACAGTCAAGTACTACTCTTTTGTTTGATCGGATAAAGAACACCTTAGTAACTGCAACATTTAATTCGCTGGCTCTGGAAGATTCACTCCTAGACATCAACCCTTTACAGTACCGGGTTTGGGTTTCACATCCCAAGGGTAAATTTTTTGTTTGACTAGTGTAAGGATGTAATCGTCTTCGTCTCTTTTTGCCGGATCGAGTATTCCATCAACTGACGACACACGATCGAATGCGATTTCATAGTCTATTCCGTGCACTACGAATCCGGTATGGGTAACCTCCAAGCGGGACGATCGTTCAATATTGCGGATATCTGCCAGGGTTTGGATTTTGTCGAGATCTAAAATTAAGAAAAAAAGAGTTATTTTTTGATGAGTTGAACAGTCATTTTCAGTTGAATAGTTATGTACTATATAAACATGCTCTGGTAAGAAAACGATTGGAAAACGAACTAGAAGATCCATGAAACACTATCGCGTGAGCGTTGGCGGATATGAAGCGTACCATGTCTTCAAGCCAGTATCACCAAACTTCAACAACTATCGCATGACCAAAAAGAGCGTACATCATAGTCAATAAAGATGCTGTCCAAGAGGCTGAGGGAAAACACAGAAAAGGCAAATAAAAGTGCACCTTGTGTTATACTTAGATTGTATAGGTTGTTTCTTGTTTATGAAAAGCTCTGAAAATTATGAGCCGTATTTATTTATTTATTCATCCATTTGAATATTCGCAAAGCAATCTTACGTAAAACACGAACTGTTTGAAATTTAAATAGGGAGTGTATCGAAAATTAGTTATAAACACATTTTTTATCACTGAAGTTATTTTGTTGATCATCCAAACAAAAAGCAGCTTGGAAGTGATTTAAAAAGCTTATTCTCACAGTTTCTAAAGAAAAAAAAAAGTAAAAACAATTATTGGTAATTTGCTCGGACTTTCGACTTGGTTCATCATCAGGTTTTGTAAAAATGTTTGATGGAATTGTTGGCCTTACCATCCTTCGTGAAAATCCTTTTGACGAGAACTCAATAGCATTCTATTAGGCGAAGTTGCGGGCAGTTGAGTTGGTTAATGTCTTTCTCAACGAAATCGCTATTGTTGTTTCGAACCATTTTAAAGTAGATTTACTGCAGTGGGTCGACGCCAAATTCGGCCAGAACAGTGGTGGAGTGCTGTGCTTCTTATGAATATAGAGGAAATAACCTTTCATTGTTCCTTTAGTGAAGAAACTCTCCGACTTCAATCCGCAGGACCAGATTGCCTGCCACACAAGCACTTTCTGGCCCATTTTTCCACCTCAATCGACTTTTCGTGGTCACTCACTTCCTCGCCAACAGCTGCAGTGTAGGATTGTGGTCCCGGAAGAGTACTGAAATCCTCTTTCATCATGCACGCATCTGACTTCTGCACAATCCGATGATACAGCTTCCGGGCTCTTTTGGCTAATGATTTTTGTCCAGCCGTTTGTTTTGGTAATTGGGTCCTAAAGCTATACCAGTTTTTATATATCATTTGAAAAAGCCGCGTTTCTGAACAAAACGTGATTTTTAAAAATTTTTCATCGTTCTCCTCCGATTTTCAAATGAAGAATAAAAAAACTGCTCGAAAGGTCTAAGATGACGTTTCGCTCATGTACGGTATATGAGAGAACTGTCATTTAAGGCATTACGAGCAGTTTTTTATCCTTCATTTAAAAATCGAAGGAAAACGATAAACATTTTTTAAAAATCACGTTTTGCTCAGAATATTGCACTTTACCAGCTGATATATAAAAATCAGAAAACCGTTTAATACTTTAGGACCCCATTACTTCTTCTTCAGGTTGATCTGCTTCTTGATCCGCTGTACCATTCCGAGGTATTTCCCAGCTTGTTTCGCCAAATACTATATAAGCATCGATCGGTTCCGGTTGATGAGGTTGATTACCTTCCGGTCCTGGTTAGTTTCAGATGGTCCTGGTTTTTGGCAAATCATCGAACGTATAGTGTTTCTCGAATGTCGAAACATTTTGCCATTTCGTTCTTTGAAATGCCCTTCTTTTGCATCTGAGTGTCCAAGAGACGGAGCTTAAGGACAAACAGTATTGAATCCACAAATGGCCGACTTTAATCTACCATTTGGAATTTTCAGAAGCACAAGCTTCTGTAGCATTCAATGCGTCACTTGTGAGAACGCTGCAGTGAAGCAAACGTAAAATAGCGTTTTCACAGGGAACGCATTATCTATTTCCGAGTCTTGTGCTTCTGTAAATTCGAAGTGGTGGCTCGAAGTCGACTGTTTGTGGATTCAATACCGTTTCACATTAAACTCCTTTTTAATTCGCGACATTTTGGAAGCAATGAAAATTTCGATTTCATCCAACTTGGATGACTCTTGACGAATCAAGATACTACTTACAGGTGACTACAGCGGCGCGCGTTCACGCGTTAGTGAGCAGGTGGCCTACATATCTTGATGGCTAATATTCGCTACATTCCTTATGTAATCAATAATAATTCTCGGTATTCTCGGTGTTTACTCTGTTATCAATTGACTTTATTATATATTGGTAATTTAAGAATCGTTAATTTTTTATTGACAGTAAACTCACGAGTACTTTACTACCGTTTCACGCATAGTTGCCCTATGTTTGTAGGAAACTCTTTTAAAACTGGGACAACTATGCATCGAACGGCAAACTACTTCGATTGAAAATATGTAGTTGTTCTTAAAAGGACGATTGGTTTTATTTTTTACAAAGCTGGCAAATAATCGAATGAACGTTTGCGTTGAAAACGCACAAAAATCGCCGATTTTTCATGCACTGATGAAACTACCCATGCAGCATCAATCATAGTAACCCAAAGCAAAACAAAGCCTTGGTGCTACATTCCTACTGACACTAACAGCCTCTTCCGAGTCAGGACTCGAACCTACCACGACTAGCTTGTTAGGCCAGCATCGTACCTCGAGACCAGCTGGGGATCATAGTAACCCATCAGTAGAAAAAATTGACACCTCTATCAGTGAACTCTAACCGTGATGGACAAAACAGTGGAGCTACTTCGTTCAAAAGTGTGCGCGTTAAAAGAACGGTACCCCGCCGCTTCGAAAATGGACATCGTGCGGCACATGTCAGGAAGTGGCAGTCCAGTCCACTTGCTTCGGAGCTGCAGGCAGCGGCTGAATAAGATGCTCAAGTCGATTTCCTCGGCGAGTCCCGATCAGAAAGACAAAACAAAAATGTAACAGAAGCTGTTAGTTTGTTACGAGGAAAACATTTCAGGTTGTGTTTTCAACTTGATTAGCCCAGCCAACAATTTGGTCAGTATATTTCAGTTGTTGTTGAGATATAAGAACCCTTGTACAACCTAATAAAGTTGTATAGAACGTTCTATATGAGCTTATAAGTACCAAAGTGGAGGCAATATACGTACCAAACTGGTTCGCGCAGTTAAAGATATACAACTTTGTATTCCATTTTTTACAATTCTATAACAGTTACCGTTTGCATAAAATCTGAGGTATGAACAACTCTGTTTGCTACTTAGTACAATTTTCTATTGCCATAATTCATGTATAGGGGGATTAGGGGCATAATGAGCACACGTGGCGAAATGGGCACCCCTGTTTTACGCGAAACTACGCATTTTTCAATACAAAATGGTATGTTGAACTCTTCCGTTGTTACTACAGTATCTCTTTATGTAAAACAAAAGTGATTTGTCTGTTTGAAATATGGAAATATATTGCAAAAAAAGTTGGTTCCCGGATATTGGAAAAAATATCATTATTGCGCACTACAAAATAAGCTTCTACGGTCGTTTAAATGGCTCAATCAAGTATGTAGACACATCAATATGACGTATGGGTCGTACCCCAAATTTCACCATCATTGAAGTTTTGATTTTAAATTATAATTAGTGTTAAAATCTCATGTTAACTTAAACTAATTCGATAGGGGCGAAATGGTCACCTTTAGGTGGGGTGAAATGGGCACACCTTGTCACATAAACTTACCTGAAATTCATCTCAGTAGACTTGTGAGTTTGTCTGTTTCCATAGTCAGAGTTTGTTTACAGTGATGGTGCGAACATATATTAGAAAATCTTTGAGACCGGATTGGTCAGAAAAAGGGACTGCAGGCAGAATTGGCCACCATAAGACGCGACGGGACATTTACGTAACAAACCGCCAAGTATCACGGCATCTCGCGACAAAAGTTAGACCCATTAGTTGTACTTTTACACAGTTTCAAGATATGTTCTATAAGGGTGCTCATTATACCCTAGGGAATCTGTATATTAGAGAAATGACAAGACACTCACCGTTAAGGCAACTGTCAACATCAAAACGGGCGATCTGTATAATTTCGCATTGCCGTTATCCGTTTTGATGTTGACAGTTGCCTTAACGGTGAGTGTCTTGTCATTTCTCTAATATACAGGTTCCCTATTATACCCCGTGGGTGCTCAATATGCCCCAGTGGGGTGCTCATTGTGCCCCACATATCGACTGATTGCTAGTTTTTGATGCATAAATCTAATTTTTGTTTTTCACCATTATACGATAAACTTTTCAATTTGTGAATAGTGTACCTTCAATTATAGATAGGTAATTCAAGTTTTGCACTGAAGACAGCCTAAAATTTTTGTCGTTTTCCACGCTTAAATCAGCAACCAAGTCAGGGTGCTCATTATGCCCCTATTCCCCCTACATACAATTTCGTTTCACCCGTATTTTGATTCTATTACGATGCTCTACGAAATTAAACACAGCAGTGTGTAACATGTAAGGGTGTGCGAAACTGGCTTTTCTGGTGTCGAAACGAAACGAAACGAAATTAACCCTTAATTTCGGTTTCGCCAAATTAGTCGAAACGAAATCAAGGTGGATTTCGAGTTCTCGAGACGAAACGAAATTGGTCTCCAAATTTCGCGAAATTTCGCGAAATTTCGAAAAATCTAAAAAATGTTTTTGAAACATAGCATTACAATGATTTGAATCACAAGGTGCTTACCTGGTTGACGAAGAGTAACGTAGGTATCAGATATCGAAAAACCGACAATGACAAGAATATCAAAAATGGAAAACTATTATCTTGAAGGATATACCTATCCATTTATATTAATTATATTGCAGGTAATAAAAGCGCGATAGATACAAATGATTTAAAGTTCACACTTGAAATATCTTTGTAAATAATAATTTAATAAACTTCTGAACTGATTCTTTTGGTTTGAATGAAACTATGTTTAAAATAGTAATCCTTCTTAATAGCACTTTCATTATTCAAAAGCCAAGTTTTGTCCGAGAGCTCAAACTGGAAAACATGAGAGATGGTAGGTAGGTTTTCAACCATTCCTGTGAGTTTTGGTGTCCCTAGCAAAGATAACTTTTTTAATGACTTGACTTAGTTTTTCCCTAAGCAAACGTAGAAGCGACGAATCCGATAAGCAATTACTCGGCGCCTTTTGATGCATTTCTGTATTCTCTAAAAGCAGCAAAATTCACCGGAATGGTTAAAAAGCTGTAACACCTTTTAAGGGCAACCATTTTGAGCTTTAGGGAAACTTTTTTTCGCTTTTGTCGACCAGTGTTATTGAATTTTTTTTAACACCGTTTAGTCAGATTAGACCAAGTGACATCTTCATCTATTCGAGGAAAATAAACTTCAAGTTAACTATTCTGTAAACTTTGAAGTTGTCAATATTTGTGCGCACTTTTTTTTTGTATAAAAATTACAAGAAAAATACCGGAACGATGAAGATTAAAGAAAAAAAGTTATATATGTTCAAAAAAAATTTTTTTTCACAGCGTGTTTATTTTTGGAAGGACAATATTTTTCTCTACAACTTTGCCAGAGACACTATGCCAATCAAACAAACTGTTTCGGTTGTAAAAATATTTTAATTGTATAAGAGTGCTCTATTGGAGATTAAAAATATTTTTTCAGCTAAATCGATTTGTTTGTCTGGCATAACTAGTGTCTCTGGTAAAGTTGCAGAAAAAAATGTTGTCCTAAAAAAATATGCCCTGTGAGTTTCAGCGATACCAAAAATAATAAAATGCATTTGGGGCCATTCCTAAACTACGTGGTCATATTTTGATCCCTTTCAATCCTACTAACCCCCCCCCGTGGTCGTTTGGTAAGCCCCCTCCCTCCAGTTCCCCTCCAACTTTAACCAGGTGGTCTTTTTATTTGCCAAGTGCCCTAACGAAAAATACTCTGAACATACATGTGAGGTAAAATTTTGAAAAAGCAATTCTAATCAGACTGTTCCTGTTCGCAATACCGATAAAAATTAAATAATTGATTAAGTGAAGACGACAATATTTGTGTGACAAACTCGATGCGAGTGAAACTTTGGTTGTATGTTAGCTGATTCTACACTAACAATGATTTTGCCTTGGGCTTGAATTAATAATTTTTTGCCTAAAATGTATGACGAACGGGCCTTTCAAAAATGCACTATTTCATTACCGTAACTGAATAATTAAATATTCTTCAAATCTCGTTGTTTTTATTTTTATTGTATTTTAATACTAATTGTGGATAGGCCCGTTATCCTGAATTTTCCAGAACAAATAAAGATAAATAAAGTAAAAGAAAACGCCACATCTAATTAAAAACAATCAGAAACTTTGAAGAGCAAAATGTTACTCATTTTGATTTTCATAAAAGAATTGATTTATGATCTTATTCTGCAAATATATGTATAATAAAGTATGTAAAATTTATCAAAAAAAATGTTAACGAAAACAGATTATTAGTCATTGCGCAAATTGTAAATAGAATTTTCGGTAATATCATTTTCTCAAAAACAAAAATAACAAATAGATAACGGTTGTTTAATTTTTAATAATATTTCATTATCTTTAACAAATAGGGTATCGAACGTCTTCGTCAGTGGTTTTCTTCGGCCCCATTTTGCATAAGATTGCTGAAGAAAAACTGCCGAAGAAAACCACTGACGAAGACGTTCGATACCCTATAATGATTTCATTACCTGAAAGTAATTAAAATACGCTATTCTGTTGAGTATATTCAGAATGATTTTCAATACAATTTGTTGTTCAGTATAAAAATAAATAAAATTTATTTAAACAGTTTGATCATCTACGATAAATTTTACAATTTTTTTGGATGTTGAACAAAATATAAACATCTTTCTTTCTACTATCTGTTCACGAGCATCCAGGTCTTATATATTGTTTCCAAGACCAAGGCGTTGATTTTTTTACCGGTCATTGAGTATTGAAATATACTTTTAGGAAAAATGTCACAAATCCCCACGCATTGCAAAATAGAATTATTATTCTGTGGAAGTAAATGCCATATAAGGCAAAGCCTGTTTAAAACCGAACAAATATTTTCTTCGTTCGGGTAAATTTGAAATATGTTTCAAAAATTTGATCACAGCTAATTGCTGACAAATCGCAAACTTTCCGTGACACCTATGAATTATCAAGTCGTGCCAAGTAAATTTATTAATCAAAAAAAAAATGCGAAAGCTTTAGTCTTGGTGGCAATAAAAAATCATAAGTCAGAAAAAAGACCACGTGGTCTTTTCGTCTTCTATGTCTACAGAGTTGATAAAATTGAATCTCTCACAATGTTCAAAAAAAAAACAAATGTATAATGAAAATACCGTAAGAAAAATAAAGAATGTTGAATCCAAAAAAAAAGTCTTCTATGTCTGACTTTTATTACACGCAAAACTATTCCTTACTACTTTAGAAGCAATAGCGCAAAATTACCTTTTGGGTAACAAACCTATTACTTAAAAGGCAATAAAATTCTTCCCTAGTCAAGTAACAACACATACTGTCATATATTTAGCACGTGTTACGGGAGAACGACTATCTAATAATGGTCGTTTCAACCACATGCAAATTTTTTTCTATCGCAAAATGCTCCCTTTCAAGTAAAAAAAAATCACACACCGTCGCATATGTTGCACATGTTAGGCCTCTGCCAGGCTGAATGCCAACGCGAGCGATCGGGCGAGATTCTTGCCGTCGGTAAATAAACAGCCGTAAGTAAAACTGTTCATTAACCTTCGGCAGAAATCTCGCCCCATCGATCGTGTTGGCGTTCAGCCTGGCAGAGGCCTTTCAAGTTTCTTCTATCTCCAATTCATCCGGTGTGCGTGTATTAGTTCGCTCGTTGTATGCATACGGAGTAGCGAAAAAATATGACAAGAGCTGCCAAGCAGCATTTTCCCCGTCATAGAGTGAGCAAACGTTGATGATTTTAAAGACTTGAAATGCGCCTTAAAATGACATCACGATCTGTAAACTGCGTTAGAGAAAAACAAAAACATTCGCTTTCTTGCAAGCTACCTACAGCACATAATCGTTGGTTCATGGAAACTTATTTGGACCTGTTTGAAAATACAAAACTTGTGCCCATCCAGAACAATATTCGCAACTTCGGCAACTCTGGTCAGACAGTATTACATATTTCCATTTCAAGTAAACACTGGGGGACGAAACGAAAGTGTTTCTAATTAGACAATTGAGGTTGACGGTTTAGATTCTGATTATGAATGGATGAAAGGGACAAAAATAAACCAGATCTTTGCATCAATACAAATGTAGCGAGTGAAGTCTTGCTAACACATGCAGTGCGGTGCTTGGCTGTATGTTCTCCTGCAGAAACACATACAAGCGTGTGGCCGTCATAATTTTTGTTACTTTTCAGTTGTTACTAATTGTGTATAATGCGCAGTCATAAGACACAATTAGTAATAAAAAATTGCCCTAAAGTAATAAAATGTTCCCCGTTTGCGTTGGGTGTAGTAAACCAAATATCTGTTGAGATTTATTCAATTAAATTTATAGTCGCAACGAGCACAAACCAGAAAATAATGTGCATCGGAAATTTGGTCCGAAATTTCGCGAAATTTCGTAATCGTCGAAATTGGAAGTTTAATTTCGCGAAATTTTAGGCGGAGTTTAGCGAAATTCAACGAAACTTTTCGGTAATTTCGCGAAACCGAAATTTCGCGAAATTTCGGGAAATTTCGAGTTTTGCGAAATTATACGAAATCATTCGAAATCTCGCACAGCCTTAGTAACATGTACTGCGAAAAAATTTTGCATTATATACAACCTAAATTTTACAAATAATAAAAAAACATAAAATTGAGTAGCAACAATTTCATTTATATTTTTTTTAATGAGAAGTACGCGTACCATTAACTTAGTGTACATTCTTTAGTATGTATTAATTATTGAGGTTGGATGCGGCATTTTTCTTTATTATATTTTACAAGGCTGTGTTCGCATGAGGAAGTAAAGCCGTTGGCGCCGGTCCGTTAATAACGGGTCGTGATTTAGGGTCCTGGGTGTGGAGTCGCCTCCCTGGGCGTCGGTGATTGGCCACAACAGTGGCGGAACTAGACCGACGGAAAATAAGCGAGAACAAAAAAAAGGCTGTGTTCAGCCTCGAACCCCCAACGTTCCGATCACTGCTCTCATTCCCTATCCTCAGAGTCATTTTACGATGCTGCATGTCAACCAATTTTATCTAGTACTGTTGAACGCCTCAAATCGTATGAACCTGTAAATCGTATATAATGTCACTTATTGTCTTCAATGTTGACCCAAACCTATTTATAAACTCTGATGTCAATATGTAACTCAATATTGCCTTATATACAAAGAAATAATAAAATGCGATCTGCATTGACCTTCTTTTTAACTGTTAGAAGCAATTGCAATCAACAAACATTAAAAATCTTTCCCATGTTTATGTAAAATCCGACTGTATGTGCCATTTTTTTGGGTGATTTTTCTTTTAGTCAAAACTGCGTTCATGATTTATACCCAATTCTTTAAATCTTTTGGGAACTAGATTTTAAAAACCAGAGTTGCTGAAAAAGACATTTTAAATTAAATTAAATTTGACATAAAAATGGTATCATTCTGGTACTGTTTAACGGTTTCGTGTTTCATAATAGACGATTTCAACTGTCACGAAAAAGTAAATTGTATGAAATTTATTATGCAATCATCTTACAACTGTTATAGGAGTTTTCAAGGAATATGAATATCAACGTGGATCACATAAATTAAAAATCCTACAATTTTGCACTGCAATTAAGTTTAGCATAGTAGACAACTCTACTGCGATAAAACCTGATTTTTTGTGTGCATTTATACGAGGAACAATATGCAGTCATATATCACGGACTGTACGACCCATATATGATGAAAGATAACTTGAACTGGTTATAACATGAACTTTATACAATTTCGATTGAAACTGGATGTTTATACGATTTTGTATTGCCATTTTTATACGATTTCTGGTTATCTCGGAGGTGTTAAAATAACAGAAATTGTAACAAAAATGATTCTACCAGTATCCAAACTATACCAAACTTTGTTACTTTGTTGTATCAGCTTTCTAATCAAATGTGATAGCAAAAAGAACAGTATAATAACAACCATTGCACACTGGAAAAAATTAACCCAAATTCCCACTAATCAGAAGCTGCTGGGCTGGTAACCTGAAACATAGCATTTCTTGTGTAAAATTGGTCAATAAATCGATTGGTGATGATTTTATTCTGTGCAGGGCACGGGAGAAGGTCTATATTTTCAAAAATACGCAAAAAAAGAGTTAAACGAAGAGTTAAACGAGAACGCTAAAAGGTTAAAAGGGGTGAAGTAGACCATTTCTCGTGCCCTGCACAAAATAAAACATCACCAATCGATTTATTGACCAATTTTACATAAGAAATGCTATATTGCAGGTTGCAAGTCTAGCGGCGATTATTTAGTGGTATAACCGGACCCCACATTTCCACTCAGATCCTATAGGACCCTCACTTGGTTATAGTTAAGATGCGCCCAAAACTCTCCGTTATTAACAACATTCGGTACCGACGCCCGACCCGGTAAGCGACTGAAGCAGCCTGACCTCGCCGAAAACTACGTGCTCGCTCGAAGAGGAAGCTGAACGAATGTTGGGACACCTGCAAAACAGCCATCAATGTGGGACGAACGAAACAACGACGATTATAGAAGGGTGATGGATGGGGAGAACGCTGCGCGAGCGGCGTAAATGCCCAGTAGTCAGCCTATATACCTAGTAAGCCTATACACCAGAGAGACGCCGAGACACTCACCGTTAAGGCAACTGTCAACATCAAAACGCGCGAGTTGTATCATTTTGCATTGCCGTTATCCGTTTTGATGTTGACAGTTGCCTTAACGGTGAGTGTTTTGTCATTTCTCTAATGTATAGGTTCGCTATATATACCAGAGAGACGTCAAGACACTCACCGTTAAGGCAACTGTCAATATCAAAACTAGGGAGCCTATACATCAGAGAGACGCAGAGACACTCACCGTTAAGGCAACTGTCAACATCAAAACGGATAACGGCAATGCAAAATTATACAGCTCGCCCTTTTTGATGTTGACAGTTGCCTCAACGGTGAGTGTATTGGCGTCTCTCTGGTGTATAGGCTGATGTATTCCCAGTACCATTCGTCAGAATGTAGAAAGACACAGATAAAAGAAGATGCTGCGAACCCAAATCTTCCGGGAGAAAAAACGCCGTCTGGAGGAGGAGAAGTATTCAGAACTGAAACAGCTGCATCATTCTCAAGAAACGCGAATGTTCTACCAGAAACTCAACGCATCCAGCAGAGGCTTCGAGCCGGAGTGTGCCGGGATAAAGATGGTAGTTTCTGACGGACGATCGTGAAGTGACCGAAAGGTGGAGGCAGCACTTAGACAAACTCCTGAATGGCGCTCAGGCAGAGGACAATGGCGACGGAGAAAACGACTCCGTAGGTGCGACAAACGTAGAAACGTGAAAAACAATAAATAAGCCACTGAGTGGAGCTTGTAACGATGCGCGAGAAAAGCTGGCCACCTGTTTGCACCAACTGATTGCAAGAATTTCGAATACAGAACAGCTACCGGAGAAGTGGAAAAATGGTCTACGACGTACCAAATCTTTACCATACGGCAGATCCTCCAGAAATGCTGTGGATACAGATCCCTCATGCACCACCTACTCATCGACTTCAAAGCCTCGTATGACACTATCGACTGAGAAAAGCTATATGGAAGGTCATGGACTTAAACGGTTTTCCGGGGAAGCTGATTAGACTGATAGAGACTACGGTGGATGGGACGCAGTGCTGTGTGCGGATTTCGGATGGATTGTCGGGTCCATTTGAATCCCGCAGGGGGCTTCGACAGGATAATGAAGTCTCCTGCTTGTTATTGAACATTGCGCTACGGGGTGTAATGAATCGAGCGGACTTCAACACGCGGGGTACAATTTTCAACAAATCCAGTCAATTCGTATGCTTTGCTGATGACATGGACATTGTCGGCAGAACAACTGCGGCAATAGCGAACAATACACCAGACGTAAATACGTCTAAAATCAAATATATGCTAGCCGACGGAACCGAAGCCGACCGACGCCTAGGCAGTAGCATCATGATCGACGGTGATGAGTTCGAGGTAGTCCACGAGTTTGTCTATCTTGGCTCACTGGTAACTTAGGACAATGATACCAGCCGTGAGATCCGGAGGCATATTATCAGCGGAAGTCGTGCCTACTATGAGCTCAACAAGCAATTGCGGTCGAACAGACTGAGGCCCCGTACGAATGTAACCTGTACAAAACGCTCATAAGACCGGTTGCTCTCTACGGGCATGAAACAATGTTCGAAGAGGACCTGCGAGTACTAGGAGTTTTCGAACTACGAGTGCTAAGGATGATCTTCGGCGGCGTGCAGGATAACAGGACAGGGAGGCGGAGAATGAACCATGAGCTCATGCAACTCTACGGCGAACTCAGTATTCGTAAGGTGGCTAAAGCTGGATGAATACGCTGGGTAGAGCATGTTGCAAGAATGCCAGACAATTACCCTGCCAATAATCTAGTGAATTGGAGAAACGTTGAGAATCAGGTCATGTTATTTTGACGGAATGACAAATGAATAATAATAATTGATGATTGGCGTGAATACCTACGAAGAGGACTTACGCCACAATGTAGGCGGCGTAGGTGATAAAATGAGAGAATTCTAAAAAGAGGACGGACTGCGCTGAACAATGTTTGTAGGTATACAGACAAGCGTTGCGCACGAAAGAACATTATTTTATCGTCAACTGTCTACCATTGACAAGCATATCGTTAAGATGGCACCGAAGACAAGCAGCCAAGCTTAGGATTCCGTACGTTTTATATTGCCAGGAAAGCTTGCTTAACATGCTGAGTCCGAATCTAAAGCTAAACTAAAGCTGTTAAAAATACAGTAGCTTCACGTAAGTTGTTTCATTCCTTTTGCCAAGTACAATTACAATCGGCCCTTCCCAGGGCCCTAAACTCGTTTTTGAAGCAATGCTGAATATTACTACCTTGCAAATTATTAAATGTGCAGTTCCAAGCAATTGAAAAGAGGTGCTAAAATTTCTTCAAAAAAATATTTACTACTGAATGCGATAATACCTTGTTTATCGAGTTGGTTTGTATAAGGGATGTGTAAAACAAATTAAATTGACAGATTGATGCAACTAAACAGCTCTGGAAAATCGTTTGATAATTAAGTTAAAAGAAATATAGTCCAAGAAATAACAAGAACATGAGAATCATCCCCCTTTATATCCAAATGGCTTTTCGCAATGACCAGAAAATTAACAGACTTGCCGGGTGTCACTATTGCAACAACACTAATGGTGCTTCTTAGCGCCACTAATTCATTTATTTGAAGTAGTTATTGTTACTACGTGCCAAAATATTGCGGATAGAAAACGGCAAAGAAATGTTCCGTTTTATTTTTCAAAGGAAAGTTTACGAGGCTTTTCCCCCACTGAGAGTTCGCTTATAAATCATTTCATCGTCGTACGACGTCTGTGCTTGAATTGCATCATTGCGGGCACGCAATTGATTGAATTATAACTAAATAGACTATGAGATTTTACCACTTTACTATAAAACAATATTTCAAAACAATTAATAATTGGTTCAGTGGTAACAAATTTATAAGCTTCTGAAATCTTTCATTCCGCCATTTTGCTCCTTGCTTGATTTTGTGCCTGCCTACAAAAGTAAGGCGTAGTTCTACGTATAAAAATCGAGTTCGACAATTTCATGAATCTGTGCTTTTTTCAACGAGTGAAATCAGAAGTAGAACCTCTAGCGTATGAAATCAGAATTGATTTTGCATTCATGGTTGATTGTTTATTTTGGTAAGTAACTGGTACTAAGGCGATCTTTGGCAAACGAAGAGAAATCTAAACAATCATTAGCATCTTCGAAGCCAGTGCCATTTTGGTACCATTTCCAGTTTCACTTTAAATCAAAATAAATCTCTGATTGTAGACAGCATTACTCACTAGACAACAATTTTAACACCGGTATGATATAATATTTCTCGACACGTGAGACTGTAATCGTTTCCTAGCTGAAATTGTCGGCGAAGCGCGACGTGTTGGAAATTTTCACGAAAAAATAATGATCAGGATTAATTTACTTGACTTTCTGCAAATTAAATTCCTCGCTACTTTTTTAACTGCGTCAATTTGATTCCTCGCTTTTAGTGACATTGTCCTTTCCTTTTTGAAATAGTGGGAATCTGTTCTCGTTCTAGAAAAACTGAATGCTAGTATTTGTTGTGTATCGATGTGTCAACACCGTAACGATGACTCATTATTAAATTTCAAACAAAAACTTGCATTTTAGATGATTTAAAATACATGCATCAGTTTAACGTAAAAAAGGATTATCTCTCCAGGGTTAAAAGGAAATACAACCCAGTTTTGATTCAAATTTATAAATTTCAAATAACGATATGGATGTTGATGCCCACAAAATGCTGTGAACTCGATTTCTGCAAATTGAAACTCATTTAATGTCCGTATTGTGTGGTTCACCAGCTAATTGGCTTATTCACGCATCAAATTTGAAATCGACATAAGATTGGTGTATTGGTGATCTACCAGGTTTCCGATGTAACTACCGATTGCTTGCAATAACAACTTTAGCTAAATCTTGCAGTAGAAATTTATAACAAGAAAATCGATGGAAGCATCTGTATCTATCGAATGATAATTACAGACATTCATGTGCTTAGTGTTCAAATATTAATTGAACACGATATAACAAACACCATCAACAAGATAACCAAAACCCCGTCTCGATAAAATATCGCAACGGCAAGTGAGCGTCATGTCATCTTTGTTCTCTGATCGTCACTCAGCAGACACTGATCACGCCGCAATCAAACTTATCTGTTAAAAATTCCATTCTGGATGTTGTTGGTAACGTATAGAGTGGAATTTTTCCAGGATTAGTTTGATTACCATCAACATTCAATGAGTGCTTTTTGTTTTCACCGATGTTACGAACACTGCTGCGGTTAGATGAAGAATCATTATCTTATCTCTGGTTGTATTATTTTCTGGAATAAACCGCTGAACCCTCAACGGCAATGACCACCAACTTATCGTTCAAAATCTATCGGCAAAAAAAACTAACTGCGACCTACCCCTTATCACGTAGTACCAGTGATTCGTGTCGCCGTTATCGGTTCTTCGGGCCTGACCGCGTCGTATAAAATTGTCCCACTGCAGGGTTTTCTCGTTCCTGCGCAGAGATACTAAAACGATAAACAGCACCACGCACAGAATAAACAGCACAAATGTCAGCAAAAACATTTTGTTCGTTGCACTGATCACCATCTTGCTGCCCCGATCGACTAGTGCTGGTGCTACCGATTCAAGTGCGACCGCCCACCACACCCGCATCACCTATTCACGATCTATCGTTTGACATCTTCTGTTTTCAATTACCATATTTACACTGATTCTATCGTGAATTCTAGTCACATCCGGTAATCTTCAGCTGCACTGCACCGCGAAAAACAATGACAACGAATTATAACAGAGGAACTTCCGTATGAAATAACAGGTTATAAGATACGCCTTTTGTTCAATCGCTCCATCAGCTCCCGATAATGATTGGATCCCATCCACAACAATGTCAAAGAGTACCACAGAAGGTATAACCTCCCCAAACCGTGTGTATTAGCTATTTGGCGAGTCGAGTACACATCTAACATGAGCGTGAGTTATTCGCGAGAATATTAGAGACCGCTAAGTGCAGGTGCTGGTAACCTACCGAATGTCGACCACGCGGTTCACCCCGCGTTCGAGAATGTGTTGTGTATGTATCTTTTTAGTACCAGCTTCGAGTAGCAGTAGTTAGCTATAGCAAGCATGTGTTAATAATGCCGCTCTGTGATTCATACCATTTGAAGATGGTACTTTGGGGAGAGAGAGAGAGAGAGCGCTCGATAAAGAGCATTAGAAACAGTGTAATTTTGCGAGAGAAGCAGAATGCGCGATTATCTAATACCGCACGTGCCGCGATCGACTGCGTGTATGGATGCTATAGTAGGCTGGTTAAATGTGGGATTGTTGCCGTCAAATTTTTGATAAGATTCATAGCAATTATTCCAACAGCCCACCTAATTTTGACCTGAAGTTATCGAAACCCTTCTTGATTCGCTTGATTTTAACCCAGTTTTAACCTGGTGCATCATAAAATTTGTCATTTTTAGTCAACCACCGTTGACGCTTCTTTTCAATTTTAGCGAACAGCGTTTCAAAGGCCACATTCCTGGCATCGCTAATAGGTCTCGTTTATCAGTTTAGAAATTAACGATAGTTCGCAAATAAGTGAAGTTTTGTCTATCACTAATAACACGCGTATCATCTTTCAACTAGGATAATTACAAAATAAAATTATAACTTGAATAATAAGTGTATACAAGAAGTTCTAAAAACAATCTCTGTGCGAGCCCCTTCTTCAGTTTATCATAACTTTAACAAATACGCATACGCGACACTATTCCTACTAAAAATAGTATTAGTCAGCAAATAATGAAACAGAAAATGGTTTTAAGCAACAGTAAAGATACGCCTTCTGCTTTCCTTAAACAAGTAAACATCATTATTTATTTTTCTCGTGAGAATAGCTTCATTTCCTACCGGAAGTTTTTATTACGTTGCCTATTTGATTGATTACACACGCTATCTTTCTACACTTGAACCGTGTATGCTTAATACTCGAGGCTGCCACCTACGTGTATTTAGTTAGTTTTTCCGCACAAAGTACGGCAGCATACTCAGTGGAACGTTGTAGTTGCGAATCCACCGTGGTCCGGTGTAAACCGTACCACTGTTTCCATCGGTCCATGTTCCCTGTGGAAGGTAAATATCCCGGGAGCGTACATTTTCCTGAAGAACTGGCGCCGCTATGATGTCGTCACCAAGAAGAAACTCTGCGAGAAGTACAAAATATGCTCGTCATTTGATTTGATCAGTTCAATAGGACGCAGAATACATACGATCATAGATCTTTTGCGCTATCGTGTCGTCAGGGGAAATCCACCAAATCGGAGGATTTACGGGGTAACCATCGGAAACAGCAAGCTTGAAGCGCTCCATGATCTGCGGGGTATATTTTTCGTGCAGATCGGTCATCTTCTTCGAAATTTGGATTGTCTCTGCATCATAATTCCACGGAACGTAAGAAAATTGAATGCTTGGCATAAACACATTCGCCTGCAACCAACGTATGAACATTTCCTTATTCGGTGGATGGTCGTTATACCCATTGCCACCAACCATATCCGGTAGAACTAACGGGTAGCCAACCATGTTCATCTGAAGTAACGTGGTAACTAGCGTCGGCAGTCCATTATTCCAGTTCCACTCGGAGTCTTTATCAATCATACGAACGAAGATGGGCAGATCCTGGGTACGGTGAGCTGAACGAACCTCCACCAGATCACCAAATTTAGCAACAGTTCTTACGTAGGTATCTACTATCACACTGGGATGTTTAGAACGTGGCCCATTCAAGACGGGGTCCGGAGGAGTCCAACTAGTTTCTCCAGCATCAAACTTGAAGCTATCAATGCCGCTTTCATCCAGAATTGCTTGTAACCTGGCAGAAAACCATGCGGCTACTTCTGGTTTGGAAAAATCTACATACGAAGCTTGATTTTGTACACTATTCCACCATTGCGTATCTGTACTGCCGCTGTGGTTCGCAACCAGATATCCATTGCGCTTGGCTTCGGAGTACCATGGTTCACATCCTTTGTTGATGAAAGGATGAATCCACAAAGTTATCCTGGGAAAACCTTTCGCCCTTATATCGGTGATTGTTTGTCGAATGTTTGGGAATTTCTTGGTGTTAAAAGTGAGCGAACCGTAGCAAACCTCCCAATCATCGTCCAGTTCGTATTGGCTGTTTGGCCATCCATTTCGGATGATTTCGTCCGCAAACTGTAGGACCACCGTTTGATCGATATCTCTCTTGTATCTTGCCCATGTTGACCAGATGGGGTATTTCACCATAGCTTCCGCGGGATGACCGGATGGTTTGCCCAAAATTTGCTTCACTGCCTCCATATGCACCTTCTTCGAGTCACTGGCTACGCCCACTTGATAAATAAAAGAGTACGTAGAATCGTAAATATCATACGGTAACGATTTCTTCACTTCCAAACACATATACCCAGGTTCACCATAATTTTGATCAATGAAAAGTGGTGCTTCATCCTCTACGTAGATGAAGGATCCAAGCGAATTCAACCAATAGCGATCAGCTACCGCACAATTATCGGCCTCCTTAGTAAGGAAGGAATACTCGTCAAAGCGTAGTTTCTGGATCGGCCAATACTGGTACTTTTGTTGGGGACCACCATACCAATTCGATCCAATCATCCGAACACAATCGATAACCTGGGAACGGGATCTGGTAGCTCTGGCTACTGTGAGCAGCGAAAAATCATTCGTGTCCATCGTTTTGCTAAAATCGGTCGCTTCACCATCTTCGTTCGTCAACCTGAACCCATTTGCTATTTCCTCATAGTTCCCTACGGGACTTATATCTCGACCTAATAGAATCCTTTGAACAACCACACCTTTGCGTTCCACCGTAAGCTCCCGAGTGTCGGTATGAACCGTAGCCTTAACACCGTCCGCGTTAAACTCTAGTGTGTAGTGTGTAGCCTGCGCTCCTGCTACGAGCAGGAGCAGACCAATAACAACCTTAGTATTAGGCATTGTTATTTTTTTCTACGGTCAACTTCAGCACTTGCACCATCACCAATGTCTCACTATAGTAGTTTCGTCCAGCAACTGATTTTTGTAGGTGCTGAAATGCGCTTTTATAGCATCTTAGAATGCGATGATTACAATCTGTCAACATTTGAAGGCTCGAGTAGCTGGCTGCACATATCATTGTGTAAATCTGCCACAAGTGGATCATCAAATGTTGATTTTTATTCATGTTATGTAATGATAAACATTACTGCAATTCCAACCAGGGCTACAAATTAATCATAATATGATTGATGTTAGAATTCGACACTTGAAACATATCGTTATACGGATCATTCCATCTTAAGGGGAGACCCTACTCTGGAAAGTTGAAAAATAATGAATTTTCGTGATATTTTTTTCGGGTGTTTAGAGAAAGGTGAGGTGTTCGGGCATTTCGGCTATGGATTAAGGTATATTCGAAGATGTATCTTGTGTACCGTGGGCGCAAATATAGTGAGTATTACGCTATTGGGAGTGTTTTTCTCGAAACCATGTTTTTTCAACTGGTGGTAAATTTTTCTCAGCATCTACTGAACCGATTTTGCTGAATTTTTTTTAACATGTAAAAATGGATTATCTAACTTGTTACGTAGCCGTTTTTTGATATCTGAGTTTTTCAATGTTTTATGATTTTTTAAATAGTGATTTTTCATGAAAAAAAAACAATTTTTTTACTAAAATGGCCGCCAATTTGGCAATTTTTGGAATTTTCAAAAACAGCTACGTAACAAGATAGATAATATGTTTCTATATACTGAAAAAAAATTTCAGCCCGATCGGTCAACTAGAGGCTGAGAAAAACTTACCACCAGTTAGGTACTGATTTAGAGAGAGCATCCACGTTCCCAGCTGCCAACAGTGTAATACTCACTATATTTACATTCACGACATGGAAAATACATCTTCAAATATACCTTAACCAATAGCCAAAATAGCCAAACCCTTCACTTTACTCTGGACAGCCATTTCAGCCAAAATTCATGATTTTTCTACCTTCTAGAGTATGGTCCCCCTTTAAGTATGCATCAGATTGGACTTAATGTTTGGGGAATTGTTCATATAAGAATACTATGAACTTACCTTACCTTACCAATCAGACGAGAGCCGTGGTGGCTCGTGCTGTATCAAGAATTTGTCGCCATGTTGCTCGGTTTTGGGCTGTGTTTCGCCAGTTCCCCAGGCGTCTCATCACCCGCAAGGCTCCTTCGATCTGGTCGAGCCATCGTGCACGCTGCGCCCCTCTATTTCTGGTGCCGGCAGGGTTGCTGAAGAGAAGTGATTTCACAGGGTTGCCGTCCGGCATCCTTACGACATGACCGGCCCACCGCAACCTATTAACTTTCGCCAGGTGTGCAATGGGATTCTCTCCAAGCAGCGCGTGCAGTTCGTGGTTCATGCGCCGTCGCCATTCTCCGTCGTCCGTCTGTACTCCACCGTAGATAGTCCGTAGCACCTTCCGTTCAAAAACTCCAAGAGCGTTAAGGTCCTCCGCGAGAAGCGTTGTCGTCTCGATCCCGTAGAGGACTACCGGTCTTATCAGGGTTTTGTACAGCGTCAACTTCGTGCGTCGTCGCACTCGATTCGATCGAAGTGTCTTCCGGAGTGAAAAGAAGGCACGATTTCCTGCCTGGATGCGTCTCTGGATCTCTTTGCTGGTGTTATTGTCGGCGGTCACCAGTGACCCCAAATACACGAACTCATCGACCACCTCAAGCTCATCACCGTCCACAGAGACTTGAGTTGGGAGGCTGATGTTGTTCTCCTTGGAGCCTCTCGCTCGCATGTATTTTGTTTTCGACGCATTTATCCGCAATCCGATCCGTCCAGCTTCGGCTTTCAGTCGGGCGTAAGTTTCCTCCGCCGTCGCAAAGTTACGTGATATGATGTCGAAGTCATCCGCGAGCCCAGAAGCTGAACAGACCTTGTGAAAATTGTGCCCCTCGTGTCGATACCCGCCCTCCGGATTACACCCTCAAGGGCGATGTTAAACAGCAAACAGGAAAGTCCACCTTGTCTCAACCCTCTGCGCGATTCAAAGGGACTCGAGAGTATCCCCGAAACACGCACGTAGCACATCACTTGCGCCATGGTAGCTCTGATCAATCGAGTCAGTTTATCCGGAAATCCGTTGTCGTGCATGATCTGCCATAGCTGTTCTCGATCGACTGTATCATAGGCCGCCGTGAAGTCAATGAAGATGTGATGTGTGGGCACGTTGTTCTCGCGACATTTCTGTAAGATCTGTCGGATTGAGAAGATCTGGTCCGTGGTGGCACGGGCTCCCATGAAACCCGCTTGGTACTGACCCACGAACCTCCTGGTTAAAGGTGATAGACGACGGAACAGGATCTGTGAGAGTATTTTGTAGGCGGCATTGATAAGCGAGATGCCGCGGTAGTTGCGGCACTCCAGCTTGTCGCCCTTCTTGTAGATGGGACAGATAACTCCCTCCATCCACTCGTCTGGCAGTCTTTCCTCCTCCCAAATCCTGGAAATGACCCAGTGCAGCGCTCTAGCCAGCGCCTCTCTTCCATGTTTCAAGAGCTCGCTCGGCAGTCCGTCTTTGCCTGCGGCTTTATTGTTTTTCAGCTTCCCGATCTCACAAAGAACTTCGTGGATATCGGGAGCTGGTACTCGGTCATCCGCTGCTAGTGCTCCTAGGTCAGTTCCTGCTCCGCTTCTGTTTGCTGTTTCGCCATTCAGGTGTCCATCGAAGTTGACCTGCCCAGGTATATCGCCCAGGTCCGGTTCTTCTCATTCACCGCTGCCTCGCACTCCCCGTCATACCAGTCGTTTCTGCCACTCGGTGCTTCCACTCCTAGTGTCGCCGTTGCGGTCTCCACGATAGCTGTGCGAATGCTGCACCAGCCGTCTTCGAGAGGCAATGCGCCTAGCCCCTCCGCTGTGGGTAGCACCGCTTCAAGCTGTTGCGCGTATTCCTCCGCAGCCTGGGAGTTCCGGAGCTGCTTAATGTTGAGCCACGGGGTTCGGCGATGTCGCGCGTGGTATACGGTCGACAGTTTTGAGCGCAATGATACCGCAACTAGGTAGTGGTCCGAGCCAATATCCGCACCGCGATAGGTACGTACGTTTGTAATGTCAGAGAAGAACCGGCCGTTGATGAGAACATGGTCAATTTGATTTGCTATACGTTGGTCAGGTGATCTCCAGGTGGTTTTGTGGATGTCCTTACGGGGAAAGAAGGTACTTCGGACTGCCAGTCCTCGGGAAGCTGCGAAGTTGACGCATCTCTGGCCGTTGTCGTTCGTCACGGTGTACAGGCTATGTTGGCTGATCACCGGCTTGTACATTTCTTCCCTACCGATCTGCGCGTTCATGTCCCCGATGACGATCTTGATGTCTCTACGCGAGCAGCTATCGTAGAGTTTCTCCAGCTGTGCGTAGAACTCTTCTTTCTCTACATCGGGTCTTCCTTCGTGAGGGCAGTGCACATTGAGGATAGTGTAGTTGTAGAACCGGCCTTTTATTCTCAACAAACACAACCTGTCGCTGATCGCCTGCCACTTGATCACACGACTCTGCATCCTGCCCAGCACTATAAAGCCGGTACCCAGCTCATTGGTGGTGCCGCCGCTCTGGTAGTACTGTGCCCTGCGGCCACAAATCCTCCGTACCTTCTCTCCTTTCCGGCAAAGCTCCTGGAGCGCAACGATGTCGAAGTGGCGGGGTTCTAGCTGATCCAGAAGAATCCGGTCGCCACCCGGGGCGTTCAGCGATCTACAGTTCCATGTACCGAGCTTCCAATCGTCGTCCTTATTCCGTCGCCTAGGTCGTTGCCAATTGTTCCGGTCCGTATTAAATTCTTGATTGTTCGTAGTATTTTAATGTTTTGGCATGCTGCCTTACTAGGGCCGCAGATGCCTAGTCTCGCGACGGGGCTGCCGTCTTGGGTGTAGCTGGCGAGACGCCGCATTTCATAATTCAGCCGTCCGCTCCGGATCAGACGCTGTTTGAGCCGCCCCTAACATGGGAAACAGACGCTCGGACAAGCTGCCCTCCTAGGAGAGCAGCTCCCCCTTCCCTGTCAGCATACGACCAAGTTCCCACCGGTTCACCGATCTTCCCTTGGTTGCTCGTATCCCAGTCGGTACCACGTGGAGGTAGGGATAGGAGTTGCTGGGCATTATGCTTTGGACCACACTGGGGTCTATTTTATGCCAACTAGTACGGGTGTACTGCTGGTACGCACTGCCCAGCCGTTTACCAACCAAGAATACTATGAACATCGCTCTCATTTTTTGATAAAGTGCATTTTTGTTTTGACTCTCTTTTTTTAACGGTTTAAACACATAATGTCTCGAAATAAACTACATTGGTCGACAAAAGGGAATAAAGGCTGCCCTAATGCTCAAAATGATTGCCATAGAATGATTATAGCTTTTTAGCCATTCCTATAAAAATTGTTACCTCTAGCCAGTGAAGAAATACGTCAACTTACGTCAAAGTGTCTATATCTAGTTTTTTATGTCATTTGAAAGAGCTGAATTTTCACAAATTTTCTATTGTTGTCATTCAACTTTTAAATCACGAATCAAAACTGCTCGAAATCGCTACAATGACAGTTCGCTCATATACCAACTGTCATTGTAGCGATTTGGTGTGATTTTCATTTTTCATTTAAAAATCAAATGACAATCATATAAAATTTAAAAAAATCACGTTTTGTTTAGAAAATTGCACTCTTTTACCTGATATATAGAAATCAGAAATCCAGTAGCTAAACAACCTAATTGCTCGTCGGGTTTGTCGCTTCATCGTTATGTTTACTAGAGATGGTCGGGTATGGGAAATTTGTTACCCGTACCCGACCCGTACCCGACTCATCGAAAATTTTCAAACCCGTACCCTACCCGAACCCGAAGTCTGGTTTGTTCAAAATACCCGTACCCGACCCGAACCCGAAAAATATTTATTCTAACTACCCGTACCCGATAGAAAAAAACGCCGAAATTGCCGGTACCCGACCCGTACCCGACCCGTCCTGTTTTTTTTTTTTCAATTTTTTTTTGTTCAACATGCCTGGGTAATAATCGCGAACACAGACGGAACACGACGAGTGATCAGACAAGACACTTATTGCTCTTACAGATATAAAAGGATAATATAATAATTACCTTTCGTCTACCGGTTTCGGGCTACATATTGCCCATCGACAGGACGAGATCCCATGTCCAACTGGTTAAAATTCTCGTACGTTATATCGCACGCGTCGAAGAGAGTGAGCTGGAGATTACTTTCTCCCCGTTGTCAAGTTGAAGAGAATTTAGTTGATCGGTGCATCGTCGTCGTTCATCAATGGTTGTTTGGCCGTCGCAATGTACATTGACTCCCAAGCATTGAGGAGACCAATTTTATTGATGCTTTTGATCAGACCCGCCTTATCCCAATCGATCTCGTGTTGGTTACTCACTGTATGTGTTGCTACACTGGATTCACTCGTTTTGTTCATTTCTACTGCCCTTCTATGCTCTTTAAGCCGCACTTTAACTTTTCTTCGTGTTTGCCCGATATATACCGCGTCACAGTCTGCACGGTATTTTATAAATTCCAGCTTGTTCGTCTTGTGGAACTTTGTCCTTCAGGTTAACCAGAAGTTCACGAAAGGTAATTA
The DNA here is from genome assembly GCF_029784165.1 of Wyeomyia smithii. Classification (NCBI taxonomy): domain Eukaryota; kingdom Metazoa; phylum Arthropoda; class Insecta; order Diptera; family Culicidae; genus Wyeomyia; species Wyeomyia smithii. The sequence continues at coordinate 251,170,252 of NC_073696.1, forward strand.
TTATATTATCCTTTTATATCTGTAAGAGCAATAAGTGTCTTGTCTGATCACTCGTCGTGTTCCGTCTGTGTTCGCGATTATTGTGCTAGTTCTTACGTTAGCGTTAAATCATTGTAAAGTAAAATGCCTGGGTACCTCGTACATTTTATGCACTGATTGTCATATGTGGTTTCTCGAGATGATGGCCGGAGCCAGGCTAGAACCGAGTGTGCGTGTGAACGAATGATAATGAACCCAGAGTTTCAGGCGGGTGGTCCACTATAAGGAATCGGTACACTATGAAAAGTGCATGTCTGGTAAAGTTTAAAATAAACGACGAGTTTTATAAACACATTAAAGGGTCAAACGAATTTTAAAAGGTCAAAATTAATATAGTTTATAACTTGAGAAAAATTTGATAATTCATTGCATTTTCCAAAAACCTGTAATTTTGAGTATAGATTCGGTGTCATTGATAAATTCTAAAAATCTGTAAAAAACAGATATCCAATAAATAAATAAATAAATAAATAAATAAATATTTAAGTGCTTAAAATTTGGGTGCAATATCATAAAATTTGATTTTTTTATAACTTTTCAAAACTCGGCATACTGACGTTTTTTGACATATTTAAAAAAAAATATATCATTACTTTGAAACGCTCTGCAGCTTCAATGATAGCTTGATTTTTTTGGTCTCGAAGAAAAAGTTGATTTGTAGTTAGTTTTTATTACCTATTATAATATATAATGTTGTTTTAATTTTTATAAAAACAATTTTTTGCGAAATTTGGTTGATTTGAGGAGTTGTGCAAAAACTACGTAAGTTGTTTTTGTAAAGAGGACGCCCTGTGGCGTTGCTTGTGGTTGAAGATCATATAATTCTGTTTAATAAAAAAGTTAGGGGAGAAGTGCTAAAAATCATGAAAAATTAAGTCACGTGCTTTATGAACGTCTCCAAATAAAAAGTGGAATGGAGATTCGTGTTCAGCACCCCAAAATTAAGTATATACCATATTTTTGTCGTATTTATCGACACTTTTTTTTACTTGACAAGCATTTGTATTAAGTCGCCCCACTGTGCAATGCTCCGCGGTTTTCCTGACAGTTATGAAAAAATCCCGACAAAAACTCCATTTAAATCAAAACCGTTGCAGGAAGAACTATTCAATCTAACATTAGAAAGCGATAGCATGATGTCATTCCCTTGGTGCATAGACTGCCGACAACTGTCAGAATAGGTATTGGGCGATCTCTCGTTGAGTGATGATGGGCGATTTTTTCTCCGATCTTACCGATTATCGACATTAAGAAAACACCCAGGCTTGAAATGATAAAAATTGAATGCACGAAAATTGAATTACCCGTACCCGACCAATTGAGAATTTTTCAAACCCGTACCCGACCCGAACCCGAAGCCTTGGTTTTTTAATTACCCGTACCCGACCCGAACCCGTAGAATATTTTTTGGCGTTACCCGAAACCCGACCCGAACCCGTCGGGTACGGGTTTCGGGTAAAAATACCCGTACCCGACCATGTTGTTTACGAAAAAACAACGTTTACGAAAAAACAACATTCACAGGAATGGTTAACAAGCTATAATCTTTCATTTTTTCAGCTTAAGCTTTATATGTTCTTTTTGCATTTGAAAACTTATATGCATTTTTTAGCAAATGACTGAATGTGTATCTTTCGATTTTAAGTTTGATAATTTTATCGGGTTCCAGAAAATAGTTTAACACGAAAAACACATCACTTCAAGGTATTATAAGTAACCTCGAGTTACAACATTTTCGATACAAAAAAAAATGAATTTTGAGAACACTGATGACAGAGGCAGGTGGATAGTAAGCAATCTAACTCAGTGACAGACATGTAGCTAACCGGGATTAGGAAAACAGTAATTGCAACGTGAGAGATGAAGTGTTTTCCTGCTTTCTTTAGTGATTCCCGCTCACCGTGCAACGCATGTGATGTTCAAGTAAACCCTTGCGTAGTTCAGTCTGTGCTCAATTAGAAAACACCATTCGAATTGTCGTTTATCGCATGAACAGTAGAAAATCTTATCGTTATGACAGGTTGGTTTCAAGAACCATCTTTACCGGGCTGTCGTCCGAAATACTTACGCCATGCCCAGCCCACCGCAATCTTAGCGGTGTGGGCTCCGTTTTTCATCTGCATTCCACCGAAGATGGTATGCAACACCTTTCGCTCGAAGGTCGCGTTGGTCCTCCATCCAAAGCATAGTCCATGTCTCATGGCCTTAGAAGACTACCTGCCATAATGCGCCTATGAATTTCTCTGCTGGTATCGGTGTCGGCAGTTACTAGTGAGCCCAGGTACACGAATTCGTTGATTTCGATTTCATCACCATCAACTTGAACTCGTGGTGGGAGGTTAGCACTGTCTTTTCGTGAACACCTTCCTTTCATGTACTTCGTCTTCGATGCATTGATGACCAGTCTAATCCGTTTGGCTTCGGCCTTTGGTCTGATGTACGTATCAGCCATCTTCACAAAGGTCCAAGCCACAATGTCGAAATCGTCGGCCCCGACACACGAACTCGTCTTCTCGTGAACCCCCTCTTTCCTTGCTTGCTTGCGGGGAAGTTGGTCCACTCCAGCAGCTATATTGTTTTTCAGCCGGCCAATTGCCTTCTCCACCTTTAGTAGATCGGGGGCTGTAACCTTCTTGTCTTCTGCTCATGCACCAAGATCAGTTGCCATACCGTCCTCGTGCTTTACTGCATCGCCGTTCAGTTGCTCTTTGAAGTGCTGCTTCCGCCTTTTGATCACCTCACACTCGTCCGTAAGGAGGTTGCCGTCTTAGAACCTGCACATATCGGCTTGCGGCACGAAGCCTTTACGGGAGCTGTTCAGCTTCTCGTAGAACTTAGCTCGGTTCTCTTGCTGGCGCTTCTTATTTCGTAAAGCTGAGTTTTGGCTGTTCCGTGCCCGTCGGTATCGTTCCACGTTCGCTTTTGTACGGTGATGCAGCGTTCTCGCCCGTGGTGCTTTCATCTCCTCAACCAACTGTTCGCATTCAACGTAAAACAGTCATTTCTATGATTCGGAGCCCTTGTAACTAGTAGCGCTACAGCAGTGGCACCTATAGCGAAACGGATGCTTCTCCAGCCAAGTACCTGCGCCAAGCTGCTCTTTCGTGGGTAACGCTATCTCCAGCTGCTGCGTGTATTCCTGGGCTTGAGCAACCCCGGCTTCTCGCAGTTGCTCTATATATGGTCGCAGGTGTTGGCTTCGACGGGTTTTATACACCGTCGAGAGTTTTGAGTGCATGCACACAGCTACTAGGTAGTGGTCCGAATCTGTATTCGCTTTGGGTAGATGCTAACGTTGATGATGTCGGAGAAGAACTGCCGTCGATTGGAACGTGGTCGATTTGATTCACTGTGTGTAGGTCAGATGATCTACGTCAGGTACTTCGGACTACCATACCACGGGTGGCTGCAAAGTTCACGCCCCGATGTCCGTTATCAATAGACACGGCGTGCAAGCTATCTGGCCAGATTACCGGTCTGTACATTGCCTCCTGTCCTACCCTGGCATTCATGTCTCCAATGACGACTTTCAGGTCCTGTCGCGAGGTTACAGATCCTGTCAGGCCATAGTTGCTTCATGCAATATCTGCACAGGTTCGGGCACGCGGGGTCCCCCATGTGTCCCGAGTGCGTGAAAGAGGAGGAGACTGCAGAGCATGTCTTCTTCGTATGCCCCCGTTTCGTAAGAGCGAGGAGCAACATGATGGCTGTGAGCGGGCCTGGCACTACTCCGGACAATCTTGCCCGGAGGATGTGCGACGACCTGGACATCTGGAACGCGGCCTGTGCGGTCGCCTCCCAGGTTGTCCTGGAGCTACAACGTGTGTGGCGGGTCAACCACCAACACGCCAGTGGTAGCTAACTACCAGTCTCCAGGTAGTTTTTATAGAGTAAAGAGGGTGCATCACGCACAAAAGCCACTCCCCGACGTAATACTTAACCGTCGTTCCGGGAAGATCAGGGCTGGAGACTGGAGGGTTTTAGTGAGTCGGGACAGGGATCAGTAGGTGCTTGGGGGAGTATAACTACCCCAGCATCTCTCCCCTAGTCTCATCCCCACACCCTGAGTTCTCTTCTCAGGTGGCTGTCCGCAGATTTCCCCGCCACCTTAAAAAAAAGGTCCTGTCGCGGGCAGTTATCGCAGACCTGCTCCAACTGCGGTCGGTAGTGCACGTTGATGATGCTGTAGTTGAAGACCCGGTCCTTTATTCTAAACTTGCACATGCTTGCGTTGATCGGCTTCCACATTGGATTTTGCTTGACCAAGCTATCGAACAAATCTTTGAACGACTGTCACTCGAGACAGCCTCCACTTAAGGAAGGAATAGTCACGTTAAAGGTGAAACAATGTTAGCAGACATGTTAGCACTTTCTTCTTCTCTACACAAGTCTTGAATTTTCTTATGGACGCTGCAAAAAGCCAGCCAGATTTCACTCAGAGCATCTAACTCAGTTTGTAAATCAATTTCGTCGACCGCTTCTGGTCGGAATTTTTTAACTATTTCCGAAATGCTGCTTCGGTTGAGTTTCGGTAACTTTCCATCGACAGACAGTGTTGATCCATAAGGATATTCAGGAACATTTAAAGTGCTATTGTGGTTTATGTATCTCCTTCTGAGTTGACTTTCGTTATCTATACCATTGGTAGTCCAGAACTGGTCTAAAACATACTTGGAGAAAATCAAAATTGGTTCAGGTTGTCAGTTTGCAGAATTTCTGTCTATTTCGTGTAGAAATCGTTAACGACCAGATAGTAGCATCAATCAATGACTCCGCGAAATCGAAGTAAAAACCTTGCCATGGACCATGGCTTGTGGTGGAGAATTTGCAGCACTTTATAACACAATATTATCGGGAAAAAGTTACAGTGTATTTTCTAACTAAGTTTATCAATAGAAATTCCTAAAAGCGTCATCCCAAAATCGTTATTTCAACGTAGGTAATAAATCTAACAGTCTTAATATCATTAGTACGAAAGTAAGCATGATCCGCTATCCTGGGGATCAACAGAAATCATCGGTTTTACAGCACAGCTGCCGTTGCCTTTCATCGAAAATCATACGATGAATTTTACCTAATTCTGCGTCTTCGTTCATCACATCCCCAGAATAGTGCTGAGGGCATCCCGTCTGCTCCCAGCAGTAGTCTTTTTTTCTACGATCTTTCCCCCGCAATGCTTCAATGAGCTGCTCCTCGTTCTCCTGCTTCATCTTGTTCATCTCTCGGATAAGTTTTGCCCACTGTTGCTTGTAGAATAGTTTGGATTTTTCGATTTCCGTTAATTTTTGCTCCAGTATCTGTACCTGTTGGCGCAGACCTACACAGCTTTCGACATCCCGGCTTAGTGTATTTACTTTGGCGTGAAGCTGTTGTTCTGTATGTTTTAGCTGTTCGTTCTCCCGAATCAGTGCATCATTTTTAGCTTCCAGTTCTTGACAACGAAGTGAACGGAGTTGTTCCTTGTGCTGTAAATCGGCTTCCATTCGTTTAGTTTTTTCTCGTATTCCTTCCAACTGCTGTTGAAAGGATGCTTCCAGTTTGATTTTCACTTCCTCTACGGTTTTATTCTGCTCAATGCGCTCACTGTTCTGAATAGCAAGGTTCTTTCGACTTTCTTCCAAAGCAGCTGTTAGCGCGGATACATGCTCAAGACGCGTTGCAAATTCCTAAAACAAACAAGAAATATTAAACTACAATGTTTATTTTTCTTCATGGTCACTCACCGCATTTTCCTTCGCACGGCGTTTTTTCCATTCGTTACTTAACTTTGCAAGATAGGTAGCTTCTTTTCTTTTTAACTCTAACAAAAACAACTCCCGTTGCTCCAGCATCCATTGTTTCTGCTCTTCTAGCATTTTATACGACAACTGATCGTCAATCTGTACTTTTGAAGTAGGACCCACTTCTGGTCCTGTAGGAGGCTCTCGGCTGTTATAGTTTATTCCTACCTCGTCCAGGTGGCAATAAACTGTTGCCATACCTAAGCTTTCCCCGCTAGGATTTTCCAGAATCAACACTCCAGTCTGTTGTTCCTTACTACCAACAACTAAGCTTTGATTGTCAACTCGGGCGAAGCAAAACAGTCCATGTGGACCGCTTATCGTTAACTTGGAGCAATCGGAAGTGATTAATTCAAGTACCCGATCTGGAAGAGCGGAAAAGTACAGCTTCAGCTGAAGGTCAGCAAAATCCAACGTCTCCGATCCAATCGTATTTAGCTCCATCGTCACCTTGGTGAGGGGAGTATCCGCCTTTGGATGGTATAATGAAAACTGCCAGATACCAGGACTGGGGCGCGCGTTGAATCGAACACTTTTTACCAGCAGATGATAGCCGAATGTGCGCGGAACATCGCGAAGGTCACGATCTTCACAGTTTAGTAACGATTGTATGTCAATTTTAGATGACATGGCGGCATATGAGCTTGTTGGCTTTGGATCGATAGCAGGACTAGCCGCAGGAGTGTCCATTGAGTTTAGCTGTACATCTCTTTCCGGTTCTAAGGCACGGTCAATTTTGTCGTCAGTATTGACTTTTCTGTCCGATGAAAGGTACTTGAGGCTAAATTTACATTTAATTGCTGGCCATTGTACAGCTGAGCGATCCGAGAGCGATTCGGTAGCTTCCTGGTATTTAACAGATGCCGGTTCGATGGGATAGTATTTTTCCACTTCCTGCGTTGCGGAGCAATTCTCGTACTTAGACAGAAAACTTACTAACGGTTCGTCCTCAATGATGCCATCAAATCGTAGAGTGGAACGCCCTGTAGATGTATATTTTATAAAGAAAAAATAATACTATACAACTGCAGCTCAACACATACCAATAACTCTTTCCCCAAGCAAAATCTCCAAGCGAATGGAGAAAATTTCAGCAAAATATCTCTTCAGCGAATGAAGTGTTGTTCTAAAATTGAGTACAATTTTCTCTTGCATTGAAAAAGCACCATTCGGTTTGCGTTCCATCGTACAAGGATAGGTGTCCCCAAGCAGATCATATCGCATTTGTATCCCATCTGACGAAGATTCTCCGTGTCGTTCCTCTTCCGAAAGCAACGACAAAAGTTGTTTGACATGCTTCAACACTATCTTCACTAGAAATATATCAGATTCCTGCTCACCGTTGCCAATCTGAAGTAATCCACGTTCCTCTAGTAGTCGGATGGGAAGATTTTCACGGGATTCTAATCGAGTAGCTTGCGGGTTAGCGAAGATAACCAAACAACGATCGGTTTCCAGCTCAGTATCCTCTTGTGGTTTCTTTCGGTCAGGAAGTAGGTATCTTTTATCAGTGATTAAAACCGTTAGCTGCAACTCCGGTTTCTGGCTCTTCCATTCGGGATTTGCCAAACCTATCAATCTGTACCACCGAGGTTTTACAGTATCAGCTTTGATAGATGGAATTAGCGGTACGGAACGAAGCGGAAGCACTAGATGGCCAATTTGAACGCGCTGCTGGTTCGCATTTTGGTCAATCGAAAAGCATTCCAGCTTAACGGGAAGATTTTCTGTTTTCATGCGTTTTACAGAACGGCGATCGGTTTCCCATACCATATTGCTATCAAAGCTGGTGGAAGCGATGCCTGGAAGGCGACTGTCTGTTTGCAGTGTATTTTTGTCTAACGAGGCACTAATTAGAATCGGTATGTTTTTTGATCGATAAAGGTTGATAGCTTTAAAGGGGCATATTAAAACGGTAAAATCAAGAAGTAGTATAATGCTTTGGTATTTTACCTTCGTGTACATGTAAAACTATTATCAGTGGCTCGTCAGTTTGCTCCATTATCTGGACGTTAATGATGACCTTATTGAAATGCAATTAGAAAATAAAATCTGGAACACAGTTTAAGTTATGTTAGGTATATTATAAACAGTATTTAAATTGGAAATAAACCTCAAAAATTTAAAATAAAAGTTAAAATCACGAACCGCCAACAAATTGTTTGATTGTAAAATCAAATTTGAAAACCAAAAAAAACGCAACCAAAACAAACCTAACATAAACAAATGCTGTTCGAGGGGAAGGAAACTAAAATATCTAGAGTGAATCGTGTTAGGGCGCAACCAGCAAACGCAACGCAACGCAGCATTCACATTACTAAGCTCTTCCAGTCGTTCAAAACATAATTGCACCAAGTGGTTCATAAATTTTTACTGATCGCAACCAGGGTTGCCACATTTGAATCTGTGTTTTCCTTTGAAAAAATCTGAGCATCTGTATCTGGAACAAAAATATCTGTAAAAAAATCTGTATTGTTTAAACATAAAGAACTTTGTATTTTTCAAGTTTTTATGGTACATAAAAACTTGTTTTTAGCTTAAAACGTGTGAGGAGTTGAAAATATGTTCAATTTGCTTAAAATTTAATTGAATAAAATTTGGATTATTTTTAAAAATTAATGTCAATTTCGAAAAATCTGTAAATCTGTACTTTTCGACGAAAATCTGTATATCTGTATACACAGATTCTGTACCGTTACTTCGGCCAAAAATCTGTAAAATACAGAATAATCTGTACATGTGGCATCCCTGATCGCAACACAACATCGCAAACATCCATGCATGAGATTGTTTACTCTGCACACCTACAGTCTCAATTTGACGGTTCATTTGAAGTGTTTGGGCATTGACCAAAAAACCTAACCTTGCACGTCCTAGTTGCAGAATCAGAGTTCGTCGCTCAGCATTTCTGTTGTATCAGTAATCTACTATATAAAAATGGAATTCCGTAACGCTTGATCTTATTGATATTATTCCCTCAGTCTCTGAGGTGTACAGTACTCATCATCATTTTGAATCGTTCTAAATCAAAAATAATAAGCGATGAAATGTAGGTTTTTTAACATGAAAATGTTCGCTGATGTTCAGGAAAGACATTTGAGAAAAAATAATAGGTATCTAATTACTAAAACTTGAGATATTATTCACAAAACTACGTAAACATGCAAAATTATGACTTTCTGTGCTAAATTTGCCTCTAAACCAAAATTCAAAGCGATGACATATGATTCTTTTTCCACTAAAATGTTTGATGATGTTCAGGGAAGACATTCGAGGAAAAATAACTGGTATCTGATTATCAAAACTTTAGATATTATTCACAAAACTACGTAAAACGTGCAAAAATATGACTTTTTTCGTCTGATGCTTAATTCGTCTCCAAATCAAAATTCGAAGCGATGACATGTGATTCTTCTTCCATTAAAAAGTTCGTTGATGTTTAAGAAAGACATTTGAGAAAAAATAACAGGTATCTAATACTAAAACATGAGATATTATTCACGAAACTACGTTAAACCTGCAAAATTGTGACTTTTTATACTTAATTCGTCTCCAAATCAAAATTCGAAGCGATGACATGTGATTCTCTTTTAATTGGAATGTTCATTGATGTTTAAGAAAGGCATTCGAGAAAAAAATAGTTCTCAAATTACTAAAACTTGAGATATTATTCACGAAACTACGTAAAACATGCAAAATTATGACTTTATGTACTAAATTTGCCTCTAAATCAAAATACAAAGCGATGACATATGATTCTTTTTTCACTTAAATGTTTGTTAATGTTCAGGAGAGCCATTTGAGGAAAAATAACAAGTATCTGATCACTAAAACTTGCGATATTATTCACAAAACTACGTAAAACATGCGAAATTATGTTTTTTTGCTTAATTGGTCTCCAAATCAAAATTCAATGCGATGATATGTGATTATTTTTTCATTAAAGTGTTCGTTGATGTTTAAGAAAGACATTTGAGAAAAAATAACAGGTATCTGTCTGGTAATCAAACTCGAGATATACTTCACAAAACTACGTGAAACATGCAAAATCATGACTTTTATGCTGAATTTGCCTCTAAATCAATCGAAACAGTAATCTGTGATTTTTACTATAATAAAATGTTCATTGTGTTAAGGAAACATATTCTAGGGAAAAATAATAGGTATCTGATTATTTGTCTGATTATTTGAAATTTAAATATTTTCCACAAAACCACATGAAAAATGCAAAACCATAATGTTTTAGGCTCAATTTGTCTCTAAATCAGAATTCAAGGTGATGACATGTGATTTTTTTCAATAAAATGTTCGTTGATATTCAGGAATGACATTCGAGAAGAAATAATAGTTATCTGATAACCGAAAATAGAGATATTATTCACAAAACTAAGTAGAACATGCAATATCACGAATATTTTGGCTCAATTTGTCTTTAAATCCAAATTCAAAGCTATGATATATGATTTTGTTCCTTTAAAATATTTGTTTTTGGTGAGGAAAGACTTTTGAGTAAAAATATTAGAAGATTTTTGATTACTGAAAATTGAGATATTATTCACAACACTACGTTGAACGAGCAAATTCATGAATATTTGAACTCAATTTGCCTCTAAATCGAAATTCAAAGCTATAATATGTAATTGTTCTTCATTGAAATGTTTGTTAATGTTCAGGAAAGACATTTGAGGAAAAATAATAGGTATCTTATTGCTAAAAGTTAAGATATTACTTTAAAAACTACATATGTTTGAAGATGATTTTCTGAAATTTATAAATATTATACAAATAATACATGCAAAATTTTGACTTTTTAGCATGAGCTTAGTTCGCCTGTAATTTTTTTTTTTCAATGAATTGTTCGTCGTTCCTTCAACATCTGCAAATATTTTCTTGCAGAATAATTTATGTTTTAATTTACACAATTACAATTTCTGATGTTTTCGTAGTTTTGTGAATAGTATCACATTACGGGATTCGAAATACTTTTTTGCTTTTTCTAAAACTAGATTTTGGGACATTTGGCTGGAAAAAAGGCCCCATTTCATTGGTTTAATCTTTTTTTTTAATTTCTACGTAGTTATGTGGATCAAAACGTTAACTTCTTCTCAGACGTGTTCCTTGGACACCAACAAATATTTTCGTTACAAGAATTCATATGTTATCTCTTTAGATATGATTATAGAGGAGAACTAAGCATGAATGGTTACGCTAAATTCTTCTTACTTTGATTTCTTTCTTCTAAAAGTTACATAAAAAGAGGTTTTACTGTGAACGATTGACGAAAATCCGGTTATCACCCGAGTGTGATATATTCGGAACTGTGATAACCCCACACAACATTTTCCAAAATAATGACTTCTGGTTTCAGGAAAATAATCTAAAGTGGTATTTGGCCAACCAGTTCAATACTTCCGAAACTTCCAAACTACATATGTCATTTTGGAACCCGAAACGGCGACTTACAGTTTCTGTAAAACATCCCCAAATCCGTATTTCCGTTCTGTGCGTTCTCAGAATGTTAAAATACTTAAAAAGATGATGGACGTATAAGATGTGAAATATTTTTGAAGTGAGCTGTGCTAATAATGCAATGAATCATAAAAAATGATTTCTAATTTTGAAACTTTTGATCCCGAGCATCGCCGGGAACGCTCAGCTAGTTTCTTATATAAGAAATCGGACAACAATAGATCTATACTATAGACACTATATATATAGACCTGCGGACTGAAGCGCAGCGAGCCAAAATAACTGTCAAACGTGCGAGCCCAAATGAACATAACGAAAAATTTGTATCAAACAAATAACAAGAATATAAAAAACCAGCGATTCCAGTGCTGATGTCATTAACTACCAGCGTTGCCAGGTCATTTTTTTAAAAATCTGGAAAAGGCAAAATAAAAATCTGGAAAAAATCTGGCAGTCATTTCGTGGGGTGAAAGGTTAATTTTTCGGATAAAAGTCTTGGGGTACGCAAAATTTGAGGTGAAAAAATTGCAAAATTTCGCGCCAAAATTTAAGTGATGACCTTTTTGCGGAACAGAGGAAATAAAATCTGGATAAAATCTGGATCATCCATGAAAAATCTGGATAATTGGACATCAAAGCTGTTTACCTGGATACATGTCCAAAAATCTGGATAATCCAGCTAAATCTGGATACCTGGCAACGCTGTTCACTACGCAGGTCTATATATAGTGTCTATAATCTATACTGGTTGTTTAGAACTAACTTACGTCTCATTTCAATGTAGTTCTATCATACAACATTGACGATTAACACTAACGTAATGAAATGTCTCGGATATTTCAATGTACGTATCATTACATACAAAAAAAAAACCTCACTTTTTTTACATTTTCCTCAGGTTTGTTTACAAGGTGTTAGAATTTTTTTTCCATTCATCGTTCAGTGATACGAGTGAAAATGAATGATACGAGTACGAAAAAGATCGGACAACTCTCCGCCTATGCGAATTCGTTACTACCAGGCAGTGAAACAATTTTTAACAGCACACTTCCGCATTTTCACTCGAGCCGAAAATTTTACGAGTCCACATAAACAAACCTGCGACCACTGTCAAATCTCTTTCTTTTCTTTTTTGTGACGTCACCGTGCAATGATCTAGAAACAGTGAATGGAAAAAAATCTAACATCTTGTAAACAAACCCGTGGGAAATTTCAAAAAAGTGAGGTTATTTTTTGTATGCAATTGTAGATATTAGCAATACTCAGAGGGAGAGATATGCGTAGAGAGCAGAGTAGGCAGTGTGACTTTGCCCTCGTATCCAAGTGAGTTTTAAAACATGCTTGCACATTTATTTTCGGTTTGCACGTAAACCCTACTAACAGTGCATTACACTTGAGTTGGATTTGAGTTTTAATCCTGCATAACAACAATTGCATAAAAATCGAAATGCGATGAAATTCGCGCTGCGTCTGCTGCAACAGTTTGTTGCATTGTCCTTTGAAAGCATAAATTCGATCTAAAAACAAAACTTATCGCTTTACATCATCGCCTGCATCGCTGGATACATCGTGCACTGCATGCATTGCACGCATTTAAACTCAATCGATCAGAGTGTGCGGTGCGGAAAAACTCAAACTATCGAGAGGAAGCAAATTCAAGTTGGATTCAAATCTGGAAAAGTGTTACTCAGTTCAACTTTGCACGAGTTCATGCCATCACTGGTATAGAGTGTTGTGAGCCAAACGAACATGTCAAAATCTGAGCCAAACGAACAAGAAAGATAACATATTGAGAGGTATTGCAATAAGGTTCAACAAAGAATATATTTATTTTCACACGTTTTTCATGTTCTATTGCTAAACGATGAACTGAGAATGCTTCAAAGTTGCTTCATCATAGTGATTTTAACTGGTGGTTCACAAACTCTTTGTATGGTCTACAAAATTATGAAGAAAGTATATAAAATTAAACATACACATAAAACATAACACCTTAACGGTTTTTATGATGCACCTTATTATTCCCCACACTCAAAGAAATCGACACGACATTATGCAGTGTTTTGCACTTGATTTCGCCCTACTAGTCAAAACATATAGAATTCATATGCAAAACACCATAGAATTATTTATCGTGCAACACCTCATTTCCAAAAGGAAAACACTTTCAATTCTCGTGTTATGACATATAGACATAAAGTGTTTGGATTTTGAATCTCAAATGAATGTTTACCGAGCTTCGAATGATTTATATTCGATTTCAAAATGAAAACAGTTTTACATGGAAATTGTTGCATATAATGCAACCTTTGTTTTATTTATAAAATTTAAAATTTAATTTTATCTATAATAATTCATTATCAAATATAAACTTTACTTCTCTGTTGAAGAAGCCTGTAAAGCAAACAAAAAAATCAATTAATTTGATTGTATTAATCAATGTTTAAGTAAACAAATACTCGCCTCTAGCGTAAAGATGCTTTCATCAGAATCTCTGTGATCTTGTGCTAGAAGAACGAAATAAGATTAGAATTGGATTCTTTTACGTGACATAAATAACTTACCTTGCAAACATTTACAAATTTAGCCCGGAAAATCGTCGAGCTTCTAAGCCGTATGACACTCGCTGACTTTTCATCTGTCGCCATTTTTATACTTTTCAGCACAATTGGCACTTCATTTGACACATAAAAACAAAACAAATCAACCGAAAGTGTTTCGCACATGATAATCACTGTGATGAAACAGTGGGGCAGATTCAAGTGAAATTCACTTGAAAGGGATGTTGGAATCATACGTAAATGAAGTGCGGCACATGGATGTAAGTTGATGTGTGCGACAACTTGAAACGAAAGTGAAAAATGATTGAATTCGATAAAAAAAAATTCTTCAAAGAACAATGCGGAGTCATTTTCATATCCAATTGATAAAACACTTGGATGAAGCGTGCGCAGTTTTTTCAGTGCAGGACTTCCATCGTCACCATCAGTTATACGAGTCGAATAAAAAAGTTAGTCAACATAGTGCTTTGAGAAGAGATCTTGTACTTCTGATATGTGAAACCTAGTTGCCAAATCAGCCGTTTTTTCATCGCTTATCGCTCTGTGAGTATCTGTAGTAGATATCACTCATTCGACTGTCATTTTTTTAATTTGTTATTGCCATATAATGAATCAAAAATATTTTTATCAGATCTGACTATTTATTGATCTGACCGGAAGTGTGTTTCAGTTAAAAGCGAATTTTTGTTCAAAATTACGTCCGAAACAGATCACTTTCAAAGATGTCGCAGGAAATTCGGTGGAAAGTATTCTCCGCTGCATTTGGAACAACATCAGATCAATCGGAAGGTAATCTTCAATGACGAAACACCTGCCTGGAGTGAAGAGCAACGATCTGGATTTGAAGACATCGATCAGTTCTTAATGCTGCAGGATCAAACCAAGAAAAAGCTCTACTCGGTGGCAAGCAGGTTACTTCAATCGTGGCGAGTACGAAACATAAATGTTTTTATCTACGTGTACTCACTGAATGTTGAGTCACATTCGCAGTACCAAAAGTTGCAACGAACACTGATTTGTCCTCAAAATCCTGATAGATGCGGAGCACATTTGACGCTCGACGATGCAGCATTAGCAGAAGAATTGCGTTGCAAACATTCGAACATTAAGGGCCACTACAGCTCATGGTTGCTCTGGACGAACTTCATCAATTCGGCACCTGCACATGAGCAAGAGCAGCTGAAACAGTGCAGTTCACCGCCACTGGAGCTGGCAAAACATTTTCGGTAGATGACTGTGTCATTTCGGTGGATGGTTGTGGCAAATGCTGTCAACGATGGAAGTGGTGGAGCTTGAGAAGGATGTTTCACGTGCTTTGAACATTCTCCAAGGAGTCTCCAACAGACTGAATGCGATGAAACTAAAGGGAGTCTTTCGTCTACGGTGACCGATTGCCAAGACATCGACCATAGAGATAAGTGACTTTTCACCTACACACACTAGTAAACATGTAAACCCGTGTAAGGTTGCTTTTGTTTCCTCCGAAATGTAGTTCATCGCATCTCGTTGCTTCGACTTTGATCACTTTTTACCATTTTTGGTCGAATATGTTTAGTAGTTTCTTCCGATTTCTGATCACGAATGAAAAAACTTATTAAAAAACAAGTTTAAAACATATAATGAGTGTTCAACTGAATATTTGTCCAGCTGCTAAAAACATAGCATTGCAAACAAAACAGCTATTTGTATATATTTTCCTCAACTAATGGCACTAACACATTCGTACGTAAAAAGGTCTATGCATAGACATTTTTATTTTTCCTCTTTTTAACAAAAACTAGACGTATGCATTGGTTTTATTTTGATGATCAATAATTATTTTAAACGGTTGGTATCTTGGTGTGTGAATAATACGAAAGAATTAAAAATACAATAAAAAACTATACTCAAATATATTTATCTGAAATGTTTATAATAAATTTTTTTGAAGTAGAATACTTCTCTCAGTAAGTTCGGCTACATAGGGATGTGAAATGAAAATCTAAAACCGAAAAAAGTGAAAACTATGTCCAATTTCAAATGCTAATAAATCGTATTCGATGGATTTCCTTCGTTCTTGCAGCAATAGATTGGAAAATCTTCTAAGATTCTTCCCAAACGAAGATAATTGTGATTTTATTATTCAAACTATTGTACTATTGAAAATAGTTAAGCCTTGTCAAAACGAAAAATTCGACCTCTGATTGGTCGTTATATGTTTGCTTCCCAAGCACGGTCGACAGAATAATATACTTTGCAATTTAAAATATGCTATTTGGCCTATATAAGAGCCTGTTTCAGCCGAAGCCGCTCATAATAGTTCTAGACAGCGACAACAGCAGTCATCCTCTAGCATCAGCAATAGCAGTGCAGTGGATACCAGCGATAGCGGATAGCGGCCACAGATGTGGCATAGAAATGGATAGCGCACTAGTTGCAGCGGATCTCAGCATCGATAGCAGCTGGGCCAGGTGATGCAGGGGCAGAGGATACAAATGGCAGCGTATAGCGGCCACAACTGTGGCATGGCTACGGATAGCGTAGCAGTTGCAGCGGGTATATTTGACCATGAAGCATTTATGCAATAATTGAATGAAAATTGCAATTGCAGCCATCGGCCTTTTTCAAGGCTACTAAATGTATTTGAAAGAGCATAATGAATGGTTATTAATAAACTGCAACTGAGGTTTGATGCTGCTGCAAATGCACAGCAGTGTGATGTTTATTACGATTTTTTGATACTGTGCTTAACAAGCGGTATATACGAAACAAATCCGATTTCCAACAAACGCACGTCTGTTTGTCTGGTTATAGTTTGACATCACAGCAGAATTTCGACCTTCATACTCATGTCTGCCATTGGCAATATCAAACACGCAACCATCTGCATCCATGCGACACGGGGACGGGAACATTTTCTTCTTCCAAGCCGCGCAACACGACACAATACATGTTATTTTGTTGCCTTAATAAGAGCTCTATCGGTCCGGCTCGACATATTGTCCACAAGAAATCGTTTTTGTACATCCGTGTTACGAAACTGAGAAAATCTGTAGGAACTGAAAATAAAGGCGGGACCAGAATGAATGAAATGTATTTTTCGTACTTTCGTATTACGACATATGAAATAAAATTTTTCGAACGTTGTAGAATGGTATACCTGGAAATAATTAGGTCACAACTACTTTTCCAGTTCCACTATTTCACAACGTTCGAAAACTTTACGTTCATTTATTTACTACAAAAAAGACTGACACGCAAGCAGCCGAATTATATTTCTTGTAAAAGTATTCTACTTCAACCTTGCGGTCGTGGCTTTGCACACAACCCTCCTGTGATTTTTGAAAAGAAATGTGAAAATCTTTATTAGAGGAATACAATAATGAGTCATTTTTTCTCAGAATATCTCGGCTATCGACGGAAATTTCATTGAGAGAGATGAGATTAAAAACGTCCCATGGTATTGCCAAAAACTCTTTAACGAAACGAATTATTTCGTCGTCTCGAATATGTATTGCCCTACGCTCTATGGTTTTCCATGACAAGCCCGCTTCATGTGAAATTATACAAATAAACGATGCACTGATCGTCTGATGGAAATGAAGCTGAAATTTATGCTCAGTTTCGTCGAGGAAAGGTAACGGGTCCTTCCGATACAATTCAACGATCCACTGCGCATTTCATTTCCATACATTTTGTACACTTGAGCACGCTGCTTCCGAGAGAAGTATCCGTTTTTTTATATTTCGAAAACCATTTGCAAATGGTTGAAAGAGCTCTCCCATAGACCTTTGCCAACTCCGTTCGGGACATTCCGAGAAAATAATAACCATATAATGGTATACCTTTTTGGAAGAAGCATGTTTTCGACGAACGTTGCAGGAAATAATACTATCCACCGCTGTGAATAGAATTGTAGAGAATTGGATACAAAGAGCGTAACAGTTACAATAATTAAATTATTTAAAATGTTCAAGCAGTGGAGTCTGAGGTAAAATCGTTGTTTTGTTCATGTTTTTTTCTCGCGTCTGAACTTCACTGACAGTTAGTTCGCCAGTGGAACGTCGCATCGCTAGTCAAAGTTGCGACTTTGTTTTAGTGCTGCGAAGACAAAACTATTCCTTTTTTAACACCATCATTCTGATAAATTTTATCTGTTTGAAAAACAAGACATCTTTTTTGAAGCGATTTGTTAACATTAGCTAATCGAAATTGAATCGAAAAAACTTCAAGCGTTCCTAAATCAACTTATAATCATTTGCGAGACCTGCTAAAAAAAAACATAACTTTGTGGTTATAGATGGCAGTTAAGTTTCCTCATGGATTTCGAGACCCCTCGAATTGCGAAATACAGTAATTTCGAGCACATTTTCACCCCGGCATCAGCCACGCCTACACACTCGAGCCTTTGCGTATACACTTCGGCCAAACGCATACAATGCTGCTGTGCGGTACAGTGTAAGTACGCTTGATGAAAGCTTTCTCGTTTTTTATGCGGATCGCCGCAACTTTTTGTGGGCTCTTCTAGCCAGCACCAGCAGCCAGCAGAAGTGATACAGCCAGCCCTGAGATCACGTCGGATTGTTCCGCGATCCAGTTGGCCAGTGCCGCAGTTAACCGTATCAAAAGTTAATACGTTTTACCCCAATCCAAAACGCAGTGTCCGAGTGCAGAAGTGACTTTTTCCGGCTACCGGAAATTGTAAACCAATTGTGAATTTGCCACCAGAAGATGTGAAAAGTTTTCGAGTGAATCGGAAAGTGCCTGTCGTGAGAGGTAGAAACATAACGGGATCAGGGCCGAACCAATTCGAGTGCGGCCCGAAGTGTAGTGAAAATTACCGTAAGAACACGGTAAAACTAGGGCGGATAGAAGGTGGTGGCTGAGTGGATTTTAAAGGTAATTAAATTTTTAAGCTTCCGAGAATTTGTCGCAATTTTTCAATTCCAACTAGCAGACACTTTCGGGGCTGGGAAGTTGGATATCGCGAAAGATGAATGAAAATCGATCAAAATGGAAAATTTGAATGAATATTGAGCAACAGCAAACTGCTCGAATCGCTGTTGGTACTGTTTTCTATGATGGCTGCTGTTTCGACGGAACAAGATGGACTAGCTAGAGAGGTGTTGTTGAAGCGAGCAAAACTGTTTCATGAGAAAGATTGTTTACTGACGTCAAAGATCTGCTTTGGGTCGTTAACCAGAGTAACTCAGTGGTGTGCTTAAGTTGAAGCTTATAAATGCAAAAGTTGTACTTTTCTACAACAGGGATTGTAGAAGTACTTTGGTTTTATTTGAAAAAAACTTAGTTGAAGTTCAAATAGTAGAAATTATTTATTTTTCAAGCTTATTTTTATACATTAAAAACCAATTTTTTGTTTGAATTGAATAATTCTTTGCACTATTGACAATGTTAATGCTTTTAAAAGCATTACCAATAACAAAGATTTTTTTTTTTATTTCAATATTAAAGAAAAACAAGCGAACTCAATTAAAAAGGGTACTAAACTGCCTCTGCATCTTACCAGACTATGAAACGATTTTAGCATTCAAATGTGTTACCAAAGTACGGAGTAAACATCCAAAATCGCTTATCCCGAATTTAACGAGCATCTGTTTTCGGCTACTATACTTTTGCACCACCACAAGTGGACCTTATTTGCATCGAAGCGCGCAAAGACAGCAAGCTTGGGATACAAGCGGAAACGAGCACAAATCGATTCGCGCGGACCCATCTGAATCGTTTTGCTTTCGTACCGTCGACGACCGGTTGGAGCAGCGTGCGCCCCAGTGTATGTACATAGGAGATGGTGAGCGGCGGCACACACCAGTAAAAATTGCTTATAAAAATAATAAAAAATACCACCTGCTTTCACATTCTTGAGTCGAATGAGTCGGCGGGAGAAGATGGAATTATTCGAAATGTGCTACCAGTTTCCACTTTACTACAGCAACTGCCGCTATGGTTTTTATAGAATGATTGCTGAGTAAATTTCGTAGATTTCAGCACTGCATGCTTCGTTTTACATTAGTAACTGAAATCCTTTTTATTCTACAAAATAAAAAAAGATTTATTTGATGTGGGACTACGTCTTTTTTTTTTCCTATACTGGGATGCATTCTGTGAATTGGAAATGAAACTGGCAAATATCCCGTCTGATTTCAAATGATGATAACAGTATAACCACATGGTGGATAACAATGACCAATATAATGTTGGATGGATAAAATGTTGGATCACTGTTATTTCATTACTCAGTGGTAAAAATTGTTAAAAAGTTTCAAGGACAAATTTACGCGAATAATGAACCAATCACATGCAAGCATGCCTAGCACAGACGACATGAATAGACATGGACCATTCCCTGTGATATTCTCTGTATCAATATCGAAACATGACAGAGTTTCCCCGTCCCAATAGGTCAATTTATGTTTGCTTCCATAAACTTAGACTAATTCGATGTCTCGAAGGTAAAGGTTTTTCGAAAAGTTTGAAACAACCCCCATTATTTAGCAATTTCTAAGCCTGCTGATGTCTTGAAAGAAAACATGCTGGTAAAAGCAATAATACCGTACAGTATATGTGGAGCGAAGCGCCGCTGATATCTCGTCGCCTATCTATGTCGAAAGTAACAATTCTCAAATATACAAATTCATAGAAGAGTAAGAACCGGCAAATGTTTGTGAATTTTTTGTCCATTTACTGAGATTTATGTAGAATCTTTTTTTACATTCCAACATTGTAATCAGAGTTAAATAAGAAAGAACCGTCATTATGATAACGTAAGTATTGTTAGATTTGGTTTATGAGGAAATAAAGTTGATTCTGATTTAGATGCATTACTAGAAATTCTTGGTGCTTCTTCAAAAACAACGATACGCTTGTACCTTGTCAAAAAATTTCATTTGAACAAAAAAAGCACTACAGGCACGATAACGCCAAGTATAAACGAAATTCTTACAAGTGTTGTTGAATATATTTGTAAAAAGAGACTTTAAGAGAAGAGTACACGCAAAAGTTGGATGGTGCGAAACCAGTACAAAATTGTGCGTTTTTAGCACAATTGTTGATGTAATTCGGAACCAGTACAATGATTGCGTGTTAGGCATAACGCAATTAATGCTCTAGCGTTTCTCCAATGTATTTGGCAGCTCCAAACTACTACACCTAAACAGTTTCAACTGGTATCAAGCAGCATTGCAAAGCGAGCGAGAAGCAAAACCATTCTCCTCCTTTCTGCTTGAGGACGAGACATATGCTACGATTTTCAAGTCTTTTGCACACACGCTTTCGAGATATTTTTCTTTTTCATGCATTCCTCTGAATTACAGCAAGCACGCACCGACAGTATGAGTGAGACTAACAACACTGGTATCAAGTATGTACAGCTCGGGTGTCTCGCTCATTTCGTGAAGCAACGAGACATCGCGCTGCGCGTCGCAATCCGAACCGAGCGAGAAGCGAAAGAGCAACCTGCAAATTGTATGTGACGTGTCTAGTCTTGTCGCCCATACATGGAAATTCTACGAGCGAGAGAGAGATTTCTCTCGTCGCTTGAGAAAAAAGCGCGGGCACAGAATGACAAATAATAATTATTCACAATTTACAAGTGTTGCCATAAAAATCGGCAACGCTTTTGTGACTTTGTGGAATGGAAGGTTTTGCTAGTTTTGCGGTGAAGCTAGTGTTGATTACAAAATGTTGTGAACAGAATTTTGTTTCTTTTTTTTTTGCAAGTCATTAAATGGTACTTTTTAATGACCAAATCCATCGAGATAAATCGATCGAGTATTATAGCTATTTAAATCTAGTGAGTTCACAAGTTGTTGCTTGCTGCCTGCACTGCTCCATGAGTAGCAGTCACTAATACACTCGACGTGAGAAATAAAGTGTCGGTATATGATACATATTCTGATTTCATTCTATGTCAATGTATTCGCAGTACAACTGTTGCGTTATGCGTTTCACACATTTATTGTGCGATTTCTGTGCAACATTTGTGCGAATCGGGAAGACACAATGATTGTACAAGACTTCAACTTTTGCGTGTAAGAATAAAAATACGTAGGTCACTGAACAAACGAATTGATGCTGTCTGCGCACTCTGTAACCTTTGTAATTAAAAATTCTTCTGATTGCAGCGTTAAGTCCCACGTCATCATTTCTTACAACCCATAGGGCTGTAAACCTTGTAGTATTTATAATGTTTTTAAATAAGTTGATACATGAAATATTTTTTAAAACACTTCGAAGGTCGTACACAACCGTACCGGAGTGCTAAATTTTCTGCTATTTGAATCTGCTTTATATTGGTCATAAACAATTGTAAAACGGTTGCTGCTGGGTTTTTTCCTCAAGTCGGTTGTATTTACCGCAACTATTTCCTATTAGAAAAAGTATATCACAAGTTTTAGGGACATGAAAAGACGAAGTAAGAAAGTTATATAAAAAGGGGCTTTTTCGTTACACCTTTCACAGGGTTTGAAGAGGTCTTTCACAATAGTTAAAGAGGTTGTTTCTAAGACACGACCGCAGAGTTAACGTAGAATACGACAGCCTGTCTTATGTCAATGTCTTTTTTGCAACAGGTTTGGGAATACACTCGATTGAGGTTAATCAATTTGATGGTGATCAGCTCTCTACTCCGCCTTTATTTCATGTTCCCACATTTTGAACTTTAATTCAATGTGCATCATACCATCCTCCGTTGAGGGAGCTAGAGTTATAGTTTCTCTGGCGTATAAACGCTCTTAATTTGACAGAGTTTCACGCACACGTATGATAAGTAAAATAAATTGCTTTGTGAACATCTGAGAAATGCGTTACAGTTCTCATCGTCCTCGAGTGCGACAAAAACAGTATAAAATCGAACGTTCTGCGCACCCATGGTGAATTCTAAGTCTTCCTAAAATATTATATAAAATGCTATCTGGTGCCAGCCAACAAATTACAACCAGCCCTTCTCAGAGCCACAAACACGTTGTTGAATTTTTTGATGAAAAATCTTAACTACTGCAATTACATAATTTTTACATTTTATTGTATTCACAACAGAAACAATACTGACAAGTTTCATCGTTTAATTTATCTCTAGCAGAATTTCCTGCCATTTCCAGTAATCCTGCAGCTACCAGAAACTCCATAGCAGCTACCAGATAGATGGGCGCTTAAGTAGCAACGCGACCAGCCAGAAATTTGAAATCCGGCTTTTCTTTTTTCGCCACGATCAGCACTTAACGTCCGTATGGTACCGGTACAGTCTTGGCATGAATTATACATATAGAAAGTGCATTCCCGGTTAACTAGGTATATTGTGGCGACCGTGTTAGGGAAAGCAAGCATTAGGCATCTGCGTTTCGACAAGGCTTGACCATTTTCAATAGTACAATAGTTCGAATAATCAAATTACAATTTACTGCATCTGTGCGAGAGCATAGATGATTTTCCAAGCGATTGCTGTAAGAATGGAAGAAACTGACTGAGTTTTAAACATTTGAAAGTGATCCTTTTTTTTGACGTTCTCAACGATTCCATTTTGAAATTGAACCCCTATATATGTTGCCGTAAGATGTTTTCAACGTCGAAAGTTTTTGCAAGGAAGACAAACGGAATCAAATATTGGTGCAAAGCACGGTAAAAGCTACTCACTATCGCATTTTATGAGCGAATAAAAAGCTAATGAAGCCTTTGCCTTTTTCCGAAACGATTAAAACATACGCAAAAAAATCGTTATACGAAAATAATCGTTTTAACGTTCGCGGTAAAAAATGAACTTTTTCAGATGGTGGTAAAAAAATAATTAAGTTTGATAAATTTCCCGTGAAAGGTAATTATGTTGGCTTACTTGCAAAAAATTCTACGCCCTTGCGAGCGTCCCTCCGGCAGCTAACCGGAGCATTCACCATGACGGACGAAAACATGCGTGTAGGCATTTTTCGTTTTATTTATCAATTCTTCAGTTTTCTTGACAACATTGCTGGAGTATATCTTACGCTTCAGGTTTTCCCAGAAATCCTCGATGGAACGCAACTTGGGGACGTTGGACAGGTTCGATATTCAGCCGCTCCATCTCCTCCAACGATCGCTTCGAGTAATGGGCCGACGCCAGATCCGGCCAAAATACCATGTCTTCGGCCTCATGGTATTTCTTGATGAACGACGCAACTTCCGGCAGACACTTCGTACTATTAATTTCTTCGTTCATGGCCAGTCTAGACCAAAGGAGGGCGGCTTTGATATCTCATTCTCGCTGATTGTCTGCCACAGCAGCACCTTTTTGAAGAGCTTGGTGTTTGAAATGATCTTCACCTCGGTGCTCACTTCCTTCCTAGGGGAAGTAAAATACGAAGTGCCCTGCCAGTCGTCGCCATCCAGAGTGAGACAGGTCTCGCTGCCGCTGCGCCATTACCTGCAGCTCCGAGACCAGTGGACAGGTGTCCTCCACCAGATACATTTTCACTGTTTGGCCGGTTGGACCGACCTCCAGGCCAGGGGTTAGAGTTCGACTGTTAGGTTAGAGTTCGACTGATTTTTCTGCTGACTTGTTGTTACTATGATTGATGATGCATTGGTGGTTTTGTCAGTGAGTGTTAAGGTAAACCAATGAAAAGTAGGCAATTTTTTGTTCATTTTTCCCGCAAACATCAAACCAACACAAATTGGTTAGCAATCATTTCAAAAATGATGTTGCTGAAACTCAAAAAGGTTTTCGAAATTTTAGTTGTGTATTTTAAAACTGTCTTTTTTTTTCGAGAATGTACATATTCTAATCATGTTATAAGAGTGTACTGTTCTGATTATAGAGCTGAACAAAACGGTTCACTACAGTGAGCGGGCCTTGCAGAGGACGTGAATGGAAAGATATTTTGCACCCGAAGTATGTCGATTCACGATTCACTCATATACACCAAAGTCGCTTTTTACGCGGGGGATACATGTCGCGTAAAAAAACCGCGTAAAATTCCGGAATCCGCGTAAAAAAACCTGCGTTGATTCTGCAATCCGAGTGAAGAGAAACCGAAATCCGCGCAAAAAAATACTGCGTAAATTCCGGAATCCGCGTAAAAAACCCGCGTTTATTCCGGAATCCGCGTAAAAAAACGCGTGAATTCCGGAATCCGCGTAAAAAGCGACCTTAGTGTACTTTAACTATGACATGTTAGCCACAGACAAACAGACGTGACACTCGATGACGATTTCATCGACCAGAAAAATAACGATATTTTTGAAATTTTGCTTAGTGGGCAATAATGCCGTTAGTTTCGCTATAAGCAAGCCTGCACATTTATTATCAAAGACATTAGTGTAATGCCGCTTGTGTTGATTTAAGCAAGCGTGCACACCCATTATCAAATACAAAAACCGCTTTACGAATATAAGTTAGTAGGTAATAAGCTCACATGGTGGCGCTTGCAGGACACAAAATCGGTGGCTGCAAATCAGCCGAATTCAGCTCGTTGAGTGTTGCGCTGAGCTTTTGTATCTGTAGATTTATTATATGTTTTTAAATTTATTCGTCGCGCGCGGGATTTTGAGATATTTGATCGTATTGCCTACCATGGCGAATCCTGATCTTACCTACCCCATCATACTAACACAAATTCCCTTTATGTGACATTCGTAGTGATGCAGAGGTGAACTCGGTCTCATAACAACGTTTGTCGAACTAACAATCCTCCCTATTTTTTCCCAACGACAGTAAGGACGTGGCCGGCGCCGTTATTCATCTTTCTAAAGTGAGAGTTACTGAATTGTTGTTCATTGAAGATGGTATAACATTCCAAAAGCTATCTATGTGGTTCTCTGTGCAACTTCACTAGCTCAGGTCAATCACGTTGATGCAACTACGATATGTGCGGTCGTCAATACTCATGCTCAATCCAGGGTGGCCACTCTACCGGGAAATACGGGAAAAAGCCGGGAATTTCAAATCACCGGGAAAAAATACGGGAAAACGGAAAATTAGGCTTCACGCCGGGAAAATCATCTTCCTTTATGTCGCCCGTTTTAATTGTTCAACAGTTTCTAAGTAAATGTCAACATGAAAACCTGTTTTTTTGCACGATGACCTATCTGGCATGATTCTGCCGGTTAGGGGAAAGCTGGTTGTTGGTTTCAGCCAAAGTCGACAGCTGCTTCGCAGCAAGATCTACGTCAAATAAATTCAGGCTTGGTCAGGTGGACAAATTTACTGTTCCATAACATATATTGTCAGATTTTAAAAGGAGTTAAAAGTAATCAGCGTCGCGAGAGGCGATTTGAAATTTCTTGTGAATAGTGTTCGACATCGCATCGGGTAGAATCCGGTCAAAAGTCAGATAGGACCGGAAACTTCGAGTCGCGATTTTATTTCGAACCGGACCGAAACGGAACTACCCGGTTTGTACTTTTCGATTTTTGATATGATTTTATTCACAAGCAGCACACTTATATTGCGGATTATTTTAATTGCCTTTGCAAGTGACATACTTTAAAGAGAATATATATAAATATTTTGAACAAACTGTGTTCGTCTGTCATGTTGCAGAAACTAGGTCAATATCTGCTGAAATTTTGTTAATAATAAAAATAATCATGACTGTTATTTTCAACATTCTCCACATTAAGTTTTTCGCAGAAAAAAATAGTTTTTCTTATTCTGTGCTCGACCTTTTGACTACTGCATTTTGCAAAAACAAGCAGTAGCTAATAATAATTTTATCAAATTGTTTATTCAGAGTGTCAGTTGAATTTATTTTACGGACCATGATAAAATTTCTTATACATTCCATTGGGCCCAGCTCGAAAATTTTGTCCCAGTCCCAGGATCGAAGTTTTTCGAGAAAAAAAAATTGTTTTGAAAGAACAGAATCTCAATGTTTCATGCATTTTGCAAAATGCATCTTGACAGTGTTATGTGCATTTTTTCATTGGTCACTCTAAGACTCTTCTTCCCAAAGTTCGCTTGAAAATTTGCCTAAGGACATTTTTCGAAAAGACAAAACCTCAATGCCCCAACTTTTAAATTTATCCCATGCATTTCATTGGCGTCCTGATACAGAAGCTTGACAGAGAAAGAAGCAGAAGGAAGCAAGAAAGCGCGAGAAGGCGATTGTCAACGATTTGAAGATAAAGAGGGCGAAAATTGTGCAGCAAATCACTATGAAGGTACTTGCTAACGTCGAAGAACAGCTAAACACGATGAAGGAGAAATGTTTTTCATAGTTTTGTAACACTATTTTTGCAAAGCACGTGAAAATCGATTTTTTTCTCATATGTTTTAAAAATAAAACATCGGGAAATTTTATTAAATATCATCGGGAAAACCGGGAAATCGAAAATTGATATTGAGTGGCCACCCAGTCAATCTCATGTTCAATAAGCTCACATGGTGGCGCATGAGTGTAACGTTTCGAATAAGGTCGAAGATTTTTAAGGTTTTTGTCGAAGAGGCACATCTGTTTGTCTGTGTGTTAGCTTTGATGTAGTGCATATTGTAGTGATTTAAGGTGAAACGGGATTGTGGCCTTTTTCTATACAATTTTGAGGTTAGAGTTCTTTTTACCTCTGTATTTTGATCGTAAAAAATTCGGCTTCCACTAAATAAACAGCACTCAAATTGCTACTTCAGGCATGCAACTGTTGTTAAAACAAATAATCAAAGTTTCATGTACGTAGTCTTCATAAATCAAGAAAAAATTAGATTGCAAAATTAGAGTTAATCGCGACCGCGTCCCGTTTCACCTTAAGATAAAAAAAAATCCGAGATCTTCCAACGTACAAATGGACTCGACAAAATACAGGTGGTAAGCAAAATGATTGAGACAGGTAAAATTTTGTCAATTTTTAAATTGTTCTGGTAATTTAATTGTTCACGAAAATTTAATCAATTTTGATGAAACCAGTTTCATTTTACTGGAATACTATCCTAGTTTTCTACTATTACTTGAGAACTTGACGTGATTAGCCTACACAGGAAATGTTACGGATTTTAGGAGTGTGTGTCAGAATGTAGATTTTTGAAACGCGTGAAACTTTTTCTGAAATCTCTTTTCTTCTAGGTTATAATTTGGTTAAACAAATCTTGGGAAGCTGTGATGATGAATTTATCAGTGGATCTTGGAAGAAACTAATTTATCGATTCGTTAACAAAGATAACCTTTCTCCGATTAAATGGCTTGGAATATTAGACTGTGACACACAAGAAATTCCTTTAGAGTACAAATAGGAAAGGGATTGATGGATAGCGAAACCGTGAAAATAGTCTTAGGAATAGAAGATTCAAGCGACGAATTTTCAGATGATGTTGACGGTGCTGTTGTCGCTGTGTCATGGGCCACCGATTGAAATCGGTGAAAATGATGTCAGTTATGCTAGTGAATCTTACGGTTCCACAGTTTCACATAAACAAGCATTAAATTCTCTCAATTGTGCTGTAAAATGGGGCAGAACAGAATAAAATTGACATTGAATTTATAATTGCATCGAGTAAACTTTTTGAAGAACAATATTATGAACTATTTTTTTATTTAATATTTCTTAAACTTATAATAAAATCTATTGAACTATTAGGGTGCGTTGTTCTGCTCAAAATACTCTAAATTTCAGTGGTATTCAATAATACAGATTTTTATCATATGGTCAAATCCACGGTAATTCTTTTATACCGTGATAAATTCGAAAAAGCACTGTAGTTGTTTGAAACATCGCAGTATTGTTTAGCTCAAATAGCAAATTAGCTTAGGCACAAATCTGGAAAATCCGGGAATGTCAAGAAATTGATTTTTTGTAAGGGGAATCAGGGAAAACTGAAAAACAATCAGGGGAAAAATTTCAACCGAGACGCCATTGTTTGTTAAGAGGCTTAATAGCGTCAAAATGAATTTTATGTTCAGTATAAAGGCTGTTCGGTTTTATATCCGGTTCAATACTTTTTTTACTGGAATTTCAGAGTTGCGTTTATCTACGCTGCGCTTTTTGTGCTAAATGTTGAAAAATAACGGGGAAATCAGTTTTATAAATGTTAGGGAAAATTAGGAAAATAATTTCGAAAACTTTTCTGCTGCCATGACGTAGAACGTTCTGTTATGGGCTTGCTCTGGATTATTTGTCTTCTAGACGAAATTCTTCGGATGATAGTAATGGGTTTGCACTGGCTGATGACAGTTTGTTAATGCCTTTGTTATTGTTTCTGCAACCTATTTCGGGCTTGGAGTCTCCGCTTATCTATTTGTATCAGTTGGTTAAAATGAAGACGGTTTGAGTGGTGTAAAGGAGCATTGTTAAGTAATTTCGGTTGGTAAGAAAGCATAGCGTTTCACTGGTTCAATTCAAAATATTTGGAATGCATTTCCATTGTGAACAAATGGCTTGTTGCTATTTGGCCGGTATAAGTAAAGACAACTCAGAAAAGACTCCGAAAAGTTATTCAATGCAAATTTTATGTAGCTGGGAGCGCATTCGCATCCATATCACCTTGGACAGATTGAAATCTAATTTCATACCGTCTCTGACGAATTTTTGTATTGAAGAAATAATTTGTGATGGCGCCATCTCATACAACTGAGTACAGCCAAGAAATGGTGCTTTGCAGTGCGAGTGTTGGGCCTCTGCCAGGCTGAACGCCAACGCGAGCGATCGGGCGAGATTTTCGCCGTAGGTTAATGAACAGCTCTACTTACGGCTGTTTATTTACCTACGGCAAGAATCTCGTCCGATCGCTCGCGTTGGCATTCAGCATGGTATAGGCCTTAGAGTTTTAATTCTAAACATTTTACGAGTCATAACCAAAACAATTCGTAAAACCATACAACATTTTACTATCAAGACAATAGTTGGTGGCTGTTTTCTGTTTCTCATGTCAACAATTTTATTTATATCAATTTTTTTCTCTCTTGTTTTTGTGAATGACGTTTTCAAGGTTGATTCATTATTGTCTCAACAGCTCAGATATTTTTGTATAGTAATGGTTTCTTACAACCCAAAACCGCATCTCCATCGCATTGTCTCTACCTTTCACCCAATCCAATTTAAATATCTAATCTCCGCAGAATGCTAAAAACATCCGTGAGAACTCGTAAAAGAACCTAAAATTTTTGCATACACCTAAAGTATGACCCACTTCGTGGATTTTTCGTTCCAATGGAGGAAAGAAAAGCGTATCGCCTGCTAAAGCTGGCGCACGAAGAGCAGCATGGTCGAATCCGCCAGCATTTTCCTCTTCAGGTCATCAGATCTGTGTGGGTGTTTTCTCATCTGTTGTTCACACAAGCGTATTATACATCATGTCATGATTTGCAGCGTCCTTTCTCACTCACCTCATCTGCCAACCCCATGCCGTGGGGAAGTTGATGGTTAACGGAGTCATTATACCATACGTCCGGATTCGATATATGTGATGGCGAAAAGCCCACACGTCATTACAATAGTTCGGACTGACTGCTTGTAGCGTTGCACCCTTTGCACCCGAGACAGCAAGCGAGTCATTCCATTCAGCCTGGGTCCGCCATGAAGCTGCTTAGGTGTTCCATTGCTGGTAGTAGACAAAAAAGCATAAAACAGCATGAAATGTTTACGTTTGTGTGCTCCGTTGGATAACCGAGTTTTGTGTGTGCCATTCTGGTTGAATTTTGAGCTACCAGAGTAGGCTTGCACAAAAGAAATGTCATTCTTGTGTTTTATCGTAGTGTTGGTATCGGATTCCATCCAACTGTCTGACAGTTCAGTAGCTGTCATTTTTTTTATCGTGTCGTTGTGTCGATACGGTGGGCGATGTTGGAAGAGTTGATTAACGCACACAATTTTCTTACTTCTCTCAAGTCGGTTCGTGTGTGCAGCTCGCGAGACCCCTTTGATCGTCGGTCGTGTCTGGCTGCGGAAGCAGCTTTTAAAAGGAGTTTTTTTCGGTACCTATCTAGTTAAAAGTTTAAATCTAACACCTTAATTTGCTGGTTGGTGAATAACTAATCAAACTTTTAATATTTTTTCGTTTTCTTTTCCTTGCAGGACATCTGTGTGTAGACGACGAAGACTGCAACAGCATAGGTGTCTCCAGAAAAATGCTAATTTGCTATCACACACTAGCGCCGCCACCTTGAACGACACAACTATATTAAAAAAAAGATCTTATACCGTGCACAGGGTTGTGTGTCAGTAGACGAAGTTCACCTCACGAATACTGATGGGGATCCGAGCTTGTGAGTTGGGAAAAATTAACCAAAAGGAGTGATTTCATGAACACGGAAAATCATGCAGAAGAGGGTCGGTATTGAATTCAGTTTAGTTCGTTTTTATTTTGTACGGTTTAAAAAATATGCGAGTTAAGTGCTGCAAACGAGTGTAACAAGACGTGTGGACGACATGGGAAGTTTTCTGAACTTTTGACAGCGCACACAAGCCCGTGTCCGGAAGGTAAAATACCCATACATATACGGTGATAGTGGGTGTATGCGCAAAGAACTGAAGAAAAATTCATTCGAAAAGGAAAAGCGCAGTGATTTTTTTGGATGGTAGAACAAATAAAAATTCCTTGGGCATAGTAGACATGATAACGTGAAAGTGATTCTGTCGAAAGAACAAGTTGAACGCTGTGCGAGTGTTTGGGACTTTAATTGATGAATGATACGGTTGAATCACGCGGCGGGGTGTGTTTACGTGAAGTGTATCTATTTGATGCAATTTTCTTCGCCCCTGCGGTAGTGTTTGTGTGCTGTGACGCAGAAAGTGGGTCTTTCTCGAATGAAACTTCACAAACACATGGATACTAGCGAGTTCTATCGCGACAAACTGGCGACTGACGATTCATTTTAACCAAGCGAAAAGGATCAACGGAAAGGAAGTATTTTAGCTGGTGATGTACGTGTGTTCTCTCTCTCTCCCTAGAGTGTCTTCTCTCTAGAGTGTCAATAAATTGCCTGTATAGAGCTAAGTGTGTTACAAATCATGCATTGTAAATGCTGAATAAAAAAAGAAACAGTGAACATGTACCGTATCATATTGTAAATATTATCTTCTGCGATCGCGTTCCGTTATTGCTTGCCTCTAGAGTGAATATAGACAGTTTCCTCGGAATCCGTTGCCAGTACGCTTGGTGAGGAAGATCCTGTGAGTAATTGTATTATATGTAAAGTTGCAAAGGAAAATAGCCGGAGAAAAAATATTCGTTTAATTCCTAATCATGAGAAAACCCGACAGTGTATTATCGAGCAGATAACGCAGTGCTGTGTGTGTGCGGGAAAAAAATCTAACGCTATCAGATCGATCGTCGTACGTGTGTGACAGAATCCGACTACTGTTAAGCGGAAGAAGACTCGACTCGCAAATCTTAATCTGTAATCGAAATTCGGAAAATGCAGCGTCGCGAAGCTCCAAACAAGGAACAACAGCAGCGTGAAGGCCGCGAGCGTGACGTCGCACGACAGACAAGGTGAATGCATGCCACATGTATCTGAACAACTATGTACTACTAACCTATCCGATTTCCAACGATTTGTTTCCTCGTTTTGTTTAGAGAGCCGATGTGTTTATGAACGCGCCAAATTATTGAGTCAAAACAAATGTACTAATATATCACGATGTGACTGTTAAATAATTTAGACAACCAAGTCGAAAATATTGATTGAAATTTCTATTTAATACATATTGCTACCGTTCGATAATACACCTCAGTGTTTGAGTTTTCCACTCTGGAGGAATTTTCTTATGTTATGCGTACCGCTATGTAACTGTTGTTAGGATGACTGCATTGAATTACACTAGGAATTATTTCCACGCGATGTGCTGTGGTATTTTGATGTTGCAAGTTTTGTCGTTCATCTAGAAAAATGTTGATTCATTTATACCCTTGGACTCTAATGGTATTTGCTAACTTCCTACTGTATATCTCATTATCTCATCAAGTTACAACAAGTTATTCGAGCTATTCACTTATGAACAAATTTATGAAACTTTATGGTTCGTTTATTTTTACTAGGAGGAGTGTCAAACGATTCTAGACGAAAAGAATGCTGCGCAGCTATGGACCCGTCATAACGTGAGTCGATACAAACAGAAACGAAGACAGCAGACCCATCTATTTCGGGACGAAAAGCACCGCCTGGAAGAGCTGAAGTGTGAGGAAATGGAGCAGCTGTATCGTTCTCACGAAACACGTAGATTCAATAAGAAACTAAACGCATCCCGCGCAGGTTTTGCGCCACAAGCTGAAATGTGTAGGGATAAAGATAGCGAAATCTTGACGGATGAACGTGAGGTAATCGACAGGTGGAAGCAGCACTACAATGAACATCTATGGCGTAGAGACAGAGAACTAAGACGGTAGGAGCAACGATTTCGTCAACACAGTGGATGAGGTAGACAGCGGATGAGTGAGACATACCGTTGATAGTCAGGATCTGGGATACAGAACAGCTACCAGAGGAGTGTAAGGGGGGGGGGGGGGGGCGCAAGAAAGGCGACAAGGTGGAATGTTAGAGCTACCGAGCGATCATTATTCCCAACGCAGTCTTCAAAGTAGTCTCTTACATCACCTAGCCGCTAGCAAGAAGGGAAATTATCAAACCGGTTTTGTGGATGGGTGATCGACAACGGACCAAATCTTTACACTGCGGCAAATCCTCCAAAAAAGTCACAAAACCAAGTCTCCACGCACCATCCACTCATCGATTTGAAGGCCGCTTACGACACTATCAACTGTGTAGAAATATGGAAAGTTATGGACGAAAATGGTTTCCCTATGAAACTAAAAAAGACTGATTAAGGCCGTGATGAACGGTGTTCGGTGCTAAGTGAAGGGTGCGTTACCAAGCTAGTTAAAACAAAAACAAACTTTGACAAGGCAATGGTTTTTCCTGCCTCCTGTTCAACATTGAGATTGGAGATGTCATGGAACGTTCGGGCTTCAACAAGCGCACGATCTTCATTAAATTCAGTCAGTTCATCTGCTTCGCTGACGACGTGGACCAGAGGGCAGCAGAGAAATTCGCAGACGTAGCTTGAAGTCGAGCCTACTAAGGACTCCACAAGTCGTTGAGGTCTGGTTAACTTATCCCCCTTATCAAGTGCATCATGTACAAGACGCTCATAAGACCGGTAGTCCTCTCCGGGCACGAGACATGGACAATGCCACGACGATTTACTGGCTTCGATCAACGGAAAAAAACGACAAAGGGAATTCTGACCACTTTAGAAGGTTTCTACGCAAAGAAGTCGGTTCCATTATGAACGCCCATACGTAAGCAGCTCGCAAAAGTCAAAATATCAGAAGATGAATCAATCAAGAACCATTGAAAAATTTTTGACGAGCTCATCCTGAAACTGAAGTCTGTCGGGGCGATACTAGAAGAAGACGATCTTGTTTTGCAGCTCTTCGTTACGCTCCTGGAATCTTACAACCTGTTATTCACCGCGTTAAAAACATTGAAGAAGACAAGTTGACTCTTGATACCGTTCGCGAAAGATTACTGGCAGAAGATATAAATAAATCTGATTGGATAACCGAAGTGCATAAAAAAAGCTGTCGGCATTTATTGGAGTCCGGAAACCCCGGAACTTCTCAGGTGAATGCAATCGGTGCAACAAAAATGGACACATGGCTAAGGACTGTCGAAGCAAAATCAACACCGAAGCGAATGTCGCAAGTGGCGAAAGAGCTGTGGTAAGTGACGGAAAAGCTGTGGCGTACATGAGTGGCAGAGCACCTGAAAGTAGCGGCGGAAGAAAGATAACCGTTAAGCTGGATTCTGGAGCTAGTGATCAACTCGTGAACCAGAAGAAATGTTTTGTGACTCTCGAAAGAATGAAGAAACCCTTCATCATCTTTATTGAAAAGGACGACCAGTCAATAGTAGCTTGGCACAAAGGAAAAGTTATCGGAGTTAAACAATTTCGGTGTTTAGTGTACTGTGGAAAACGTCATATACGTTTTAGATTTGTGCAAAAGCTGAAATGATCCACAATGGCGAAACAGTACGTGTGTGTCCCATGAGAAATGGATGATTTGCTCCAAAAAAAAAAAACAAGTGTAATGCTGAAAAATCGGTGGCATCGCAGACTAGGTCACCTTGAGCTCAAAACCTGTGTTAGCTGACGAAAATGGTATCAGGTATTTTCGTGAAACCAGGTTAACTTAAATTTTGCGATACTCGTGTTCTGTGTTCTTAGGCAACAGTGCCAGGAACCATTCAGTGCTACACTAGTAAGCGCCGAAAGACCATTGAAACGAATTCACTCTGACGTGTGTGGATCAATCACACGAACCGCATGGGATTACTATAGTTATTTCATCACTTTTATTGACGATTTCACGCACTTTGCAGTCCTCTTCATTATGAAGAAAAAATCAAAGCTGTTTGAAAAGTTTGGTGCCTTTGAATCAAAGGTTACGGCTGCAACGGGTCATCGAGCCTCAAAACTCATCGTGGACCAATGCTGAGAGTACTGCTCGAAGGACCAGGCACGATTCTATGCTGAAAAGGGTATCCAGATAGAACCAACCGTGGCATACACTCCGCAACAGAACGGAGTCTCCGAAAGTTCAACCGAACGCTCATCGAGAAAGTACGAATGATGTTAATCGAGTCCAAGATACCCAAACGTATGTGGAACGAGGCTACGAATATTTGGCTGCAACGCATACGATTAGTTCTTGTACAGCAGTGTAAAAAGCTAGATTCGAAGAGTCAGTTATCGGTAATGGTTGGTTATGCACCCAATGGGTATAGACTCTGGTACATAGACACCCAGCGCTTGCTCGTGGCAGAAGATGTGAGATTCGATGAGGACAGTTTTCCGTACATGTCCAAGTCGGATACCATTCCCCCCTACCTCCGTTGATTGTTTTCGGATTCCAATACGAAAGGGGGGAAAATTTTGATGATGCTGTCGAATCAGCTGGTCAAGTAAATGTTGAACCAGAAACGACTTCCAACACACTAGCCGCGTTTAGCAACTAGATCATGGTCATAGCCTTGACATGGCGACCAAGAGGCACAGCGAACGGGAGCGCAAGCTCCCCCGTAAGTTACGGATTTCTTTGTTAGAGGATTATTAACTGCGTATATATCCTCGACAACGACAACCGGTGAAACTTCAAGCTCTGCGCTCCTTTCGCCCTCTGAATGAAGAATAAGTTCCTTTGAAACCTCTACAAGGCTTCGTAAACGGGAGCGCCTGTTTTGCGGTAAATCAAAATTAATGTTAACTACATCGGAAGTAGTTTTAGCCGTCAAATATCTTCGTACTCTAGATGTCCCAACAACGTTCGATGAAATCCTCGGTCGATCAGATGCAGCATTCTGGATGAGCTGGGTGCCTTGCACTCCAATAAAGTTTGGCGACTTGTGAACCATCCAGAAGAAACTAAGTTGTTACAGTCAAAATGGGTGTTTCGAATCAATGAGGACGAATTAGGCAACTCCATCCGCTATAAGGCTCGTGTGCTCGCTAAGGGATTCCAACAGCAGGCTGGCGTGGACTATGGTAAAACATATGCTCCCGTGGCGGAACTGAGCACTATAAGGACAGCACTGCCAGTGTCGATCCTAAAACAATTCCATGCTCATCAATCAAATGTGATGCTTTCTTGTGAGGACAGCTTAAGGAAGATGTGTATATAGCAGTTCCAAAAAAAGTAAAAGCTCCGACCAACGTAGTATGCATGTTAGGGAAGTCGCTGTACGGACTCTAGCAGAGTCCTAGATGCTGGAATGAAGATCTCAATCGGCTGTTCTTGGATAACAAGTTCATTCGTTCTAAACATGATTACTGCTCATACATCAGAATCATCAAAGATGGCGTACTCTACGTCATGGGAAACAACACCAACTATAAAGAGCAGCTAAAGGAAACACTGTCGCCACAATTTGAGATGTCAGATTGCGGAGAAGTTAGACATTTCCTCGGCATTCGAATTGCTCCATACAACTGTAGGAGATAATTTTTCAACAAGGATTTTTAAACCCTTTGAGATATGATAAGAAAATCTTAATAAGCTAGTTGTGTTCATATTAGGGGTCATACTAGCTACTAAAACTAAACACAGTAAAGAAAATTGGAAGTCATTTGTGCTTTTAGCACCTAAAAAAACAACCTTTTTCGAACGTATCTTATCTAGTTGAAAACAAATTGATTCTGAGCATATTGGTTTTCATTCATTAGATCAACCCTATATTTATACTTCGAGAGGAACAGCTCCTGCTCAATACAACACACCTTGTAGCAGCGACGCATAACCGGTTTCGACGGCACCGCACGCAGAGAGACAGCCGGCATCCTCCAGGTGATGGACCCACATGTTGTTGGTGGGCAAGCGAGTCGAAACACGGTCCGACAGGTTAGTTGGGATGACACGGCTCACGCCTACTAAACCAATACGAACGGACCCGGGACTGTGCAATAGCAGCGGCGATGCATCAACACACAAACCGACGAGAAGAGAGAATTTTCGTTTCGTTGCGTTGCTGCTGAAACGAAGAAAACAAAAAAAACGGAAGATTGTTGCGCATATTACGACTGCAAGCAAACAAACAAACGCGGGTGCAAAGCAAAATAATAAAAGAGCCCATACAGTTCGCAACAAAGTTGCACAGACAGTACGCATACCAATAGTGGGCAATGAGTAATATTGTGAGAAGAATCCACCGGAAAGCGACGTGACTAGCATCACCGATGATTCAGCAGAAGACGTCTTCGAGGGACGCTTCGTCTTGATGTTTCTCCGCAGTAGACATAATTTTTGCACTATTTTTAGACACTATCACCTCCCAGGGCAGAGATGGGTACCTGCGCCCAACAGCAACTATTCACGGATGTCGTAACTTATCAGCAGCGGTAAGGTTCATTGAAACATCTATAAATCTACACCGGCGAACGCTTCTTCGAGGGTGTGGGCTACGAGCCGTGTACAGAATTTTAGATTGCCGATGGAAAAGAATTCGCTACGAAACGCTGGTGTATTACCCGCTCCGAGGTAACTGCCCTTTTGAATGGCAAATCCGGAAGCACATGTACACGATTTTTTCTTGCTTGCCTTTATTCTTGATAGCGACGCTAAACCCCCGTCAGACTTGGATATAAATTTTGGTCGTGCGGTTATTTTGCTTACGAGAAACCGCGTTCTCAGGTCAAAACTTCGATGCGTATCAGATATTATTATTGCACACGGTTGTTATTTGTATGACTCAACCTTAAGCAACAATTTTGTCTTCTACTTTGCTGAAATCGACTCGTCGATTCTCGTGGTCGTAATTTTTGGCAATAGACTATAAGTTTACCCAGCAGCATAATCAACTTGACACCAAAGTAGGATGGAAACTAGTCATAGGATACTGCTTGTCTCGCTATCTACGAATGGTATCTTATCGTTTCAATTGTGACAAAGCCTCGCCATTCACATGGGTTGTTCTGGTCGTATCCCAGGGCGGCAGTAAGGTGACAAAAAACATGATGATAAGTTGTCAAGGGTAGTGTGCGAGCTGGGCTCACCAGCTCA
Source organism: Wyeomyia smithii (assembly GCF_029784165.1). NCBI lineage: Eukaryota > Metazoa > Arthropoda > Insecta > Diptera > Culicidae > Wyeomyia > Wyeomyia smithii. The sequence continues at coordinate 251,208,546 of NC_073696.1, forward strand.
GTTTGTTTTAACAGTGATAACAGCCGGTTGCAAACGCCAAAACAACCTCCATAATGCTCAGACGAATTGACGAACAAACGAATAAATGGTGAATTTGGACCGTATCATAGGGCGTGCGCATTGAAAGTTTTTTTTTTTTTTTTGCTGTTACGAGATAACCAGTAGCCGCGCGAGCACGAACTAATCTAATCAGCAAATTTTATCAGCGCGGGAAAAGCGGAAACCACGATGCACCATTGAATTGATTATTGAGTGGATCGACCCGAAGCAACGAAATGGAACTAGTGATTTGGTTGTTCGTTTGAGTTGTAAGTGGGCCACCTTGATTGGAGCTTTAAATCTCTTTGATTTTTTTTCATTGTACGGCATTTCTCTGCCTGCGAAGAATCAGTTCATAGAAATGTGTATTGCTATACCGTCATTCCTAAAAAAATCCTAAAAAAACCTAAATTATTTTAAACAGTGTTATCTAGCCTTTGAGGAATCTGATGATAACATTAATCTGCAATGCTGTTGGGTAGCTATTATAACCTAGTCAAAGACGAACCTTCGCGGAAAAGTTTTTTTTTCCATGAAAAATTTGATGGACACTTCGGTGTATGTTTATTGTTTGTGAGATTTTGTTAATATCATAGGCGATGCTTATTCGAGTATGAAAACCACTCATTTGGAAACTTCGTGAATGACTCAACTGCAAGGACAATCTTCAAAAGCGTTGTTTCCAGCACTCAAGCAATTGGTACAACAGGAAGGAAATAGATTTTTGTTTTTTCTCTTTCGTTGATTTCTGTTTCGCTAATTTCTATTCAACGTTTTTCATCTTTTATAACCGAAAGTTTCACTATAAAAATAAAAACAAGTTTTAGCAATGCCCTAGAACTCAGACAGCTTTGTTTTCGATCATCAAAAAAAATCTTGCGTCAAAAGGATAACGCAACAGTTGCGTGATGAATACATTGACAGAGATCGAAAACAGAATATGTAAAAAAATACACAAAATCGTGGTGTTTCGGTAGACTTGGGGCGCTGGTAACTTTCGCGAGTCGGTACGTATCAAAGGCTCGTGCATCCCTAATCACCGTCAGCAACCGAAACAGCCAATAGCGAGCCTTGTTGCAACAGAATTTACTGACACTGGTGCCAGTAACGTGGAACCGAATGCATATGAATATAACCAGAGTCGTCGTTAAATGCAAATTTTTTTCAAAAAATCCAATGTCTTTTTAATTGCTATTGATTCGACGATGTTTTCGAATGACCGGATTCATGATAATGAAACGATCAGTTCATATTTGCGTTAACCTAGTCAGTACCAAAATCATCAGTATTGATTACTGCTTGCACTGCTTTAACGATAGCAGCATTCTGGAAAGTATTGCCAGCCTACCAGTACGAATCATCATGGCAATACTGGCACCGGTTAATACTTCAAAAGTGTTTTGATTTTGAGCCGTCCAATACAATAAACATATGCTAGAGCACCAAATGAACAACACACATCCGTTGTACTGGTTCCGAAACAGTACAAAGGATGCTCTAGAAAGACGCAATATTGATGTGGTTACGCGTGTATGATTTCTTTTTAACAAAATAAGTCACGCTTATAATAAAATTAACCAGAAGGACGCGCAACGAACGGAAAAAAGGAAGGATACAATCATATTACGCACCAGCACGTCTAAATAATTAGCATGTCACTTCTGAATAGCGGTATTGCTAATAATAAAAGTGTGGAATAGAGCAGACACCCGAGCATATCTCACAACAGATCAACGATTCTGGTCGCAGTGAAGAAGTCCATACAGTGAAAAAATGAGCTATTTTAACTGATAAATGTCTGATTAAATGTTGTGCGGTCAAAATCATAAAAGTGAGGTATTATTTAGTCTTCTTTTGACCATAAATAGCGTTTTCGGGGTGCCAATTTCGTTGTTTATTATCTTAACAATGAATACAGGTTGTTGAATTTTCTTTCATCGTTCCACTGTGTCAAGGCCGAGTAGACGACAACGGTCAGGATACGGCGGAAGATTTATAGGATCCCGTCAAAGTAGATCTCGCAGTACAAATCGAGGAAAACTTTTCTGCACACGTTCCACACTAGCTGAAGAGGAGACTAAATTAGAGAAACATTGGATCAGAAGCGTTTTTAAGCATCGGCGTTTTTCGAAGTCTCGAGCAATTTTTGTAATAAATCCCAATTGACGTGTAGCTTTTGAGATAACAGCCGAGCGATGTTGATTAAAAGTGAGCTTAGCATCAAGTAGGATACCAAGGTCGTTGACATGGTCCACTCTCTTGAGTGAATGCCCGTCGATTTGGTAGTTGAAAAGTATTGGACTACTTTTTCGGTGAAACGTCATGACTTGTAATTTGAGAAAACTAAGGTCAAGCCAATTTCGTCGACACCAGTCAACAAACGTGTCTAACAGTACTTGCGAACGTCAGCAACTGATTGAACTACTACAAATAATTTAAGGTCATCAGCAAACACCAACTTGCAGTCGACTCCAAGCAGCAAGATGATGTCGTTAAAGAATAAAGTGAACAGCAATGGTCCCAAATTGCTGCCTTGAGGAACCCAGGAAAAGTCGGTGAGCTGTGACGAGTAGCAGGACTCAATTTGGATACGGAGGACTCTGTTGCACAAATATGAACTGAGCCATTCCGTTAGTTTCCGAGAAGCGCCAAGCCGTGCGAGTTTTCGTAAGAGAATCTTGTGGTCAATACGGTTAAATGCAGCCTTCAAATCTGTGTATTGATGATCACAAATACTTTTGGGGTCTTATAGCCACTTTGGAAACGAAAATGGTGATATACAAAATTACTTCATTCTCACTTCGTTAGTCTTCGATCGATTTCAACTAAGCCGTTTAAAAAGAAATATCTCAATTATAATTTTCAAAGGGGTTTGTGTGAAAATGGTACTGATGATTTCAACTATTTTCAAAGCCAGAACAATTTGTTCGATCGGTGTGACGTCCTCGGCAAAGTTGGAGATAATAATATTTTTATAATATAAAAATATACAAAAAAAAAAAGGTTTTCGGGTAACGATCGAACAAACTGTTCTGGCTCAAAAATTTTGTTATCACCAATACATAATGTTAGCACAAAAACAACTTCCATGCAAAGTTCTAGCCAAATCAAAAATGAGAACAACAAAATAATAAAATTGAGACATTTCTTATGAAATTGCTTAGTTGGCATCGGTCGAAGACTGACTTAATTAGAGTGAAGTTAGTAAATTTTGTATCGTAAGCCGAAATGAATCTTTCATTTAGAAGCGCTCTTCAACCATTAGGCTGAATTTGTATCATTTTCTTCATAGTCTTTTCCACTCATTGGAGTTTATTTATTGATTTGTACGAAATTTACGGTCATTCCTTTTTTATTGATTTCAGGAGCGCTCCCAAGCATTTTCAGTTAATCCAGAATACCTAGTTTACTTTTTGTATAATTTGAGACGAATTATTATTTTTTTTTCTGTTTCCTATCTCAGCGATTCTCAACCTTTTTTTGTTCGCGTACCCCTTGGTGATATTTTTCATATCGATTGTACCCCCTGGCCTGTAATGTTTTCGCAGAGTGGGAGAGAGTAGTGGTAGATCATGTTGTGGTAGTCTTGTTTAGGTTTAAAATTGAACTATGGTTTGTTTGATTGCTACAGTCATGTTTTAAGAGCAAGATTGAAAAACAAATGAAGTATTTCAAAGAAAAATTGGTTTGTCCGCCATTACTGATTTTTCTTTCGCGTACCCCCTGAAGCCTTTCGAGTACCCCCAGGGGTACGCGTACCCCAGGTTGAGAACCGCTGTCCTATGTATTTAAGAACCATTTTGTAGCCTTTTTTGGCTAATTTTTGATCATATATCATGATTCTATGTCTAAATAAAGCATCCTAAGCAGGCATCCCAATGGTACAGTCTTTTTTTTACTGTTTTCTAAGGATGTGTTTGCTGTTGCTATTTGTTTGTGATACCTATTCGCGCTAGCAGACCAGTAGTCACATTGAGAGCGTGTTGGAAACAGAGCATCACATAAGGAAACGAAAAATGTACTCCGTGAGTAGATTCGGCATTATTTGGAGGATGTGTTCTGGATTGCGAATGTAGAAAAGAGAAGAAGCTGTTTTTATACAGACGTTCGTGTCCGCACTACACGAACAGCGCGTTTTGGTAACAGCCCGAATCCAGCGGGGACATTTTCACTCTCTTTTTTTTATTTGCCTATGATGAATGTCGTATGAAAAATGTTCGTCGTATGTTAAAAAAGACTGTGGGAAGAAGAAGCGTAAGGACTGCTCAGCACCTTACCAACAGCCTTCGTATAAAGAAAAGCAAACTCGGCAATAGAGCGGCTGTGCACTGAAGGATGTGTGTATCGCATACCGAATGTTATATACAACCATACATGCTATCGTCTTTATGGGAATAAGGTGAACAGCCAAGAGAAAAAAACATTCGTGTATGTAGTAAATTTCATCTGTCGGCTGTCTTTATTTTGCCAATACCAACACTGTAATAGAGGGACGCCCTCGGATGTCATCATAAAACTGTCATCGTTCAGTACATTTTTCCCCTAGTCCTAAGTCATTATTTTCACCGCTGGCTTTTTCTAGCATTCCGAGACATTTTTTAACCATTTTGAGCTGAATTCGAAATTTATTCCTTTTTATTCTTTCAAGTATTTCGAAGTGTTTTCAGATGTTTCAAGCTACATTTGCGAGAGTTTTTATGCATTTTGAATTTAACTTGATGTACCGTCAGCCGGTGTGAGATTGTGCCAGTGGGGGTGAGATTAAACCATCCAATCCGGGACTTGTTAGCCATCTCTTCCGTGTCAGATGACTAGTCTTTCTTGGTTAGGTATTCGAGGAAACTTATTCAAGAAAGATTGGTCTTGTGATCGCCATGGAATGGATGCCTGACAAAAAATGGGTTTGTATGGCTGTGTTAACTTTTGCCTGTTGTAAGCTTTTTGGCTAAATTTTTACCATGTAGTTTTCTAGTCGTTCTGTCTTCTAACAGTTGGAGATTATTTTGCTTCTACACCGTGTCCAATATATTCTCATACAAATTGAAACTACATTTATTTTACAACAGCTGTTCCGATTTTATCAATTATTGTTCGATTTGAAAGGTACTATATTATTAATAAATTACAACAAGTGTTTTGGAATAACTCCACCTTTAACCCTTTTGATGAGCTTCAAACGTTTCTCAAATCCGTCGCAGGCGGCACGAACGACTTCTCATTCATTTCGTCCCATATACGAAGGATTACGGTTTTGAATCGGGCCAATGTTGGTATCCTGTGCACGTTTATCTTCGACAACATGTATGACCATACGAAGTAGTCCAAGGGATTCAGATCTAATGAACTGGGAGGCCATTCATTTTCGGCAAAAAAGTCGGTCAAATTCTCCTAACACCAGTTCTGAACCAGATTCGTTGTGTGAGAGGGTGCTCCGTCCTGTTGAAACACATAATGATCTTCTCCGTACATTCTATCTACGCTTGGCTTTAGAACTTTCTCCAAAATTTCCGTTTTGTAATAAATAGCGTTAATTTTAACGGCTTTCTCAATGAAAACAAGCGGTAGCTTCCCTCGCTTGCAAATACCTCCCCAAACCATCACTGAAGCGACACTTTGGAACCGAGGCGCGTTTCTGTCACTGTCCGGGGTATTCTGCGAAGAGTAAGCCCACAATCTACCATTTTGGACATTGTGAGACTGTTGCAGAACAAATAATTTTTCATTCGAAAAGATGAATTCTTTTCCGGCGTGCCGCGATAGTAGGAGAGTAGTTTTTTCGTACTTTTTTGTCTTCGAAGCTGCTGATACTCCGTGAACTTTACGTTTCTTGAAAGCTTAGCATCTCAGGTCTTGTTTCAACACATTGTGTATGGTGGATTTGGACACATTAAGATCAGCGGCCATTTTACGTACAGAGCAGTGTGATTTTCGTCGAATTCGTTCTCTTACGATCTTAACCACTTGCTTAGTCCTAGCTGAATGTGGCCGACCGGATCCCTTCCGGTCATCCAGTGAGGAATAATCACTCTTTACTCCCAGTTTTTTTAAGCTTTTGAAATTATGGCCTGGGCGCTCACCTTACAAAAACCTTTTTATCACTTCGGCACGAAATTGTTTCATCGTCGATGAACAATGGACACTTAACCCTTTCCCGCTCATGGTGACTCTAGAGCACCAAGAATTATAAGCATCATATCTTGACATAAAATAGTTTGTTGTGCTTACGATTGTTCCATTAACTTTTATATGCTGCCTCGGAGCATCACTGGGCATTTTCTTCAAAATACTACAGTTGACAGTAATATAGTAATACATATTTGTGCATATGTGCTACCAATTTATCACAACAATGATTTAAAAAAATGTATGAGAATGTATTGGACACGGTGTATATTTTTAAGCCGCGGTAAGAGCCATATTCTTTTTCGGTTCATTTTTCATGCGTGTGATTATATGTATGAGAATTTGGAAATGTCAATCGACTTCCAATGTTAATTTTATTACTTTATTATTATTTTTGAGGCCAGTGTCCATTGTACATTGGGAGGGACTGGGAGGGTCTATGTCCTATCAGCTAGACGCGACGGAATCTCTTTGCGTCGAAGAGGAATCTCTTTGCGTCTTTAAAAAGTGCAGCGCTTTTTTCCAGGCGATTTTAAAAAGATCCGACATCAAATGTTTATCTCTGCATGAAAGATTTGTCATATCTTTAACTATTGTGAAATGACTTACTTGTCAGCTGGATCGAAATACTTCCAAATCATTATCAAGGATATGCTGTTCAGCTCTTGTAGAAATTATATTAGGATCTCCCAACTTAGATTATATCTCGAGCGTTCCATGGACACTAACCTGTGCGAATTTACACCATTTTGTATCGGCGCATAGACGGTGAAGCTTAGGTTAATCATGACCTTCTTCTTGCTAAGCTACTCCGTCCAGAAATTTCTCATAGAATTTGCAATTGGCTCCGTTCATACTAGAGCAACAGACCGCATTACGTAAAAGTCGGATCAAGAGTATATGAAAATTTTATCACGTCCTCTGGCGTGCCTCAAGAAAGTAGTTTGGGCCCACAGCTGTTTGTACCAATTTTCAATGATGTGACAATACTTCTTGCGAATACTCATTTATGCTTATGAAAATCTACCTTATACGAAATCAAACCGATTGCAGGGAATTCCAAAAGCTACTGGATAACTTCGTTCAATGGTGCAAGGTAAACTTCCTGAAGTTAAGTAACAGAGACGAATGAATTATAAAATTTAAAGTCTCCGTTAACAATTAAAAAGAAGAAGTTGAGTGTGTAGACGTGTTGTGGAATCATATCGGCAACTCAAAAGACCAACTCTCTACAACTACGTTATGCTTGCCCATTCATGCTACGTTTTTCTACTAACATGAACAAAGTCAATCTTCAACCAGGATTTGTATTGAAAATGTTACACGACTTCAGTGATCCAACCTGTTTATGTACGCTTCATTGCTCGCTAGTTCGACCAACACTAGAATTTGCATTGGTCGTTTGGTCACCATATGAAATTGTGTGGAAATCCAGAATTGAATCCATCAAGCACAAGGTAATTCGTCGTGCATTAAAAAAACATTAAAAATCTGAATGACCTGCCACCCTACGAACATCGATATACCAGGTATAGAGCCGCTTGATGACTGGCATTAATCATGCTGTATTTGGTGCTAATATTTTGCGTGAAGAAATCGATAGTACCATCTTGCTAGAGCGCATGAGAATTAATATACCCGATCGAGTACTGCGTCCACAGCAACTTATTCTGTCAAAACAAAGGAACACCATTAATGGTAACAACCATCAAATGAACACTACACCCTGAACATTTAATAAACGTAAACTGATCAATAACGATCTACGAGAAAGGTTTATTGATAAATTAAATTATTGAATGAAATAAATGTTTAGGGCGGTTAAGAAAATATGCCGCCATCTCCCGATTTGAGTTAAACGTTGCTGATATGTGATATGGACTTTAGATCTAAAACTGAATATTTTTTTGAATTTTTAAGCAAAGCAATAACAAGTTTTGTAGTCCGTAACAACATTTGTTGGATTTGAAAAAGTAAGCCTAGGAAAGAAGTGATTTCGTGCATATATTTACACCGATATTCGGTTAAGTTATGTTTTATTCTGTATTCTTTCGAGGTCTCGGGCAGAGCAAGCTGAAATAATGATTGAATTTTCGCTTTTCTCATTGAAACAAAGGAGAAAACTCTATTAAATTTATGTAGAATACCAGCCACAGCTATTGTGGATATTGGACAGACTTATTGGTTGTTGATTTGAATTGCTCAATTCAAAAATACGCTGCGATTTAAACGTTCAATATCGCTTGGTAATGAAGCGCAAAAAGTCAATCGAACTGTGCCGCAAGAGCGTCCGGCTTTAATAAAGAGCTGCCGGTTCTAATAATAACAATAAAAAATCCTCTTTCATATAAATCAACTTCCACAACAGCACCCGGCAAGCAAAGCCCTCCTCGCGGCTGACCCGACCGGCTTTTTTAACATGGCGGGATCAAGCAAGCAGCAGCCAAGCTGTGTTGTAGATGTGAGTTCGCCTCTCGTATGATGCATGCGGTGGCGTGCAAAGATGTCGTGTACATGATGAAGAACTTTACGCAACGAATAGAGCCGAGCGCCCCTGCAAGGCGAGATGAAATCTATGATTTAGGTTGATTGAACCCAATAATGAGTCATTACGAGACTATGGCACACAATGTGAATGCAATGGTGATCCGCGCGAGAGCGTTGTTTTTGTGCGAACATCCGATCCTCTGGCAGAAATATGGGAAGATGGTTTCTATAGACGATCGAGTAATCTTGTCGTTAGTTCAGTTACATTATGGTAATGGTAACACTGGTCAACAGCTATTGGGGTAATATGGACAGTGTTTGGGGTGATGTGGACAGGGTAAAAAATGTGTGTTTTATAGTATCAATAGTTGCTTAATACACAGTAGAAGGTGGTATCAGGCATACGGAATGATAACTGCAATTCTTAGGCATTGCACAGTGGTTCCACAGTAGGCCAAAAAAATTCCCCTTCTCCAATTATTCATACTAGAAACTGAGTATGCGATCGTATGTCGCACACGCGCGTTTGTGTGTGTGTGTGTGCGTGTGTGTGTGTGTGTGTGTGTGTGTGTGTGTGTGTGCGTGTGTGAGTGTGTGTGACTGTGTGCGTGTGTATGTGTGTGTGATTGTGTGTGTCTGTCTATGTGTGTGTATGTGTGTGTATGTGTGTGTCAGTGTATGTGTGATGTAAGTTTCATGAGAATCGGATGATATACCAACTTTTGGCAGCGCTTTGAATGTTGCTGTGTCAAAAAATTTCAATGATTTTTATGTTCGAAAATCACAATTTTGAGCTTAACTTCGATTACCTAATTCCCTCGATTTTGATCTGATTTTGTATCAATGAGTTTCGTGTTGAGGGGAAATTTATGTTATTTTTCCGAACTCTTGTGTACCGTACAGGCTCGTGAAACAGTTCGGAATGATCGGATAATCAACAGCCTATATGAAGTTAACCGTATTTTTCGAATTTTTGGGTCCCGGTTTGCATATCGTCGTTCCAAATCCGTTAATCCCAAATTCGCAAAACGGGAAAATATATATCGAATGTACGTTGATGTACGATTTCTTATTTTTCCTTGAAGGGCCTATCAAATACCTTAAATTTTCCATTAAATCTTTTAATCGGTCCAACGGCTCAAAAGTCACAATTTTTTGAAAAATGATTGCCGATTTTTGGCAACTTAAATTCAAAATGGATCACACTAAGGACCAAACAAAAAAAATACGGGTATAAAGTTTTTCGATAAAGAACAAGTATACCAATGTTGAACATGATCTAAACAAAAAAATAATCTGATAATAAAAAAGTTTTAACGGCATTTTGGGGGAACAACATTTTCGGACATCAGAAATGAGTTCAGCACCCAAAAACTGGCATTACACGTCATTTTCAAGCATTTTAGAAAAAAAAATTTAGGTTTTCCCAATTTTTGTTCAGAAACCCGCCACTCTGCGGGGCATTGAAAACACTTTTTGTACAGATAAATCATCCCAGATTGACTGCAATACTTTTTACAGTTCATTGTTTGTACACCGCCGTCTATCCGTTCGTTTTTATATGCCCGCGGCATCAGTCCGACAAAAGAATTTACTTAAAACTCGCCTGACCATATCACCCCAAAAAAACTGTCCATTTTACCCCATATAGGACGCCTTTCTGAATACTCAATTCCTTCCACTATTTTCGATCAAACTTATCGCAATCTTTCATTAAAATGTACTCTTTTACTAGACAAACACAGCTGCAAAGCTCATTAGACTGAAAACATCGAAGAAGTTTTCAAAAAACCTTAAATACACAAGCGTAAAACTTACAGCAAATTCAACTTCTGATGTTTCCTTTGTTTACATTGGCACTGCGGTGCACCTGTCACAGCAAACCATGAAATTTTTATATTAGTTAGGGTTTAATAGTTCAAGGAAAGGATGAAGTAGTACATGGAACCTAAAAATGTAATACTTTCCAAGATAAAGCACCAGGGGTCCAAATTACCCCAAACTACCCTAAGGCTATTGACATACTGAGGCGTCAAATGAAGCGAAGCAAGAAGCGTCGCAAAAGCGTCCGAGCTACTTCTTCGAACGTCTATATGAAACGCTCAAACCGGTCATACTCAAGCGGCAACGACGCGTCGGTAGAGGCGGCGAAACAGAACGAGTAGTGTTTTGACGCGCGTATACTTACGCGGTAATACCTTGTTCAGACAAAATCTTTCATCGCAAGGTGCTTTACATTTGCTTTGTTTTAGTTTGGTAATTGAAAAAAAGCAAATAGAATACATTTTCGTTTACAAAATGTTAAAATGTTTAAAAAATGTTAGTGCAGTAACACCATGTGCAGAATAAACCAGATAACGCCAGGTGCTTTATGTTCGCCTTATTTTGGTCTTAAATATAGAAAATATCGGGAAAAATTTTCAGGTCGTCAGGAAAATAACACTAGTATTTTTGATTGATATTGCATGCCTAACATACTGAACTTCTTTAGTCGCGAAACGCCAGCCGCTGAGTAACTAGCTGTGCTCACAGGGGTTATTCAAAGCTTAACAGATATCATAAACTAGTTGCACGTTACTCGGGTTCAGCGGGTTTAAAATTCAGAATAATTTCTTGTATTTCTTACTACGTCTGTAGCGCAACTGACTTCAGAAATATTATTCTACTTCATAGAAAAAATCTCTATGTTTACTAAAAACGTGATTTACCGTGCTTGAAGAAGCAAACAAATCTTCATTGGACGAATTCATATTTCATTTAAACGAAACCGCTGCTGTAGTCTAGGAATATGACAACACAACGCATTTGCGACGCTCGCTCCAGTATGTCATAGGAAGCTTCACCCAACGCTTCTGTTTATTCCGCTTCTAATACACTCAACGCTTCGCTTCTTTTGACGCCTCAGAATGTCATTAGCCTGACGGTATTGTGTTCTTTTTGTAATACGTTAAATGTCAATATCAAACGGTATTACCATTCACTGAAACAATGTGATCGGATATTTTTCTCGGGCCACGCATGAAATATTTTGCTGACGATTTTTGATAATCCGTCATACCATACCATACCATACTCAAAGCTCGACTTAATCTTGGTTGTTAATTGGAGTGACATGTTTGTTACCTCTAATGCCGAAAAACACAAATACTGTTTGCGCACAATTTTTCATTATTTTCACGTACAATATTACCCGATCGAAACTTTCGTTCACGTCAACATTTAAGTTAGGCAGCTTAGCTCGACACAACAGCTGCGGCATTACGACGCCAGCAATCGGAGTGCTCTTCTTCCTGCTAGGAAGATGACGACGATGATGATGATGCAATTGAGCGTTATCATTTATACGGCTGACCAATTGCGACCGGCTTGTTTATCAATTTTATAACGAGCTGTCGCTTGTGCTTCAGTGTGGATTTTTCACACTTTGTTTTCCCTCTATTTGTTAATGTAATAATCGGAGTTGTGTTGGAATCCTCTCGTTTTCTTGTTCTTCTTTGTATAAGCTTATCTCCGTTCGTTGCAGTTATCTCTGTGTCACAGACGTCAAACAATGGAACGGTTGTTTTGCGCTGATCTGATCTTTTTTCTCTTTCTATTTTCTTGTTTCTTTCAGGTGAGCTTCAAACTTGTACCTCACTAACTGACTCACGCATATAATCATATCGATTTCGTGTGCGTGTGTGTGTTGTATGTGTGTCTGTGCGCAGGCGTCGCCGCGCGGTCGCCTGATAGTCGCAAAGCATAGTGTGGTGCAATTGCGGTGGTAAGTGAAGTGAGGAATCAGAAGAAGCCAAGCAGAAAAAAGAACACGAAACTGCTGCGCCCAGTGCATTTTTCGGTGCGTATGTGTGCAAGTGTTGAAAAGACAGCAGCAGTACGAGTGCGGAGAATCCAGTGAAATAGAGAGAAAAGTTAGCCACACTCCATCACCCACTGAGTCACATTTGGCACAGTAGGAGTCATTTGCCAGTGACCTCCGAGATGAATGCTGAACGGTAAGAGATTTATGTTTTGTTTATTTTATTTCCAGTGAGAAAACTAATAGAGGTAGAGATAATGTCAAGGTTTTGTGCAAATATTGGCGAAAAAAAATGCTGAGTAAAGATTTATATATGAAAAAGACTGATGATTAGTAGAATTTTCCTAAAATTATTTATTTGGTTGCCATGACAGGAGAAAGATGTTCCACGTGCTTTAGCGTGCTTACCAGCGTTTTTGTACCTTCATATTTATTTGACAAAAAGATCAAGAGGAATATAATTGGTTTTACCATCATTACACACGTTTCAGCCGTTTTTACGACCTTTCATTGATTTTCGTTGCGAGCAGACTGTGATAACATTTTCAGCATTGTGCACGCTAATCAGTATGATCGCATTGCTGTCCAAAAATAAATCGATTGATTTCGGTATTCGCAAGGTGTTTGATTTGATTTGCTCGCTCAAAATGTTAATAAAAGTTTATTCACAGGATCCTAAGCGGGGAAATTAATCAAAGCGAAATATGCGACGGAGAAAACTGGAACCAGCAAACTATTTCACTTAATAAAAAATCAGTGTCTCTACCGCCAGGGTTGCGAAAACATGGAAAACCAGCTTATGCCAGGGAGTTCATTTCTCGATCAGGGAAGTCAGAGAATATCAAGGAAAACTTAAAAATAATCAGGGAAATTTTTTTACCCGATATGCGTTTCTTCTTCAATCGGCTCTTTAGCGCGCAAAAACTGATTTTTTAAGCATAAAAGGCTAATTCGGGTCCGGTTTTATATCTGATCGAATACTTTTTTCAGTGGAATTTCATTCTCATTGCACTTTTTTGTGCTGAATTCTGAAAAATATCAGGGAAATTGATGTTATATTTCAGGGAATATAAGGGAAAACACGGTAACTTGATTTTGAAAACTATTTCGCATACTACGCCCTCTTATTGACAAATGAGAACTAGAGCACGTAATTTTCACCTGTAGTGTCAGGATATTCAGCCACTTTTACCATGCTTTTCGTTTCCTTTATTATGAATCTCGTGCCTTTGAAAATTCAAAGTCAACCATTTCTGCTTCCTATACCGTTTCATCATAATGAAAACAGGCAGCATTTTCAAACCGCTTGATCCCAGTTTAGCGTACGTGCAAACCGCGAACCTTCACTTTCTGGGTGCACAATATTTGCTACTCGATTATAGGGTTGGGAACATATTCTAAGCAGCTTTAGGAACCGCCTGTGTATTGAGACGAAATACTCGAGATGTGTTGGGTGAAATTCAATCAGAAGTATATCAATCTGTTCTCTATCTTCTTCTCTGTCAGAACATGTTTTCAGAATGTAAAACTAAGTTAGCAAACTTCAACAATAATCGGTTGAAGTTACCAATCGAGGGACACTATTCCATTCACCCCGAATCTCTTTTAGGCAGTTTCCATCTGTTTTGCAGGCGTTTTTTTTCAGCACCCGAAATGGCTCCTGAATGGCTGCAGTGTAGGTCGATTTGTTTCAATTGCTGTTTGTTCACAGATTTCTTTGTGATTAACGGTATTTCTTGTATTCGTAAGACAGCTAAACAACCAAAGTTTTCGTTTCCATCGTTTCCATTATTGAAATTGTCGATATTGATCAAAATTCAGGAATTTGAGACCTTTTTTCTTCGACTGATTAAAATAAGCGCCACTGCTTAAGTCGTTCCTTACCCTATATAGTTCTTAATTTTTTGACGTAGAATTAAGTCTAACGACGAGCGTCACGACAATTGTCCAATTTCAAATGCCAATAACTCAGACAATTTTTAAAAAATTAGCTAAGCGCCCACCAAAACTTGGAGAGTTGTGATTTTATGATGCTTACTACAGTTCTATTATATTATTGTCCTGAACGCAGATATCGAGCAATTAGAGTTGAAAACAAGGCCAAATATCATCCAACATGAGTACTGGGATAGAAAACGGCCTTACTAGACGAAAGCCGCTAAATATGGATATTTCTGGATTCAAGATGATGCTTTGAAGACGGATATTAACTTCAGCCGCCATTGATTTTTCACAAGAAGGCGACATTCGATTTTCGAAAAACAGTCAAAAATGATCTGGATGATGCTCAAAAATCAAATCGACCTTAGCCACAATATTGAATTCCATGGTTACAACTTCCGGTTTTTGAAAAACAACCTAAAATAACCAAATACCAACCAATTTAGATATGTTCGTAATCGTGATAATGCACAGAGGCCAAAAATCGATACCACCAAGGGAGGTCGTTGATGTGTGATAAAACGTGACAATGGGGAGAATGGAGAGTAAAACTTGATCAAAATCAGCGTAACAACCTAATGGATGTCACCTAAGTGTTTTAGAGGCCGTTAAAAGTGATTAAGATAGTTCTGAACACTGGAAGGAAAAGGTCCCATACAAATGAAACACAAATTTATGCACGACTCGAGAACTAATCAAGCAAATGGAATTAAATTTGGTAAGTGATAATGGTTCGACACCCCTCCCTCTTCTGAAAGGAAGGGCTTCCATACAAATGAAACACAAATTTATCCACAATTCAAGAACTGATCAAATAAGTTGAACCAAATTTGGCAAGTGGTGGTTTTTGGGAGCAAGAATTTTTTTCATAGTGGTTCGAAACCCCTTCTGCTTCTGGAAGGCAGGGCCCTAATACGAAACGTAACCCCGACACCTACCCCCCATGAAAATTACGTAACGCTGTAGAAGAATTTGCTTAATAAAACTGTTCGTTTTTAGAGAGTGTCTTCAGAGATTTTTGTTATGATACGCTGATCTTACCTCCCCCCCTCACCTATGTAACAAATCGTAACGCTCGAGGATACTCCCCTTCCCCCTATGAGCGTTACGTAATTTATGGATGCCGTCTAGCTGGGGAACTGCTAAAGAAAATGGAATCAAATTTGTCATGTGATTTGTGGTTTTGAGGGCTAAGCAATGTTTCAAAAAATGATTTAACATTCCTTCGTATTCAAGATGGCAACTTTCGATTTTTGAAGAACAGCCGAAAGTGACCAAATACCAGCCAATATGGGTATTTCCGGAATCGCAATGATGCTAAAAAAAATGGAATCAAATTTGTCATGTGATTTGTGGTTTTGAGGGCTAAGCAATGTTTCAAAAAATGATTTAACATTCCTTCGTATTCAAGATGGCAACTTTCGATTTTTGAAGAACAGCCGAAAGTGACCAAATACCAGCCAATATGGGTATTTCCGGAATCGCAATGATGCACAGAAGCAAAAAATCCATTGTGGATATTTTCGGTATAAATGGCGACGTTGTTCTCATTCCGATAAATTAATCATTTCGAACGATTTGTCTTTCGAATTTGATCGTATCCAATACTGTGGTCCCCGTGGTTCTGTGGTTAGCGATGTCGGTCGGCTAGCTCTCCCATACGGTTGTGACATCGGGCTCGATTCCCGATCAGGTCGAGGATCCTTTCGAGCTGGAAATTTTCTCGACTCAGCACTGGGGCACGGTGTATCGTTGTACTTATCCTACACATGCAAAATGTGCCAAAAACAATATCGATAACGAATTCTCTCAACTAATCTAGTTGATCGAGACCGCATAAGCCCCCCAGGCTTGCGTGCGATATTGTTGTTCGTATCCAATACCCGATTCGTTATACACTTGTATATGTTAGACTTAATTTGAACAATGTTAATGTTCAATCAAAAGATGGTGGGGTTTTTACGCGCATTTGAGCGTTTCGTAAGGAATTTCTCGACTTCATTAGGACCGAATCGGACATTAGGATATGCATAAATAAATACAAAATGCAAATACATTTGCCGACTCTAAACAAATCGCAAGTAACAAATTAATATGGAATGTTTAAAAATATTTAAGAAAAAATGGGCAGCACGAGAGTTGCCGTGCCTGCTAGCCCTATATCGAATTAGAAAAAAATTGTTTGCTTGTTTTGCATGAATGTTTCGTTGTTTTTGAATAAATAAGACGATTTTTTTGACTAATTCCCTGAAAGTCAGAAAACACATTTTTCACGAATAAAATGTATCTTGTAGTTATTTATTATGTTATTGTAAACAAACCTAAAGAAATTTTTTTTATCAGTGTATATTGATTTGTTTACTGTTACATTTAATCATGCCCGACCCAGGCCCGGGTTTCAGGGGGGGCAAAAAAGGGGAAATGCCCCGGGCCTTCCGATTCTAGGGGTCGTAGTGAAGACTAAGGCTGTGCGAGATTTCGAATGATTTCGTATAATTTCGCAAAACTCGAAATTTCCCGAAATTTTGGTTTCGCGAAATTGCCGAAAAATTTCGTTGAATTTCGCTAAATTCCGCCTAAAATTTCGCGAAATTAAACTTCCAATTTCGACGATTACGAAATTTCGGACCAAATTTCCGATGCACATTATTACATTATTTTGGTTTGTGCTCATTGCGACTATAAATTAAATTGAATATATCTCAACAGATATCTGGTATACTAAGTCAGACATAGAAGAATAATCTCTCAGCCGGTAATTTTTGTTTTTAAAGACAAAACCGTAACATCATGCGGGAGGTATTTTTTATTCACGCAGAGCATACAATTCATGTCATCACTGAAGTCATATTCGAGGAATATGAAGCCGTCCAAATGCGCTACAAGGTATCTAGTAATTTGTTTGTAGGAATAAATTTTACGCATCTTTTACGTACATCAAAATGTGGTTATATTTGCAGCCCACAAGGGTAAAGAGGTCACTTTTAGTCTTTCGTTTAGGAGGGCATAGCAATTTCTGTCAAAACTAAAGCTCTGAAGCTCTATCTTACAGGCCAAATGTTCTATGCTACTCGACTTGTAAAAATTTTCAAGCGTTTTTTCGGATTTCTCTGTGTTAGAGGACTCCTCTTCGCACACCGTACTGTATTTAAATGTGTTTTTTCAGATAGTTCATTGCTATCACTAGGATGGGATATCATGCCTTATAGTGTGCAGACTTAGTGATCGATGTGTCAAGCAGAGAAAGTTGTAATTGCCTGAATTTTTAGTATTGTTTCAAAACACTCTGACTTCAAAGTCAGCATAGGTTTCAAAATTGCCAGGTACCTTTTCAAAAATATTTTAAACGTGTTACCCAAAAAGTATACTTTATCAATGCATGAAAAAAAAAGTACATGGTTCGCTCTCGTTGAACACATAACTGAGAAATGTTACTCTTGTTTTGGGGGACACAAAATTTTACAATGTCAAAAACAAGTTCAGATTATAGCATAAAAGTGATTCTGACTTTGCACTTGACGAATATACAAGGTAGAAGAAAAGAAAGGTTAGAAAGAACGAGAAATAAGAGAACGAAGATGATTACGAATAACTTAATTGAGTAAAGAGAAAACTATTTGTTTGTTGCATTACAACATTCCATTTTAACTGTTGATTGGTTGAAAGAAAAATAATTTTTGGTATGTTTCAAAGAGGCCGTTCCCAAACCACGTAGTCATATATAGGGAGACGGGGGGGTTATCAAAAGACCACGGAAAATCACGTGGGGGGTTTGGGGGTTAACGAAAAGATCACGTAGTCTTTTTCTGACTTATAATTTTTATTGCCACTAAGTCAAGACGAAGCTTTCGCAATTTTTTAATTAATAAATTTATTTGACACGACTAATTAAAAAGTGTCATGGAAAGTTTGAGAATTGTCAGCAATTAACTGTAATCAAATTTTTGAAACATATTTCAAATTTATCCGAACGAAGAATTTTTTTTTTTGTTTTAAACAGGCTTTGCCTTATATGGCATTTACTTCTTTAGAATAATAGTTCTATTTTGCAATGCGTCGGGATTTATGTTATTTTTCCTGGAAGTATATTTCCATACTCAACGACCGGTAAAACAAATCAACGTTTTGGTCTTAAAAACAATATATAAGTCCTGAAAGTTCGTGAACTGAAGGAAGGAAGAAAGATGTTTATATTTTGTTCAACATTCAAAAACTTTGTAATTTATTGAAAAAAAAAAAAACTAAGTTACAAAACCGATATCTGAAAATCACTAAAAGTAAGGTTTCACTTATTATCAACTAAATATTTTTCTAGATGAGTATACAATTTACCATAACTATAAGCGAAAAATGTATCGTAGATGATCAAACTACTTAAACAAATTTAATTTATTTTGTTACTCAACAAATTATAAATCATTTTGAATATACTCAACAGAAAAACATTTTAAATTACTTTCAGGTAAGGAAATTATTATATTTGTTAAAGACAATGAAATATTATCAAAAATTAAACAACAATTATCTATTTGTTATTTTGGTTGTGAGAAAATGATATTGCTGAAAATTCTATTTACAATTTGCGCAATAACTAATAATCAGTTTTCTTGAAACTTAATTTTTTTTATAAATTTTTCATACTTTATTGTACATATATTTGCAGAATAAGATCACAAAACAAAAGACCACGAAAGACCACGGGGGAGTAGGGGGGTATAAAAGGGATCAAAATATGACCACGTAGTTTAGGAATGGTTTCAAATGCATTTTATTATTTTTGGTCTCGCAGAAACTCACAGGGCATATTTTTTAGGACAAAATTATTTTCTACAACCTTACCAGAGACACTAGTTATGCCAGTCAAACAAACCGATTTAGCTGGAAAAATAATTTTAATCTCCAATTGGACACTCTGTGGGTAATTAAAATATTTTTATAATCGAAACAGTTGGTTTGATTGGCATAGTGCCTTTGGCAAAGTTGTAGATAATAATTCTGTCCTTCCAAAAATAAACCTGTTGTAATTTTTTTTTTAAATATAACTTTTTTTTGACTCCTTCATCGCTTCGGTAATTTTTTTGTAATTTTTATACAAAAAAAAAAAAGATTTTTGAAAAATAAGCTTTAATTTTAATGTTTCTTTTACTTCAAAAAAATTAATTTTTTAGAGTTTTTTTTATCGGAAAGATAAAATTACTGTCTAAAACTTTTCCAGAGACTTCACACTGATCAAAAAACTTTTGGCTCTGAGAATATTTATAATCACAATAACCCTCCCAAAATAGCATTTTAAATAGCTTCTCAGCCTATAGAAACGTTTATGCAAAGTTCAAGCCAAATCTAAAATAACAAAAAATATTGAAACTGGGACATTTTTTGTGGAACTGCTCAGTTAAAAAGTAATTTCAAGTTATATTAAAAAATGTGCAAAAATATTGAAAACTTCAAAGTTTACAGAATAGTTAACTGGTCGACAAAAGCGACAAAAAAGTTGCCCTCCAAAGGTTTTACAGCTTTTTAACCATTCCTGTGAATTTTGCTGCTTTTAGAGAATGCAGAAATGCATCAGAAGGCCGCCGAGGAATTGCTTATCGGTTTCATCGCTTTTACGTTTGCATAGGGCCCATCTCTCATGTTTTCCAGTTCGAGCTCTAGGACAAAACTTGGATTTTGAATGATGAAAGTGCTATGAAAGAAGGATTACTATTTCAAACATAGTTGCATTCAAACCAAAAGAATCAGTTTAGAAGTTTATTAAAATATAATTTACAAAGACATTTCGAGTTTGACCTTTATATCATTTGTATCTATCGAGGTGCTGTTACCTGCAATATAATCTGTATAAATGAATGCATCAAGATTTTAGTTTTTAACATTTTTGATTTTCTCGTCATTATCGGTTTATCGATATCTGAATACCTACGTTACTCTTCGTACTTCGTTAGCGTACGCTCCAACGTTACAAATCATTGTAATGCTATGTTTCAGAAACATTTATTTTATTTTTCGAAATTTCGCGAAATTTAGAGCCCAATTTCGTTTCGTCTCGAGAACTCGAAATCCACCTTGATTTCGTTTCGACTAATTTGGCGAAATCGAAATTAAGGGTTAATTTCGTTTCGTTTCGTTTCGACACCAGAAAAGCCAGTTTCGCACACCCCTAGTGAAGACCCTTTTTTTGCTCGTCACCGTCCAGCGAAACGTTACCTCTGAATGTTTTAAAAAAGAGGGCTCCACAAATATATCTGTCCCGGGCCCCCTTGTATCTAAATCCAGCTCTGGCCCGACCTGTACATGTGAAATTTTTCTTCCCCATCGGTTGAAACATAGGGAAATGTTTCTGCTTTCATTATTTGATATTAATGCTAAGAGTCTATAAAAATAAATCTATTTCGTTTAATTAGAAAATCTGTCAAGCTATTATCTGGCCTAGCTTCAACAAATGTGTTATATAAAAAATCATAAGAAATTTTTTATAAAATATTCTTTTTCGGTTTTGTGAAAAATTAGTTTAGAAGTTTGATTTAGCCTGAGTTTTTTTACTCAGTGTATTTTCTCTCTTTAGGAACAATTTATTTTCTACAATTGCACCATCCAGGATAATCTAGGTCGAATTTGTCGTTTTCATGATTTTTCCAACAATCAATCAGTCCTTTAGCATCCTTATGAAAGGTTTGTTCGAACTTCAACAAATTGAATTTACCGGTAATAATTCAATTTTTACTTGAAATTTTAAAAACAACCGCTCGAACCACTGCGCTTTCGAAGACCTTATTTTAGAGCAAATTGAGGGCAAAAACCACAAAGAAAGAAAATTCGAAACTTGCTTTTACATTGCGGAAGGTGACTGAGGTTGCCCTATGGTTATTCTTTCCGTTTTTTTCTCTCTCCTTGTAAGACCAACGTTTTTCTTCCCTGCTTTTCTTTCGGTACCATCCAACAAGTGGTCTCGTGGCACGGCCGGAAGAAATAAAACCTATAAGAGTGGCGAAACCTGGTGAAAAGCTACTTCAATACGAAACGACCATCACACCGGTTCGGTGTTGCGGTTAGGAACGTGACCTCGGCCGGTCGAACCTGGTAACTGATTCGTGGAACGGATGACGGTCGGTCGGTTGGTCAGCAAAAACGGCGTAGTTCCAATGGGTGTACGATAAAGCTAAAGATGCGGGAGGAATTTTTATTTGTTGTACTTTGTTTAGGTAGTTTTTTATGACGCTGACCCAACTTCTAGCCCAATTAAGAACAGTACAACCGAAGACTACGTTGTGTATCATTATCAGCTGGCTGTACTAGGATTTAAAGGGTGCTTCCTGTAAGGTTTCTCTCTGTTGTGATACCGCTTACAACTTATATTTTACGTAACAATCGCAGAACTTTCTGTTCGGTTCAATCTAATAACCCACAACTGTAGTTGAAATCAACTTTGTTGTATTAGAAAGTAAAACGAACGCATATTTTTGCTTCGTTTTTGACCTTCTATTTTGACCTTGCCAGGTAATGCGAAAGTTCGAAAGCAATCATCTGCTTTTTGCGATCGTTTTTTATTGAATCATAAATAATCATTACACTTCGTTATACGAAGCGGTGTATATTAATTAAAATTTGTCAATCGGATTCGCACAGCCGGATTGATTCGTCGTATTACCGTTTCGGTATCCGGTTCTCTCTACTGCACTAAAAGCACGTTCCGAATGAGACACGTGAATTCCATCCGCTCCACTGGAGGCAGTGTAACTATCAGCGACGCAAATTGTGCCACCTTTTGCACTGCCACCTTGTACCGTTCGTTGTGTCTATCTAAAATGTATTAGTGCACGCGGTGTTTGCCGACCCACTCTGATTCCAGCACCGGGAAGGTTTCCTGCACACATGAACTTGATGCTGACCGGTCCTTGGGATGCCCTCCGGTGCGATTGCCCGCAAGGAGGTGGAGAGCCAGGAGATGGCAGGGTTTGATTGGTAAATTTATAGACCTGGTAGAGTAGACGGAAAAGAAACGGGAAATAAAGAAACAAGAGAAATGATTTGACTTCCAAAGTGGGAATGTGAGAGGGCTAGAACGACCGACAAAAATAGTAATGTTTCCTCTAGGTGAGCAGACGGTAGAGAAAAGTCCGGACGCTCTAGCAGTAAAATCCATAAAGGAGGCCAACCTACTAGGATGGCTCGAATCGCTCCCCACCCACTGAGGGACTAGGAAGAAGGAATTCCGCCTGTCGTTTGGGGAAAAGAGCCCGAAGAAACTATGGCTTCCATCCATCGCGACGTAAAACTGCCCCCGGATGGGAATTTTGCCATAGTGTGTTGGTGTATACTAATTTTCAAGTTTCCAACTCCCATCCATTATACGACCATGGGTATTATTGGTTGTCCAGTTGCTTGTGCGGTCGGTCAGCGGCGTGTCAGTCGAGTTTCGGATGCCCGTCGTTCCACAAGTGGAGCGAAAGTGGGGAACTCTCCTGGCCAAATAATCGTACGTCGGTGTAGTGTTTAAAACTTTTGGTTTTATTTTGTTCAAAATTACCAGCGGAATATCATCTACCAACAAGGCCTAGAAACGGTCAGTCGGCCCCAAAGGCAGTCGTTATATGTGTACACATATTTTTCGCTTCGCAGGATGGTAGCTGTCAGAGTATTGTAATAGTCTCGCAGTCTCGTTATAATATAATAGATAACGTTGACGATCGAACAACCAACGACTGACACGGGGCCAAGTTGTGACCGAGAAATCAAATTAGTTGCAATTGTAATTCTGCACTGTGCGGATCTTCGGGGTGTTAAGTTTATCGGTTTGGTGGCTTTTTCTTAAAAATTGTGTGTGTTGTGAAATTGTACAATGTGAAATCAGAAAAAAACTTCGATTTTGTCTGAAACAAGTCAAAGTTAGGAAATCAAAACAAAGGTGGCAGTGCAACGTGAAAGCTAAAGTTGAACACAGAAAGAGCCATAAGGTTTGGTCCACATTTGTTGGTTCATCGTCTTCTCTGAGAGGATGAATAATTTGCGGTGCAGCGAAATTTGCTAGCGCTATTGGGCTCTTCTCATAACGACGACGGTGATAATAATCGAATATACCAAACGGTAGATGGTAGTGCTAACGTTAAGGCCTAAAAGAAGAATACCAAGAGTTACATCCGGTGGCCAAACCATTTGTGAATTATTACATCCCACATGCGAGTGAAGTTTTTGCTTTTTTTTGCGTCAATACTATAGGTGGAGTCGCAGCAGCGATCATCAAGCTTGGATTTAGAGATGATGCGTTTGCTGTGTATCTGTGTGTTATACAAGGTGGTGTGCGTTCGGTTGGAGAAAAACATCGCGAAGGGCGGCCGCTGTTTCGAAGCAAAATAAGTTGGACTGCGTTTGGCGAACTAACAATTCGATGCAAAACGCGTCACACTACGCGGAATGAATTATTATACATTCGAGACGTAATAGCGACGGTTCGCAAATGGGATCTAATTTTGAATAATTGAATTTGTTCATTATCACTCTTGTGAGGCTTTCAACGCGAAGCACAAGATAATTTCAAGTGCTGTAAGCGACAGGTTGGCAGGAAATGATTTTCATCCGCTGTCGAATGAGTAACGGTGTCATGAGATTGAGAGGAAAAGTGTTTGTTTTGCCGTCTATGGGATTTTTCACCGCGACACCAGTCACTCGAAGATGTAGTAATGATTGCCTGAGAACATTGCTTTTCTCATATACCGGAACATCATTCTTTATTCCCATCTGAAATAATACTTATTTAATTGGAAGGGAACGAATTAAAATTAGAAAGGACTAAGCGATGCGATGTATTTCCTGGTGGGTGATGTCGAATGACCTCAACTTAATTTATTGGACAAAATATGTTATGAGGACACATTTATCTTTCATTCAAGGATTGTGTTAGTGTTGCTTTTGGGTGTCGGGTAATGAGGGTTTTATAGTAATCCTATGAGATGAAAACTGAGTAGTGTTTTGATTAAAGGGGTTTATTCTCGGAAATTGTGACTTTATGCTTGTTTAAATTCGTTAGTTATTCAAAATCACATTCGAATATTTTGCTGATATGTTAGTTATCATGAAAGTTAAAAAGTTATAACTTTTTTTGATCAATTTTTAACTTTTGGTAAAAAACTATTTAACAAAAGCTTTAAATTCGAGGTAATTTCTTTCAGACTAGTAGTTTTTAAGTTTTGAAATCTCAAAAATGCCAGTTTAAAACTGTTTCGTAATTGTTCATGAAAATCAAAACAACTGGATTCTAACTGAGAACATTTGAAAGTTAGGTTTTTAGTTATGCTTCTACCGTTCAATTACGTGATCTCAAGCAAAAGTAGTGATTGATTACGAGCGAAAGTAATATGGGAAATAAAATTTGATTAGAAGTTTTAGTCGGTTTTTGTAATTGTTCCAGTTGAAAATCGAAATAATGACTTGCGACTTTCGATTTTTTTGTCTTGTACAGATACGCTAAACAGCGCACTAGATGCGACATTATGCGCATTGTGCATTAGGTAAACAAATCAAATGTCGCAAGTCGTTTTTTCGAACGGTAATTTTTGAACCAGCTTTTGCGTCAATGTGGTTTTTATGCAAAGTTCAATGGAAATTTTAGGGCATTTTTATAGCTAAAAACTGAGCTAAAATCACTGATGCATTGAGTTTTTAATTCTGTTGTTTGCTGCGAAAATATTCGAAGGTCGGAATTACTTACTTAACTGAACATCAAATCAATTAATTGACTAAAATCAGGTAAAAAAGTGTTTAATGGGGTGGGGAACATGTTTTAAGCAGCTTAAGGAGCCGCCTGTGAAAATCTGGGACTTAACCGTTTTTGGATTACTGAGAGCCTAATAGGAGTTCTTTAGAATTGACTTTTAAAATGACTCACAACCTGCTCCAAGCCACATGTAATTTGTTTATTAGGCATCTCAAACTTGATTTCCACCAGGGTCGGCCCAAAAACAAAAGTCCCAGAAAGCAATTTTTTTTTCGGTATATCACTAGAATCGACGTTTTATGCATTTTTAAGTCATTTGGCATCGAAAAAAAATTTCGATTTTCCCAATTTCATGAATCCCCCTTGCTAGATTTTCGAGGGTAAAAAATCCCAACTTTGAGCGTTTTGAGGCACCCCTAAACTATGTCCAGTTGAGTTGAAATTTTGCACAGTGCTGTTTTTGAGGCCAACAAACAAAATGTGTGAGGTCGGTTCTTCGAATTCAATGGTAATTTTTTTTCCATACAGTCATTGTTACCGTATTATTCACTGGTTATAACTGCCCATTTTTTCTGATTTTCATCGTGTTTCACTCCACTTTTTTCACGCCTTTTTCGAAAGTATTAAACATTCATCATTGAAAACATTTTACAAGTGAAGTTCTTAAATCGTTTGATAGAATTTACGCGTTTTTTATGCGGTTTGGGAAATTTTCGTGGAATTTTTACATGCCGCTAATCTTCGCCTCGCACAGTGATGCAAGAGTAAAAAATTGTGAATTTTTCTTTTACTATCCAAATACTGGTTTTATGAACATACTATCTTCAAAAGCAGTTTGTTATATGAAAAAATATCAGTTCAGAACTCCACCGCTAATGGCACTACAGAATTTAACTTTTTAGTCTTGTACTTTTTAGAAATAGTCATTTCATCAAACTTGTAGTTAATGTTGTCACAAAAAACTTTGCCGAAAACATTTTTCTTCCAACTCCTCTCCGTCTTTAGGATAAAGTCCCTAAAATGAGTTTTTTTCTAATTATCCAAAAAACTGTAGCATTTGAAAGGAAGACAAAAATGCATATAATTCAGGAGGGTGCTAACAAAAGTCGATTTTTCGGATTTCGTTCAGCGGTAAGAATGAAAAGTCGTCTTCTCGAAAAGAATCTCTACGCAAAACTTCATCTTTATCGGACTGCAGGAATACGTGCCTCAAAGCGGTAAAATTTCAACATTTTGACTGATTAAAAAAAATGCACAGAGGCAGTAAGCTGTTCATGAAATTTCCGGTATCGAATTTTTTTTTATGTCAAATGTTTCAGAAATGCATAAAACGTCCAGATCTGGTGTTATTTAAAAAAATTGGAAATAAATTGCTTCTGGGAAGTTTTTCCAATGAAGGTGTATCCTCCATATTTTCCGATTTTTTTTTCAAGTTAACACCAGACCTCGACGCTTTTTGCGCTCTAAGGCCAGGGACATACTGGCGCGTTCTGCGTTGCGGAGACGGTTCGCCTTGCCGTCGGTTAATTTACAGCGCTGAGTAGAGCTGTACATTAACCCACGGCAAGGCGAACCGTTTCCGCAACGCAGAACGCGCCAGTATGTCCCTGGCCTAAGGCTACTGACATACTGAGGCGTCAAATGAAGCGAAGCAAGAAGCGTCGCAAAAGCGTCCGAGCTACTTCTTCGAACGTCTACATGAAACGCTCAAACCGGTCATACTGGAGCGGCAAAGACGCGTCGATAGAGGCGGCGAAACAGAACGATTAGTGTTTTGACGCGCGTATATGTACGCGGTAATACCATATTCAGACTAAATCTTTTATCGCCAGGTGCTTTATACTTGCTTTGTTTTGGTTTGGTAATTAAAAAAAGCAAATAAAATACATTTTCGTTTAGAAAATGTTAAAATGTTTAGAAGAGGGTTGTGCAGTAAATCCATGTTCAGACTAAACCTGATATCGCCAGGTACTTAATATTTGCTTTATTTTGGTCTTAAATCTTAGAAAAGAAAAAAAGTAGGATAGAAAATACTATCGGGAAAAATTTTCAGGTCGTCGGGAAAATAGCACTGATATTATTGATTGATATTGTTGAGTTTTGATTTGAATGGCCAGAAATTTAGCATGCTGAACTTCTTTGGTCGCGAAAATGCAAGCCGCTGAGTAACTAGCTGTGCTCACATGGGTTATTGAAATCCTAACAGATATTATAAACTAGTTGAACGTTGCTCGGGGTCAACGGGCTTAAAATTCAGAATAATTTCTTATATTTTTTACTACATCTGTAGCGCAACTCACTTCAGTAATATTATTTTATTTCATGAGAAAATCTTTATGTTTACTAAAACGTAATTTTCCGTGCTTGAAGAAGCAAAAAATTCTTAATTGGACGAATTCATATTTCCTTCAAACAAAACCGCTACTGGAATCTAGGAATATGATAACACAACGCATTTGCGACGCTTGCTCCAGTATGTCATAGGAAGCTTCACCCAACGCTTCTGTTTATTCCGCTTCTCCATCTCCATCTTCTATCATCCGTGTTCCAGCATGATCTGCCACAGTTCGTTTCTTTTCACTGAGTCGTATGCCGCCCTGAAATCCTCTGCTCATGCGGCTCCTCACCGTTCAATAGCGCCTGAAAATGCTCCTTCCATCTGGCTTCAACCGTCGGTTTATCAGTAAGCAGGTTGCCGTCCTTGTCATTACACATGACCGGCATAAGGAAATTCCTGCTTCTGCTGTCCTCTGCGCTGGCGAGCACCTGCTCCTCGTACTCGCGCTTCTTTCGACGGTGGGTTCTATTACCGGCAGCTCTTGCCACCCTGTACCTCTCCAGGTACAGCATCGGCCTCACTCTCGGCAAATCATAACCACCTGACAGCCTTCTCGGATTTGTTTCGAAGGATGTTGCGCTGTATTAGCGTATTAGCGTGTATTAGCGACAGCTTGGAATAACCAGCAGACATAAGGAGATAAAATAACAGTCCGTTTGGCACTGCATGTGTGCGTTGTCGTCAGTGGCTGTCGGGCTGTGTACCGAACGTATGATGAGCATGGAGAGCTGCGCAAAACAATTAGAGCCGGATTAGTACAAAATTTGTTGTCACGGAAAAACAGTACTTCTCAGAAGGCTGTCTTAGACTTCATCGAATCTTAAATTTTCATTTGGGTTCATTTTTACATCGTCCAAATTTTCCTGGCTTCATTGATTGTTGGCTTTCACTTTTCTATATAAATTATGATTTTTTCGAATATTTTATTGTGCAGAAAATCATAGCACAATTTTTTGTTGTTGTTGGAAAACATATCACTGGTCGAAGAAAAGGAAAAAAGTGCTGTCCTAAAGCTCGAAATAGCTTCGCTAGAAAGATTATAGCTTGTTAACCATTTCTGTGGATTTTGCTGCCCCTGGCGATTACTAAAACGCGTCAACTTACCTGAGAGTTTTCATAATACTTGCTCGCCGGGTTCGGCGCTTCATCGTTATGTGTACGAGAAAACTCTGGATGAGTCTTTGAAAAAATGTTAGTGACTGGGGACACCAAAATTCACAGGAATGGCTAAAAACCTATAATCTTTCATTTTTTGTAATTTGAGAGATAAAATATTTGAAGAAATTGAAATTATGTAACAAAATACAATATATGTATCAACCGGTCTAAATTTTATTGGTGACTTTAATTCTACCCTGCTTAGTATTATACTTCATTTCTTTTTTAATCATAATTAAAAAGCAAACTGTTTAATGAAATGTTTTCTGACCAAAAAAGCTTCCAATAATGTCAAATTGCAAAACTATGTTACACAATGAAACTCTAGGTTTTTATCACTTTTTTATTATAAAATCTGACTAAATTTATGTTAGTAAGTTGAGCAGGAGAATTTTCACTGAAACTGGACTGTTTTTGAAAAATTCCCATTCACTACAAAATGTTTTACTATCATAAATAAAGACCAACCCAACCTTTCTAATTAAAGCACTCTTAAGAATCAAATCCAAAACCCGTGAAGTAATTTTCATCCTCATTACAACTCTCTCGTTAGCCAATTCTAGCATACTCTAGCTATCGTTAGCGTTCACTATCAGGCATGCTAACCTTCTTTTCATCCCTGCCTCCGGCGCAACTGCTGCCGAAGATTGCGGACGCCTTTCATTAGTGAATCAGCCAGTCATGATTAATGACAGTTTAATTGAGCAGTGATTCTGCATCGGATCGTGCTAATCAACTCGTTTGTGTCGATTTGTTGATCGGAAACTACTCCGGCTGCCGTCTGTGCGCGCGGTTGGGCGTGGTCGGAGGTGTCGCGTCTATAATCATCATCTCGTTCGTTCCGTTCATCACACATTTATCCCCGTGGTCATCACCAGAAGAGCTGTCACGAGTTTGCGATTTCCTTTCATTATTGCAAGTGTGTAGGTCTATAATATGGTCTTCTACATTAGCAGTTCGATACAAAACTGTGTGGTTCACACTTTTCCACCTGTCATCTCACATGACGATGATACTTCCTAATTAGTTGCTCTGAGCAAACTGAAAGAGACCAAAGTTCATACAGACCCGATAGTGTAATATGTGTATGCTTCCGTAGACCAACATTGGCCAAATCTGTTATCTGCTGTGTTACACATTGAGGCACATGGTTCGAAGTTTGTTGCTGGCTTTTTTGGATGCTTAATATACAGCGTCAATAGGAAATTACTGTTAGATATTCAATGGGTTCGTTATATCTGTCGATCATCGTTCCGTCAGTCAGTTACAAAAAGTTTTGCTGCAAGCTCCACTAATTCAAACAGTTTATTGCGTGGATTTGGTGCTTGGCTTATTGCCTGAGTACAGGAAGTTGAAGCGGAAAGAGACCCGACCGCTCGGCCACCGTGGACTGATATGGCTAAAGCGCGGTATTGTTTTGAGAGTAAATTTACGATGCTTTGATTGTGACACATCGAGGAACTGTGCTTCAGCCGACAGAGAAAGTCATCATTGCCGAGGCATCTAGGGAGTGCAAAGCAAATAAAAGAAAGAAGAAGAAAAAACGATAAAAAAACTTAAAACAAGGTGCCGTCGCAAATGTCATGGGTTCCGCTGAGGTTTCGCCCGAAGAAGATTACTCACTACAGGTAATGGTCGATCTGCCTTTTTTGCCTTGGATAGTTCAAGCCGAGAGAGCTATCGTTTTTTTTTGACATCGTTTTCGTTTAATGATGGTGTTATTTTAGTTGTTGCTTCAGTACACTTCTTTCATAGGTTTTTTTTCTTATAACTTTCTTGCACAATTCTTGGGAAGTTTTGCATGCCATTGCAAATTGTTTGCACTTTTCCTATGCTTCAAAAGGACTCCGAAAGCAGTTTCACTCATTAGCACTAACTACTTTTTTTGTGCAATAACACTATGCAAAAATGATCACCCACTGATTTCGAATATGTAGTGGAAAGCTGATGCGATTTGATCATGTTTTTTTTAAATAACATACAACCATAAAGCAGAGCTTCTTTAGGAAAAATACATTCGTATTTAGAATTATGTTGTGTTACTAACAATAAGCTCATAACAATTATTTTATATTCGAATAAAAGGAAATTATGTAATAATCAAATAAAGGGAAATTATGTAATGTAACCTACTTTAGTGATTTAGCTTAGATGCGATTAAGAAAATTCTTTCAAAATCTCATCTCAGAGACTCGTACTCACTATACTTAGTGGACGGTCTGGACTAAAGGATGGTAATTCTTACTGGAACGACGTTCCTCACATGCCACACCTTTCACAAGCCGCTAAAACAACAGTAAAATTAACTAGAGTGGTTCAAGTTGCACAATGGAATACCTAAAGGCCTACAGTCATCCGGTTGAACATTTTATATGATTATAATAATCCATAAGAACATACAATTTCTGCAGTAAGGGAAACAAGCTGCAAACTATCACTGCTTAACCAATCCTGGCTGAAGCCGCATATGTATTTGACACATTAGACACTAATTGCATTGGACCATGAGTTGGTTAGTTTCCTTCTACTAATCAGTGGTCACTTGAACCGCGCTAATGTATCTGACCAACTTGTTGTTGGTGCACATTGCATACTCACGTTTCTTGCTTTCTTTTCATTTAGCACCATTTGTTTACTTTACTGACAGTAATTGGATTCTATTATGTTAAGCCCCTGGACGGCTACCGCACTTACCAGCCGGTTACGGGAATTCCAAGCCCCACATGTACTAAGTTTCACGTGAAGGCGGTAGGATTGGATTTTATGTCGTTCTGCGAAGAGATGCCGGTTAAAGACTTTGATTGCATTCGATCGTTACGTTTTAAGCACTTTAAAGTCATTCGGAGTTAAAAACGTAATTTTTATTTATTTTATCAATATGACATCATAAATTGCCTAAAGCTTTGCTAAGATCGGTAAATAGCCATGAATTTATTCTCAATTGCACAATTAATTGGGACAGCTTTGGCGACAACCCAATACGCACATCGCTTCCACCGCGCATTGTATATTTAACCCTTAAATGCGCACGACGTTAAAAAGCATCTTAAACCATAAAATCTATGTTTAACACGCTTACTGCTCTAAAACTAACCAATATGCATAAAAAATTGAAAGATTTACTTTTCAATATGCAAATATTACCACGTTGTTTTTAAACAACGTTGTGGCTTTATCGCAGAATAAAGTCTGAACAATTACTTTTGTTAACAGTAACTTTAAAATTGACCTTTTGTTAGTATAATTACTGATAATTCAGACATTTTCATTAACAACTAACCTTATTTTAAAATTCATTTTCAAAGACAGTCAGCACCAGTCGGGAATCTAGCCATGTTTTTTTTCGTTTCCGAGATTTTGACAGCAAAAATAAAAACAAAACATTCAAATACAGCACTTCCAGCAGTTAAGTTTTCTTCGTTAGAGTCTAGAGAGCTATTCTAACGAATTGTATTTCCAAAAATACTGGAATACGTGTATTTTAAGACGTTTTTAGTCGTGTTGTTTTAAACAACATTGCGCATTTAAGGGTTAATAATAATCCTTTTTGTAGCTTCCAGTCCCATTCATCTCATCATTGATTGTTGCACTGCACTGCGCGTCCACACACAAACATTAGTGATGTGTGGATGCAGTGGCTCAAAGCTCGTCGAAGATTTTTTTTATTTGCCGATGCACTGGCGGTAGTCACTGTAGCTGCTTTTGTTACGACTTATTTTGCCGCGTTTTACACCTCCCACCCTTACGTAATAGTGTTATTATTCAATACTTTTTCGCACATGTCAGTAACTGGCCCCAAACTCTTGCGCGCTGACTCGCATGGACGCCGCACCAATCAACAACGGGGGGAATGCAACTGTTGCATACGGTAGGAAATCGCTGCCGCCGAGGCGGTGGCTGTAGCAAAAATGTGCACGTTAAAAATTATTGCTTTACCAACTGCACCATCTGAAACAGCAGTAGCAACAACAATTGAGCGTCGTCGGCATGGCAGAACAGTCGAGTGTTAAAAAGCAAACGTGAATTTATAATAAAAAAAAGTATTGTTCGCCTGTTCGTAGTGATATAGTGGTTAAAAATTCAATCACCCAGTGGGCCATCGTCGCCGGTAAGCCCGGCTGCTTTTCACGCCCGCGTCAGTCAGCAGACCGCAAAGTCCGCCGCGGAATCTCCACACGCTTAAGCCCGTTCATCGCCAGGCGTCTCGCAGC
This sequence comes from Wyeomyia smithii, assembly GCF_029784165.1. Taxonomy (NCBI): domain Eukaryota; kingdom Metazoa; phylum Arthropoda; class Insecta; order Diptera; family Culicidae; genus Wyeomyia; species Wyeomyia smithii. Next base: position 251,241,353 of record NC_073696.1, read on the forward strand.
CATAAGCGGCGGCGGCGGCAAAGTGCGTCGAGTGTGCCATGAGGCTATACATTTGGTAATGTTTCATTTGTTTTTTGGTTTTGTTTTTTTTTGGTATTACCAGTAATTATGTACGTGCGTGTGATTGTGTTTATGTAAAAATATGTTTTAGGGTGTCGAACAAACTGCTCGGAATGCTAAGTTCACACGGTGTTCGGTCGCCATATATTTTGTGCCATAATAGAATTGTTAACTCTACTGAATTTCTTGAAAATCGATTGATGACAGTCTGATTTTTTGGGAAAATGTGGGAGCCAACTTTTTCTGACTGATTAGTTTAGTCTGATTAACATGTTCGATTATTATTGAATGTTTGATTTTTTGTCAAGTGAACATGAGATGTTGCGGTCAAATAAACTGTTAGCGTTATGGAGAGAAAAAAACTCTAGACATTTTGTCACCAAATATGGCAAAGAGTGTGCACTGTGAAATATGAAACTAATTAAAGATGTTTTCGCTTAATGCCAATAAAAATTAGCTGACTCAGTTTACAGCTAATTAAATACTGTCAATAAGCAATGAAACGATACCTACTTTTCGGGAGCAGGGGGATATTTGTAGTGGTACAATTATTTATTAACATTCATTCACCAAACCAAATTCACCAAATGAAATAAAACTATAAAGTGAGCTAGTCGTTGTAATTAGGGATTGCAATGATTTTTGTCGAAACCGGTTGGTTTGGCATATTTTCTAATGTTTTCACATTAATAAACCTTTGTAGTTATTTCGTGCTTAACCAGAGAGGATACTTCAAAATCATTTTCAAAAGTTTATTCTAAATCCTTTGAAAGCTTCTTCCTGATTGCACAACAACTTACCCAGATAGATTGCATATAACATTGCTGGTCCAAATATTTATTTGTAAATTAACAGTTTATTCTTGAGGCAAAGTCTAGAATTCCTGTTGATATGTGGATATAAACATTTTATATGCTTATTGCTTCTTGATTGAATGGTATTTGGACCCAATTTGTATCCAACTTGATGTGACCAATTTTAGACTACATCATTCGCTCAACAACGTGATTATTGATGGATTTGAAAAATTAAACTCTTGGCTTACAAGGAAAAATAATTAATTGTGTTTTAATACATTAAGAGAAATCTTCCATTTCTGCAAGTATAAATAAAATAAATCTAAACTTTTTTGCAGCCGAACACGAAAGGTTTTTCCTTCTGCGGATATGCCTGTATCATCATAAAACAAAAAATTCGCACATCCTGGTGGTAAATCAGGAAGACCAGAAGCAAAAATATTTGAAAAGTTTTGTGCTTGGGTGGAGGGGTGGAACCTGTCTATGGACCGTAAATATTCGTCTACGACTGATTATTACTTTAGTAAAATTGGTTTTGTCGGCTTTCTAGTCATCTGCCTATCAAAACGAACATTTATTTTCTATTTCCGACGTTTCGATTTAACATAAAACTTTTCGAGGATTAGAATCTTTTTTCTTTTATTTGTCCTTTCTAATCCTTGAAAAAGATTTTATATTTTGCAGATGAATGGAAAGCCGAAATAACCGATTTTACCATATAAAGCATGTAATTTATTGTTTTGAGACATCGCCAGCTTTGACGAAGACGCGATGATTCTGTCTCATAGCTGAAGCAAGATTTTTATGTATTGACCAGTTCTGGCCCAAAATGCGACTTCCTCCCCGCAAAAGAGGGAGGATCCTGTGAATACAAATTGTTATTTTATCTTTGAGTATCGCTTACACTCTAAACATTACAGTCACTAGATTTCAAATAAGTTAATCTTACGTCGAGATTTCAGTATTGTAGGGGACATCTACCAATCGATTTCTGAGAGTTTTTTCCTCAATATAAGACATAATTTGACTAGCTCATTTGAATATTAGCGGATCCATTGCCCCGATATGTGCTTGATGGGATACCCTAATACCTTTTTAGCCAAGAGACTCCAGATGCAGTTTTGTTTAAGATGGAGACTTACGGTTTCCGGAAAACAGCCAAAATTGACTAAGGCGGCATCCATAAATTACGTAACGCTCATAGGGGGAGGGGGGTTTTTGCGTTGTGTAATTTATGGATGTCACCTAAATACCACCTAACATGAATACTTTCGGAATCGGGGTGCTACCCAGAGACCTCAGAATGACACCAGACGAACCGGGAGTCACCACCTTTGATTTCAAAATGGCGTCCGAAATTGATTTCCGAACAAAAATTAGAAAGGCTTTAGAAAAAAATCCGAGACGCTCTAAGATCAGTTTTCAAAAATCAGCGAAAAAAATTTCGAATTAGCTAGTGCGGTAGCGCGTGGAAAAAACAGCGGTTATTCAGAAGTCCGCGTAAAAAAACCGCGTTATTTCAGAAATCCGCTTAAAAAATCTCGTGAAAAAAATCCGCGTAAAAAACCTGACTGTATTCATATGAGGTGTTATTTGGTTAATTTCGGTTGTTTTCTAGACACCGAAAGTCACCATCTTGAATTTCAAAATGGCTTCTGGAGTTGATTTTTGGTCTCTGGGCATCATCCGGATTCAGTCATTTTTGGTTCTGTTCCAGAAACCGGAAGTAGTCATTTTTGAAATTTAAAGTGACCACTAGGGTCGTTTTCAGGTCTCTGGACATCATTCCGATTTCGAAAGTACTCATATGAGGTATCAATTTTAATTGTACTAACAACATTGTCATAAAAATTCTGATTTCAAAGCAGATCAGTTGCTGAATCTTTTAGTGCTAAAACTATTAAAATCGGAAGAAAATTGCCAAAGTTACAAGAATTCCAATTTGTGTGTACCCGGGTACCCGCCGGGCATGTAGGGGTGTTTTTTTTAGCACAGAAAGGTTAATCCTAAAGGGCTTCGTAGCTGCTAGGTTGCAGCGTTCGCTTTGACAAGCAGATGGGTCGTGGGTTCGAATCTTAGTAGAATCCAGGCCATTCGATGTCAACGGAATGCGCAAAAATAAGTTCCTCTACATTAAAACTATGGCCAGAGGGGCATTCAGTTGAAACCTCTCCAGGAAATTGTAATTGACGATAATGTTGGCCGGAGGCAGCAAGGCTCGGAGTAGTAAGCGTAAAAAGGAAGGCTGAAAAAGCATACACACAAGCACGAATTAAAATAACCATGTCACTTACTCTCAATAGTGACATTGCTGATAATAATAATACTACAAGCACCCGGGCTATAGCACAAAAGATAAATGTTTCTGGTCGCAGTGATGAGTCCATACAGGAATATAATAGAGATCCATTTATGCAAAACATACCCAGGGTATCAGCTCTATTATCGTCAGGTTTGTCCAATTATCGTTCGGGGGGTTGAAGTCATAGAGAACTAATCTTTTGCAGGAAGATGCTCTGCATTGTGAAGAATTATCATGCAAGAAGTTAATGCTCTAGGACATCGTTCACCCCCCGGACGCTAATAGGTAAAACCTGACGATAATATTGCTTTGTGTAAAAAAAAAACCATGCCAAAGCTCCTTTCGTAGAATCACCGATGTGAGGTCAGGTTTTGTCCTATTTAAGACGTTTTTTTAATGATGGGTTGAAAAATACTATTATGTGGACAAACTCTTAGAATTTTTGCATTTTGCTTTGAAACAAAATGACACCGAAAAAACATAAAAAATTAGCGATATCTCAAAAATTCAAAATAGCGCTATTGTTGTCATTTCACCAATGAGTCCGAACTCGGGGAAATTTGGTTTTGCATCAAAATACACTAAGGTCGCTTCTTACGCGGCTTTTTTTACGCGGATTCCGGAATTGGCGCGGTTTTTTATGCGGATTCCGGAATTCTCGCTGAATTTTTTTCTCACGCGGGTTTCGAAATTTCTTCACTCGGAATGCGGAATTTGCGCGGGTTTTTTTACGCTGATTCCGGAATTTACACGGTTTTTTTACGCGGATTCCGGAATTTACGTGGTTTTTTTTACGCGGTACGTATCCCCCGCGTAAAAAACGACTTCAGTGTACATCAAAAAATCATATATAGAAGCCAAGGCTCTTGAGCTCCGTAGCCGCAAGATTACAGAGCCTGCTTTGGTAAGCGGGTGGTCGTGGGTTCGAATCTTAGTAGAATCAGGCCATTTGGATGTACAGAGTACAGAAGCAATATCACAATAGATCTAATCTCTGGTCGCAGTGATGAGTCCACACAGAAAAAAAGGCAGGAAAAAATTAAATTTTTGTTGCACTGTTTAATTAAACACAGAACTAGTGCAATTTAAAACAGTCTTACGGGATATGGAAAAAAAATTGGAAGATGATCAGAATCAAAATCAGCATTGGATAAATCACTGCAGGAATGACTTTGATTTGTTAGTACTAAATCAATTGAAGATGGGTTCCTGAGGAAACCATGAAGGAAAATTCGGAAATAAAAGTGAACAAAATCCAGAAGAGCAATTGTTGAACAATTTTTTTCATTGGAATTGCTTTAAGCATTATTTCAAAATCGATATTTTGCGATAGGATCACCGATGCTTGAAAATTTAGATTCATTCTTCGTGAGTTTTTGTAAATCTCTCTTGAAACGATTTTTCCGTTCACCTGTCTATTAAGAAGGCAAATGCATTGCGGCTATAAATAAAACGGCAATAACTATTTTAATTTGAATTCCCAAACTTTCAATAACTTTTATTTTAAAGTGGGATAAACATGATGTTTTCGACAGTGGATAACTATTACAACCCCACCTCCGGTAACATCAATTCTGTCAAATATGTAAACCATTTGATTTGGGTTCGGTTTGAGTTTAATTTTTGGCTCTAGAAGCGTTTCAGTCACAACTGCAATATGCACGTCATAGACTGTTAAAATTTAAAAATTTATCTTTTTTCTCTTTTGAAGAGTGCATTCCAGTTTAAGAAACTGACAACATTATTTGAAGTCATTGCTGACTTCGATTTCATAACAATTTCAGTTGTTATTTTATACCAACTTGAACAACCTTGTATATCGAGTTAGGTAGTCCATCTTCTCAGAAGTGCGACTACCCAAATCACGACTAGCTGACTTTTCTGCTTTAAACACGAAACTGATGAAATCTTTTGAGATTTATTCGTTCAACCCACTCTAAATAATCTTCTCTATATTTCTTCCCTGTCAAACAGACAATACAAGTCGGAGTCGATTATCCGGTAACTCGGTTATCCGGAAAACGCGATTATCCAAAGTGAAAATTTTTTTGACGCTCCAGATAATCCAGCCCGACCTGTATCAGATCAAATTCTTTCCGTTATGAAGATAGCGGTCGCTTTTTTGCAGAGAGATTTTTCTATATACCCAATATAATATTGGTAACAAGGCCGATACAATTTTCATTTTCATCTTATGTCAACCCTTTTATGTTTAACCCTATTTATTTTATGTTTAACCCTTTTTTTATGTCAAAATGTTGAAAATTGGAAGGGGAAGAAAAAAAAAGCCGTTTGTTAATATTATTGAGTTTTCGACAGTGTATATGCTTGATTTAGCAACAAACAAGTACAGTGACAGTGAAAGTGTCATCAAAAGGCAAGCCAAATGATTAATAATAATTTGATATTTTTCAACACACTTTTGCATGCAAGTTACAAACGTCGTAGGGTAAACGCTCCATTATTTATCTCAACAGGTTGGTGCACCTATATTCATCTTATTTCTCTCATTTGTCCAATTCACCGTCAAACTTCTTCAAATTTTTGAAAGTAAATCTATTTGCTTCTCGATTCTCTCAAGTGGCTGAAAGTTTTACGTTGAAAATATGGTAAAATTTGACGATAAATTGATCGAAAAGGCGTGATGAGATGAATATAGGTACTGAGATGAATATAGGAGCGGTTACCCTAACTTGCACACAATTTTTTATGAAAGCTATGCTCTTTTTTCTTTTCAGTGTTATTTTTTTTTGCCCTCACCTTAGCTTACTTTGATAACCGTGGACATAAAAACTATTCAAAATTTGCATCAGCCTAACGCGAAACTCAAAAGAATCTAGTTTAGCTTTGATTGAAAAAAAGTATTTATGCTGCACAAATATAGTTTGTGTTCCCGGGTGTATTGTAAATTGTAATTGCAACGTTCAATCAGTCGAGTAAGACTGTCACTTCGATGTCTCGATGAAGTTAGTTTACTCCGACGACGGTGCAATTTATGCAACACGGGAACAATTTATTAGTCTACTTTATATATCACAATTCTAGCACTATTTTCACCTCGAAGCACTTCGTATCGTACTGTAATTAATAACCACCAACACTCGGTGATTTTTTTTTGCACCCCATGCAGACCATTCTTGGTGCGCAGCGTCCGTTATCCATTTTTTCGATTTATTGCAGAGCACCGTTTGTGTTTAGAAAAGCAATTTCATTTTAACTAACTTTTAGAGGGGTTTACATTTATTCTTTTTTTCTTTATTTTTATCGTTATGCAATAAATTCAGCCCCGAAACACGACCTTTGAATTCAAACCAAATCGCCTCATTCGTGATAAACATTTAAAAAAACTGTAAAAAAAGTGTCCTTTGATTTGAACATCTCAATTTTTGAATGTTATAGTATGAAACCGACGTGTGTTTTAATTTTAATTTTCTCTCTTTTCTTCACTTGCAGTGGAGTTCCGGGTGCCGGAGCATCGGCCACGGCCGGTGGTGGCGGCGGCGGAGGCGGCACCACCCGGGGTGGCGGCAGCAGCATGTACTCCGCCCGTCACTCGGTTAGTTCGTCGTCCGGCGTCCTGATGGTCGGGCCGAACTTTCGAGTCGGCAAAAAGATCGGCTGTGGCAACTTTGGCGAACTGAGGCTGGGTAAGTTTTTTTTAACATTTTATTAGGTGTTTTTTTATGTATACTCAAACTTAAGGTATCAGTTGACACAACCCTACTCTAACCGAGTAATGCGTGGAAATCGATGCCACCTCAGCGCCTACACCGGCAACACAAAGTCCTAGCTGGGGTTCGAAATTGTTGATTGCATTAACGACACGAACGGCCAGACTAGACCAGCGCAACGGGTAATCTAACAGCATTTTTGTCGAAACCTCGGCGGTAGCCTGAAACAGATTAGAATGCGTGTACAACGAAAAAGTAACGTAAAATGATTTCAATCGTATTACCTGAACATAGCACCTCCGCTGTGCCGTTTCTTGGTCAGATTCGTTGGCGAAGTTACTGGCGTTACACGTTTTCAACTCTTTCAACCATCCGCCAAAGGTATCACTACTGTTGGCCACTAAATCGCGGAACTGATCAATAATTCCGATCAATTCGTTCCAGCGGTCTCTGACGCAGTTGGTGGCCTTTCTGGACACCCTTAAACCGGCATCCTCTGGAATACCCCCAACGCACGATTTCCCCCCATCGGTTAAACTGTTATACATTCGTATTACATTTTTCGTTCCCTCATGAACAACGATGTCCACTGTGCCTAGACTGGAGTTGACCATAGTTGAAGCATAGCGCTTTATTTCATCTACGACATTGAGACTACTATCGATCGTAGGTTGCGCTAGCGCATTGTACTGTGTCGCTAGAAATTGCACAAGCGGATCCAGGGTTTTTATCGGCAGGAGGCGCCTTTGAGCTATTCGCTGCATAAATTGCCACGGTAATTCAAGTGCCAGGTTTAGGTTTGGTGATAAGTTTCCTAAATCGCTTCCTATAATGTTGCTGATCAGGCTGGAAATAGAATCTGATAATGGTAGTAAGTTACCATTAACAGAAACATGAGATCCGTTGATCAATGGAAGTGGAATGGAGGGGATGGCCGGAATTGTCGGTATTGAGATTTCCGGTACTGTTGGTATTGATAGAATCGCTCGTTTCTTCCGGTTTTGCTTTTGGGTAGAGTTCGGCAATCGCTCTTCCTTTGGTGAGTTTACATGACCGATTTGGATGGTTATAGTATCGTTACTGACAGTAGGAATTAGTATTCCGGTGATGTTAGTTCCGGGTAGAACTGCGGCCCTCCATCGTGTAATATTGATGGTTAATCCGCTGATATTGGTTCCATGATCCTCCAGACCTGGTCGAGAGTTGAAGCGGTTACCGATTGAAATTGTTACGTTGCGGGGTTCGCCCTTTTCCAGGGATGGTTCAACTAGAGCTATCTTAATAAAAATTGTTACATGGGAACGCTAGAAGAATATTCAATACCTACTAGTGCCAATATCCCTAGGAAAGTGATCTTATTGCGATAATGCTCGGCCATTGCTCGATTGCTGTATAATAGTGAAACTGTACATTCACTAGAACTTATACCCTTTCGTCAAGAGTTATTAGCTATTGCAGGTTGTGTTTGAATTTTAATTGCAATCAAATATTGAGGCAGCTGCTAATCCTTAGCACGCGTCGTCTAACTTTTATGGCGTTAGATCTAATCGTCTTTTATTTCTGGGATATTATATTAATGTTCAATTTTATGAATCGAAGAATAGTGAAAACTAGGCCTTGGTTGGTTCAATAACTGCTTCAATTATTATGACCTGTTATGGACACCTGTTGGTGTTGACCAATTATGGTGTTGACATTTTCGATGATGTTTACGTATTCAATTTTAGGTGGTGTAAAGAATTATCTTTGAAGCCTGTGTCAAAAATAAATCAAAATTTTTATTAATGTTTATTATTAGCAATTTGCTTTACAAGCAATAGAAAAATAACGAACGTGAAAAATGATGCAAGAAAACTCATCGCCACGAATGTCGTTCCTAGAGTAAATGTCCTTGATTGATGAACATTGTTATTTTATCATTGAAACGTTGTCGTCAAATGACTAACGAGTGTCATGGTCCTGGTGTCAAACCACATTTTTGGGACTTAACTGTCGAATAAACACGTGTTCCACGATGTTGTTGAATGATAGGTCATAAATTTGCACAAAACCGTGTCGTGGCGACTTACAAGAGCACCACCAGCACCTGGTGGTGACTATATTTTTCATCAACATTAAACCAGTTGCAGCAAGAGCTACTAATTTATTGCTGGTTGGGTAACTTTTTTGTTTCAAAACTCAAAAAATTTAGAATGTTCTTTATTATGAGCTTTATGAAAAAGTGTAACTACTACAAGTATAAAATATCACCGTAATACGTTTGTTCTCGAAAATAAACTATGTTCGAAAAATTGCCTGAAACTTACTATTTTTTTTTTCATAGAGGGGGGGGGGATGTTTGTAATAATTTATTTATGTATTAATATCTATTCAGAATTAGTATTGTGTGTTCTGCCACAAATGGTGACATTTCAACACTATTATATATATTTGTACGCTTTTTTATATTATTGAATGTTATTAGCTTTTGCAGTTAAGTTAATGTAATTGTAGGAAAATTATTAAACCTACTTGTCAAGGAAAAAAAGGGAATAAAACAAAACTTAAAATAAACTTAAAACTATCTTACTGACTATAAAGTGAGCTAATCGTTGCAATTGAGGATTGCAACGATTTTTGTCGGAATTTGTTGATAATTTGGTTGAAAATATGTCAATTTCTAATGTTTCTACATTTGTGAGCCTATGTAGCTCGTTCGTGCTAAACCAGGGAGGACGCTTCAAGATCATTTTCAAAAGTTTATTCTGAATTCTTTGAAGTGTTTTCTTCCTGGTTGTACAACAACTTGTCCAGTTGGGAACTGCATATAACATTGCTGGCCTAAAAATTTGTTTGTAAATTAACAGTTTATTCTTGAGACAAAGTCTAGAATTCCTGTTGATAAGAGGATATGAACATTTGATATACTTATTGCACTTTGACTGGATATTTTCAATATGCTCCTTGAAAGTAAGATTCTTATCATAAATTAGCCCTAAGTATTTAACTTGATCAGACCAATTTAAGACCACACCGTTCATCTTAATAACGTGGTTATGAGTGGGTTTGAGAAATGAAACTCTTGGCTTATGAGGAAAAATAATTAACTGTGTTTTAGAAGCATTAGGGGAAATCTTCCATTTCTGCAAGTATGAAGAAAATATATCTAAACTTTTTTGTAGCCGACTGCATACAACACGAAGGCTTTTTCCTTTTGCCGAAATGCTTGTATCGTCACAAAACAGAGATTTCGCACAACCTGGTGGTAAATCAGGAAGATCAGAAGTAAAAATGTTATATAAGATTGGGCCCAGGATACTCCCCTGAGGCACACCAGCTCTAACAGGCAATCTATTAGATTTACCATTTAGATAGTTAACCTGGAAAGTGCGGTCAGTTAAATAACTTTGTATCATTTTTGTGAGGTAAAGCGGAAAACTGAAATTTGACATTTTAGCTATTAAACCTTTATGCCAAACACTGTCGAATGCCTTTTCTATATCTAGTAGAGCTGCTCCAGTTGAATAGCCTTCAGATTTATTAGTTCGAATCATATTTGTTACTCTAAGTAACTGATGAGTAGTGGAATGCCCATGGCGAAAACCAAACTGCTAATTTCAAAAATTGAGTTCTCATTAATATGTGTTATCATTCTATTGGGAATTATTCTTTCAAAAAGTTTGCTAATAGAGGAAAGTAAACTAATTGGTCAATAACTTGATGCCTCAGCTGGATTCTTTTCGGGTTTTAAAATTGGAGTGACTTTGGCATTTTTCCATTTCGTAGGAAAATGTGCTAGTGCAAAGCATTTGTTAAAAATTTTTACCTAGAAATTTAAAGAGTTTTCGGGAAGTCTTTTGATGAGGATATAGAAAATCCCATCATCTCCTGGTGCTTTCATGTTTTTGAATTTTTTGAGAATAGTTCGCACCTCATTCAAGTTTGTTTCCAATACCTCTTCAGAAAGAAATTCTTGGGTGGTGATCTGATCATACTTTTGGTTTACTCCATTTTCAATAGGACTTACTACGTTCAAATTGGAGTTATGAACGCTCTCAAACTGCTGAGCAAGTTTTTGAGATTTTTGTTCATTCGTTAGAAAAATGCAATCACCATCTTTAAGGACTGGAATGGGCTTCGAAGGTTTCTTAAGAACCTTCGAAAGCTTCCAGAAAGGTTTTGAATAAGGTTTTAGTTGTTCAACTTCTCTCATGAAATTCTCATTTCGCAAGAACTTCTCTCATGAAATTCTCATTTCGCAGTGAGAGTGAAAGTTTAATTTCCTTTTGTAATTCTTGAAAAATAATTTTCAAAGCAGGATCACGAGATCTTTGGTATTGACGTCTCCGTATGTTCTTCAAACGTATAAGAAGTTGAAGTTCACTGTCAATAATTGGTGCATTAAATTTCAGTCTTGCCTTAGGAACTGATAAATTCCGGGCATTGAGTATTAAGCTGCTAAAATTTTCTAATGCTCTGTCAATGTCAGCACTATTTTGTAAAATAATATCATCATTCAAATTTTCCTCGATCGTAGAACGATATCTATCCCAATTAGTCTTGTGATAATCTAACACAGATCTAGTGGTATTTAAAATAGTTTCATGGGAAATAGAAAATGTTATGGGAAAATGATCAGAATCAAAGTCAGCATGAGTTCATAAATCACTGCATGAATGGCTTTGATTTGTTAGTACCAAATCAATTGTAGATGGATTCCTAATAGAAGAATAACATGTAGGACCATTTGGGAATAAAACTGAATAAAATCCAGCCGAGCAATCATTAAACAATATTTTTCCATTGGAATTGCTTTGAGCATTATTCCAAGATCGATGTTTCGCATTAAAATCACCGATGATTAAAAATTGAGATTTATTTCTTGTGAGTTTTTGCAAATCTCCCTTGGAATAATTTTTTTCGCTCACCAGTGCATTGAAAAGGCAAATACACTGTGGCTATAAATGAAATGCCAATACTTGTTTCAATTTCAATTCCCAAACTCTCGATAACTTTGGTTTCAAGATGGGGTAAAACACGATGTTTTATTCGACGGTGGATAACTTTTGCAACTCCACCACCAGCAACATCAATTCTATCAAACCTATGAACTATATAATTTGGGTTCTTTTTTAGTTTGATATTTGGCTTTAAAAGCGTTTCAGTCACAACTGCAATGTGCACATCGTGGACTGTTAAAAAATTGAAAAATTCATCTTCTTTCGCTTTTAAAGAGCGAGCATTCCAATTTAGAAAATTTACAGCATTATTTAAAATCATTGCTGAATTTCAATTTCATAACAATATTAGTTGTAAATTTTATACCTTCTTGAACAGCCTCGTACATCGAGTTACAGTTCAACAAAACGAACATTAGCTGCAGCATGGATTGTTGTAGGTATTCAATCTTTTCTGGAGTTGGACTACCTAAATCAATACGGGCTGACTTTTCAGCACCAAACACGAACGGTTTGTTACTGTTTGAATTTGAAATATTACCTGTAAGGACACTGGCAGGGCCGGATTTAGACGGTGGGGTCCCGGGGCAAATTTGTTTGTGAGGCCCTCTTTTCTAAAAACATTTAGAGGTAACGTTCTGAAAGGTGACGAGAAAAAAAAAGGTCGCCCAAGGACTAGAGGGGCCCCTAAAATCGGGAGGCCCGGGGCATTTGCCCCCTTTGCCCCCCCCCTCAAATCCGGGCTTGGACACTGGCACATGAACAGCCTGGTGTTGCCTGAACAGGATTTTTTGTCTGAAATTTGTTATCTGAATTTAAATTATTACCTACAGACACACCTGCTAATGAAAGTGCTGGTGATGCCTGAACAGTATTGAAAGTCTTTTGTATACCCACATTGACAACAGGTTGCTTAGAATTCCTACGTTGTCTGAAAGCAATAATTTTTGACCTTACAGGACAATTAAAGAAATTAGATTTGTGATTTCCCCCACAATTTACACATTTGAAACTATTAGTGGTCTCTTTCACGGGGCAGATATCTTTCGTGTGACTAGTGTCACCACAAATCATACATTTTGCTACCATATGGCAGTTTCTAGTTCCATGACCATAGGCTTGACAATTCCGACATTGAGTAAGATTATGGATTTCTCCATGTCTCCTGAAATTTTCCCACTTTTTTCGCACGTTAAATAAAACACGTGCTTTTTCCAAACATTACAAATTATTTACTTTGGTACGATCAAAATGTACTAAGTAATTTTCCTGGTGTATTCCAGTTTGATTAATTTTGGCATTTGCCTTTCGTTTCATCAAAATTACTTGGTTGGGAGCAAAACCAAGTGATTCTGACAAACATTCTTTAATTTCCTCAATTGTTTGGTCATTTGAAAGACCTTTCAAAACAGCCTTAAACGGTCTCTCGTTTTTGGCATCAAAAGAATAAAATTTATATATCTTTTCAGTCAAATACTGTAAAAGATGTTCATGGCCATCAAGAGATTCGGCCAAAATACGAATTTCGCCTTGGCGGCCAGTTTGAAAATTAACTTTCACATCCGACAGAAACGATGAAAGCTCTGATCGAAATGCTTTCAAATTTGCTACAAATACCACGATAGGTGGAACTTTAACCTTCTTCATAACGGCTTTATGCTCAGTATGAGAAGTATGAATTTCTTGATCCCCAACGGAAGAAAGAATATCATACCTGTTAGTCGAAATTTTAGTGTCACTTGGAGGAGATGCCTCACGTTTCCTTGAAGCCGCATCAAAGCGAGCTTTTCTATTTTTTCCAGGCATAACTGGAAAACTTCACTACACTTTCACTTCACTAAAGAATTTAAGTAGAAATATCTCAAACCAAATTTACTCACTAAACACTCGTTAACGCTAAAAACAAATTTATTACTTTGCGTTTCAACAGGTAGTCTGTTGAAAGCGAAAAACAAAATTTCAATATCTCTCGGTAGTCTAAGACTTAGCCTCGAGCTGTTGGTAAAATGCGACCGTACTGTAGGACAGTTCAAGTCGATCTCACTGAAACTTACTATTTTTGTAAAATTTTTGTAAATCATAACCGAAAATCATCGGGTAGAATTCCCACATTGATTTTCGTTCCTTCTACAGTTTATCCCCCCGCAACCATTTCCCTTGCCTTTTGAACTGAACTCCGTCTCAAAGGACCACGGTAAACTTTAACCTTCACCGGCGGCGTGCTCTCATAACCCAACAAAGTGCTTCCTAATGAAGACGAAAATTGTACATAATCTCCTTAATGAACCATTTCCCTTATTGCCGGTAGCTGCCGCTGCTATCGAAGCCTATCGCGTTACGTGGAATCTCGGCTGAGTCATTTTGTTGTTACGCGGGATTAATGAATTCAGATTGATGAAGTTTGCTTTGCAGAAGAACAAAAAAATAACAAAGGCAACTCTCTACCCTAGGATCAAATAATTAATCCCAAGCCTCAATCGTTCCAGTATACAGCCTGAGCAGCCGTACCGTGATAGAAGATTAAATTACACGAAACTTTCCGATCCTATAAATAAATTATGCGTCACTTCAGCACAGCCAGCTGGCGTTATTTTTTATGAAGTATGCTTTTGTGTCAAATAACTTATCCCGGGACCTTGTCAAGCACAAAAGAGTAGAGTACGATAGATTAAAATATCCGCGTGGTTTACCTTAGGTGTTATCAATTGAAGCTGCCTAGAAAGGGCTAGCGTACTTCATCGCTTATCTTTCATTGTTTGCCGTTACAGGTAAAGTACTCTAGTCAGTTAGATTATATGAAACACATCGTAACGCCGTAAATTATTCCCAATATACAACATCGGAGTCCGAATCTTAACGATGGATTACGTAACAGAAACATTTGCTGATATCCAGGGTTTTAACAATTTGATTTTGTGGTTTTATGAATCGGGATTAATTCATAAGTTCCTGGATGTGAGTGTGTTCCGCAGTATCAGATGATATAACACGATTTCAGGGGTTTAAAAAGGAAAAAATACGCGATTGCAATTCATTTCGTCTATTTATAGTAGGCATAAGTTTTTAGGTTTTTAGGAACATGTTAGTGCATAGCGATAACAAAAAGCTAGTGCAGTCAATTCGCAGCATTGTTAAAACGTCAGAAATGCCTGACAATGGTAATTATTTTAGTCAATACTGTGTCAAAAATGTACAACTCTTACAAATATGTATTAGATACAACTTTATTAAAAAAAATAAATTACCTATAACTCATCCAAAGTACTGCTCTTTGTTAGCTGTAACTTTGTCACATCCTTCTGACAGAGCTTGAATACCGCTACTATAAAACGGTTAGTCTTTGAAGCTGTCACGAATGATGTCATTTTTCGATTTCTTTATATGAGTTAAATTGCTGATCAGTATCAGACCATGTACCATCGAACGGAACAAGTAATAATATCTTCTACGCAGCGCTCGGTCTAATCGTCGAAACTAACCTCAGAGATATGATTTTGTTTGGTTTCAACAGTTTACAATAAATAACACCGACCTTGGTCCACCAAATACACACAGCATAACCGTCGCAGTTTGTATGCGTTGAAGAAAACCCTTCCTTTTTTTGTCGCTGGAGCGGTAGTTCACAGGGAAAAATCGACGCTCAACGTCTCTAGCATCAAATAATTGAATCATTCTTAAAGCATGAAATCGCTTGAATCATTCTTAAAGCATGAAATCGCTTGCTTCACCGAAGCGTGCCGAAGTAAATTCTTTCCTCATCCTCATCTAGTATTTTCTCCAAATCAGCATCTCAGATGGTTTTCAACGCGGGCAGTCGTCAACATCAAAATTACTGTTTCTAAAGCAACGGAACCTATCTGTTGTTTGACTTAGAGCAGCATTTCCGTAAACTTTTTTTCTAACTATCGATGCGCTTCAGCCACCGTCTGGAATAAGAAAAATAAGATTTGCCGCAAATGACGCAAATTTGACACAAAGTCGGACATTTTCACACAACTTAAAGTAAATAATGCCACAATGAAGTCATTAACATGTCAAAGTGGTTTGTTTACCACATATCTCAGCTTGGGTCATCACGTTTTAGATACATCAATTTTTTGATACGTTTACAGCAGGCACCATTGACAAATAGCGAGAGCTTAGTTGCGCACCTAATCAAAAATAAAAGAAATTTTAAGAATGTAAAAAATATCAAGAGATGAAAAATGTCAAATATTTTAGAAATAACAGAAATTCATTCAATCAAAAATGGTCGATTAAATTGGTTGCCCGTTTCTTGTGGAATTGCACTATTTCAGTAAATAGTGCGATTCCACAAAAAACGGGAATCCAATTTAATCGACCATTTTGATTTGACTGTAACTTTGTATAGGTGTTTCTTTGGATAAAAGATACCATTTTGTTTAATTTTTGGAACACGACTCATTTTTGAGCAGCTATTTAAAAATGCTATTTCAGGAAGGTACTGATGATTAAAAATATTTTTAAGGCCAAAACGGTTTGTTTGATCGGTGTGACGTCTTCGGCAAAGTTGTGGATAATAATTTCGTCTATTCAGAATTTTTTTTTTCAAATTGAAACAAAAATTAAAAAGCTCAATTTGTTTGAAAATCTATTTTTTTATTAGAAGCTTCAAAAAATTACCTAAACATTGAGGACCGTCCGATCATGGAGAAATCAAGAAAAAAAAGTTATAATTTAAAAAAAAAAGTTTTTTTTTCTTTTTTTTTCCACAGGATATTTTTTTTTTTTTTTTTTTTTGATAAGACAAAACTATTATCTACAACTTTGCCAAAGACACTATGCCAATCAAACAAACCGTTTTGTCTGTAAACATATTTTTAATCTCCAATATAGCATTCTTTGGGTAATTTTTCTCATTATACCTTTTTTTCTTGATTTCGGCATTGTTTTGGTAATCTTTTATAATGTTTATGAAAAATTGATTTTTAAAAAATGAGCTCATTTGAGTAATAAGTTTTTAATTCTTTGTTTTAACTTTTTTCATTAAAAGAATTACTTTTTTAGAGTGTATATATGTTTCAAAAAGACAAAATGGTTATCTACAACTTTGCCGAAGACGTCACACCGATCAAATAAACCATTTTGGTCCTAAAAGTATTTTTAATCATAAATACCTTCCCAAAATAGCATTTTTGAATAGCTTCTCAAAATTGAGTCCTGTTCCAAAAAAATTAAACCGATAGTACAAAATGGCATCTTTTGCCCATAGAAACGTCTATGCAAAGTTTAAGTAAAATCAAAAATGACAATTAGAAAAAAATATTTAAACTGGGACATTTTCTGTGAAACTGCTCAATTTCATTTTCAATTTTTTGAAAAAGTTTATTCCTAGAAATTCATCATCCGCTCAAATTTCGTATGAGTTTTCCGCAGAAAAAGATGAAATTCCGGCATTTTCATAAGCGCAAAAAATGTCTGAAATGTTCATCTGAGCAAAGTTATCCCATAATTTTTTATGGGATGTCGCAATACTAATAAAACTTGCACCGATGCTTCTTAGGGCTAAAGATGTCGTTTTGTGCTATTAGTATTTTCCGTTCAATCACGACTAATTTGTCAAAGGGCTATGTAAAAAGGATGTCGATAAAATTGGTGATATTTTTAAAGCCAGAACAGGGGTTCGTTTGATCGGTGTAACGTCTTCGGTAAAATTGTTAATGATACAGAGCTGAGCTGAGTGACTCGTAAATAGGAACTTTGAAGACCAAATGCCTGAAAAAAGAGACATGGAAGAGACCCAAAAAAAACGGAAAAATAGAAATATATGTTTAATTTCAAATAGAAATATATGTTTAATCCTCAATTGCTACGATAAGCTCTCTTTATAGCCAATAAGTTAGCTATTAAGTTATTTGTAAGTTTACTACCCCTTTTTTGACAAGTAGGTTTAAATCCCTACGAATGATAAGTTTTAATTGCGAAAGCAAACAACTCCTAATAATTAAAATTACAAATTTCTAACAATGTTGAGAAGTCACCGTTTGTGATTGAACACACATACTCATTATTTACTAATATTCATCATAAGTACTTAAGCTACTAACTTAAGTACTTAAGCTACTACTAACCGATTGGAAAATTGGATTTTAACCCATTCCTGGTGGGTGATGCCATATGGCATCACCTGACATTTAAACTTTTTTTTTTTAAGTTTAACAGTTATACTTGAATATTGGCGCGATGAAACTATTCAGTGTGGTTAGAGAACACATCGATCTTTAACATGCAATACAGTTTGTATCAATTGTGTCTACGGGGACGGGACACGAGGCATATGAACGCTAGGCATATGGATGTTAGGCATAGTATGCTAGGCATACAGACGCGAGGCATAATGGATACGAGGCATACTGCCACAAGGCATAACGGACGCGAGGCCGAATGGACGCGAGGCCGAATGGACGCAAGGCCGAATGGACGCAAGGCCGAATGGACGCAAGGCCGAATGGACGCAAGGCCGAATGGACGCAAGGCCGAATGAATGCGAGGCCGAATGCGATGTTGTATGATCGCATGAGATCCAATTATGTAGTTCAGGTGCAAATATATTCCTAAAGAGTTTAAGTTGGGTATAATATTTTTCTTGAAATCATGCGGCGAAGACGCATAAACGAGGGCAAGGAAACGAGGCGGCACTAAGCCGCCGTGGTTTCCGCAGTCCGAGCCGGCCGCCGACCCGCCGTCGGAAGCGGCGGCCTCTCGCACCCAAACGACTGATCTACTGGTTTGCTAGGTCTACTCAAACAGAGTTTCCTTCCCTTAGTTAAGTCCGAACGAGCGGTAGCGAGTAAGGACAGCATTCGCTCGAACAGCGAGTCGGCTGAAGGCCGCGAGTGTATTGCTTTCCAAATGACACTTTGAAGCCGAATACATGTTATTGAAAAAAGGCTGTGATGATGACGATAATACCGTATTCCGGCTCACTTCCCCTTGGCCTTGTGTCCATTCGGCCTTGCGTCCATTCAGCCTCGCGTCCATTCGGCCTCGCGTCCATTCGGCCTCGCGTCCATATACCTCGTGTCCGTATGCCTGCCGTCCATTATGCCCAGCGTACTATGCCTCGCGTCCGTATGCCTCGCGTCTGTATGCTTAACGGGGTGTCATCATAAATCAGTTAGTTTTCAATAGATTTCCTTCGTAGCATGCAGGAAATTGTAATTTGATTATTCAAGTTATTGTACAATTGAAAGTTGTCAAGCTCTGATTAGTTGCCCGATGTCTGCTTTCCCTAGCACGGTCGACAGAATAATTTACCTAGTCAACCAGGAATGTACTATTCAGGATATATAAAAGCTCGCTTCCCAAACCAACCATTTTACTAGTGGATGCCCACTCTAACGGGTACCAGAGACGGTTGCGGCAGATAGAGCAATACTTTTTCTTCCCCTGGTAAAAAGTAGCCATTGTGCGGTAGCGGTAGTATCAATGGCAGGTGCATTGGCCAGCAATTCCTTAAGTGAAAAAGCGGAAAAAGCAGGGGCACTTCCTTTATCCAACACTAATAAAATAGCTCTCTGGAACAACGTGCCCCTGAAAAGATTCAAAATGACAACTGGCGTTGATTAACAACCGGGATGATCCGGCAATACTCTAACAAGCTATAATTTGGCCACATTTGGCCATTTTCAGGAAGTGCATGTTCACAATTTCAAAATAACCATAAATTAACCCCAGACGCCGTTTTGAAACTTTTCAGTGTCATGACATTATTTTCAGAGAGTTGTTTTATCAATTTTGGATAAAAGCTATTGTTATTGGTGTAATGCAAGTAATGTAACAAACAACCTTATGTCGTCCTACGTCAACCTTGCCGTCGTATACACCGGTACAACCCTTTTGTTTTTTTTGCTTTTGGAAATTTTGTCTCATTCATCTATGAACAGCTAACAATCAGTGATTAGGTATCCTTTTGCAGTTTTTATAAGAAAAAAACTGTAAAAAATTACCTTCGGGCCCTTTTTTTGTTGCAAAAGAAATTTAGTTGTTGGAAGTTTTTCTCTGTTCATTAGTTTGACCGGTCTTCCACTGCGAATTACTGTTGAGGTTTGCATGGTAGTATACACATCCGAAACTAGAACATTTTCGGGCTTAAAATGGTTTTACTGCGAACTTTTTACTAGATTTTTGAGCAGTTCAATTAGGACTGTACAGTGTGCTTGCGCAATGCTGCTTGTTTCGACCAGACTCCCGAAAATGACTGGGGAGCGACACTAAACTGATTACAGTTCTTTTTTTTTTCATTCTAGCAGCCTCGTGAATAAGCTATTTATGTGAGCTCACATACAGCTAAAGCTCACGCAAGGCAACGTAACTGTCCCGAAGGATGTCGGGGATCATAGGCTGTCGTTAGCGACAGCTTACAAGAACCAACATACATAATACATAAGGAGATGTAAAATAACAGCCCGTTTGACTTTGCATGTGTGTGGTGTCATCAGTGGCTGTCGGGCTATGTACCGAACGTACGGGGAGCACGGGCAGCTGTGCAATACAATGAGAGCCGAATTAGTTGAAAACTTGCTATAACGGATAGACAGTCATTTTCAAAACCCTGGTTTCGACACCCTTTTGAACATATTTGAGCATGCAAAACAAACGGGGAGCTTCGCACCACACACCCTCCCATCAATCTGAATTTTACAATATCCCTGTTGAATCTTCTCCAAACAAAAATAGGTCCCTAAAACCGGTCTGAGTAACATATGAAAGTTCTCTCCTGGGAATTCCAATTAGGTGATATTTTTAGGATGGTCAGAGGCCCGGGTATAGTAGAGCAAGTAAGCTTGAAACGGAAAGGTAAAACTTACACACAAGCATGGATATGAATGATAAGCGTATCACTTACTTCAAGAGTGATACTGCCAATAATATAAAGTGCGGAAAACACCTAAGGAATATCACAATATATTCAATGTTTCTGGTTGCAGTGATGGGTTTACACTTACATATCATTTTTCTTTAAGAAAAACTCAAAAAAAAAAATCAAAATTTTAGTTGTCTTGTTATAAAATTAATTTTTACCATTCTGCCAGTCTTGGTAATACCATTAGAAAATATTGTGATTTTCAAAACTAATGTCAAGTAGCTGCTCTAATGTATTTTTATATATTGCACAGCAATATTAAAAACATCGAGAATCACAGAGCCGTAAATTTTAAATTTGTCTTTCTCGAAACGATAAAAATATCATTCGGTCTTGTTTGATTTTTTTCCGATTTTTTTAATAGAATAAAATAATATAAGTTTTTCAATTTATGAAACACAGACGAAGTAAACTGAACAGAACCAACCGGTAACACGTGCGACCTTCGAAGCTTCCAACTCCCCTTATTAATGTTCTAACTCATTTAATTTAATCAACCAAATAGAAATCAACACGTTAGATAAACTTGTCAATATAAGCTGCAACATATGTTTTGTTGAAATGTCGTGTATAAAGGAGATTTATAATTGTCACCAGCTATGCGAATACTTTCTAGAGGAAAGAGTAGCATAATTTGCTTCTTAAGTGCTTTTTACAAGAAACTGGTTCTTACAAGTTGCTTGAGAGTGTACGATTAGCAGCAGGATGTGAGTAGAAGAAAAGCATTTACCATTGATAATGGATGGGAAAATTACTTTCTACTGATTGTGTGCCACCATCTTCGGGTTTTCTAAGCAAAGAATAAAAACGTTTAAAGTGTGTTTGTCAGCAATATGTAACATAAAAGGATGTCAACTCGTATACTGGACGCCACTTGAAGAAGTATAGCGTTTAAATGTGTACATCGTAATTGTGAATGTGTTTTTGGGAGTGTTATGATAAGATGACATCGTCGCTTGGATAAATGGTCGATTTGTTTACATTTTCTATCAATTAGAAGCTTTTTTGAACATGCGAATTACGCTTTAGAAAATATATTTGAACACATCAAGTGATGTTTGAACAGTTTTCCATCAGACGCTGTGAGGCTGTCATCAACGATCAATTCACCCGATTGCTGCAAATGTTGATCCATTGGCGGAGACCCAGTGAAAGCTCAAAAGCGTACGAAGCCATGTCTGCAGCACACTGTAGTAGATTTGCTTTGGCAACACCTAACAGAGGATCCGCATAGCTTGACAGTTGATTGATCGTGAATGCTAATTTGTACGTTTCAGTTTGAGTTTTAATTAGAACCTGCAAATTAAACCGTTTCTCGTAAATGCGCGCGTAATAGCTTACTCGAAAACAGAACTTACCGAGAAAAGGCACGCCACCTTGTATAGATCAGTCATCTCATCGTCGAAATAGTCCTGTACATCAACGCAGGGTCCTAGGAGATCCTCGACATCTTCGGTGGCCTGTAGAAATTTGGTCAAATTACTTCTAACTGTATCGCGAAGCAAAAAAAGCTGCTGCATTCGGCTTTCAATACAGCCATCCTGACTGCGATTGACCACCGACTGGATCAGTTCTTCCACATCGACTTCCTCCACCACGCAGTCCCGGACGGTATGGTTCAACTCCTGCACACTCGCACGCATATCCTTAGCAAATGAATTCAGAAGACCTTTGATCTGCTTCTCACTCAATTGATTTGCATAAGCCTGTGCTTGGCTGACAGTTTCCTTGATCCATGCCAGCCGCTTAGCGACTATCGCCTTCGATTCGGTACGATATTCCTCTGTAACCGAGTTGATAAGTCTGCTCAAAGCATCCTGCACAGCGGTCCCACTACCGATAGACGTTCCGTTCAACCGGGCAAGATTAATTGTAACGTTCATTATTTGTGTCCCGTAGTCGATTGTTTCGGCGTTTGTATTTTCCCGGTTTCCGAGCGAAATGGCATAGTTCGAACTGCTGCTTCCGGAGCTAGAGGCTGTAGCTTGCGTGGTGGTCGTTGTGGTTCTAGTGTAAGGCCAAATCCAATTCCACCCGAAAGCGTCGGTCCCAACAAGGAAAAAGATCAACGCCGACGATGACAGTCGTAGTGCGTAACAAGACATCACGTCAAAATTCGATTTCGGTGTAGCTTGCAAAATGTGTTATCTACGGTTTATATACGTTTCGTTTCTCATCCAACTGGACAATCTGTTTATCCAACTGGCGACCTTTGAATTACTGAACAGTACTAACCGCTTTTTCTGCTAACCAAGGGACGACACGACTGCCATTGGAAGAGAAACAACTGTTCCAGTCGTTCCGATGTGTCTATTTCAGCTTGATATTAGAGGGATTTCACACCAATTCACCCATTCACTGTTTCGGGTTTCAGTGAAACTTTGTGAGTTTAGTAACTGTTTCTCTAAAGGAGTCATGAAAGTATTTCACATTATTTAGTAAGATTTTCTGTTCATGCCATTCGTTGCATTATGACGCCATCTGACATTCTAAATTTATATTAGGAAAATGTTGAGAACAAGCTAAAGATGAACTAAAAAAGAAAACTTGCAAAACATCGTAGACGAGTTCGCGTGAAACTCCCCAAACCGGTGAAATGTCATCTAATTAGGATATCGTAAAGAAACTCCGCTGAGTGTCCAGCTCGGCTAGACCAGGCTAGGAGTAAACATTTTGTTGACACGCAATACCCTACGACAGCCGGTAGTGGTCTGTTCCAGTAGGTCCTGTGTCATGTATATGTAAATTTGGACACATTGTTCGGACATTTTCTTCAAGTATATTATACTCTCTGTCTTGCCGCCCGTACATTCACGTGCAGTCAACGGCAATCGTCTCCTAGGGTGGACCTTGACGTTTGCAACTGTCAGCATGCTATCTGTTTCAGGTTTCGGTGTGAGAACCTGCCGCATCAGCTGTTGATTTACATGAACAATTTGAAATTCATAAAGTAAGGCATAATTCGCTGTTAAATGGAGGTGAAAATAACGCTGGATGATTACCCTGAAGACTCCATCCAATTCACGACGTCACTCTATGAAACTATGTGCTATGTTGTATGTACATACATGATGATATGAGGTTTCCCATTAGCTCAGCGCTATAATTGGCGAATATGTAACATGGGCTAGAAAGTCTAGCAGTGTTACTGCTTCCTTCCACAGAAACCATACATTATCCGTGCACTAGAATCAATGCGAAATTTCCAACGCAAAGAAATGACGTGCGGCAGGATGAAAATTTAATTTACATGAACGTTCTACGAGTGCGGTCCTTTTTATGGCTTGTTCGTTTACGAACCGACGTCATCCTGATGCTCTCCTCCTGCTGATGTGTGCATAAAGCAGGCTGCAGTACATATATAAAATTGGTATGTTGACTTTTTCGTTTTCGATGCCATGTCTGGAATTTTATCTGCCATCGGGGAAATCTACGGTTAGAGAGTAACGTAGCAACGTTCTGTTCGGCATTTTATGTTTTGAAGCACCAGATCGGAGCACAAGACTCAAACTTAGTGATTTTTTTTTAAATGTGATGATTAATTAACATATCCATGTACGGGTTTTCTCAGAGTTTGAAGTTCATGGGCAGCATTATTCGAATCACTACACATTAAAATGTTTTTCTCTGAAGTGATGGAGAGTAGATTGTTCGACCATCGATTATTTCACGGGCCCGATATCCACTCTACTGCTGAAAAGTCTACAAAAGTAAAATAAATTATGTGATACCCAAGGGAACATCCTGTTGATATAGCGTCTGATGTACCATACAGTTTATTAAATGTTTTTCGTGCAGTCATCTTTTATGCACATAATATCATTTTCCCCGATTGTATGATACTTTGTCGGACAACATGAAACTATAAAATGGTAATCATTCTAGCTTGTCAATCAATCTCGAAAAGCTCGGCATCGGCCCCCTGCTCCACTGTTTTCAGTCGAACTGATCGGACAGTGTGTAGTAGTGATTATCGATGGAGTCGTCTCGACATCTTTCTCCATTCACTTCGCCATCCCGCAAGGTAGCCATCTCGTGCCATTGATATTTCTTATATTAACGACGTTTATTTCTGGTAATCAATTGTTTTTCGCCGACGGTATAAAGCTCTTCACAAAAGATAAGGCTCTGTCAGATGAGTGAATAAACATTTATGACGCTCTTAATCAGTATTGATTATTTTTAAACAAGTTTTGTGTAATTTTCTCAGCTTTATTCTTAGATCATGTACACTTACAGGAACAATACCACAACTACGGAAGTACACGTAGCAAAAATGTCCATTGCTTCAGAATTGGTGATTTCTGGATATCAATAATCTTTTGTCTAATTGCATTTTGAGAACCTTGAACTTAAACAAGTTCTATGGTAAAAGCGTATCTTGTACAACTATACTATGGTAACCTATGTTTTTGTGTTAACTAATTCACGATGCAAGTTTCCAATTGAGAATCAGGAACTAGAATTAGACGAGAGTCATATTAGATGCAAACTTGCCTACGTTTTGCTATCGCACTGGCTTGGGTATTGAAAACCGAAGGTCTGGATGTTATTCTGTTCGATGATATTCAATTGCTGTCCATTTTCGGATAGTAAAATTAAATAACAGTATTCATGATATCGTATTTGGATAGCCTAGAAATAAAAATCGAATTTCTAGCATTCGTTGCGCTTCCGAATACGGTTAGAAGTTCAGCCATCGATGACTATTCTCTTCTCCCTTGCTGCACCATTGATAATTTATGTGCGAAATTTTGTACTGCAATTTCCGCCCTGCTCAGTTGGTACCTCTACTATCGCTGCTGTTCGATCAAGAATAACGAAATTTTGCCCCCTAGAAGTTTAACATTACCTTACGGATTGGAGTTCACATCCTTGACCTCTCTCTCCCCCCTCCATATGCGGCGAGGAATGTGACTGTTTGGATTTCCTTGCAACCGTACCGGGACGATAAGGATCGGCCAATGGCCGGTTCCGAAAGCAAAATCGCTCGCTGTTGGTGGCGTGTCGTTACACAATAAATATACAGTGAATAAAAAGATGGGAAATTTGATATTTCTTTTTATTAGCACATTCGGGAAAAAAGCAGTTAAAACTACTGGTATTCAAATTAGCTGTTAATTCACTTTATTTCTATTTAGTTGATTTTCTTCAGCACCCACAACACAATCATCGACGTAACGTTCGACCGGGGAAACAATTCATCATTAGGAAATTCACGAGTTCAAGGAAACTTTTCGGTGTTGAAAGATGGTCCCATGGTCAGAAACGGGTAACGACTACAAAAATTCTACTCCCTTACAAACGCAATGACCCTGATAGGGGAGTTAAACACAAACTAATGTATTATCACGGTCATTTTTTGTTCTTGCCTTGCATGAGCCACGATGCTTATGGTATAATCTTGTACGTTTTACTTTGTGGATTTTAGTTTAAGGATTCAATTAGTCGTTGGGAATAGTAGTTTGATTTGCTATCGGGCAGCTAAATCGTGAAGTCGTAAATCATAGTAATGAAAGAATGTACTTTGATTTCTTTGTCAAGTATTGCTTTTCCACATAGCGATGATTTAGACAACAGTTTCCCAAACATTCTATCAGGGGAGACACTTGCTTCCGAGCATTTCTTGTTATTGTAAATTTGTTTAATAGAACTCTTGAACATAATTAGAGCCAATTTTTTAAAGATGATGAAAAGAAACTGCAACAGCAGCAAATATTGTTGAGAAATTCAATGTTGAGTAGGCTGTCCCAAAAAAAATCGATGTTGAAAGATAATGTTATTTATAGCATATTTGTAGAACATTTCGACTTTCTAAAAAATCGTTTTCAGGTTGCCCAAACGTGATTTATGAAAAAATGGCTTGTTCAAGCTACAAACCCACTCTTCTGCATTTTTTTCAAATCTGTTCGATTCCTTAGTTTTTCCATATATTTTTTTATTTTTGTGGGATTATTTTTGAATATTTTGCTTGGTTTGGTTCAGCATCACATTCAATTATTTGACTTACAGAGCCCATTGAACATTACAAAAAAGTGAATTTTTCTTATAATTTTCAGATGAAACCTTTCAAAACACATTTAAAATTTTTTTTTGATCAAGATCTCAAATTTTTATTGCGAAGCAGGATTCAAGACGAAAATTTACATTAAAAAAGATCTTTGATATCATATCGGGGGGCTGAGTTCTTGGCGTTTTTACATGTGATGGAAAACTATGCATTTTCTCAAAAATGACACTAACGCTCAATATCTCCATTGCACAGTGTTTTGTTTTGCCGTTTGTGCATATAATTTCCTAAATAGTGATTCAAATGTTGATTATAGCCATAAGGTATGTTCGGAAAAGTTTCAGGATATTCAAAAATGCATCTTTTAATGTAAAAAGATGGGTGATTAATCCACCAATGAGTGAGATAAAAAAATTAATTTTTAATCAGAATAAGGTGTCTTCGACAAAGTTTTAGGTTATCTGAAAACAAGAAACTTTACCGAAGACGTTATGTTACTATCTCTTACATATAACGAGCAATATTGAGTTTTCTATTAGAAGGCACTAAAATCACAATTTTCGTTCTAACTTTTTTCGTGGATTTTTCCGAATTTTTAAACCTTCTACTAAGTTATCAGACATCTAAATTTGCATTTGTTTTCTTAACATTGTTATTTTTTATCTCCAAAAATAAAACAGTTATTTAACATATTTGTTAAAATGCATAGTTTTCCATCACATAGAAAAATGCCAATATCTCAGTTCCCCGATAAGATATCAAGTATCTTTTTTCATGTAAATTTTCGTCGCAAATCCCGCTTTGCAATGAGAATTTTAGTTCCTGATCAAAAAAAATTTTTAAATGTGTTTTGAAGGGTTTTATCTAAAAATTATTAGAAAAAATTTATTTTTTATGATGTTTAATGAGCTCTGAGAGTCAAAAAACTGAATGCAATGCTGAACTGAACCATGCAAAATATTCAAAAACAACCCCACAAAAATAAAAAAATATATGGAAAAATTTAGGAATCGAACAGAATTGAAAAAAGTGCAAAAGAGTAAGTTTGTAGCTTGAAAAAGTCATTTTTTCATAAATCACGTTTGGGCAACCTAAAAACAAATTTTCGAAAAGTCGAAATGTTCTACAAAAATGCTATAAATAACATTATCTTTCAATTTAGGGCTGACCACCTTGACTTTTTCAACATCGATTTTTTTGGGACACCCTAATGTTGAGTTGTTTGTCAGATATTCAATCAGCGCATCGCAGCGCGTTATGGTCTTCAGAAGAGTTCTTCCCTGGAAAATTTCTTACAAGTATCATGTGTTGATATATTTTATAAGAGCCAACCGGACATCTCTAGAGAATAAGTTTCGAAAAAGTGGGTATAGAACCGCAGTGCAATTCCACAAAAAACGGGCAACCAATTTAATCGACCATTTTTGATTTGGCTGGAACTTTGTATAGACGCTTCTATGGGCAAAAGATGCCATTTTGTGCTATTAGTTAAATTTTTTGAAATACAACTCATTTTTGAGAAGCTATGTTAAAATGCTATTTTGAGAAAGTGTTGATGATTACAAATATTTTTAGAGCCAAAACGGTTAGTTATATCGGTGTGACGTCTTCGGCAAAACTGTCTATAGTAATTTTGTCTCTCAAAAAAAATTTTTTTTTCGAAATAAAGTTAGAAGGAAAATTAAAAGTTTATGAGCTAAAAAAAAACTAATCTTATTAAACTTTATTGTTTTTATAAAAACTACAAAAGATTACCTAAATATTTAGAAATTATCATAGACAAATCAAGAAAAAAAAGTCATAAATTTTTGGAAAACAAAATTATTCTTTTTGGTTGGTTTGCTATCCAATAGAGGTTTGTTTGGCATAGTGTCCTAGGCAAAGTTTGAAAAGATCATTTTGTCCTTCAAAAAAAAAAAAAAAAAAAAAAAAAAAAAAAAAAAAATATATATATATATATATATATATATATATATATATATATATATATATATATATATATATATATATATATATATATATATATATACCCTGTAAAAAAATCTTATGCAGTTTTCAAAAAATTTTTTTTTAAATGATTTTTTTGAGATGATAAATTTTAAATTCTCCTTCTAACTTTCTCTTCGTGGTCTCCGTGGTTCTGTGGTTAGCGATGTCGGTCGGCTAGCTCTCCCACACGGTTGTGATATCGGGTTCGATTCCCGGTCGAGTCGAGGATCTTTTCGAGCTGGAAATTTTCTCGACTCAGCACTGGGGCACGGTGTATCGTTGTTACTTATCCTACACATGCAAAATGTGCCAAAAAACAATATCGATAACGAATTCTCTCGACTGATCTAGTTGATCGAGACCGCTATTAACCCCAAGGCTAAGCGTGCGATATTGTTTAACTTCTTTTCAAAAACAATTTTTTTTGTAGAGTGTATATTTTTTTCGGAAAAAACAAAATTATTATCTGCAACTATGCCGAAGACGTCACACAGGTCAAACAAACAGTTTTGGCTCGGAAACTATTTATAATTATCAATACCTTTCCAAAACAGCATTTTGAATAGTTTTTTAAAAATGAGTCGTTCTTCACAAAATTAAACCAATAGTATAAAATGGCATCTTTTGCCCATGGAAACGTCTGCAAAGTTTCAGACGAATCAAAAATGGCAATAACAAATAAATAATAAAACTGTGACATTGTTTGTGGAACTGCTCTTATGCAAACATAAAAAATATGTACTTTTTTATACCAACCACGCACACGTGTACCAAGCACCAGCAGCATCTTTACTGTTGGTTTCAACCGGTTTCAAATCGTAAAATTCAATACTCTATATTTATTTGTTAGACAAACTATACACACTTGTGCGTGGCCCCAAACAACTTTTTATCGTTTACTGGTTTGATTAGGTTTTAATATAACTTTTTCATTTCTTTCAAGTATATTCCCGCATATTTGTGCGTGGCCCCAACTGTCTTCACTACCTTAGGTTGTTTAAGAAGGTGCTGCTTCATGATCGCCCTGTATTTTTCGATGGGGCGGAGCTCCGGAGTGTTGGGAGGGTTGAACATTTTCGGCACGTAGTGGCATGAGTAGTTGCATGAGGCCAAATCCGGCTAGAAGATTGTTGGGACGTTGTGGGCCTTCAGGAAAGAAAGCAGCCGCTTCTGGAGGCACTCTTTCATGTACACCTGTCCGTTCAACGTGTCCTGGGTCACGAAAGGTGCACTCCGCTTCCCGCACGTGCAGATGGCTTGCCAAACCAGAAATTTCTTCGCAAATTTGGACATCTTCTGAGTGCGGACATGCTCCGGAACGCTGAACTTATCCTTGGCCGTGAAAAACAGGTTGCCGGGGATCTGTTTGAAGTCGGCCTTCACATATGTTTCGTCGTCCATGATGCAGCATTCAACTTTCGTCAGCATGTTGAGGTACAACTTCCTGGCACGGGTTTTGGCGGACTTGTTCTGCTTCTCGTCGCGATTAGGGGCCTTTTGTACCTTGGACGTTCGAAGCCCAGCCTTAGATTTGGCCTTCTGGACAAAACTTCGGCTTAGGTGCAGCTTCTTAGCCACATCCCGAACGGAGGCGTTCGGGTTTCGGTTGAAGGCCCCAACTACGCGGTTGTGATTTTTGGTGTTGTACGAAATACTTTTTCAATTCTGGGCTTCCGATCGGTGGTCAATCGTTCCTCGAACCGCTTAATCACTCGCGACACCGTGGTTTTAGCGATGGAACGATGCGAGAGATCCTTGTTCTCGTGATGAATGCGCAAGATTTTATCACGCACGAGCTGTTCTTTCGACTCCATTTCCGCGAGTTTTGATCACAGGACTTTAAAACATGCAGGATGTAAATAATGCACTATGAACTAAATCCACCCAAATTTTCATTAAATTCTACCCAACGGTTAAAAAGTTAAAAGAGCAATTTCATGGTGTGGCAATCTCATCGTGGACACCCTTTACATACAGCAATTCTGGGACAAAAAAATTATATATATATATATATATATATATATATATATATATATATATATATATATATATATATATATATATATATATATATATATATATATATATATATATATATATATATATATATATATAATTATATATTTTTCAAATGCTTCAATTTTGCTCAAAATTGCAGAGATTGGTCACCCGTCAAAAATAAGAGACGCTCCAAATCGCTTGCTCGCAGCAAAATTCTTCAGTACTTTTAGTTCTTGAAGATAAACATCTTTTTCTTATACTGTATCCTCCTTTTTACACCCATAAAGGTACATAACCACACGTTTTTCTGAAGGCCTAATCAATAACGTTTAAAAACAAAATATTATACACTTAAAAGTTTTTCTATTATCATGGTATAAAAAAGTTCTTAGACTTCACTTTTTGCATTTTTGCATTTTTTATCTTCATATTTCTCTATCTCAGGTATAGTACCGGCTACGGTTCTGAAATTTAGAACCTTTCTGAAGTGTCCATTTTCTAAAAAAAAGTGTAGGAAAATGGATTCATTATCCAAAAATTCTGATACCCATGGAATCCGTGCGTACCACCTGCGCAGTTGATGAACCTATCTACGAGAGGGGTTATTCCGTAGTGCCGTAGATGTTCACTATGAGAAGTGCTTTAAATGAACAATACTTGGAAATTTAATGGGTGATGTTGCCTGTTACTGGAAGCCACCCTCATAAAGCAATAAAAAAATCATTATGAAGTTTTTAAATTGTATCCGAATCTATTGAATACACAATACAAGCATTTCACTGAGGTATATCACACATCATTCAATATCATTCTATTGTATGTGGGTTTAAGTTGGTCTCGAATCAAGAAGTTGAACAATTTTGTGGTCTGAAATAATTGTGTACGGCCCCAACAGCATTCTAATTGTTTGTTGGTCTAAGCCGGTACCAAATATAAATGAGCCATCAGCTGGCGGCTGTACGGAATAAACTAGAAATAGTTAAATAGACACGTATAGGAATTGAATGTATGACTACATAAGCACCTATCAAGATGAATCCTGATCCAACGTAGTCGTGTATGACTACATAAGCACTTATCAAGATGAATCCTGATCCAACGTCAAAAAATTGTTATGTCAGTCCGAACTCTGTAACCGCAAGATTACAGAGTCCGCCTTGATAAGCGGGTGTAGTCATTGGTTCGAATCTTAGTAGGTATCAAACCATTCGATACCAAAGGACATGGGTTTGTTCTAGGTTTATTGAGTGCTTATGTACTGGAGTAAGAATATATATTTGAATGAAGAATGATAGTTTAACTTGCACAACTTGCTACATAAAACAATGCGTCATCAAGGTAATTGGATTTCTAGTTATTGATACTTTCCTTCTTCTCCTCTTTCTCCACAGGGAAGAACCTATACAACAATGAACACGTAGCAATAAAAATGGAGCCAATGAAATCAAAAGCACCACAACTGCACTTAGAGTATAGGTTTTACAAATTACTAGGATCCCATGGTAAGTGATTCGCTCCTAGCTTATGTTTGATATTGTTTTATCCTTTTGTTGGTGCACTTTTTTGTATCTTCGTGTCTATAGTTGCGCTGCAATTACACGTCCTTTGTTTCGCGATTGTTTAAAAAAGTCGACATTTATAAAACACCCGGTTCAGCTATTAATGATGCAGTTGCCCAATGCGACAGCTGCGTAGTTTTGCTTTTTTCGCAATTGGCTTAGTTGTAAATTTGTAAGTGTTACAGTTGCTGCTTAATTTACGAAACGCGATTTAGAAATGTTCCAGCAACGAAACCGTGAGCCACGCGCCGGGTATGTTTTTCTGTGTGTGTTTATCTCTTTCACTCTTCCCCCGTTACAGATACACAGTCTCCTCCCGAGGGGATACCCCGTGTGTATCACCTAGGTACGTGTGGTGGCCGTTACAATGCAATGGTACTAGAACTGTTGGGACCATCGTTAGAAGATCTTTTTACGTTATGTGGAAGGAAATTTTCACTCAAGACTGTACTGATGATAGCTAAGCAACTAGTAAGTCACGGGTCGGCAAACACCCTGTACTTTTTACGCTCTCTATTGTTTTTTTTTTCTTCTTTTCTCTCACTTTCTGTCTCTCTCTTACATCAACTTGTGTTTGTTATCTGTTTTGCGTTATTTTATTTCTGGTTTGTGTTTCTGTTAACTGTTTTCTGTTGTACTTGGAACTGTGCTATTAACTTTTGCGTACGTTCTGTAGCTGTTACTTGTTACCTATTTCTTGATTTCACCGTTCATGATTTGCTTGGACTCATTTCTTGTAAATATATTTCCATTTATCATTGTTTCATCGTAGTGGTTGTTAAACCAGCCAAACCAAGCCCATTACGTTCATTTTTGTTCTAGTGTCGTGTGAGTGTGAATTGCATATTTTACTGGTAGATGCCGCTTTGATCTGTTGAAGGGAAACTCAACTTTTGTTTTTGTTTTAATTTGTTTAGTTGCTTTCTTTTTACGTTTTTCTCTCTGCTATCGTAGAGTGACGCTTTGAAACGTTCAGAAGTGTTTGTTCAAAAGTAGGAACGTTTTGTTGAGTTTTTTCTTTGTATGCCTAACCCAGTAGTAAAGTTTCAAAACGGATACTAATCGTTTCTAGAAAACATGTTTGACTTTTCCAAATGGCAGCATCAAGTCTGCTGCCATCAATAAGCGATACACGACTAAATGTTTGTGAGTTTCGTACTGAACTGAGCTTTCCCGTGTTCAATCAGCACCCCAAAAATGCTAGACTGTCATGCGTGTGTGTAGCGTCAAAGACTACTTTCGCTAGTCGGACCATATTAATATGCATTTATCACTATTTCTTTACCTTAGTGCTAATAAAAGCTATGTGCAAGCCTGCCATTCTGACAAGAGCTGGCGCTGGCAGTGCTCTGCCCAGCGTTGGCTGCTCGTAGAAAGCGATGATCAATCAACAATTGAAGTAGTAAACCAATCCGTTTTCTGTTTCTTTCTTTAGGATAATCCAATTGAAAATATTGCCAGATACCATTCCGTGTAGATAATCAAACATCTTTTATTAATTTTCTTTGTTTTGTTTTCTCTTCAGTTTTTAACCTATAAGCAGATCTTCTACTATCCAAAAAACACACATCTTTCGCTTGATTAAATCCTTATTAGCTAAAAGAAGCTGTTCTGTTTTCATTTACCTTTATTCTTTATTTCGAAAGCGTTAAAATCAAATACCAGAAAATGTTCCATCGAAGTAAAAACAACCTTAGTTTGTAAGCCGACCCGTACTTAATAGTCACAGCGCAAGTTGGAGGATGTTACCTCATGCGGACGAATCGAATGATATTGAAACTAAATTGTTATCATTTTTCCTTCTTCTCACAGTAAGCCCGCAAACAGCCGAGCAGAAAGTCCTTGAAAAATTGTCCTTGAGTACACAGTTGGCCGGCTATTTCGCTCTTTCTGCCGCCACATACAAATATCATGCGTCCCTTCCCAGGTTGAACAGACGAACGAGGCTTTCCTTCTGCCGGTCAGCACGTTTCCCCGTGCCGGGCTATTTCCCTCTCGTCCTACTCCTATCGACTTCCGATGGTGCAGGATCTCACACTCAGCCCGATACCGGGTGGCATCACGTGAATAATCGTTTCCGTTTCCGTTCGTACTTTCAAAGCATTGGCTGAACACGTAACTACGGCAGTCTTGCCAGTTTATCGGAAAATTTAACGCGTTTTTCATAAAAAAAAACAACAAAATTGCCCCAATGAAACCTCCCAGTTTTGTGTGTCATACTTAGTTCTAAATTATTCTCACTCTTTCCTTTTCTCGACTTTTAACACATAAAAAAAACTAATGTCAATTGCCAACTCGCAAACTCCCCAGCAGAAGGTATACCGGAGGTATACTACTTCGGTCCCTGTGGCAAATACAATGCACTAGTTATGGAATTACTCGGTCCTTCACTAGAAGATCTGTTTGATCTGTGCGGCCGGCGATTCTCGCTGAAGACAGTACTCATGATAGCAATACAATTAGTAAGTAGTTTAATTTCTCTTTCACACACTCTCTTCTTTATTCTTCCCCTTTTCACCCTAACATTTACTCTCTGTACTACTTTTTTATTAACATTTTTCTCTCACTTCTACTTTTACCACCAATATATCGTAAACATACTCTCACTTTTTACTGCATTCTTTCACATTATACTATTCTATGAACACCGATTTTGTACTTGAATGCGCTGTAATCGCTCGTAACATTCGTCTGTTGATTTTTGTACGTACTCTACAGTATCACAAGGTTAAACCCCTTATCTAGGTTCACCGGTATTCCTATAACATTTTATTCTCTCCGTCTAAGTGTATTTTTATTTTAATTTTTTTTAAGACTCTTTCACGGTAGTCGTCGATAAATACGTCAACTGTATTTTTCTTTTCTCTATCATTTTCAATGTCTACACTTTAGATTGGTGTCCACTGGCAAGGGAATGGTTTTTCGCTACTTCATTGTTGATTTGGCTTTCAGTTGTCTCTGTCAGTAATGTGTGCAATCAACGCAAAATTGTTTACAGTTTCAGTTTAGTTTGGCTTTCCACTATCGTTTATGGCGAAATCCGAAAATTTGGCTTGAATTCTGTGAATGTGTATGTACATTTTATTTTTTATTCTGTAAATATGTAATTTGCGACTTTTTCGTTCATTTTGATATGCCACATTTCTAAACGAGAAGAAAATGTAATCTTTCAATTTCAGCGGGGGAGGTTAGTGAACTTTCCTCGTCCCTATGTAAGTGTCATTACCATTGCAACGTTGAAATAAATAAATAAATAAAATTTGTATCAGCAGTTATCTGACGAAGGTACTCTTCATTTAAATGAGGATTCATACCGTCTCATAGCCGCGTTTTACTGAATCAGAGATTGAGCTATACTCCTCGTCTATGGCTTTTATCATAGAAATCATGGATTAAAAGCAATATAAGTGATGGGATTTCACAAAGCAACAAGGGTAGAACGTCTCCTGTGAATTGAGCTTTACATTGTACACTATGAAACATTGTGTTATTTTAGTAAACCGCAAAACACCAAACTTGTGGACAATCGATATTTTCTAAATCGTTTTATTGTTAAGTGTAAAATATGAGCTGATTTTCCACGAAAATAATCAACTATTTACCACTTGCGTTCAATTCGACATGTAAACCGTGCATTGAAAAATCAAAATAGTAGATGCTGTGGAACTTTTTCAGCCATTTTTAAAAAACCCAATCTTAAAGGAAAAATGCCGAAAGTTTATGCCTCGGAAAAGATAATAGTACATTTTTGTGATGAAAATTTTAGAATGTAATTCTGAACAAAAGATAGTTTATTTTTTTAAAGTACATATTTTTAAGTTCGGGTATTAATAAATCTTTGGTTTCGGTGATGGCCAAGCAAATCATTAAA
Source organism: Wyeomyia smithii (assembly GCF_029784165.1). Taxonomy (NCBI): domain Eukaryota; kingdom Metazoa; phylum Arthropoda; class Insecta; order Diptera; family Culicidae; genus Wyeomyia; species Wyeomyia smithii. The sequence continues at coordinate 251,277,437 of NC_073696.1, forward strand.
ATTAACATCATCCAGGACTGCTGGTGACCCTAATATTTGAAATTGAGTTTTCATGCATAGGTTCATGGACAGGCAATTGCCAAAGGATGAAGAAATAAATTTTTCACTAAAACAAGAAAATGATTGTGGATAATTAATGTATATTTGTGATGTCTGTACTTGGTGACGCACTGAAAAAAGTTAAGAGTATTGTAGAGACCGTAGAACTTCGACAGCCTGTCTTATATCAATGTCGGTTGGGCAATACATTCGATTGTGGTTATTCAATTTGATAATATAAAGCGGAAAATTTTATTCCCCTTTCTCTTTCAACTCAATTTTGTTTTAATGACTGGTGACTTAATTATAAATATCTTGTATTAGGTGTTAAAGGTCTTAAAGTGTTGTTGGCCACTTTAAGTTGTTTTGCTAAAACTAGAAGACATAAACATGGCTTCCGAAATTACGTCTGAAGTTGATCTGCGGACTCCGGACATCTCTAATTCCGAGATATTTGGGCGATATTTGGTTATTTTATGCAGATTTCCGAAATTAGCAACCATGTACTTCAAAATAGCTTCTGATGTTTATTTACGGCCTTTCATTTTCTGCTGTTTTCAAAAAACCGGAAGTCACCATCCTGAGAATGACGCCTGCAGTTGATTTTCAGTCAGTTTTTCCGAGTCACTATCCTGAAATGGTGTCTAGGGTCAATTTTTGGGTACTTGGTATCATCCCTATTGGATAACATTTGGCCTTGTTTTCAGTTTTGATTGGTCAAAATTTGAATTCAAAACAATTTCGATGGGCGCATAGCTAATTTTTCAATCGATTACTGTAATCAAAGAGAAAATTCGTTGAAAAATGACTGAGTTTTAGCCATTTGAAGACCACAAAAAGATCAAAATAATGGTGGCAGTGGTCCGCAAAAAAAATATGAGAGTGACGCCTTCGATGTTGTCGGTTTTTCAATTTGCGCCCCTATATTGTTGCCGTAAGACGTAAATCTACGTCAAAAACAACATTAGCTTTGTGAGGAAACTACTACGGTTTTCTTCTGGTAGTTGCAAAGGTTTAATTTTTTTATTCCTAGAGATTCCTGCGAAACAATCGATTTGAACGAACTGGAAAATGCTCACCAAGGTTCGAATAGCTTAAATCAACACGAACTTTGTATACTTTTACTGATGTGAGTCGTACGGTCTAATATTTTTTCCAGAATAATTAAAAACCTATTATATATTTATATTTATTTTTCCATCAGTGAAATCAAGAATTATAAAGATAAGACGAGGGGAGCTCGTATCGCAGCCTCTAGGTAACAGAGTTCGCTTTGACAAGCGATTGGTCATGAGTTCGAATATTAGAAAAACTAAGACCGTTCAGTGTCAGAGAGGTACTTTTGGGCATGGGTTTATTTTCAGGCTCTTCTTCCCTCACACTAAAATTTCACTCACACACAGTTGCATGAATACACACCTCTCCAGGGTAACTAAAGAGGCTCGGCAGAGTCGAGCAGAAGGGTAAAAGTATAAAAATCCGTTACACTGATCACGGTGACAATGAACCTTACTTTCCGTTAGATATCTTTAGAGATGCAGCAGTAAACTCGGTCTCGGGCAACGAGGATTGTAATACACTAAAGTCACTTTTTACGCGGGGGATACGTGCCGCGTAGGAAGGAACAGCGTAAAAAAACCGCGTAAATTCCGGAATCCGCGTAAAAACGCATAAATTCCGGAATTTGCGTAAAGAAAACCGTGTAAATTCCGGAATCCGCGTAAGAAAAAAAAAACGCGTAAATTCCGGAATCCGCGTAAAAAACGCGTAAATTCCGGAATCCGCGTGAAAAAAAACGCGTGAACTCCGGAATTCGCGTAAATCAAATATACGACCATAAAGACGTGGTCGGTGCCGTTATCGATCTACACAAAACGGAAGCTACTGAATTGTTGTACATTGAAGACGGGAAATCATCCCATCTAGCCATTCCAACTAGATCACGGAGGAGCAACTACGAAATGTGCGGTAGTTCAAGCTCATGACAAATCAAGGAAATATTCAAGAAAAATTGTTTTGACCCAGAAGCGATTTTTTTAAACGGTTTGTTGGCACTAAAATAATGGAAGAACACTTCAGCTGTGATCAAGAATTACCATCACAATTTATTCAGTAACGAAACGTGGTTGAGCTGTTAGCTGCAACATAACATTGAATCCGCCAACTCTATACTTACGTATAAAAGGTTATTGGACGATAATTATTGACGTAGGACCAAGGTTGCATATTCAATTTTTAGCTGCCAACTCCATTCAATTGGTCGCGTGCCGATAATTTGCTCCACAAGTACAATTGTTAAATGTGATGTACGACAAAGTTGCAGTCCTTAAGTAATGCTACAAGTTTGTCAAAAAAAGCAATGCTCTAACTCTTATGCCTAAAGTGTGAGAGCCCATATTCAGTTGGGTATTCAGCCAATATTCGCGGTGAATATCACCGCATTGTCATACATTGTTTCACAAAATTACATTTGTGGAACAAGCTATCGGCACGCGGCGATAAAACACCCAAAAATTGAATATGCAACCTTGAATAGGACAACGTCTTTGTTCTCTATACTGGGGGTACATTCTGTATAATTGAAAAAGAATCCGGCGAATGTTTGGTTAGAATTCAAACAATAATATAAGTATAACCACATGCTGGATTTAAAAATTTATTAAAATATCAATGAGAACCGATTTTTCGAATATCGTTTAGCGGTAGGGCTCAATAGTTTCGTCTTCTTGAAAAGAGTCCCTATGAAAAATTTCAGCACAATCGGACTTCAGGAACAGGTGCCTTAAAGCGGTTAAAGTTTTAACACTTAGACCGACGAAAAAAATACACAGATTTATGGAATTTTCCATATCGATTTTTTCATGTCTAATATCTTACAAATAGATGAAACGTCGAGATGGTGTTATCTAAAAAAAATTAAAAAAAAACATCTTTTCTGAGAATTTTTTGAGTTGGGGCCACGGGGAACGTATAAGAAAAAAATGACTGAAATTCCGATTGGCGGTAGGGCTCAAAAGTTTCATTTTAGAAACTTTTGAGATGCGGGAGTTTTCAAGCTCCAAATTTTTTAAGTCCCAGAAAGTCGATTTTTCTTCATTTTTTTAGATAACACCAGAAGTCGACGTTTTATGCATTTCCAAGACATTTGGCATCGAAACTTTATATTTCAGAATCAACAATTTCATGAAACCTGTACATTTTTTCGTCGGTTAAATAGTTGAAACTTTGACAGCTTTGATTGAGGCACGTGTTTCCCAAGTCCGATTGAGCTGAAATGTTGCATGGGAACTTTTTTCTAGAAGACGAAACTTCTGAACCGGGCCGCTAAACGATATTCGAAGGTCATATTTTTCCCATACCTTCATTGGCATCCTAATCAATATGTTGTTGAACAGACTTTAGTTATTGTTACTACTTCATTGTTCGGTAAATAAAATTAATGACAAGTTTCAAGGTCGATTTTTCACGAACAAATGAACCAATCTCATGCAAAAACGCTTAGCACAGACCGTGAGTAAACACCAACCATCTACTGTGTTATCCTCTGTATAAGGGTCAAAAAACATTGATCCTTCCGTCCCAACAGGTCAAGTGGCCATGAGCGTAGACTAATTTGATGTCTCGAAGGTAAAGTTTTTCCGAAAGGTTCGTGACAATCTTTTTCTTTAACCACTGATGTCTTGAAGGAAAACATGCTTTTACGAACAACAGTAACTGGTAACTCACTTTCTGCCAGTACAACGGTACACATGCTTTCTGGAAAGGTCAATACTGCTGCTGATGGGGAATAACAGTTCATCTCAAGATGATAGTTGAACGCTTCTGTAACTAAATAAATGTAACTGTACGAAAATTGAAAAGTAATTAGTCAAGTGAAGTGAAATATCTAGAGAGTGAGCTTATTGTTGTGATTGAGAATTGATTGAATGATTTTTGTTTAATATATCTTTACGTGTGTTTTCAAAAGTAGATGGTTTAAATTTTTTTCCAGAAGTTTATTCCAAATTTTTCGTAGCTTATTCTTCCTGGTTGCAATATTTGTAAGTGAATCAACAGTCCAAACTTTCTTTTAAGGAGGATATACTCAAACATTTCACAATTTATTGCACTATGATTTTATATACTTTTTTTCTGCTGTGTTGAAGATGTCATTTTGTGATACAGTGATCACCTGATTTTATAATCCCCCTAATGCTGTTTGGGGTGATAAAATAGGGAAAGTGATAAAATCGGGAATTTTGTTATAATGACTAGGTACTAGAGTTTGAGCTGTCTGCTAGCTTTCAAATAAATTCTAGTCCGATTTTTTTTAGTTTTTGTTTGTTATTATTATAACCTATTGAAGTTTAATCATTGGAACCTTCTAACCATACTGTTACACAGTACATGAACAACATGACGTTTCGCAACTACATTGTACCGCAAATGTATTACAGTAAACTGAAACCGACCTAATGCGCCGCAATTTCCACGCCGAACCGGATAGCGTTGTGACAAGTTCTATTTTCGGGTAGACCGCGTTTCCCTCTCCCGCTGTGCTGTCCCCGTCCGTTCCTGTGTGTGGCGCGGCATCATAGGCCTGTAGTAAACGCCGATGATTTGAAGTTTACCATATAAGTGCTTCCGTCCCGGACCGCGTGTGTGAGTCAGCCGTTGCTGCCCCGTCGAAGGTTGATGTGACGAGGAGGGATTACGAATACTTCACTAGCTCCTGACTGACTGAGGTGGATGATGGCAGCAATTAATGTAAATTTGAAGAAATTTATTCATGAACCCGCGCGCTGCTGATATTGCCCTCGCCGTCGCAGCAGCAGCCACTAGAAGTGCCAATAACGCCGTCGAGAGAGACACTTGAGCGATTGTACGATGCTTGTCCGTTAAACGGTTTATTGGTAGGCGTGCACTGTATGTGTGTATCTTTATTTTTTATTTTTTCAAGGCAAATAGCGAAAAAACCGGCTCTGGTTTAGCCTGTAGTGTAACAGCTGCGACGATGCACTTGATCTATATATTGTTATGCGAAAATCGATCCTTGGGCACGGAGGTCTCCGGCGCGGTTGCACAAACTGAATGATGATGGCATACCAACAGTCGCACCCCATGCCGTCTGCCTGGCTGGTACACACCTCCATCACCGCATACACTATGTCGTCCTTCGCTGGGCAAACAGTAATGCGGTTTGAACTACTTTTAGCTGTGGAATCGTTCGCGATTTCTACTGCGATGATGGGTTTGTTCAACATTCCAAAGGAGTGACGGAAGGAGAAAACGTGCTTCATTTGTTTGAAAAACAAACATCGAATTTTGGCGTTATATTAGTTAGCAGATAGCAGCATCACATCTTTGATAAGGATCTACTAGGATGGATCTGCAGCTTTCCTAGCAATTCTCAATTGGAAAATTGTCTATTGTCACATTGTTTTTAGAGCGCTGACAAGTGTACTTTCTGCTAAGTATAGAATTGGCGGATTCAATTGAAATATGCAATTGTTTATCAAGTGGTTATCTGTGTCGTCGTTTCCTTCAAGCGGGATGAATCTTATCACAGAAAACACAACAATTGGCTGCAGTGATTTGTTTCAATGAAATAAGTAGGTGTGCTTAGCTTTCTGGTGGGCCTTGAACTTGCCCTCGTTGGTCTTCGCCACAAAGATTTGCGACGGGTTAAGTGAAGTTTTATACTCTTTCCGATGATGCAATCGTATTTATGTTTGGAATTGTCAAAATTCTGGTTGTTATGGAAGAGATTCAAAGTTTGTTAAATAACGTTTTCTTCATATTGCGTTTGAATCCGTACCGTCCGAAAAAAATCCGTGCAGTTGATATGCTCGAGTATACAAAACAATTGCGAAGTTTACATTAACACTAACAGTCTTGATTGATGGTTAAAAAAAATCGAAGAAATCAAAAACAATAGAATATTTTGTACAGTAAATTGAGCTAACATGAAAACTCTAGCAGCTCGAGTTCGCCAAAGAACAATTAAAAGAATAACACAATATCCACGGCAAAGAAATACTGCAAAAAAATGTTAGAAAGGCTTTTCGCTCGGTAATGAACAATTTTAAACAATTATTTTAAATTAGTCTTTCAGTGGTGAAGCTTTCAACTTCAAGATGCACAACAAAAAATTGTTGTTCTATAAAAATAACCACGAGTTGCATATCTGCCCAGGAAAACTATCGAAATCTATCGCTTCCTGGTACGATTGGTAGCCAAGTAAAATAATGGTCATGTAAAAAAGCTTTTAAGTTTCTCAATTATCTTTTGAATAATTTTAAAAAGAATTTCTGACGCGGAACTCGTCTTACTTTAGTAGGGTGGCGTCTGGCGTACTATATGGAAAGTGTAACAAAAATGTGACATCTTGAAATGCATATCATGTTACTACTGCTGAACGCCAATGTCTCAATTGAAAGGTGAAGGTCACCCCAAACTTGAGGTATAATAATTGGTTTGCGTTTTCAATAGTAAATTGATGAAAAGTTGAGTTGAAAATTAATGATTTTGGTTTAGTTTCACAGCATTCAACCAGTAACCAGCTCGCTTTCAAAGCTGAGAACATGATGGTATAGTGTAGAATTGTACTTGCCATGTGCCGTTTCGATTGCATGCGATGTTACTTTCACTAAACAGATCTCGAACACTAATGTCTTAATCGATTGGTGTAGTTTTCCCTAAACTATTGGCATATCTTTCGAATTGAAAACCAGTGGAAAATAACTCAAAATCAATTGAAGAAGCAGCGGCCAACCAATCACAAACTTTCTGTTCCTGATGGTTATTTTCGAGCTATCTTCCGATTGGCTCCGCCATTATTTCAAGTTCTCGCAGTTTGTCGCAATACAAATGGACGAGAAATAAATCTCATTTCGTGTTAGCTACCAGGAAAAACTGGACGATGGACTTTTCACTAACGTAACAATATAACACGTATCGTATTTCGGTTTGGAAGGAAGACAACCAAATTGTATGGTGTCGAATGAAAGCAGATACCAAGAGTGCGACTGCAGCGTGTTGCATATTGTCGATGTGCGACTGGGGGAAAATTATGTTCGTGCTGACGTTAACTGGTAGAAAAGCTTTTCTATTTGAAATCGGATTAGTTTCTGTACATGTACAGTATTTGGTTATGTACAGTATCTTCACACTACTGCGCATCAGCAGCGGCTTCTAATCACAGTTGCAGTTGGATGAAAATCACTAAGTTCTTCCAAATGCACGTAAAAGCAGAATCGCGCCAAATAATCTATGGTCGAATATCGAACATTTTTTATTTGAATGAAACTTTGCACACGAATTGGGTTTAGCAAACAGAGCATTTTTCACAGATGGAGTCATTTTTCAGACCCATGAGTTATTGTCTAAAAGGGCTTATGCATTTTGACATGGGTTTTATTCAAAGCATTGTAGCTCAGAAACCTATGATTGTATAGAAAACTGTCTAAGAATGAGTTGTAGGGCTTTAATAATGCCTCATAAAAAATATACACCGAAAAAAAAAATTTTTTTTGACTAGAAAAATTGAAAATAAACACTAAATTTCAACTTAAAAAAGAGTTGATTGTTTCCTATTTTTTTTTTTCAAAAGAAACTTAAAGTTATTACGCACCTTTAAAAAATAGTAGGAGGGTGGTATCAAGGACACGACCGCATGACGTAGGACTAAGGTATTTTCTATTTTTTTTATTTGACAGAAACAGTAAATACGAATCTATTCGGTACAGTAAAGTCGCTTTGTACGCGGGGATACGTGTCGCGTAAAAAAACCGCGTAAATTCCGGAATCCGCGTAAAAAAAAACGCGTAAATTCCGGAGTCCGCGTAAAAAAACGCGTAAATTCCGGAATTCGCGTAAAAAAAACCATCGTTAATTTTGCATTCCGAGTGAAGGGAAACCAAAATCCGGGCAAAAAAAATACCGCGTAAATTTCGGAATCCGCGTAAAAAACCGCGTAAATTCCGGAATCCGCGTAATAAAAACCGCGTAAATTCTGGAATCCGCGTAAAAAAACCGCATAAATTCCGGAATCCGCGTAAAAAGCGACCTTAGTGTATTTGAGACCAGAACGATTCACTGCACCACTGTCGAAAAATGAACACCAAAAAAAATATTTGCAAGGCTTTCCCCGCTATCAGCAACATTTTGTAAAAGGGAAAATTCAACTAGCCACTTCAATTACAACACTTTGAGGCACCAAAAGGTGCCAGTTGCCGATGATTTTTGTACGGTTTTAGAATGAAAATGAAGGGGTGAAATGTTCGGATGGTACCTTTTATATCAAGGTCAGTTAGTTGGAAAGAGGGAAAGTTAAGAAGAAAATGAAATGGTAAGGAAAGTAAAAAAGCATCGGTAACAGAAAGAACCATGAGTAAAACAACAACAACAACAAATCGTTTACAAAGTCAGATCGGTTGTATCCGTTAGTGTCGGCTGTGCTTGAAAATAAAGTGGTAGTGAAGTGATTGGCTTCTCGGTATGATTTAGACAATCGATGTTATTTACCAAATGTTCAATAGTGTATCTCAAACAATTGCGATGCCAAAACCTCGATTACCTGATTATAAATGACTGAAATATACGCGCTTAAAACCTGACCACTTTTCCCTGGTTTTCCGTGGTTGAATTACTAGATTTTCAAATTCAAGTACCTAACTTCCAAATAGACGTAGTTCTCGTCAAAAGTCTAGGATGGAGAAATAAAAATCAATTTTTTTATAAAAGATTAAATTTGTTTTAAAAATTCTAATTTCAACATTTTTTAAATTTTTTGTGTTATAATGATTTTAAAAGATTCAGGCAGTCATTTACAATCAAAAAGCTAGGGTGTATGAGCTACATATAAGAAAAATCACTTTTCTTTTTTCTAGTTCTCCTTTCATCATGATTTTGGTGATGAATTTTTGTATATTTTTTTGGAATTCACAAAAATTTACATTCTCATTTTAATCCACAACGCACAGTTTATGAGTGATACTTTGTCAATGTAAATGATGTTTGAACAAATCGTGAAAATTTATTTGGGTACTAGCTGACCCGGTAAACTTTGTCCCTCCCTATTTTTTATCTAATTAGTTTTAAACATTTAAAGTTGATTCCACAGGCTGTTTTCCAGAAACCGGAATTGGTCATCTTAAAATTCAAAATGGTGGCGTTAATGTTAGGCTTCTGTGGATCATCTAGATTACGGAAATACCCTTATGCTTTGTACTGTTTTCCAGAGAGCGAAAGTCGCCATCTGAGAGTTTAAAATGGCATGTGGAGTCAATTTCTAGCCTCTAGGAATTATTCTGGCTCCGAAAATATACATACTGGGTGGTACAGGTCGGACTCGATTCGCAGAATAGTTTTTTTCTGTGTTTGGTCCAATTTCTATTTTGAAATTTTTTCTTTTCCATCGCTTCCGGAATATTTGTTACCATTTCTATCCCTTCCGGCATGTTTGGTCTGATTATTTTTTTTTTACCTCTCAAAACTTCACCTTTTTTCACTCCCATGGAAATAACTTCTGGCTACGCCACTGCATCACACAAGAAAAATGACAAAAAAACAACTGTTTTACGATTGATTGCAAATTTGAATATTTTGTTTTGTGATTCGATTATCCAGAGTAAAAATTTTTGTATTCGGTCATTTTGGGCTCTTTTCCAGAAACCGGAAGTCATCATCTTGGATTTCAACATGACCTTTCGGCATTATTCTGTATCCATTCCATTGGTTAATATATGTCTCCGGCATGGTGTTTTGACCAATTAAACTACGGCGGACGGTGGTACTGTTCCACAATCTACATCGTATCACATTCCACTGCCGATTTATCAAAATCATTTTCACTCACTCTAACTCGTACGGAAAACAACGAGATATCGCATAAGTGCCAGTGATGTGTGCGAATAAACTTTCAAATATTGTTCCAGTCCACAACGGAAGCAACATTTTGTTGTTTTTCTGCATCTGCTTCTGGCTGTCCAACTATCGATAAATTATCAATAGCGATCTTAGCCGATATTCCCCATCCCTAACGGGAGCTTTCCCTTCCAGAGTAGTGAGGGATATCAAACTACCATAGAAATATTTCCTAAAACATCCACATGCTAAACTTGATTCCACTTGTCTGATGAGTTTTCGAGTTATGCAGAAACTTGTGTTTAATTTATATTGGAGCCATCCCTTGCAGAGGAAAGAGAGTTCTCAAACTATCATAAGAACCTTCCCCGGCTCCAAAAATCCCTGCATTCTAACGCCGATCGGTTCATTCACTCCCAAGTCTACATGGATCAGACAGACAGAACTCCATTTTTATATGTATATATAGATTGGAACCCTTGCTATTAACGCATTGCATTTTAACGTTCAAAAGGTGCCATAGAATATATCATTGAGAGAAAAAAACACTATTGGTGGTGCCCCACTAAGTGTGTTCGCAATGCATGCAGATGACAGTACACTCGAATAACGGACTTGACTAGTTAGTTAGTTAGTGTTGTATTTGCGCGTCGTGCAATGTCAGAAGACTGTCAACGGAAAGAGGCATTAGCAGCGTCGTATAACGAAACACTTCTACCTCAAGCGTAGTCTAAGGCTAATGACATACTGAGGCGTCAAAGGAAGCGAAGCGTTGAGCGTTTGAGAAGCGGAATAAACAGAAGCGTTGGGTGAAGCTTCCTATGACACACTGGAGCGAGCGTCGCCAATGCGTTGTATTGTCATATTCCTAGATTTCAGTAGCGGTTTTGTTTGAAGGAAATATGAATTCGTCCAATGGAGATTTTTTTGCTTCTTCAAGCACGGTAAATTACGTTTTTAGTAAACATAGAGATTTTTTTATGAAATAAAATAATATTACTGAAGTGAGTTGCGCTACAGACGTAGTAAAAAATATAAGAAATTATTCTGAATTTTAAACCCGTTGACCCCGAGCAACATTCAACTAGTTTACAATATCTATTAGGATTTAAAAAACCCATGTGAGCACAGCTAGTTACTCAGCGGCTTGCATTTTCGCGACCAAAGAAGTTCAGCATGCTAGATTCCTGACCATTCGAATCAATACTCAACATCAATCAAAAATACCAGTGTTGTTTTTCCGTCGGCCTGAAAACTTTTCCCGATAGTATTTTCTATCCAACTTTTTTTCTTTTTTAAGATTTAATACCAAAATAAAGCAAATATAAAGCACCTGGCGATATCAGGTTTAGTCTGAACATGGTATTACTACACTAACATTTTCGAAACATTTTGACATTTTCTAAACGAAAATGTATTTTATTTGCTCTTTTTCAATTACCAAACCAAAACAAAGCAAATATAAAGCACTGAATATGGTAGTACCGCGTACGTATACGCGCGTCAAAACACTACTCGTTCTGTTTCGCCGCCTCTACCGACGCGTCTTTGCCGCTCCAGTATGACCGTTTTGAGCGTTTCATATAGACGTTCGAAGAAGTAGCTCAGACGCCTTTACGACGCTTTTTGCTTAGCTTCGTTTGACGCCTCAGTATGTCAGTAGCCTAACACGCGGGAAAGACACAAGAGTTGGTATGTATGTAGTAGGAACGGGCAAAGAAAGCACAGAGACCGCAGGAGGCTAATATGATAATAGAGTTGTTTCAAAATAAACTGAAGCGTGTCCTTCGGGGTATGGTTTTGTATAGGTATTACGGGTAATGAATGTTGTGGAGGTAGTACACATAGGGAATGCTTGTCTCGGGATGAGAGAAAAAAATCATCAGGAAAGAAAAGGTGTCTGTAACGAGAGCATTTAATTGCCATTCCAGTGGGGCCCCTTTACACCTGATAACAATTTTTAGATAAATGTTACAAGCAAAATTTTGAACGAATATAGAAAAAAAACTAACATGAATTTGGTGTGAAATATTTTCAGCATTTCAAAAAAATTATATAAGAGCGAAAAAATCTACAGAAACTGTCACGATGGTAAAGAATGGGAGACCGAAAGTAAAAATTGCCGTTCTCAGGTTCAGGAAACATTTTCAAAGAATAATCATTCTAATATTCTTAAATCCGGGCGATAACATACAAATGTTTGATTAAAAAAGAAGTTGAATATAAAAAGTTTATGAAACTGAAGTAGTTTTGTAAAAAAGAATAGAATACAACCTATTTGTCGTGGAAAACAAATCCAGTAAAAAATCATTCCATAATCAAATGCTCAACCATTCGAGTCTAGAATCAGTTACAGTCTTAAATAAACGGAACGTTGTTGTTTTGTGCGGCTGTATGCTAAATGCCTCAACCAAACATGATAAAAAATTTCCCACTAACAAATGTGCCTTTGTTACAAAATTTGAAGGTCACAAATTTATGGAGAAATAACGAAGATTTATGTACTTTTACAAATCGATTGAACTTTTTCTCTGTCATTTATTACCATAACAAAAACCCGCGTTTGTTTACCCTCGAATCGAGATGAAATGTTCAGTTTTCAACCCACGGCGCTAACTCTTCTTTTGTTTACATTTCCGCTTCTGATTACGAGGAGGAAATCTCACACATTCGTGATAATTAATATTGATTCGACCCGGCTCAGCCCGTGTCGTCACATGAGTTTACGCACGTCAGCAACAAACGGAGAATATTTTACGTCTTGATTTCATCAACGTTCAGCAAATTATATTGTAACATTAAACTGAAAAGTTATGCTGCTACACACACACAGCATGACGGCGGCAATGTGCTCTTGCGAAAGTTAACTCTACGGAAGCTCATTCATTATCTACTAAGCATACTTTATTGCTATGGGGCACGTGCTCTCTCGAGCCCACGCGCAAAATCGAAATTCACAAAGCATCTTGGGTATTGGCAATATAGAGCCGACTAGAGCGCTGCATTCACCTTTATTGACCTTCTCGTCACATCTCTGCCCGAAAATTTTTGTCCGTTTATTTTTTTTGTTTACATAACTTTGTGATACTGTGTGTGCTTGCCTATTTCTTTCGCTCTCATCATATCATAGTCAATTTCCCCACACTAAGCGAGAGACCTCTCATAACCACCTTCTTCCCTCCCCCCTAGCATATTATTGCATGTTGTTACAATATAATTAAATTGATTGACCCAAATTTCGCAGCAACACTAATTGATCGTTTTTTTCTTTCCTTCCTCGTTTGTGTTTCTTCTTCCAAAAATGTTTCTCTTCCGCAGCTCCATAGGATCGAGTATGTGCATAGCCGTCACTTAATTTATAGAGATGTAAAACCAGAGAATTTTCTTATCGGTAGAAGTTCAAATAAACGTGATAAAATTATACATATAATAGGTGAGTAATTGAACGTTTTGCTATACACTTAATTTTCAGGCATTTTCCTTAAAAACTGGTCCAGCAACCCTCTTCTCCGTCTATCATTTTAAAGTTCCGCTCGGCTTGGACCGATTTGATCGGTGTGGGAAAAGTATTCCACACAATCCACACTGTTCACACTGCCATGCCGTAACGGAAGGAGTGCGCATGTGTCAGTAAAATCGTACCATAGATACGTAAATAAATATGCTTCACTTCACAGTGACGTTCCCCTTCGGTTTGTTATTCTTTGACGTACGGTGTTATGTTCTCATTTACCGGCACGCCGTCGCTGCTCCGGGGGCGTGTGTGTGACCAGAGAAGAGAGCGAGAGCCTCTCTTCCAGCTTCTATTTTTAGAATACACTCGCGGTCGCTACGACTCTGCCGAACGTATGTGTACATGCGGTTGCTTGTGGAACGGGCTGAAAATGAATGAAAGCAAACTCTCTTCTGACAGAAAGTACCCAGTGCTCAGCAGTGGAAATCGAAACCGTTGCCGATTCGTTCGTTTTCATCACTGCAAGAAGAGCCGTCCGTTTATAAGACGCTTCTGGCGCTCGTTTTCCGCATGTCCCTTTGGCGCAGCGGATAGCGCGTTGGACTTCTAATCCAAAGGTCGTGGGTTCGATCCCCACAAGGGATGCAAAGGAGATTTTTTTTTACGTTATCATACTTTTTTCGGTTGTTTGCGAGCGCTATGAGCGGACCCTAGACACAGTCGATTGTACTTCAGATGAACTGTTGGAAAATCCAGTTATGATTATTTTTCTGTAATAAAATATAGTGTTTAACATCGGACTTTTCCAGTTTTAATCAGAGAATTGGTTTTTGTGTACAATATATTCAAATATTAGTCCGGAAGTAGACACTGGGCACTCTTAAAGAAGGTGCAATTTTATTCTTGTTTTTTCCATGAATGATGAAAAAATATTCAAAATAAACCAACTGCAAACCAAAAGCATTTACTCAGTTATGGTCAACTAAGAGTAGTTTTTCTAGTTACTTTTACTGTGTCGATAGTGAAATCTTTTTAAAATTTATTCTCTAGCTAAGGTTACTTAGTAATTACAAAAATATCTACTCAATTATGCACCCACCCGCCGGTAGGCAGTCAAAACCGGTATGGCAACGATTTCTTTTCGTTAAATTGATTCGCAAACAATAACAACAACCTTCCGGCGCCGTGTCTGTGTGCATAATAATTTTCCTCAAAAGCAAAAGAGTATCTTTCCCAGCGCAGTAAGTGGAGGAATCTGGCTTGTTGCTGGCTAGCTTGTTTATGCCTTCCAAACCAAGTCAAAATAGAAAAACAAACAGTGATAGTCGTAGACAGAGGGTTTTATTTTTAGCCCGGCGCGTATTTCTACGGCGGCCAGTTTTAGGACCAAATTGATTGCTTCGTCTTCTTGGTTTGGCTGTCATCGGTCTGCTTTACACTGTTATTTGTTTACTCAAGCACAACTAACCAGTTATTTCATCTGTGGTGTAGCAGCCAGGCAGGCTAGTGGCTGCGTTGTGGCAGGGTTTGCTGAACCGGCGAAAAACTGGCTGATATTATTTTCGAATAGGCTTAACTCGGTTTGTTTACCGTTTTACTTTTCGCCTGCTATTTTCAGATTTTGGTCTCGCCAAAGAGTATATTGACTTAGATACGAATAAACACATACCATATCGAGAACATAAGTCGCTAACGGGCACGGCGCGGTACATGTCGATCAACACGCATATGGGCAAGGAGCAGTCCAGGCGTGACGACCTGGAAGCGCTCGGTCACATGTTTATGTATTTCTTAAGAGGTTCACTGCCATGGCAAGGTCTGAAAGCCGATACACTCAAAGAGCGATACCAAAAAATTGGTGATACGAAACGGGCGACACCGATCGATGTAAGTACTACTCTACTTTTGTAGCCCAAGTTTGCTAACTTTTCTTCCTTTCGTTTACAACAGGTGCTGTGCGAGGGACACCCTGAGGAATTTGCAAAATACCTGCGTTACGTGCGGCGGCTAGACTTTTTCGAAACACCTGATTACGATCACTTACGGAGATTATTTCAAGATTTATTCTATTTTAAAGGTTATGTAGACGACGGTGAATTCGATTGGACCGGCAAGACGATGGTGAGTGTCGTTTAGTGTGTGAATCCTTTCACTTTTTGTTCTGGTTCAGTTTAAATTTTCAAGCACAAATCTTAGCCCCTGTTGAAACGAGAACAGCAACTGATTCAAGAGTCCAGATTCTGAGTTGTCTGTCTGTCCCGAAACGCAGACGTCGAAATCAAGATACGAAGCACAAAATTATGAAGCACAATCTGTGAAACTTATATTTTATATTGATATTACATGTTTGAATAGAATTGTTCAGGGATTATTATATTATTCATGGTATTGTTTTCCTTCCGTTTCAATTAGCCGGTAAATTTCTACGTCATGCGACAGTTGCGAAACGCTCCACCGTCTCATATTGCAAAGACAAAATCAGCGAAGGTGATAATGTAGTAATTTTTGCCGTTCCTTAAAACTGACTTGAATCCTGCTAGTGATATCACTGTACATTCATGGAGCTCCAGGGCCATTTTTCACAACTTCACTCATCAAAAAATCATCGTTTACAGTTGAATTGGGTTCAAATTGGTTCATGTTAGTTAGAGAACACACACCCATCACTTAGTATTTGGTTAGTAAGTGCTTGTCAGTTGGTATTCGTTTTGATTTTGTAAAACGAAACATTCCGGGATCACAGACAGTACATTATTTTTTAGGTTTACACTAACCTTGTGTCTGTATTGACAAGTAGTATGTAAGCTTCCTACATCAAAGTAAATCGGTGTTGTCACGTGATTTGGTGAATCCGCAACAAGAGTAGAAATTCAAGATCATTTCAGATCGAAAAAGTTGTGAAAATAAAATAAGCGACAAAGTAGCCAAAACTTGATTCCAACTGCTACCAAAACAATTTCTTCGTCGAGCTTTAATTCGCAACATGTGACCAAAGGAAAAGATTTTTCCGACACGCGACAGCTTGTAGTAATTGGATTCGGCTACCATTTGGCTGTTTATCCCTGTTTTCTTGTTTACTTTACTGCGTCTCGGAAACGGTATGATTCCAATGCAAGTATGTATATTGAGCCTCCATGCCGAGGAATTTTGTCTGGCTTCCCGTTCGGCATGTGTTCGATAAATGTTTTTACCTTACCTAATATACATTCGCCGCTGCTAAATTCGTGATACATAAAAAATTTCCGGTGACCTAGAAAGGGCGGAAGCGGGCGTACGTACGAGAACGCAGCAGCAGGAATCCTGAGCAGGTACATTCACCTGCTCCGAAATGCCGTAATTGTTTTCGGATTAGCAAGTATTGTGGTACAGCGACGCACACAGTCGCTATCAACAACAGCCCGGGAGAGGGGTGGAAAATTTGATGCTAAATCGATTTTTTCCAAGTGGGTCGTCTAATGTGGTGTGCCTCTCGTTTGTTCGTTCGCTAGATTAGCTTGCTAATTTGTATAGGTGCTGCTAGGCATCATTTTCGTCCAAAAACTTAGACGATCGATGATTAGCCTTAATTAAATCAGTCAAAATTAACCTATTTCCATTTTTTTTTACTCCGCTTCTCACCCACAGTCAACCCCAGTTGGATCGTTGCAGACCGGCCATGAAGTAGTTGTATCACCAAACAGAGAAAGACACACACCTGTAAATAAGGTACTTAAATCAAATTACTGCTGTTCATGTTGTACTATTCTATAGCAACAGCAATATAAGCAGCGGGTATTCTAACACCAAATCACATTTTTAATGAAACATTTGTCATACTGAAAAAATAAAATCCTTCCAAAGTCCATGTCCCGTTTTTTTCAATCTGGATTCATTTGAAATTATTAGCACTGGTAACTAAAAAATCAACACACACACAACTGGTCAGTGTCTTTCAGCACTTGTGTTTTTTCTTAAATGTCATTATTTGCAAACGTCATTTTTCCTGAATGTTGTGTGTGTGAGAATCATTCCTCCCAGCATTTGTGGATAACTTCTCAAACTCATCGTTACGTAAATGTGAACTAACTTTCAACATTTACTACGACATGAAACGATTCGACAGACAATCATTACAGTAGGATACGCCTATTTTTGTTCATACAACCGTTTGACACTCATTGATTATTGGTACCCCGCTTACCTTGCCTTACAGGATGGGGATTTTTTTAGCTACTATGACGAAGAGCTACTGAACGACGAAACATTACAGATTATCGAAGAGGTTGGTAACAAGTCGCAGATGTCGAACCCCCTTCGCAGGCTAGATTTCCTACTGGTTTGATGCTAGAAGTAAAATCGCTTCCGAATGTTTTACAGATTTCATTGATGGAGACTGTGTTGCAAAATTGTATGAAAAATGATTATTTTTTATATTCATGTAGGTAAATGGTTAACAAACCGTTGACCAGAGGAAAATGAAACAACAGGATCTCCAATTTACCAAAAGCCTCTCTAGAAGCAACTTCTCGAACTGCGCTTAAGTCATGGATTATTACTTCAAACAAATCCCAACCCGTGCATCGTAAAATCAAAGTTTTAATTTTCTGTGACATTTTCACAACAATTCGAAAAAAAATAGTCTGGGGAAACTTTTTACTTTGGAAGGAAATTAGAAACATAAGTTAAAACAAAATTTGATGTATGACGAAGATTTTATGTTGGGGATGAATTACATAGATGAATTGCAATCATCTGTATCTCGTTGCATAGATATAATGTAAACCAACTTTGTAATACGTTAGATATTTTGAAAACTACACTACTAAGCAGTGAAAATGAATAATAAACCTTAGTTGTTGAATTTCTACGTACACTGACCAATATTATGTGTTCTAGTTTTCCGAATTTGATGTTTTAAGGTTAAGCAAACAATGGAAAGCTATTGACAATGCCAATTTATTAACTTGCTTTGAAAATTTGCTTGAAACTAATGTCTAGAAGGGAAACGAATTTTTGAAAATTGTAACTTTTTGTGAATCCCATTAAAGTTTCTTGTGCTTCTGTTCGCGACATAACTTAACTAAAACTCAATGATTGTTCAAGCACCTGAAAGGGAAAAAAGGACCAATCTAACCTTCAGTGCTAGTGCCTATTTTATTCAAGGATATGTCATTAAATTTTTCATCAAACACTGGGAATTTTCATACGTATCAATTGCTCCATATATCAAATAATGTCAGGTGGATGAAATATGGTATGTAAGAGTGAATTTTGGAGTTTCCAAATTATTTCAGTACAAAATCACAAAACTATGTATTTTTATAAAAATTCAAACAACAAAACCGTTCTTCAAATTTTAAGCTCTACATTTTTGCGGTAAGATCTCCTGAATTCATACGCGATAAAATATTAATTCTAGCATGCAAACATTTTGAGAAAAACCAGTTTCAATTCACCAAAGTACGTATTTTCATGAAAACCTAATTTTTCCAGTCTCCCACGGTAGGTTTCAACTTAGCTCTTCAATTTTCAAGCTCTATATTTTTAGAGTGACGTCTCCTGAATCCAAAGATGATGAAAGATTTATTCTAGCATGCACAGATTTGGAGAAAATCAAGTTTTCATAAGAACTCGTACTTCAGTGAATTCAAACTCGTTTTTCACAACTATTCCCCTTGAATAAAATTGCTAGTTTTCCCAAATCGGCCGTTCCAGTGTTAGGAACGAGCATTTTCAAAAAACAAGTTCCGTCCCGGGTCTTTACGGGTTGAAGATTTAAAACTTAAGAACTGATCACTTGAGAAATTTTAATATATTTATTTTATTATTTTTTTTCAAAGCTTGTTCATTCGGGGCTTATTTTACCCCAGAAATACTACAAGTTTTATACAACTTTACTTTTGACATGATTTTGATTCAATAAAGTAGATATTAATATATTAAAAAAACAGTTCTTTCCAAAAAAAAAAAAAAAACAGTTATATTTGTTTCTGATGAAATTCTACAGTAGATCTATATACTAACATGGATTTTACGATGCACGCTCAATTTTTCATGAGAAGTTGTCAATCCCATTTTTTTATAAAATTTAAACTAAAATTATCCTGTTTGTGTTTAAGTTTCGTCGAGCCGTTGAGAGCATTAAGTGGTAGCAAATCGACATTTTTTTCTCCGGAAAAAATCAATTATTGAAAACCCTCGAATGCACTGATTCATTGCAGGAAAGGTTTCAAAACACGATGAGCATTAAAACAGAAAAAACGGAGTTATTAAGAAACTTGCACAAATTTCAATGGTAAAACATGAACCATATTTGTAATGTAACCAATACGAACGAATGATTTTTCTTTGTCGTTCACCTTATTCTCATGTCGACGATGGCATGTATAGTTTTATATAACATTCGGTATGCGACTTACACATACTTCAGTACACAGGCGCTCTATTGCCGAGTTTGCTTATTGTGCACGAAGGATGTTGATAAGGTGCCGAGCAGTCTGTATTTTATTCCTTACACTTATTCTTCCTACAGCCTATTTTAACAGCCGTCACACGACATTTGTCATAGGCAAGAAAAAGGAGGAAATGTCATCGGTAAATTCGGGTTGTTACCAAAACGCTCTGTTTGTGTAGGCTGACGCAACGTTTGCATAAAAAACAGCTTTTTCGTTTCCTTTTGTGATGCTTTTTTGCCAATACGTTCTCGATGTGATTACCCGTCTGCTAGTGCGGCTGAGTATCATTAACAAACAGCAATAGAAAAAGTCTTCTTTCCCGAGCCGAAACTAGAACCTACGACGACTGGCTTGTTTGATCAGTATCGTACCTCGAGATCAGTTGGGAAGGAGTGATGGGAAAAAATGACAACTTGGGAAAAAATGACAAATGTTGAGGGCAGAGATAGTGAATGTGTCTGTAATATTCAGCACTGAAAACATCGTTTTCTGGTTAGATCCAAAGTGGCCACCAAGTTACCCTCCGGATGAGGACTGAAGCCCCGTTTTTTTCTCGAAATAATGTCTGATGGATCAACAAGGAAAACTTTTTTTGACCGAAATATGGCCTTCCGGAAGATCGT
The DNA here is from genome assembly GCF_029784165.1 of Wyeomyia smithii. Taxonomy (NCBI): domain Eukaryota; kingdom Metazoa; phylum Arthropoda; class Insecta; order Diptera; family Culicidae; genus Wyeomyia; species Wyeomyia smithii. The sequence continues at coordinate 251,297,833 of NC_073696.1, forward strand.
GCTAACCTCACGTATCGCTTCTCCGACATTCGTGTCGCGTGGCCAGCCCACTGTGGCCTGCCAGCTTGATGACTGGTACCCCATCTCGTGGTTCGTGCGTCTGCGCCACACTCCATTTTCCAGTTTTCTGTAAAGTATTGAACGCGCCTCATTCAACTACCAACACTTATGGCTGTAGAGTACCACCGAGAGAATCAGCGTCCTGTAGAGTGCAAATTTCGTGCGAGCATGCATGCTGCGGGATCTCAGCTGGTTACGTAACCCGTGATAGAGGTCCTGTTTGTAGCTGCTATTCGTCGCTTCACTTCGTGGTTAACGTCGTTGTCACACGGTACGAGAGTACCAAGGTACACAAATTCATCGACTACTTCATAGGTACTCCCTATATCACATCTATCACAATCTCAGTACCAAGACTCGACGAGCTTCCACGCTCTCCACACTATGTACTTTTTCAGGTAGAGTTGATGGTAAGTCCAATTCGCGCAACTTCTATCTTGAAAGGCACGAATGCCTCTTCCACTGCTCTGTGGTTTATACCAATGATATCAATATCATCCGCAAACCCAAGGAGAATATGAGACTTTGAAATAATAGTACCGCTCCTTCAAACGCCTGCACCCTCCAAGGCAATGTTGAACAACAGGTTCGAGAGGTCTAACATCAGGAACGGGTCGAAAATTACGCCCGCTATTCTGACGCATGATAAAAAATCGTCAAGAGTGGCACGAATTAGTTCAATCAGTTTCGTTGGGAAACCGTGTTCAAGCATAATCTGCATAATCGTTGCGCTTAACGCAATCGTATACCGGCTTGAAGTCTATGAACAGATGATGAATCTGAAAGTTTACTTCTGTGAACTTGCCAAGGATTTGACGCAAGGTAAACATTTGGTCGTTAGTGGTTGATGCCTTTCCCGGACGCCTTACTGGTACTCTCCGACAAAGGCTTTCTGCAACGGCCCCAGTCTATTAAACTGGATGCGGAGGAAAGTTTTATATGCAGAATTCGGTAGTGTTATGCCTTGATAATTACTGCAATCTAGTCGGTGGCCCTTTTATAAACTGAGCAAAAGAGTCCATTAAGTCCGCTGGTAGTTTGTCTTCAGTCCAAACTTTCAAGATGAGCCGATGGATTGCACGCCACAGCTGCTCACTCCTGGCTTTGAAAAGTTCGGTTGGAAGGCCTCTAGAAACTTCTCGAGTCGTGCATGGAGAAGCCTGAAAACCCACATGATGGCCACCTTGAATCATATTTTCGTCAAAAAACATTTGTCTTGTAGTTGATTGCCCTAAAAAAATTAGAAAAAAACAGGGACCTTCAGGAATCGCTTTGAAAAACTAACGTTTTTATACAACAATAATAGCCTGGGGGACTAATGCGCGCTCTCGATCAACTAGAATTAGTTGAGAGAATTCGTTATCGATATTGTTTGTTGATATGATATTGTTGTAGGATAAAAGTACAACGATACACCGTGCCCCAGTGCGGAGTCGAGAAATTTACAACTCGAAAAGATCCTCGACCTGATCGGGAATCGAACCCGATGTCACAACCGTGTGAGAGAGCTAGCCGACCGACATCGCTAACCACCGAACCACGGAGACCACCCTTTTTACCCTTTTTTAACCTTTTTATACGGTAGTTCCATATCTGCCGGAGAGCCACCTGCCGAAAAATACAAATTACTTATAGGTGCAACACTCAATGCACTAGTAACAAAAATTGAAAAAAAAAAACATGTCAAAGAAATCATACTTCTCAGGCCCCGAGGGAGACAACCCAATATGCCAGTCCGTAATATCTTGGCCCAGCAGCAGAACATATTCAATATGCTGCTTACCTATGGCGATGGAAAACCATCAAACAACAAATCAGTGCTTTTCATGCAAAACATTCTAGCTTAAGTTAGATTTAGTTTCAGCTCGTAGTCGGCAGCGAGGATAAAAAATTTGCTTTTAGTTATTAAGATACTTTAGAAAGTAAGCTACCAGATATAATTGGCGCCGTTAAACATTGAATTGTATTTGTGCCGTGTCAAATAAACTATAGATGAGGAAAAAAAAAAGAAATCATACCAACTATGTTTCTAGACTTCAAAGGCGCATTTGATAATGCATCCCATAATTCAATGAAAGGTGTTATGATATAAAACGCTACTTCGACATAACTATCGTTGAAACGTTACAAAAAAAAAAAGAAATCACTTGGAATCATGGAAGCTCAACAGTCACAGTACGGACTGCAAAAGGATGTCCACAGGATGGGGTTTACTCAACCCTGCTGGTCATTAGTGGTTGATAAACTGTTGAACGACTATTCCAAATGACTGAGCCAAGACACACTTAATGGGACCCCGGAGGGCCTAGTATTAAACCAGGCTCAATATTTTTTTACACGGATGGTTCCAGACTGAACAATAAAGTTGAAGCTGTAGTGTACCTATCAATACCGATGCGATGGGAGAATGGCCAACTGTATTTTAAGCAGAATCACAGGCAATATATGGAATGCACCATACTTTGTTGTAGGTATATTTTCCAGTACTCAAGCTACTTTAAAATCACTGAAGTTGGTTTTCTATTCTTTAAAATTGGTTTGGAATTGTATTCTATTGCTATAACAGGCAGCTAGCAAAAAAAGCTGATCTGTTAGCGAGAAATGGACCAATGCAACCATTCATAGAATCAGAACTATTTTGTGGGATCTCGGAAAGTGCCCTCAAAATGAAACTCAAGAGTTGGTAAAAATCAATGAAAGATAGCATTTAGAAAAACAATGACTCAGCTCGACAACCGAAGATATTTATATCACTCAGGCCTCCCCAGGCCATGGCTCAAGTAAATGTTACTCAAAACAGATAGGTTGATTGCAAGATAATGCCTGTCACTTCTGCAACCTAGATAGAAAAACACCCTGATGAGGCTTACATAAAATCAGGGCCCGCTAAAATAGGTCAGATAACTGGCCGTAGTAGAAAATGTACTAAACAGGAAAAAAACGCCACTTAGTGCGGAATTTCCAAGGGAGAGCTTTATAGCGGCCAGATTATTTAGTCCTCTTTGACAAACGGATTGGTTCGAGTCATCAAAGGACCTCAGCATCGGTTAATTTCCAAGCTTCTCCACCTAAAAACTTAAACCTAAACCTTCGGAAACGTCATCCACCCATAGCATGTAACACGCTTTAGTAACATGATTGAGACGATGATAAGGTTGATATAGAAGATGACAGAATACAGTAAGTCTGGGTGGAATACAAGCACTATAGCATTGTAGCAGGTAACTTCAAGAGAAGTGACACTGCAAAAAGGAAAAAAAAGTGCGAACAGCCATGAAAAAAAGTTGCAAAATAACAGAAGATGTCTTCATCTCAAAGTACTTGATGAACAACTTTGCTGAAGACATGTATGCTCTATGTCTGAAGAATAACGAGCTATAATGTATCTAACACGCATAGACTGGGCAGGACCTTTGTTTCACCTTTGTTCTTAACGAAATGGTGATTATGTTTTTCTTGGATATTACAGTATATTATGACGTTCTGCATTAATTTCGGCAAAAAAAACCTAAACAGTGTAAAAATGACAGATGTACCACTTATGCTCTCAACGGCTCAATTAAGAGATGACTGTACAACAATATTAAATACTAGGGTGTTCCTTTCAGTACTGCTAGAGTTCGCTTTGAATTATCGCTACCATCAAAAGATCTCTGTTAAGCAACATCATTCCATCACTGGCGGTGTAATACCTTATTTCAGCCCATGTTTTCGACTCAAAATTGTAGCTGTAATGTGATACTACACTTAAACGTAGTTGAATCAAAATGTTTGTGAAGTAATTGCTAAATTGTTAGATGTTCGCATGCTGTTGTTGATCTTCGGAATCAATCTTTTGACTTTTGTTATATTATAGTTAGTTTGATAAAGCCGTTTAAAAGTGGGAACATCTTTATCTGATATTGTCGAATTGTTATTTTCCTTTGTTACTGGCTTAGACGTTTTTACAGTTTACTCCGTTTGTTAGACGACACTACAGGACTTGAATACAATAACTGATTTATTGTTCCATTACCATGGTACACATGAAACACGATAGACAAGTACCTTCTGATGCTGTGGAAATTAACGTACCGTTGTTTCGTTGAGGAATATTTAGCAGAGCTAAATCCCGTGGCTATGCTTGAAAATATCTTAGTTGTTAAGAAATTATATCAATTAAACGCTTGAATTATAGTACATATGGTTATCAGCTTCCAAAGAAAAAAATGACAATCCTGCTAGTCATCCTTGAGCAGTTGAATTAAGAAAAAAAAACGAGCTCATATGTATTCCTACAATGTAGTTTTCCCTTTCCAAAAAAAAAACCTCTGCTGCTTCGAAATACTCAAATGTATCTGACTCGATATTTTCTCTCTTGTCTTCTACTTTCTTTTTCTCTCCAAAATATCCAAATGACTGGCACGTCCCGTGGCCTGTGTACCGCAAAAAAATCTGAAAATTCAAAAAAACCCAAATAAATCAACAATCAATGTGCGAAAATAAATCCCTTCTAATGACATCCACTGACGCGAAACCGCTGGCACCAATCATCATCGAACGTAAAATGCACACACCAAAACCCAACCACCCACACGCCCACCCTTTTGCCACCCGACGGTACACACATCACACTAAATAAACCGACGCTCCTTGTGCAGCAGACGAACTCGAAGGGAGGTGTTGCCGCCTGGCCGGACGTGCCCAAACAGACTGGAACACTGGGCAACCTAACGCCAGCCGACCGACATGGTTCAGTTCAGGTATGTGTGTTCTAACCGCTTTTGGAATCGGTTTTTTTGTTTTGTTTTATTTTTTTTTCTTCATTTTGCTCTGGTGTTGAATTGTTCAGTTGTTCCGTTAATCCCCTGAGTTTTCGTGTAACTATCATTTTGTATCCCCTTATCCTAGATGCCCGGTCCCACGTTCCGTTTCCAAACACAAACCCATTGCAGACCACCACCTCTGTCTATCTGTCTATACTGCACGGTTAAGTTTATAGTATCCATAATTTTCGGTTCGTTTTGGGCATCCTAACCCCTAACCTAACCTATTACCCCCTTCACAACGTGTGGTGAGAAATTTCTACACCCCCTTCTCTATTTCTATATAGCTCTACGATAGTGGGTATCGAGGAATTTAAATAGTTTTTAATTTAAACGTATTTCCGAATAGTGCCAACTTTCCTCTCTTCTCTCACTCGCCTCTATCGTTAACAAAAAAACCCTTAATCAACATTTTAAAATCTCGATGGCAGTGTACACGTGTGAGCATAATGTGTTGTTTCGATTTTTTTTCGAGTGCTAATAGTACTGACAGTTCGATACATCAAAGTTAGCGCAGAACATTATTGGTATGATTTCAGTTGGTATAACAAAATCATTAAGCTAACTTCGGGGCTCTGTACTATCGTTGCTGATGTGGATTTTTATTTTTAATCAGTTTGAAGAGCTTTCGTGTCGTCTTTTGTGTGTACTTGAAATTTTTTACCTGTATTCGAATGCTCTCTCCATTTGTTTTTGCAGTTTTTCTATCTATTTTATAACTAACAAGTATGTTTTTTTCTTGCCTTATTTATTCGAATCAAACTGTCTCAATATTTGCATGAGCTCTCATTCTATTTTGAATCAAAGACTACGTCTTATTTTAATGAGGTCAGTTAATGAGCCTCAACATAAAAATCTATGGATTTTATTAATCATGACCTCGTCTTGGGTTGGCCTCAGAAAGGGACCCAAAATCATTCTACTGAATTCACGATGAATTAAAAACAACTGAAAAATGACTTGGAATTAAAATTAGGACAATAATAAGTATTCTCAGATTAAACTCAAAGTCAAAAAATACTTCAAAAAATGATTGAAAGTTTCCTAAACTAAACTTTGACTATGTCGAAAATAACTAATATTCACATCAATCTCTACTAGTTACTCTTAAATTGAAAAACAATCACACAAAGTTTCAAACTTCTATGGTCTAAAAACATATCTACATTTAAGGTTGACACTATAACAAGACAAACGTTCAACCGATACTTGAAATGATTTTCATTTTTTTTATCTTGAATTTAGAGAAGAATCGAGTCCCTCGAGGTCAACTCAGACGAGGGTCGATTCCTTTGTTTTTTGTTTCACACAGTGAAGACATATAAGTAATTGTAAATTGGGTATTTCACAGTTTTTTTTTTAATATGGTAACGTGTTCGGCTATGATTTGGCTAGAAAACACATCCCAAACTCCGTTTTTCTTTTCCCGAGGGGTTACTACAAATTTTGTTTTATGCTGTGAGCAATGTTTGCATAGTTTAAGGAGTATTTGACCTATTATTGAAATGGAATCATATTTCTTCTAATGAAATTCAAAGATAATAAATTAAAACTTTTGAACAAAAACAAAATAGAATAAGTGATAGTATAGAACGATCAAGTATAAAGATAATTATTATGGAAGCAAGATACGCGAGAATGAATTTACCTATATTATTACCACGTCCAAGTAAATAAAAAATGTAAACAAAAGATATTATGAAAATTTTTAAGGTAATTTTGCTTTCTATAACTCATATTTATGCCGTTTTCCCAGTTTCTGATTAGGGTCGAAAATAAAACAAAAAAAAAACCGTAGGTTGTGTGCACCAAGTATGAACAATAGAACTGATTCTTCATTTATTTATTCTTCATCAAATTATTTTTAAAAAAATTATTTACCCAAGATTGCTCGCGACTTGTAGTTAGGAGTAGTTGCAATTTGTTATTGCGAATAATATTTCCTATAGAGTATCTTCCCAAGTTGAATGGATGCACGTTTAAAAAGGTTTCATTATACTTCGAGCAGCGATTGTTTCGTAAAAACATTAAGCCCATACTAGAGCCTGACAATAAGCCCGAGCTTATTACGATTTCGCTTGTTAGGTGGCTGTGTCCTGTATGCACATTTTGATTTTATTTCACTCCTGTTTCAACAACCTAATTTGACTTGTTTCTACTATCGCTTGGTAAAACTAAAACAACGTTTTGATATATGTTATTATCATGCTCGTTCCTTCCTCTTACTCTGACCCCGCAAAATCTACTCTACTTACTCTACCCGAATACTGAGCGCAGCTGACTATCTTATTTTTGGTCGTTTATGTTCTACTATTTTGCCTTGATATGCTCCACATACTGATTTCAAGGTACTTGATCCAGTGGTGTTCTACAATAACTTCTCCTTCGCACATGTTCAGCTGTAAAGTACTACTAAACTAAATAACTAACCCCTCAACTCTCTGTGCTAGTTCGTATAATTTTGTGCACGCGAGTCAAACACAGTAACTTGTAAAGTTTTGTTTTATTTTTCATTAGCACACAATAATTTCAGATTTTGGGAGCCTGTGTAAATATTCACCTTTCCAGAACTTAGGCATAGGCTGGTAGCGTGAAACCGAGACAGAAGTTATTCAATCGATTATCTGTCAACCCACCCTTCGTTACATGAAAGCTTTACTAGAATCGGTCACAGTAGGTATGCGGATTAAAGTCCTGCAAACAAATAGGATTACACAAAGTTATTACACTGATTGTGTAGCCCCCAAATGCTCATGACGATTGTTTTTATTGTTGGATAATCACGCAGTCTTCTATTTTTACTGATTAGCAGGCACTTGCACAACACTGTAGAAAACACGCCCGAATGTTACTTTTCCATTAAAAATTATGTAACGTCTCTTAAAACGACGTCGGCATTCTGGACAGGAAACGGATCCTTTGTGGTAGTCCCTTTACCACGAAAAAGTCAAAACACCTTCCAAATATAGTTTAGTATATTAATCAAACGAATTTACTGGGAGATCTTATCAACATTTCAACATTAATGAGTTCATGTGCGATCAGGCGTTATTTTTGAAATGGTTATCGCACGCAATATATCCGGCCAAATCCGAGGCACCGAATCAGAACTTTCCATCGGCGACATAAATCAAAGTTTTGTTGAGTAGGACCGGAAGATTCTCGTGCTGGGAAGTTTTTTTTTGCTGTTTTGCTACCTGACGTGGAACAATTATGCAAACCGTGATGGCCTCACGCGCACTTCAACAGGCAGTTTAACATCATGGGAAAACCTAGCCCTAATTATCATACTATTATTAGGCTATATACTGGAATTAATTGAGGAAACTGGAGCCCTGAAGCTTATGTCGGAGCCGAAAGTTGAGTGGGTTCGTGATTTATGGATTACCACCCAACAACGGTGTTGGCATGCAATATATCAGAAATATTTCATTTGAATCGAAACAGTTGCAATGTATTGGTTTCCTCGTGAGAGTCTTGCTGTCAGAATTCCGCCGAAGAACTTTGATTCTTAACGCAGTAGGCATAGACAGTCGAAATTTTCTTTAAAATTTTCACTCATTGTTGATTCGGTTTTCTTCCACTACTTATGCTGTGAATCCTTTTAGTATGTCTTATTGTTAAATTGTATTCTTACTCTAAAACCAAGTGCTTTTCTAGTATCAAGTGGGTCAACGTTATATGTACAGATTAGGTTATCCTACAATTAAATCTTGTTCAAGCACCAGGAAATATTATTTTATTTGCTGCATAACCATGTAAGTACCATAAAGTACGAGCATAAGAATGATTTAAAATATCAAATTGCAATTAAATCTACGTTACGCGGAAGACCAGTTTCATGAAGCACATTTGTATTTTAATTGTAGGGCGCTAAATTCATTTTCTTGCTGCTGGTTTCTCGAAAGATGCAGCTATGATTTATTGTCGCACTCAGCATAATTAAGAAAGGTCTGATGATGCCAATTTCTCGTTCCTGCCGGAAGATGGCTAATATTTCTTAGTGTAAGAGATTATTTCGTTCTGACAAGATAGTTTTAACTATCACCTACCGCACATATATAATAGGTCTGCTAATGACTACTGCGTTTTTTGCGTAGAATCCTTTTGTGAGCTTTGAATCAACTCTTGAAAACAGCGGAAGACAATAAATAACTGCACATGTAGCATAATTGTACTGGCAAAGATATTCAATCAAGATATAGCAATCAGAAAATATATATAAAAAAAGAACAGAAAATTCAAACATTTATTTCCAGCGAAGCGCAACTTAAATGACTATGAAAATATTGTATATCAAAACGGAAAAGTCGAAATCTCACAATATATATGTGTATTTTTACCAAAACAAAAATAAGTATACCAAAATGAACTGGATATTGTATAATAAAAAGCAGAACTTGAAATTGACCTAATATAAGAAGAATGGGAATTTTAAAAATACCTAGTAGATTTTTCAGAGCTGAACAACAAAATGAAGAGTATATCGATCAAACGCATCAGTGATTCGCCGTATCACTTATTTAAGGCCCGAATACACACACGGTGTGACAACGCCTTCCTTACGAAAATTTTCAGTACCTTCTTGAAACCTTTTAATGTGCCTTCTAGCATCTACCACCTTCCGCTCGTCCACACGGAAGGCGCAATCACGCCGTCTCGAACCCCGCCGTGTGCTTACCTTCTGGTCGTCATGCCACTCAATTCATGTTTGTTTATGTTTGTTGGAAGAAAAAATAAAGCAACACACTTCTAGCATTACCAGCAGGCGGAAAATAATACAACACGGCGTTGCCAGCGTCTTCGCCAAAAGAAGGCGACACAAGACCGTGTGGAAGGCACAATACGTCTACACGAAAGGCAGACAAGTACGCAGCCGAAGGCGGCTAACGACTGCCTTCTTCACTAGAAGGCACAGCTAGAAGGTTCTGGTTAAAAGGCGTCCCAACGAAAGGTGCGATTACGCCTTTTAATTTATATGGAGAAGGCGTCATTACGCCGTGTGTGTATTCGGGCCTTTATTAGTAAAGTGCTACGAAAGTTTTTATGAATTTTCTATGTGAACAACACTGATCAAGTAATCTCTTGAATGCTAACAAATGAGAAAAACTTGCATAACAATAATAATAAAATTATAGAATCGAGAAAATACTTCTTAAAACAAACAAAAAACTTCACTAATAAAAAAATTCACGAGCGTTTGCAAATCACAAGTGTTGATAATCTAGACTCTGGAGTCGCTTGTTACGCATGGCATTCGTAGCGCCTAGAAACGTACGGGCGGTTATTTCGAAAACCGCGTAAAAAAACTTCACATGTAAAAAGCAGTCTTCGTTTGGCTCATTTTGATCTTAAAGAGAAAACAATTTTCTCCACTCCTAACAACTGTGAGCTTACATTCCATATGCATCATACCATCTGCTGTTGAGAGAGCGAAGAGTGATAGTTGCTCTGGCGCTCTTTATAAACGCTCTTAATTCGACAGAGCACAAATAAGCCCAGTGAAACTCTTGTAAATAATTCATCAGCACACGCAAGAATAATGAAATGAATTACAGTGTACATTTTAGAATTGCATTACTGTTCTCATCGCCCTGGGATGCGACAAAAACAGTGTAAAACCGAACATTCTGCAGGATGCGCACCCATGATGAGTTCTGAATCTTTTTATAAAACTAAATTCAACATCGGTTAGGATGTGGCTTCAATGTGAACCTACATGTTTGTTCTTTGGCCAACTTCTGACTTAGGGGCCGTCCACATTCAACGCAGATAGAAAAATCGTCATTTTAGACCCCCCCCTATCTCCTCTCGTGGACAACCGTGGACACTGATAAAACCACCTCCCCCCTCTATTTGTCCACGTTTTTTTGCAAAGAAAAATTGAAAAACGTTTGTTTATGGGGTATTCCACCAGTGTTTAAACATAAAAAATGTCGAAAAAAAAACAAACAATTTCAGATTCAGCTTAAAACCACCTAGACTAGGAAAGCCGTAAATGACAAGATTCCCATCAAATGGCAGTATAAAAGGGCTGGGAGGAGGGGGGGGGGTAAAATGCCCCGGGTCTTCCGACACAAGGGGCCCCCGTAGTCCTGGGTCAGACGTGAAGACAAGCGTTAAGTCATTTCAAAATTTAAAATTGTCTCACCTCTAAATTTTTTAAGAGGAGAGGACCCAACGAAAATATCTGCACAGCAACTGAATCCCGCCCTGTTACTCACTATGTGTAAGAAAAAGTCTAATTCTCCCTAGCATTTGAAAGGGATAAATGTAACTTTCAAAATCTGGCAAGAGCTCCGTAGCCGCAAGGTTATAGAGTCCGCTTTGGTAAGCAGATGGTCGTGGGAATCTTAGTAGAATCAGGCCATTTGGTTGTCAAAGGACTTTTTTTAGCATGGGTTTATTCTTAGGCTCCCCACCAACGTATGAAAGTTCTCTACAATTATAATTAGGCGATATTGTTAGGATGGACAGAGGCTTGGTATAGTAGAGCAGTAAGCTTGAAATGGAAGGGTGAAAAACTTACACACAAGCACGGATATGAATGATAAGCGTATCATTTACTTCAATAGTGATACTGCCAATAATATGAAGTGCGGAGTACAGAAAACACCTGGGTAATCTCACAATAGATCTAAACTCTAGTCGCAGTGATGAGTCCACACAAAGAAAAAAACTTCAAAAATCCGTGTAAAAACGCAAAAAAATCACGTGAAATGCGACTTTAGTGTATTCGGAACATGATGATCGAGATATCCCCAAATGTACAAATAAATAAATATGAATTGTAGAATAAGAATAGACAACATGCATTGAAAATTGGTAGACTGAATTGGAAATATTCTCTAAAATAAAACAAAAATATAAACCGATAAAACAATTTTTAAACACGTTACTTTACTTTTACGGCGACAGACCGATTATCGATCCAATTCCGAATCCAGATTACGTCGCCATGTCACTCGGTCTTGGGCTGCTATCCTCCAATCTCCTCTAATATCTGTTTCGCGGGCATCTTCGTCGACAGCACACATCCAACGAGTGCGGGGCCTACCTCGAAGTCGACGGCCTCTATCGGGATTTCTGCTAAATATAGTCTTCGCTGGTCGTTCTCCCGGCATTCTAGCTACATGCCCAGCCCACTGTAACTTGCCGTGTTTTATCCGCTTAACTAAATCCACCGATTTGTACACCTGGTACACTTCAGTTTGCCGCCAAGGTCATACGTGCTACGCGGCCAGCCCACTGTAACCCTGTAACCGTGATTCATGACTGAGTATTGGTTGCAGGATTCTACGCTCGAAGACCACAAGCTTACGCCGATTGGCCTCCTTCCATGCCCACGGCTCATGTCCGTAGAACGCCACCTGGCGGATCAGCGTGCTCTAGAGTGCAAGCCTAAAATCATGTAAAACTTTGTCATGATTATACCGCTCCTCTGCAGACCTGTCCTTCGTACAGCACCTTCCTTCAAAGGTCGCACGTTCATTGGGAAACCATGTTCAAGCATAATTTGCCACAACTCGCTGCGTTTCACTGAGTCGTACGCCGCCTTGAAGTTTATAAACACATGATGTGTCTGCAAGTTTTGCCATTCTCAAGGTGAACATTTGGTCCCTTGTAGATTATTCCGCTTGAAAACCGCACTGTTATTCACAAACAGAAGCTTCCGGCAATGGTATTATTCCATAAAACAGAATGCGGGATAGAATTTTATATGCGAAATTGAGGAGGGTTATGTCTCGATAGTTACTGCAGTCGAGTTTGTGTTCCTTCTTACAGATAAAGCATATGAGGTTTCCAACTCAACTAAACTGTCCTTGACTTTCTGAAAATTTTCGCTAAAGGCCGCAACTCTCTAAGTCGTTGGACACACGAGATAAATACTTTAAACTCCGTGCATACTAGCGCCACATAGCGGCTGAAATTCGTACCCAACTGTATACCAACCAGAAAGAAACCCTTGTTCTTCTGAACAACTTTGTTAAAGACCGCAACTTTCTAGGTCGTTAGAATCACAAGATATCTGCCTATTCCAGATGATAATCGGATTCACGGGATAAATCAAGTTCATAATACTCAAAACTACATGCACATTAGCGCCATGTCGTGGCTGATTTTCGAACCATATTGCCCACCGACCCACCGACCACAAGCCCTTGACTTCCTGAACAACCTTGCTGTAGACATAATTCTTTAGTTTGTCGGAATCACGAGATAGAGTTACATAAATTTGCCCATTTTAGGTGATGCTAAACCTTTCACGGTGTTGCAATGTTCAAACTGGGTGAACCGATTGATTTATATAATTTTAAAAGTTAAAAGCAGATGAAGGTCCAAGAGCAACTCAATAAAAAGGCACATGAAGCCAATAAATTCTTATTCTTATCAAAGATTGGCAGTTGTTGCGTATTCAACTGAGTTAGTTTACTGAACTTATCACGAGTGCATTGTTATATATTTGCTTGATTTAAATGCAATATAAAGCTTGAGAAACTACTCACTGTGCTGAGAAAAAAACTGGAAAAATGTACCTACACTAATGCTTTCTAGCTTGAGTTTTTATTTTACTTGTGCTTTGTTATGCTGATGCAAAGATTTTGAATTTTACTTCTCTGTTATAGGGGATAATGGGTTCTAACGTTTATTCATCAACAGTATAATACAAAAAGGCTACACTAGACCATCGACTGAACAGTGTTTCAAAAGGATGATTAGGAAAAGGCGATCATAATTAAGTTCATTTCTCGTAATAGATTTCAGATATCAAGACTCGCATCGTTTGTTATAATAAGTTTTATTTTTTATGTTTGTAGAAGATAGATAAAAAAATATCCTTACTGAAAAAAGTGATGTCTAGAAAGCTGTAAAATTAAAAAGAAGGTTGAATCACGACATCAACACTTCCCACATAATGTTTATTGAGATGCTTTTATTGTGAAACTCTTGTCTTAAAAAGGCTTCTCTTGTATAGTATAGTATTTTCTTAACAATGTATTTTTTGTTCATTTTTTGAGCCTTCTGATGCTTCTATTTTTCAGAGCAAACCCTAGTTTAGTTTAATTCAGAAGGTCTTGAGAACGATTTAGAAGGTCTGTAGAATCAAAAATATCTAAAAGTATGTTTGAAGGTGGAACTCTGTATACTGACGTACACATACATACATACGTTTTGATATATTTGATATTTTTCTTCACATTATGATACGAAATGTACGGAATAGGGCGCCTCACGGTATTCAAAAGTGGTCGAAAGTTGTCTTTTTGAAACACTCAATGTCAGATGGATTACCAAACGGTCTCCATACAATGTTATAAATGCGCTCTTTGCTACTTCAAATTTCCACAGATCGATACCAATGTTTTTTTTAAAGATTCGTATGCTAGAATAATTTCAACAAATAGTAATTTTGAGATTCAATTCCAAGATTGATTTGGCTGGGGTCTTTGCTTATGATCCAGGTTTATATTGGTAAAGTTGCGAGATTGTACGAAGATTTATATATTAACTCAATTTAATGTCTGCATGGTTACTATTACTATGTTCCCACTGCTAACGGTCCGAATGTGTGAGCTTCAATACTATGAAACTTTTAATCTTTGCATGCGTTCTATTCCTTACCTTCTTTGACAGGGACAAATTAATAACTATCGCATGTTGATAATATCAATTATGAGTTGGAAGTCATTTATATAAACCAAACGTCTTTATTGGTACTTTCTTCCTTTGTTTCAAGCTCAGGCCTTTTCTACTATTGATTTTATTTTTATTTCTTCTTTAGTTTATCCTCTAACGTCTGACCCATACGGGAAATTAGCTCGTGTATAAACTTTCTCTCTGTATTTCACTAATCAGTAGAATAAATCTCTATCAAATCTGCACTCCTAGCCCCGTAAGCATAATGAAACCACAAATAAGAATCCTCCCACACACGTCCGGCACTGTTTTCTCGTTCTATTAAACAACACTGCCCACCACCACACCACCACCACCTGCGCGTTCGATCACCGAAAAAGTTTTGTTATTAACCACTTGCTGTGCCCACTGTTTATTTTACTAATCTTACACACTACCCGCAACCAAAACCACAATCACCACCGCTCACCAGCGCCACCCTCACTCACCGCGTATCTTACTCTACCGTAGACTTCTGGTGCTAATGACCGTACTTTTAATCCAGCAGAAGTAGTAATATTAAACCTTATTCCGCAACTACCATCACCCCCCCACCACTAGTGAACGGAATACGGACACACCAAAACAAAACTAATCGAATTGTTTTCTCTTCTTTTTTTTTCTTTTTTGCCCTGTTCCTTTCTCTCCTCTCCTGCTATCCTTTTGTGTGTTCCTTTCGTTTTTCTGATTTAATCACGCACACCATTACCTTCTCTCACGATAATGTGTGCGATTGATTGGCTTTTAATTTGATTTCCTTCTCCTCTAATGTTGCATCATGTGTGAACTTGATGCAATGACTGTTTTTTTATTCGCAACAAATCAATCAAATGCACAAACCACACTCAATACGTACGCACAGGTCGTAAGTTCAACCAACGGAGAATTGAATGCCGATGATCCCACAGCAGGACATTCGAATACACCCATCACTCAGCAGCCGGAAGTGGAACTGATCGACGAAACAAAGTGAGTATCATCGGATTCTCTTCTCAACTCTTATCATCCTTAATCTGTTCCCTCTTTTTTTTAGATGTTGTTGTTTCTTTAAACGAAAGAAGAAGAAATCATCCCGTCAAAAATGACTAGAAGCAGTGCAATGTAGTCCGGAACGTGAGGCTGTCAAGCTGCTACGAGCAACGTCACACTCCAACTCGCGCGACAGCGTGCTGAATCCAAGTCAGGATTACATCCAAGCGTCGTCGCAGCATACGATCAGATATCCATCCACCTCTGTACTGGCATCGACACCGAACGCCACCACGCCGACACTTCCATTGTAATTTATTGCTAACTATTATTATACTAATCCAGATTAATAATTAATTAATTATTAAATTATTTATTATAATTTACCGCGCGGTGTTGCATCCCACGAAAAACAAAAATGAAACGCGAAAATCATCTTCTGTTTACGACCATGATCCTATGACAAACAAATACGCTATTTTGTCGCGTATCCCGGTTCTGTCCGCCTACCGTCGTTCGTCGTCAAACGCGTCATTATCGCAAACCAAACAAAAATAACGAATCAATCAAAAATCCAATCAATTCGATTTCAACCAATCGCCACACGTGTCATCCCTGAACCAAATCGAAACAAAACAAAAAAACGACGTGTAGTGACTTTGATGATGATATTGATTTCGACCCCGATGACCTTACGATCCTGTTGCACTTTTTCCGCAAACTCTGAGACCGGCTTTCGATCTCCCAGGCGAGATCCTCCTGCAGACGACTGCTACTATCGGCCACTAACTATCCGATTCTCAGTAGCTCTAGTACATCACCATATCAGCTGAATGCATTTCACTGTCAATTCTACTACTACTACTGCTATCACCACTTTTACGAACCTAGAACAGAGTACAACAGAACAACTGGTCACCAGCAACACCACCACTACCACCACATCTTTTATTACGTTATCCTTTTAGTAGTACCACCACCCAAGAATTAGTCGAAATGAGAAACAAAAATAAAACAAAAATCCCCTCCTAGAAGTAGTTCAGGCATACCGAACAGACCGCGAGAACGAGAACCGAACATTGTAATAGATAGACAACATTCCACTTCCACTCCCCAGTCACTTGTTGGTGCCACACGCCCGCGCCATGGGACATTAATTGGGCATTTCACTCAAACCCACATAACAGACTGATCCGGACGGGTGCGTGCGTGGTTTGCGCCTGCTACTACTCGGGAACTAGGAACATGTAGCTAGACAAACACAGCTCACACCGCCTTAAAACTCCTCTCTGTTGCTAATCTACTCTACTACCTCCCTATCTATCTGTCTATCTATCTATATTTCTTTCTATCCGGCAATCAGTTGTCGAATCAAACGCGAACCAGTTGAAAAAAAAAAAACCAAAAAACAAAACCGAAAAAAAGATGCTCGGTCGTAGCAGGAGCCGTTTTGTCTGCGCCACTCCTAATTATACCAGTATGTACGACGGGATCAGTAATTTTTGGAGCATTTCGACCGGTTCTAATACCGCTGCAAACGCCCCTTTCTTTTGGTTCGATTTGCAACTTTTTTGCCGCAATATCATTTTTGAACAACGCCGGCCATTTCGATTTAAAAGTTGGAGAGTGTTTAGACCCCTTACCCTCCCCCCCCCATCTTGTATGCATTTATGCTGTACTGTTGTACAACGGCAGCTTAACACTGGAGACTTTTTCTTCTACATGAGAGTATTTGTTTTTTGAACTGCTAACATACTCAACAAATAATACGCCGCCCCCAACCACCCTTACATTTTTCCTCCTCAACAAAGGTGATGCCGCCGGGAAAACTAACCCAACACCCTCTCCGTGTTTCCTTCCAACCGGCGACCGCGGCGATTTTACACGTCGTCGTCATAAGATGTTATACCAACCTAACACGAATCAGTCATTTTGTTTAGCTAAGTGTTGAAGAAAAACTAGGACGAAAACAAAAAATCTCTCGTGAGCATAACGCGAAGGCAGCATACTGTTTTCATATTTTTCCCCCTCGTTAATTTTTTTTTCTTTTTCGTTAAGAAATCTAACCGAATAAGAAAAAAGAAACAAGATAAAACACTACTAACTAGTTGATAGTCGTTACTTTACTTTCCTTTTATAAAGTGTACTGTATGTATGTTTTGTTTTTTTTTTAAACGGCCCAGCAAAGAAAACATTTAAAAGAGAGGAACAAAGATGAAGAAAAAAGAAAAACAATCGTGTGATGAAGCACGCACTACAGCATAGCAAAAACCAATCGCTGTCAAATTAGTTTGTGAGTAAAAATGAGCTCGAGAGTAGTGAGAAGTGTAGAAATCAATAAGAGAAAAAATCAAAAACACACTCACACACACACACGCGGGAGATGTGCGGAGATAGAGAGAGCACTGTCTGAGGGTGTTGATTTTGTTCTTTTCTTTTTTCGTTTAATCTAATTGTGATATAAATAGTTTCTTTTGTATAGTGTATATTTTTACAGCGTACCATTTAAGAAGTATTTAAGTCAGCAAGAAACTACTAGACTAGCTAAAAACGAAATGAAAACGTAAATGATGAAGTGTATGAGAGAAAAGAAAGTGTGTGCAAAAGTAAAATGAGCAAAAAAAAAAACGCGACAGAAAGAGAGCAAAGAAAAGAGAGTGTGAGAAAATGAGAGACAAAAATAAAAAAACGACTGTAGTAGTTATATAACTTTTTGGTTTTGCTTTCGTTGCTATTTTGTTTGTTTGATTTCACATCCTTTTGGGTTTGCTTGCTTTTCGAAACATTTTTAGAGGGAAATATTTTTGGCTTCCGTATTTAGGAACCCGCGCGGCAGTTAGTGCAGTACCGAAGCTATTTGTCTGCAATATTTTTTATTTGAGGACGTTCTATCCTTTGTTCAATATATGTCTCCTTTTAAGGACGAACTTTTTTTTACTTAGAGTAGTAAAAATGAGTTTTCCACACCTGAGTACTACAGTATTCGTGAGCAAACTGTCAAAAAATTGAATACTAAATTGTGGTACGGAAAAAAGGATTAAACAAAAATATGTGTAAATCGGTCATTTCTTTCATTATATCATGTTTCTTTTTCAAATTTACTCCTACAGAATGAGGGAAAAATATTGGCTCAAGCTTCCTTTATAGCAAATGCAAATTTCCGGACCTTTCTCTGGACTCCATTTATCAAGTTTAGTACAGCATTCTTGGTCACTTTGTTTGCCGCAGAACGCCAGTTAGCCTTGAACTGCATCTCGTTGCCAACTGTCTTTTGTGTCTTCTTGAGGTCTCACTTGACGATAGCCCTGTATTTTTCTATAGGGCGGAGCTCTGGTTTGTTAGGAGTAGGGTTTATATCCTTTGGCACCATCTGAACGTTGTTCGCCTTTCTGACCTTTTTCCCGTAGTGGAACGAAACAACTGTGTTGCTCGAGAGATGGCGACAGACGTTATTTCAGGCACTCCTGTCCATAAATTACTTGATTGCTGGAACCTTTCGCGATGAACATGTTGCTCTTCAAACCACAAGAACAGATGGCCTGTCACATGAGATATTTCTCTACAAACTTCGACAGATTAAAGTTTGTTTATTGCTTCCAGTGGCCGTATAACTTTTGCAGTAGAAAATTCTTTTACTTTTTTCGGAAAGTGTTAAAAAATAACTAAGACAGATAATTGAGTTTGATCTATTTCCAGAGAAAGGTAATCATGTCAGCTTACTTCCCAAAAAACTTTACGCCCCTGCGAGCGGCCTTCCGGGAATAAAACGGCATATTCGCCATGGCGTACGAAATCATGCTTGTAAGCATATTTTTGAGTTCTTTATTCGTTTTATTCATCAATTCCTCCTCAATTTCTCGCGACAAAATTGTTGAAGTAGACTTACGCTTGTTTTTCCCAGAAATCCTCGATAGGACGCAACTTGGGGACGTTGGGCGGGTTAGATATTAGATATTCAGCCGCTCCATCTCCTCCAACGATCGCTTCGAGTAGTAACCCGACGCCAGATCTGGTCAGACGCCGTGTCTTCGCCCTTATGGCACGTCTTGATGAACGGCGCAACTTCCGGCAGGCACTTCGTACTATAAATTTTCCAGTTCACGGCCAGTCTGGAGTAAAAAGAGAGCGGCTTTGACATCACGCAGCACCCTCTCACTTCACCTCGGTGCTCACTTCATTCGCGGGGGAAGTAAAATACGAAGTACCTTGCCAGTCGTTGCCATCCAGGGTGAGACAGGTCTCATCGTCCAGCACCACCGCAACGTTGCGATTTGTCAGGAAAATCGACTTGGCGTCATTTGGCCGATTGCATCTACCTCCCGGCCAAGCGCACGCAGCGATGTTGCTAGTTTTCCCTCGGTCTTCCTCTTCAGCATGCTTTGGGGCTTCTTGTCGCTCAGAGTCGTCGGCCGTCCGGAACCGAGCTTTCGTTGCTATGATTGTTTTCCAATAGTGCCAAGATGTTGTAGATGCCGGAATGGCCGTATCCGACGTCCAGCATCTTCACGTACAGTTTCGCGATTGTTTTGATTATCGTCACGATTTAGAGTCACCACCTTGAAACTGCTGACAAACTCTTTCCGTCGTTTTTATTGTCGTTGATATTGTCTCCCTGGCATTCGACAAACGTCCAAATACTTTATTTACGTTAGTGACGGTTGATTTGGTCACGTTCAACAATTTTGCCAACTTGGTGTGCCAGTAGTTCTGATTTTCACGATGCGCGAGAACAGTTTTGATGTGTTGGCTTCAATTGCTACGACGCCATTTTCACAACTGAAGAGCGAATGTTAAAATCAAACATAAGGCATGATACTATACACACACATTAGGGTGCCAATAAAAATCGACTTTTCGAATTTCGCTTACAAGTAGTACTTAAAAGTTTTCTCGAGAAGAGTACCCATGCTGTATTTCAGTTCAATCGGTCAAAAGCACAGGAAGTAGTAGGGTGTGGGACTAGTTCGTCAGGGGTTTTCTTCGTCATAATTTTTGCTTCATTCTTATGAGAAATGACGAAGAAAACCTCTGCAGAAGTAGTCCCACACCCTACCTGAAATTGTCGATGTCGAATGTTTTTTTATGCCAAATGTCTGGAAAATGCATGAAAAGTTGAGATCTGGTGTCATCTCGAAAAAAAATCGGGGAAAATCAACTTTCTGAAGACAATTGACAGACAACAACAATTGAGGGGTTATATACCTTTTTGCTCGAGAAAAAAGTGCATAGTTTGGATTTTTTTTAAGCGTGTAGCACCTTTTTTATTGCTTAAAAGTAGTAATTTTCTTAAAGTTCAGTTATTCAACAACAACAAAACACGTTTGTTCATTAGAAACACCAATTATTTGGGGAGCAAAGGCTGTTTCTCCAAAACAATTTTTCAGCAAACTGTTTGAAAAAACTGTTTTGAGCGCTTTAAAATTGCATTAAAATTTATTTTGGCAAAGTCAAACTTCGTGTATCAAAAATCGATCGTTCAACGACCGAAGCATTCCATAACGAACATTTAAAAAAAAAAAAGATAAAGAAAATCGGTTGAGTAGTTTCACCGCAATCGTAAATACGGCAAAGTCGTTTTTTGAGAAACACCATATCGAAATAAACGCGTATAAAGTTTAGCTCATGCGGCCGTGGCGATGCGCGCTGCAAATCTTTATGAAAATTTCCAAAAATGTTCTCAAGAAGTTGTACTTCGAGATAATGCAATAAAAAAAAATCGATTTTTTGGAAACTGAAAAGGTATATGAAGCCCTTTTGTCATTTAATTTTTTTTCATATCAGAAAATTTGCCTTTATTATTTCTTGTTTCTTCGTGATCGGACAGCCTGCATTGTTTAGCTAGCTTTCAGAAGTTTTTATTAAAAAGGTAGGATTTAAAATAATAGCTTCTTGTGATGATTAAATTTTTATTTTTTCAATTTTTTTCCTGAAAGAAGTTGAATTTTCCACGGTGTATATTTTTTACGGATAAATAAAATGAAATTATCTTTAACTTTACCAAGATGTCTCACCGATCAAACAAACCATTCTGGCTATAAAAAACATTTGTAATTTTCGATACCATTTTTTTTAAATAGTAGAAGGTTGTATCCAAGATACAACTCTTTGTTCCTTGTTTAGTAACCCTAACGAGGGCAGTTTGCTGTTTGAAATTGAATATGATGCTGATCGCAACCTTTGTGATGCTTGTGCTGAGAAAATAAAGGCAATCTGACAACACACACTGTGAAAGTTGTTTTCACAGTTAGTAAATTAAACGGCCGCAACAGAATTTGATTGCTAAGATCCAGCACAGAATGTGTTGTTACCGAGATAAAGCAAAACTTCATCCAGGGAACAAGGCCGAAACCCTTAACCGGCATATCGAAACGTTTGCTGCTACCACGCTACTACTGAGATATGTGATTTGTTTAAGCCGAAAGCAAATTCAGAAAGCCAGCTGATACTGCCGAACATTTTCACAAAAACGGGCAACCAACTCAATCGATCATTTTTGATTTGGCTGAAACTTTGCATAGACGTTTCTATAGGCAAAAGATGCCATTTTGTGCTATTGGTTTAATTTCTTTCAACACAACACGACTCATTTCTGAAAAATACTATTTTGGGAAGGTATTGATGATTACAAACATTTTTAGGGTCATAACGGTTTGTTTGATCGGTGTGACGCCTTCGGCAAAGTTGTAGGTAATAATTTTGTCTTCCCGAAAAAAATATACACTATAAAAAAATATTTATTAACATGCTGCCATTAAAGTGCATATAGTGCTACTTGCGTGCATTTTTCAGAGCTTGTTAATTACCTTTCCAGTCAAATCCAAAAAAAAATGGATTCTCAAAGTCGTTATGAAACGACAGAACGACATTCATTCGTTTAATCATATCATCATGATCAAATATCTGGTATTAGTTCGTTTTGGTACTGCATTAACCTCAAAATAAAAGCTTTTTTAGTCAAAGTTGTCCTCTTATTTTTTATCAAAACAAAAACAATGAGGTGTTGAGATCAAGGTGTCGACTGACTACAAACAAAACTCACACTAGTTAGAACAATAAATTCTCTCCAGCCAAAGAAAAAAAATATCCAAAAAAAAAGTGCTAAGAGAAAGTGTGACTTAATGGCAAGTGCCAGCCACAGAAGGAAGCGTAGGTACATCAGACGACTATGCGACGGCAGCAGCAACCAAAACGTATTCAAACGTTCGCCGAACGGGATTGTGTTTCAAAGTTCGAAGTGAAGAGCTGTAACCGATACTGTAACTTTAGCCAGTAGGTGACGGAAAAAGAAAAAACAAATACTAACCAAAAAAAAAACATAGAATAGAATAGTAACAGTATGATAACACTAAAATGCCGAACGCAGCAAGTATAGAAGGGTCACCCGGGTGGCTTGTTATAGCAAGAAAGGAAGGAAGGTAGTAGGCAAAGAGAGGCTATGAAGAACTTTAATTATTTACTGAGCCGGAAGCTGTAGAAATCTTGGAGGGAGATTTGAAATGTATATTTTGTACCATTATTAAATAATTCCTTATTGACGCTGCAATTGAAAAGAAAATAAAACACTGGAACAAAACATAGTGTGACATTTCCTGCGTTGTTTCGCTTTTTTTCTCGGTTGGACTTTCTACCGTTACTCTGCGTTCTAATTTTCCGTACATCTTAACAACTGTGAGAGGTGGCTTTTCTGTTCCAATGAGTTCCTTCTACTTTACGGGGCCACCGAGCGCCGCAAAGTTTAGCTCTATTCGCATTTGTTGTTATACATTGTAAGAATAAAGTGTATAGTAACCAAGCTGAGTCCTGCAACTGACGCAATGTGATTCTGTGTGAGATCAGAAATTTTCGATATCAAATGTCATCCAGCCAATTCGGTCATTCTGAGGCAGCGGTAAGCTTACCGTTATATGCTCCGCAAAGTGTGTACACAAATTGGTAATTTAAAACAAGACTGAATGACAGCCAGAAACAACAACAAACAGCCATCAAAGATTCACGTTATAGCGGAGCACACAGTTGAGGCGATCGGGATTTGAACATCACACTTAAAACAACCCTAGCAGGTGCAGTAGCAAACGTCTCGGAGACGCAAAGTCTGCTCAGAAGAATAAGAAAAAAACCGTATGTTCATTGTAAATAAAGATAAATTTAAATGCAAACCAAAAAACCCAAGAAAAAAAACAAGCTACCATCGCAAATCTCATTATCAGTTCTTAAGGCTTGAAACCAAAAAGGAAAACAAAAATGTCATTCGAATTGACGACACGCGCGCTGAGTAGAAGTCATTTTAGGTTACTAGAACAAGCAAAAAGAAAGCAACTACAGTGACGATTGAGTTCCGTTTAAGAATGCGTACTGTATATGTATGTATGTGTAATGATGATTAGTTAGTGTTATTTTGTCTCTGCGTATGGTTCTTTTGCCTATTTTTAGAATAATCTAAGTGATTGAAGCAGAAACAGTGAGAAACACAACAACAAAAAAGGAGAAATAAATTGCTTCAAAATATACCTGGCGTTTTTCTACTGTCTTATATTTGAATTGAAAACTTCTGTACATCTAATCAGTTGGTCGTTTATATCTAGCAAACCTAAAATTCCAAGATTTTTTTTTTCCAACTTGAGAAAAATGGGTTTTATTATATAAATGATGGAAATATCAGAACAAAATTTTGATTCTGTTTCTCGTGCGGTTAAATATCGAACATTTACATTTAAACTCATTTTCTTCGATTTTTGTTCTGTTCACTTGAATAATCTAAGACCAGTATGACAGTTTCTATTTTTTGATTTGGTAGGTATCCGAAAAGTGTTACAAATATTTATTATTGCAAAAAAATCAGTCAAAACAAAAAATTTACTGCAAACCAGAAAACTGAAGGCAATGATAGCAATAAGAATAACTTTTGATGTAGGACTACGACTTTGTTTCTAGGGTACGTTCTGTAAAATTGAAAATTGATCTGGCAAATGTTTGGTTAGTTTACAAACGACAATAACATCATAACCACATGATGAATAACAATAACCAATATGTTGGTAGATAGATAAAATGTTAGACAATTCTATGATACGCTAGTTATCATTATTATTTCATTGCACAGCGGTGAAAATTGATAAAAATTTCAAGGACAAATTTCCGCGAACAATGAATCAATCACATCGTTAATTGTTATGAGTATACAGCGACTATTTACAGTTTCTACGTTCCAACAGGTCAATTAATGTTTGCGTCCTTGATCTTAAATTAATTTCATGGCTCGAAGGTAAAGTTTTTCCAAAAAGTTTGAAACAACCCTCTTAAACAATTTTTTAACCTGTTGTTAAACGGAAATAACTTTATTTCTGTTTCATTTTATTTTCGGTGTTCACTAAACAGTATTTTACTTTTACATTTCAACATTACTAGATGTTTTTTTATTGTATTTCCAATTTAATAAATAATTTAAAACATATCATGGTCTAGAAATTTATGGAAGTTTAAAACCACAAGATTTTGTCGAATATCCACAGCTTTAAAGCAATTTATGCTTTGAAAACGAAAGCAAAACAAATAATTCATGGAAATTTTCAAAAAACCGTGAAAAACTACCGAATAAACCATTTTTCTAGCTCTCAACACAAATGTTTTATTTTACGTGGGACTACGTTTTTGTATTCTATACTGGGTGTAATCTGTAAAACTGGAAATGAAACTGGCAAACGTTCCGTTAGAACTCAAACGATAATAACAGCATAACCACATGATGGATAACAATAACCAATATGTTGTTGGATAGATAAAATGTTGGACAATTTTGTAATACGCCAGTTTTCATTGTTAGTATAGCGGTAAAATTGATAAAATGTTTCAAGGACAAATTTCCGCGAACAAAAAACCAACCACATGCGAGCATTCCTAGCACAGATGACGTGAATGGAAATGGACACGAAACATTCCGTGATATTCTCAGTACCAATATCAAAAAAAAAAAAAATTACAGTCTCACCGTCCCAATAGGTCAATTTATGTTTGCCTTCATGAGCTTAGACTAATTTGAGTGAAGGCAATGGTGTTGGCTACTTGAGATTAGTTTGCCATCTACGATGGATCAGATAACGGCGCCGGCCACGTCCATACGATCGTTAGGGTAAGGAAGGATGTTGTAGTGAAGAAGGTGTAACAGTCGTTGTTGTCGAAGACCAACTTTACCTCTGCATTTCCACGACTGCAACGGAAAGGAAGAATTGTGTCACCGTGGTATTTGACAGAGTCGGACAATGTTGCGCGCGAAGTTGACTCATTGCGGAGATAAATGATGAGGATCTTTCTTCTCAGATCCCGCGGGCCTATGTATGTGTGTTCAAGCCACATATGGCCGACTTCGAGCCACCACGTGGTCAACTTCGAATTTCCAAAGGCATACCACTCGGTTATAGTTAATGCGACACCTGTGAAAACATATCCTTATGTTTGCTATGGTGATGAAAACATAAGATAGTATTTTTATATGTAATGCATCAACTATTTCCGAGTCTTGAGCCATTCTACACCCTACAACCTTAAATTCCGTGTCCTTCTCTTCTCTTGTCTTTCCAAGTTCACCCTGCACTCACTCACATAGACTTTTTATCTTTACAAATAATTTGAAGCATCAAATGCTCTAGAAATTTATGGAATGTATAAAATCACATGAACTTTGCCGAATAAACCATTCTCTCTATCTTTCAACAGGAAAAAGTTTTTAAATTTTTATAATAGAAGCTTTAAATAACTTTTAAAATATAGAGATTATGCGGGTCATTCATATAAACAATTGTTCCGAACATATCACTAAGCTAGGATAAGGCAGAATGAAATAGAAATGAAATATCTGTAAAAAGATCGTTCACAGATCGATGATTTCAGGTGACCTGCTGAGACTCTGTCGGTGTTTACGCCTCTTGAAAAATTTCTACACACTCGAGAAAAATCTAAACTTTCCTCAGTTTTCTCGGCTGAAAAAGGTATACTTATTTACTTTTAGGGCGACAGGAATACGTCTCCACATCACTTGATCTAGTCTTCTCCAATCGCCTCTAACACTCGCAGATCGGGCGTCTCATCCAACGAGTACGGGTTCTATCACGGAGTCACTGACCTCTGTCGGGCTCTTTGCAGAATATTATCTTTGCTGGTCGCTCCTTCGACATTCGTGTCACGTGGCCAGTCTACATTAGCCTGTCGTGTTTTGTCAGCTCGATGATATCCGCATGTTGGTATGTTTGGTACACCTCCTGGTTCATGAGCCTGCGCCACACTCTATTCTCCAGTTTTCCGTCAAGTTTTGAACGCAGGATCCTACGCTCGCAGACTCCAAGTGCTCGCCGGTCGGCCTCCTTCATCGACCGGGAGAATCAACGTCCTGTAGAGCGCAAATTTCGTGCGGGATTTCAGCTTACTACGTAAACCGTAAAAGGTCCTGTTTGCAGCCGCTATCCGTCGCTTCACTTTGCGGCTAACGGCGTTGACACACGTTACGAGAGTACCAAGGTAGGGTAGTTTGGGGTAATTTGGACCCCTGGGGTGAAATGGACAGGTGCTTTATCTTGAAAAGTATTACATTTTTGAGTTCCATGTACTACTTCATCCTTTCCTTGAACTACTAAACCCCAAATAATACAAAAATTTCATGGTTTGCTGTGACAGGTGCACCGCAGTGCCAATGTAAACGAAGGAAACATCAAAAGTTGATTTTGCTGTAAGTTTTACGCTCGTGTATTTAAGGTTTTTTGAGAACTTCTTCGATGTTTTCAGTCTAATGAGCTTTGCAGCCGTGTTTGTCTAGTAAAAGAGTACATTTTAATGAAAGATTGCGATAAGTTTCACCGACAATAGTGGAAGGAACTGAGTTTTTAGAAAGGCGTCCTGTTTGGGGTAAAATGGACAGTTTTCTTGAGGTGTTATGGTCAGGCGAGTTTGAAGTAAATTCTTTTGTCGGACTGATGCCGCGGGCATATAAAAATGAACGGATAGACGGCGGTGTACAAACAATGAACTGTAAAAAGTGCTGCAGGCAATCTGGAATGATTTATCTGTACAAAAAGTGTTTTCAATGCCCCGCAGAGTGGCGGGTTTCTGAACAAAAGTTGGAAAAACCTAATTTTTTTTCTAAAATTCTTGAAAATGACGTATTACGCCAATTTTTGGGTGCTGAACTCATTTCTGATGTCCGAAAATGTTGTTCCCCTAAAATGCCGTTAAACCTTTCTTATTATCAGATTTATTTTTTTGTTCAGATCATGTTCAACATTGGTATAGTTGTTCTTTATCGAAAAACTTTATACCCGTATTTTTTTGTTTGGTCCTTAGTGTGATCCATTTTGGATTTAAGTTGCCAAAAATCGGCAATCATTTTTCAAAAATTGTAATTTTTGAGCCGTTTGACCGATTAAAAGATTTAATGGAAAATTTAAGGAATTTGATAGGCCTTTCAAGGAAAAATAAGAAATCGTACGTCAACGTACATTCGTTATATATTTTTCCGTTTCGCGAACTCGGGATTAACGGATTTGGAACGACGATATGCAAACCGGGACCTAAAAATTTGAAAAACACGGTTAATTTCATATAGGCTGTTGATTATACGATCATTCCGAACACACGATCGCATACTCAGTTTCTAGTATGAATAATTGGAGAAGGGAAATTTTTTTGGCCTACTGTGGAACCACTGTGCAATGCCTAAGAATTGCAGTTATCATTCCGTATGTCTGTTACCACCTTCTACTGTGTATTAAGCAACTATTGATACTATAAAACTGACATTTTTTACCCTGTCCACATCACCCCAAACACTGTCCATATTACCCCAATAGCTGTCCATTTTCACCCCAAACGATTTTTTTATGTCCGAAAAGCATAATTTTTAGTTTCGTTTTTTTTTTGTTCTTTTGACCTTAATATCAAGGTTTTTTCGTGCAGAAACATAGAAAACAGATCAATATTACTATAGTACATTTCGTTTATGGGATAGAAAAAACAGGTTACGAAATAACAGGAGTTTTCCTTAGGGGATCCAAATTACCCCAAACTACCCTACACAAATTCGTCGACTACTTCATAGATAATCCTATCTATCACAATCTCAGTACCAAGACGCGACGAAGTTCCACAATCTTCACCTGCCGTACTTTGTTTTGGTAGAGTTAATGGTAAGTCCAATTCTCGCTGTTTACCTATTGAAAGGCAGGAATGCCTCTTCCACTTGCTCTGCGGTGTTAATACCGACGATATCAAAGCTCTCCGTACTGCATCCTCCAAGGCAATGTTGAACAACAGGTCCAAGAGCCCGTCACCCAACTTCAGACCGTCGGTTCCAAAATTATGCCCGCTATCCTGACGCATGATGCAAAACCGTCAAGAGTGGCACGAATCGGCTTAATCAGTTTCGTTGGAAAACCGTGTTCAAGCATAATCTGTCAGAATTCGTTGCGCTTAACGGAATCGTATGCCGCCTTGAAGTCTACGAACAGATTAGTCTGCAAGTAGCAGTAGCAGTAAACTCGAACTTGTCGAGTATTTAACGCGAGGTGAACATTTGGCCCGTTGTGGATCGCCCATCCCGGAAACCGCACTGGTACTCTCCGACAATGGCTTCCTGCAACGGCCTCAGTTTATTAAACAGGATGCGGGAGAAAATCTTGTATACAGAATTCAAGAGTATTATGCCTCGATAATTACTGCAATCGAGTCGGTGGCCCTTAACTTTCAAAACGAGTCGATGGATTGCACGTAACAGCTGTTCACACCCGGGTTTGAAAATTTCGGCTGGGCGGCCGTCCTTTCCAGCTGATTTGTGGTTTTTTAACTCTTTACAAGCTTCTCTAACCTCGTCCAAGCTTGGCGGATCCACAGCTTGTTCATCATTCTCATTTTTTCTCCTATTTCTATCGACGGCTCTATAATCTTCACCGATTAACAACACCTCGAAATGCTATTTCGACACATTGCACATGGCAAGGATTCTCACCGCCTGGTTGTTGATTCCGTTTTCCGTTTACCACTTTATAGAAACTTCTCGTGTCGTACATGGAAAAGCTTGTCTCCGCCTCCGCAAGAGCAGGGCTCAGGTTTCTTGCGTGGGTGGAGTCTCTTTTCGGCCAGATAACTCCGTTATTTGGCGAGTCACACGATTTGCTGTCTCTATCGTGCAAGCACGGACCCGGTTTTTCTCGTCTATCACCTCTTGACACTCCACATTGAACCACGTAATACGTGTGATTCTCCAGTAACAACCATAAATTCATTTCTAAACTACAATACTTTAAATTAAGTTTATACTCAAATACATGCGCCCTTTTAGAAAATTACTCGAGTCTAAATAATTTCCCCGCACTTGAAAAATACTCAGTTTGCTAAGCCTAATGCATCACAAAGTTTTATTCAAACAAAAAATGATCGATTAAATTTTTAGTATTTATACAGATCATCTGCCTGGAAGCGCTCACAGATGGACTGCAGCTGTGACTGTTGTTCTACTGTTAGAGGCCATCCACATACCACGTGGACAGATTTGGGGGGGGGGGGGTTGGCTTATGTCCACGGTCCATACAATTTTTGTATTATTTATATGGCAGTTGTCCACGGAAGGGGAGGGGGGGGGGGGTCGAAATTATTAAAAATCTGTCCACGTGGTATGTGGATGGCCCCTTAGTAATACGCCTCAAATTAGACTAACTTCTGGCCTGCTTCACCAGCTTATATCAAAAAGTCGAAAAAAGGACGTGAAAGTTTCAGATCTCGTTGATTTGATTACTTTAAAAACCCAGAAACTAGATAGGTATCTCCAAGAGAGATGGTCAAGTCACTGAACCCTTTCATGACATCCTTCGAAAAAATCCTGTGATTATATGAGTGTGAGCTTCTCACTGAAGTTTTTCTGTTCTTCATACCAGCGCGCACTAAAGGAGAAAGCATTTTTTAACAAGTTTATTGAAATATTCCTTAAAAACATTCCACAATTCACGGACGCCCAGTCCAATGATGTCTACTTCATTTCCTTCCTACTCTCTACCGTCTCTACTTCCGTCTTATCGAGTAATTATAACATAACAGTAATTTTAATACAGTATATGAGTTAGTAAAGTTTTCTTCTCTTTTTGTATATATAGTTTTCTGATTTTTTCTTTGCCATTTTATTTTTCGTCAGCTCGTCCGCTGTCGTTATTACTGTGTGAGACTGCTGCGTTACTCAATAGTTTTTTTTTTTTGTTCATATGTACTGTTTATGTTACAATTGTTAATTTTTTTCTTGTTAGTAGATTTCCATCTGTAAGCTGATAAATATTCTCTATCTTAATTTTTTTTTCTGAAATCAAATACACCCACCTAAAACTATCGAACGACACCTTCCTTCAAGTTCCGTTAGCTGATGAAAACGTATCTAAAGATTACTAACAGTGTCGATGGTATGTTGTATTTTTGTTTGTCCTTCTTCCTGACAATTATCGGCGGTTCACTTCCAGGAATTAAACTGGACTGTAGTCCCTATTCGCGTACGCGCGATTGGATAGCGCGTCTGACTGAATTGGTGCAACGTTATCATCAATAGTAAATAAAAGTCTCCAAAAAAGAGTCAGTTCACTGAGTTGCATATGATTTGGCCTCACTCACCACACCGTTGCTAGAGAGTCGTTAAATAATGCTTCAAAGTTTAACGTCTATACTGAATAGGGGGAATAAAAACAGTTTGCATAGTGTTTTACAACAGTAAAGGAAAAAGAAGGCCACTCACCCTCGGAAAAAACAATTAGATTTTCGAATTTTTATTAGTTTAAAGATTTTAGTCACTAGCACACGATTAAATGTGTTTTGTTTTCGTTTTAAAGTTAACATTTGTTTTATTGATTTAACAGATTAAAAATAGTTCAATGAAAATAAAACGAAAAAGTTCAATTACCATTTTATGCTTAATAAACATTGTACATGCGTTGATTTATTGATAAATTCCTGACACTGAGAACGTTTTTTTCTTTTTGATGTTTATTTTTTTACAAGAGTTAGTTTTGATTGTAATTCATTTGTGTCCATTTTCTCATTCGTAGGCATAATCTGCTCGAAACGCAAGAAAAGATTTGTAAATATATATTTTTTATCTTTCTGTTTGCATTGTTTAAACGTTGTTGTCTGCCAGACCTTGATTCTTCTGCATTCTTAACTCTCGCTCGAAAAATCCAGTTCGGCTCAGTTCTGCTATAGTTATTGTAGTCTGAGTTTACAACTTTTGGGTTTCCTAGGATCACGACGATGAGATTACATTCAACATGGTATAATAGTTAGACTTGAAATGGTTGATTTTTGTTTGTAGTATATAATTTACATATTTTGTCAACATTCATCACTGTTTGTGTGAGTGTAATCACAAAGGCAATATTGATTTAATGATCGACTAACATTAATGTTGTTTTACGCGTTACTGACTGCTGCAGGAGTGGGGGAACATTTTAGAATTTTACTTTGAGTAAATTAAATGAATAGAATAAACTGGAAAACAATAAAATGTTAGCTTAATAAATATAAATAGAACACAAACTATCATAGTATGCCGTGAATTGTTCTCCGTCACCTATGGAGACAAATAATTTATGACGGAAATAGTATGGGTATTCATATCGAACTTGTATACAAATACGCAGCTTTATGAATACTCAGTTCCATTGACGTGTAATAAAAGATACACATTTTACGGCTAGAGGTATTTGTATACGATCGCGACGTGAAGACCCCTAAAATGAACGGGATTTATTCAGTAAAAAAGCCTAATTTTAGGCGCATCACTACTAGTAGATGAACTTCTAGTGTAAATTTTATAGACCAGAGCGAGGAAAGACTATGAAGAGGCAAGTTTTCGGAAAAAGAACTTTCAGTTTCATCAAAATCCAGAATGGCATTTTTGCAATTGACCAAACTGTTTTGATTCAAAAAGATTTGAGCTTGTGGCTGAAATAGGGATGCGTATTTATAAAAATTTTGGCCAAGCGCTGTTTGATTCTCGTAAGCAATCCGAGCTTTATTTGCCTACGTTTAGGCGCACTGCAGCAGATTTTTGTTTGTATTTTACTGACTTGTAAAATAAATAGTAATAAATTTGAGAGAAGAGAAGATGTTAAAGATCAAGAAAAATTGAACAAAATACTCGCGATGGATTTCACCTTCAACTCTTTCATGGGATGTAACTTTAAACGACGAGGATACCGATTGTTAGACTATTCCAAAACTGCTACCGTTCTTTCAATGTTTGTTATCAATACAGAAAAAACAGTCACTTGATCTCTACACGACATTTAGAGATTCACTAACCTGACTTACTTATACATTTTAGTTAGGAACTGTCAAATTATTCAAACAACTATTCGAGAAACCGCACTAAAAAGTAGCACGAAAATGTTGACAAAGTTTGACAACGAAAAACTTGCGAACGATGGCACTCATAGCCTAGCCTACTGCGATCGTAGTGACCAAGTGTGTTTTCAGGAAAAAACTTCGTTCCTCATAGAATCGCGTGTGAATTATTAAAACACTGCTCCTCCATAACGATAAATTTAATGAAGACGCTTGGTCACGCCAAATAAACCAAACAAAAAAGAACCTAAGAAAACTGAGTTCGGCATCGGGAAATAAATGGATAAAACCAAAAACAAGTTACTCACACTGTTCGATTTTCAAATAAAGTTTCTTGTTTAATCATTCGTTCGGGGGTAGCGTGATTGTTATTATATATATGTATAAATTTTCCTCCAATTTTTTGTTATATGGATTCATTCTGCACTATCTAAATATGTGAATTTATATATGCGCTTGTATGTTACCATTCTTTTTTTCCTTTTAGTAGTTTAATGAGTTTGTTTGTTTATATTCAATATTCTACGTTCTAAACACTTGCACAGATGGCTGCTCACAGATGTACGAATACACACACCCACACGCACTCACACTCGCACATACGCACACATATTATAACAAACCCACCCACACCTCGTTTATCGCGATTAAACACTATCGTAACTCACGCACACCACACTTATCTACTATGATGCTCTCTCGCTCTCTTTCCTATATGATCACGTTTTAATGTTACAAGTTGTTTTCTGCGATTTGCTTTATAAATAAGATCAATAGCAATGAATCATCCATATAATAATTCTATTACACATAAAAACTGAATGCGACTTGCCTTTTGCTTGTCTGGCTGGATTTTTTTTTACTTCTTCTTGTGATCAGACGAAAAAGTAAATATTGAACCTTTAAATACACGTGTTTTCCTACCAACCGGACTGGTTTTCGTTTACTTTCTCCAAAGAAAACAATAAAGAAATTTACGGGAAAAATAAACACTAACGAATCAAATAAACTGAACTAGTTTTCTCCGATTCACACCATAATCGGTTCGTCATCGGCGGCTGCTGCGGTGCCCCCGCCGCCACCACCAGCGGATGGTCCAGAAGAGGGAGGACCTCCGCCGCCGCTGTTCTGCCGTCGGCTACCGGACATTCGACGGTTCATTTTTGCTTCTTTGCTATCCTTCAGTGCGCTGCCGCTGCCACTGTTAACGTTTCCGAGCGACGAGGATGACGCGCACGTGGCAGCGATCGGAATCGAGGCGGATTGCTGAATTAGAATTTTTTGGGAGGCACTTCCAATACCGCCCGAACTGCCAATTGATGACGACGGCTCGTAGCCACCGGATATGCTGCGCATAATGATTGGCTTCTGTCGTTGCAGATCCGAGGTGGACGACGAGGAATTGCTGGCGGATCCACCCGTTCCACTGCGACCACCGTCGGTCGAGAGGGTTACCATCGAATGGCTGAGATTCATCTGTTGACTATCGGATCGTTTGCTGCTGCTATTATTGCTAACACTGCTGGAGCTTCCGTTCTGTGATTTAATCATTGACGGAGCCGATGAGGACGAGGGTGACGAAGATGACGCGGTGATCGTTGCTGTCGGCGATTGAGGAGTGGTAGCGGAACCGCTGCCATGGCTACCGCTTTTAAGAAATGCTTCCCGATCCAGCAACGTTTGGTGGGATAGAGATTTCGTTTTGCCTACCTTATGGAAGTAATCGATGCTTTGATCTCGTAAATTATAATTCACAGCCATTGGTACGTCATTGTTGAGACTAACATTACTGCTTCCGTGATCCGACGGCGGTTGGTAGCGGATGGAGATGCCACTATCGCTAATCACGTTGTTGTAACTGTTGTCCAGATCCTTGTCCTTACTACTACTCAGATCATCCAAGCTACCGCCTTCTCCGTCCAGATCCGTCGACAGTAAGTCATCGTCCGAACTGGCTCGCGCTAGACTGGGCAGCGTCGACGTCAGCAATGCTTTCTCCTTTTTGATCTCCTGGATATGTCCTTCCAGCAACATCTCTTCAGTTTCCGTTTCCAAGCTTCCGCCTCCAACCCGCGAGTTAGTAACCATCTCTTCCTGCGTGAACACTTTACTGCTACGTAACGTACTTAATCTCGTCGTTGCCGTATGGGCCGCCGTATCTAACGTGTCAATATCCGCAAGGGTGCTCTTGACGTTCAACATCTTTTGCGTTATCAACGTCTCCATACACTTCGTTTGCCTGCCGATGTCATTCAGACTGTCCTGCGCTGGAACATATCGATTCGTACGCAGCACACAGGGAGCAAACACAATCGCTAATGAACTGGCCGACATCCGGTTGTACTGTTCCAGCTTGGCCACCAATGCCAGATGAAAGATCAACCTCTCCAGTAGACAGTGATGTGCCGGCGGAATCTTTTTGATCAGTGACAGTATCGTCTGTACCCTATCGTTGCCATCCGACAAATCCGCTGCTCGGAGAAAATCGTCATACCTGTCGAACGTTAGCAGTGGCTCTGGCATCTCCCGCAGGAACGATTTGAGAACATTCGTCAGAACATGCACGTTGTAACTCTCGTAGTCCATCTCGTCCGAACTGCCCATACCCCGGTCCATCTTGACCTTCAGTTCCTTGATCTTCGAGCTAACGCCACTCTTCCGATAGATACCTTCCGAGTACAGTCCATGCATCTCGATCATCATGATTAGGCTGTAAATTTGTGCCGGAATTTTGATGCCATCGCTACCGGCGCACAGAGCCGTCAGCGGAACGCCGAACAGCTTCGTGGGTTGTCCACTGGAGTCGCAAACAACGCCACTACCTCCGGTACCACCGACGCTCGTCATGCCCTGCACCAGCGGTCCCGAGTTGGCTATCTTGCTGCATGCCACCGATTTGAGGTAGCACCGCTTGTGGCACGTCAGCCGACAGTTTTGGCAGACCTGTGGAGATGAGATGAGAAGGATGTGGTCATTAAAATACAGGAGTTAACAAAAATGTTCTTGAGGAAAATTTTGAAGGCAATTTAACTCGTCACGTGTAATCGATATGCAAATCCCTGAACTTTCTCCTATCAATAACCTCAAACGTTCAAATGTAAAACATAACCTCAATATATCACCCACATGTTAGTATAATCAGTCAGATTCCAAGCTTACAAAATGACTGGCGAGTGACAAGATAAATTATCAACACTATTATCAGTGGCCGGTCTACCTCTGATTTCCCTCATTTTTTATTAGAAAAGAAGAAAAAATCACCCTAAGTTTTGACATGGTTATGATACAAGTGAATGTACTTTTTATAAGCTTTTTACCAACTTTCTTGTCATAATTCCTATATGGCAAGTATTTTTAGCATCATGATATCAAACAGAGATAGGCGGTACAGCTGACTATAGCCGTACATAAATAGGGTTGCCACCTGATAGGGACATCTAGCCCGGAGATTTTCAAAGTATCGGGAGGGGAGGGGGTGTATAGTGCATTGACATGTTTGTTGTGATTTTTTTTCCACCACATGATCTACACTATTTATTTACTTTATTTATTTTAGCAATTCTTAACAGCCGATTGAGTTCAGTAATTTTGGTGACAATGTTCACAATGACAGTTGGTACATGAACGAACTGTCATTGTAGCGATTTCGAGTGGATTTCGAGAAATTTTAGTTCGTGATTTAGAAATTGAAGGACAACGAAAGAAATTTTTTGAAAATCACGTTTTGCTTAGACGCGTAGTTTTGCTTAGAAATACAGCTCTTTCAGATGATATTAAAAATTGATATAGCTAAACAACCCAATTAGTAAATGATGAAGATTTGCCGTAAATTCGAAAGCCTTAAAATCTCCTTTGGAGAAATTCTCATAATTCATGCATATTAGCGAAGTAATTTTCTGAGTTTTCCGTCAACGCGTAGAACTTGAAAATAAATTGTTCAATTTATGACTTATGTCGTTTCCAGAGCGAGTTGAAAATAATTTCGCTGGCTCAGAGAAATCTTGCTTTTACCCAGAGACCCGGAAATTACCTCCCAGACCCGGAGAAAATTTGCGTTCACCCGGAGACCCAGAGATCACCTCCCAAACCCGGAGACTTCGGGTGAAACCCGAAGAGGTGGCAACCCTTTAAAAAAATCATACGTGGAAATCTTTTTTCCTGAGACACATGGGAACGAAATTCCATAACTAACAGACACGCGATATTATATCAAGTGATTGTAACTTTTTACTTACCAATCCTCGTTCGATTGGCCAAAGGAGAAATTGTTGGCAGATTTCGCAGGCCGTTGCAATGTTGATGATCGTCAGCTGGAATGTGTGACCTGGAACAGAACAATACAAATTAAACACGTCTCTCAAAAATTAAAAAAAAAACTCCCAAACTTACCGTTGTACGTGGTATGTTCGTCGTGCTTTCGTTTCTTGTCTTTTTTCCGCTTAGTCTTCGGCTTCTCGGTTTCCCGCGAGTTCATGAACTCGTTCATAAAGCCACGGAACGCATTCACACCCATCGTCAGCGGGAAATCGTTCTTCTTGCCGGAGCTCGTTTCGATCACCTGCTCGAAGTTAGCGATCAGATCCCTGTACTTAATGTTCAGCACATCGGAGTTCTGCTTATGCGCCACACTGTACTGCGCCACCAAATTGTCCTTGAACTCCCGCAGAGCCTGCTTGAACACCCGGTCCACCTCCGAGGGCTTCTCACAGTCGCTTTCCATCTTGCAGATCTTTTGCGTGATAAAGTCCTGCATCAGCTGCAGCTCTTTGGCATCACTTATAATCTTATCCGTCGAATCGGTGTACTCTCTCGTGGCGGAAAACTTCGAGTTCGGTGTGCTGGTGCTGCCCAACCCGATCGGGGCGTGTTTGTCATGCTTTCCCGTCCGTATCCGCTTTGACCGCTTCGCGGCACACTGTAGCGACTTAATGCCACCATTCTGGATGCATTTGGTGTGCACCAGCACCTTACAGTCCAGACATCGGTAGCCTTCGTTCACGAAAGAATCACTCTCCTGACAGCTGGCACATTTTTCCGCCTTATTGATCCGCTGCACCTTGCGAAACTGGTGCCCGGCGATGTTAATTCGCGTACTCGACTGGTACATGTCGTTTCCTCGGTTCACTTCCAGCAGTGGAATTTTATTGGCTGGATCCGAATTACGGCGCTTCAACGTATCCATTCCGGCGATGGCACCCCGCCTTAGTGCCGTTTGACCGGAACCACTATTCTGTCCACTGGTAATCACTCCGGAAAAGTCATCACTGAGATTCGTTTTGATGCGGCGCGTTTTGCTGGGTGCAACCGGACCAACAGCTGCGTTGGTTGCACTCGATAGGGTCAAGTCGATATCCTTGCCGGGGTGCTTGGAATCTTCCGATTTGGTGGTTCCGAGCAGGGCTGCCGCTTTACCTGATTGTGGGGAAAGAGAAAAATTTAATTATAGAATTAGATTGCATGAATAAGTGATGCTTGTGCTGACCCTTTGGCGTGGCGGTGTTGTAGTAATTCTGGACGAAATCATCCGAATAGTTGCTCATCGAGCGTTGGCCACTTTGTAGTCCTGTGACGTTACCAGTTTGAATGTATTGCTGTTCTGACGATTGCCGTGACTGCTGCTGCGTTACGTAGTTGTACAGACTGTTAGTACTGCCACTGTTGCTGTTGTTGGCATTGGAAGAGCTGGAGGAGTGTTTGATTGTGTTGTTGTTGTTATTGTTGTTGAAGGAGTGGGGTTGTTGCGGTTGATGCTGGTGCTGCTGCTGCTGCTGTTGCTGCTGATGGTAGGCCGTCGTCGGAGTGGAAGTGTACTGGATATTCTGATAGTTTGCAGTAGACAGGGCACCCGACAACGATGGCGTTAGAGATGAAGACTGAAGATGCTGTAAATGATAATTGGAGTTGATTTCGTCGCCTTGGCTGCGGCACAGCAGTTCCCGGCGACTGAGTGTGGTACTGGATTGTTGTTGCGTTTGACTTATCGTATTACGGTTGAGATTCCGCTGAAGAGGATGTTTTTGCGACTGCTCAGGAGCGACGGGTAGAGCATGTGAACTGCTGCCACCAGCGCCACCACCACTGCTACCGACACCGCTATTGGCAATTCCGGAAGTGGCCACTGAAGAGAGACTATCTAAGCCCGTATGTACAAGAACGATTTCAACATTACTGGAACTAAAACTATTATTGCTGTGGTTTTGATTTCGAATCATTCCACCACTACTCAGAGCAGCGTTGCCACTGCTGCTGCCGTATGCATCGTACCGCACTCGATGACTCGGCGATGGTCCGGAGTCTACCCGTCGCACCGGTAACTTCCCACTGGCACCTCCAATCGAGCTTAAGCCTCGTTCATAGCGATACTTAGCCAATTCGGCATCGTCGAATGTGCTCTTGCTTGCTCGCTCGATTTCATACTTTCGTATTGGCCGATCCAATACATCGTCCTGCCTTTGGAGGGGCACCTTCACGTGACTGCTGTTGTATCCATCCAGCAGACCACCGTCCGAGCTACCACCGCTGCAGGCATTCTTCTCTAGCAACATTTCACGTCTCAAAGCCGCGGATGCACCGTAGCTTGGTTCATCCACCAGACCCATATCCTCGTAGCAGTCTTCATCATCCTCATCATCATCATCGTCATCGTCATCGATGAAATCCGCACTGCTCAGACTGTTGTCGCTAAACAGTGCCTGATTCTTGTTAACAATATCAACAGCCGACTCGAAACTAATGCCAACGGGTGGCGTCGGTTGCCTTTTGCCGCCGACGATGATTGCCTTGTGCTGCAGAATCTCCGGTGTATCGAACGAAGTGTCCAACGGACGTTCCACCGGAGGGAGGCTTTGCGTAGAACGCAATTTGGCACGTTCGCGTTGTAGTTTCTGTAAAACAATCGTTAAAAAATTCAAATTTTCTTTTTCTACGTACGCAACTTACCTTGCTTAAATTCACCTTGAACCGCTCCCGTGCCTGATTCCCTCGTATTCGCGCCTGTATCACCAGGACGCCAGTCTTTAGCCTGTTATACCACTTCCGTACCGTGTAGCCCCGCCAGGTGCTCTGTATGAGGGTGGCCGCCTCCGTCCGAATTTTACGCAGGAACTTGGCCTGCTTTTCCTTCAGGTACAACCGCCAGTATGATTGGATCGTGCAGGCCGCACTCCGATACTGGCAGTACTTTTTACGCTGCAAAATCGATCGAAACCACCGTTGGATCGTGATGATACTGTCGATGATACGCGTGTGCAGACAGATATCCAGCCGCATTTTCTGCGACTCGCGCATGTAGATCTTCGTCAGTCCGAGCTGGTAGTGCTGCTTGTTGAGGTCCATCGTGTTCATAAAGTCCCGAACATCCTTCTGCGAACTGACCAAACCCTTCGGCAGCAGAATCCGGTACAGCTGGATAAACTCTTCGTACGTGAGCCGCACATTGTATCCTGCCCGGCGAATTCGCACCGTCTCCAGCATGCCGGTGTAACGGAGCTGTGGATGGGAATGGTAAAAAAAAGAATCGATTATATTTTCAACCTTGAGCGATGCGTGTAACTGTTTTTTTCTAATCAAACCCCTCATCTTCGGACAAATTTCTGCGAATTACAAGTGCTAAAACAAAATTTTCCCACAGTTCAGACGCACAGTGCATGCCGTCAAAAACTTGCAAATGACAAATTTGCATTCACCATCGCCCGCACCATAAACAGTTAGTTTTATTGCGACTTTGCTATAAAATCCTCCGCAGCAGGGTGTGCACTTTTACAAGCTCTAACCTTTACAGCCCCGCTGATTGGACTCCGGTCTTCTTCCGGTGTTCCGTTGTCCTTAGCTTGTCAGTCATCGTCAGTCTTTCTACCTCTGCCTGAGCTGAGCGATAATAAAATCAGGAAGAACCCGTGTAGGAGGTAGACGCGATAAGCAGCGATAAAGAACAACAAACATTTCTGGTTGTGTCATTATGTCTTCCGCCTTTTTTAGCACTCGTCTGCTAATGCACTTTGTTGATTCTAGAATCCCTATATCTTGCGCTGATGCCCTCTGGTATGTGCGTGATCCGAGGCTTTGCAGGTTTGTATTTTTTTCGTTTTTTTTTTTTGCGTTCGAGGTCTCTTTCTGTAGGTCATCAACGGTGCTAATCTTTGTCTGTGATCGGGAGAACCCTTTTTATGCAAGAATGGAGTCAAATTACTAAGCCACTGCCCTGTTGGTTAAGCGACTTAA
This sequence comes from Wyeomyia smithii, assembly GCF_029784165.1. NCBI lineage: Eukaryota > Metazoa > Arthropoda > Insecta > Diptera > Culicidae > Wyeomyia > Wyeomyia smithii. Next base: position 251,338,923 of record NC_073696.1, read on the forward strand.
TTTAACATAATATACAGGTACATAGAATATTTGTGCGGTGGATTTGTATACAAAACATCGACAAAAACCATTAGAATGGCGCCAAATGAAAGGACAATATAATCTTGTTAAATAACATGTTTTTAACCTACTCCCGGCAGAGAGAAAACAAAGATTTTATTAAAACACTCCACGTGACAATTTGCGAAATTATGCTTTCAAATAGAACTTCATACAGCAATTTTAAACCAACCACAGGTTATACAAATGTTGAATTCAAGAAATAAACATTTTTTTTTTCAGTTTGGAAACTTCAAAATCTGGTGGTTTTACACTGCCCAGTGGTCCAAAAACACAAAAAGTGGAACTTTATTCCATAGCGCTTTTCATCTTCATCCCAGCCAATTCTTCCTATGAATACCCCGCATAATCTCAAATTGTCAAATGTTATGAAAAGTTTACTGTATTAAAAATAAAAAAATAACTTTTTTGTGTTAAGAGATAGAAAAAATATCGAAAAAATGAGCTGTAATATGCTATAACTTTGCAAGGTAAAGTCTTGAGATGTGTGGTCTTCTAGAAAAACGTGTGTTTTGTATGCCTCAATGCTTTCATGAAACAACGTTTTTTTTGTAAAATGCAACTAACAAAAGTGAATTACAAAAAACTATTTTTTAAGTACATTTAAATAAAATACTCTTTAACTCTGTACCCAATAGAGATAGAAATTTTGTTCACTCAGCGAAGTTTCATGATTAATAAACTATTCCTTCATCTCTTGAAACAAAAAAGTTAGTGGTGCTTATTACGGGAGTCACTTCACGGTGAAATATATTTCACTCTCACGCTCACTTCACTTTTTTAGACCTATTCCCGATTCCACCTCAAGTGAGGTGACAAAAATCACCTCCGTGGAGTGAGATTGACAGTGAAGTGAAATTGAGAATAGGACAAATGAAATGAGATTGTTTCCCAGCTCAAAAATGTCTAAGTCGCAGAAAGTCGTTTTTTCCTGTTTTTTTAGATAACACCAGATCTTGACGTGTTCTGCATTTCTAAGACATTCGGCATCAAAAAAAATGTTTTTTTCGGTATCGAAAATGTCCTGAACTAGTTTGCATTTTTTTCATCGGGCAAAAAAATGAAAATTTGACCGCTTTAAGGCACGGATCAAATTCTGATTCGTTTCGTTACTGAAATAAAATCCAATTTTTACCATTAGATCACAAATCAATCAACTTTAAGACTTATGGCATCTCCGTGGAATCATTTCACCGTTCAAAATGGTCGTGAAATAATTCCACGCGAAACGTCTCTTTTTCCGTTCTCACTTCACTTATATGACACTCATAATAACCCAAATTCCGCGGTAGATGTCACTTTGCGACGTTTTTCTCATTACGTGAGTCCCGTAATAGGTTTTTGTTAACTTCACTCCCGTAATAAGCACCAGTATTTTCATTATATGAAAACCCACTGGACCATATGTCATCGTAAAAATAAGCTAAAATGTGTTATAACTTTGTAAGAAAAAGTCCTGGAGATGTGTGGGCTGAACAACGTTTAATCGTAAAATGGAACTAACAAAAGTTCAGTACAAAAAAAAAAACAAAGAACCATTCCTCTAGCAGCTGTTAAAACAAAAAGAGTTAGTTTTTTTTTGTTTTTAATATAGTAAACTATTTATAACTTTTGACAATTCGAGATTATGTGGGTCATTCATACAAACAGTTGTTTCAGAGACACTACTTAGCTAGAACTAAGGTGAAAGGCTCTTCATTTTTTTTTCCTGTATGGACTTCCTCACTGCGACCAGAATCGTTGATCTATTTTGAGGTATGCCCGGGTGTCTGCTGTCTTTAGCACTACTATTATTATCAATACCGCAATTGAGAAGTGGCATGCTTATTTTTATTTTTTATCAGTGCTTGTGTGTAATGCGCCACCCTTCCTTCTACACGCTTAGTGTTCTCCTATACACCGAGCCTCGTTCCTCCTGCCAAATATCACCAATTATCATTTCCTGGAGAAGTTTCGTCGTGCGTCCTTTTGGCCAGTTTTATTGATAAGAGGGACTTATTTTTGTTAGGAGGAAGTCACGCAAAGCTATTGTACACACTTAAAATTTACTGCCGGGTCTCGGTAATTTTTGTCGAGAATGGCACCACTGAGTGGTCGGTTAAAAAAATAATGACAGTTGTCACATTTTTTCGTTAATCTCGGTTCACCTAACTGAAACTTCGGAACAAAATATCCTTAATTCCGGTAGTGATAGTTCGTTAATATTCTATGCCGAAATTTCAGTTAGGTTGAGATTTACGAAAAAATGTGACAGCTGTCATTATTTTTTAACCGAGCACTCAGTGGTGCCGTTCTCGGCAAAATACCGAGACTCGGCAATAAATTTTAGGTGTGTAGATTTCAGCGTAAAGGAAGGGTTACTGGTGGGGAGCCTGAGAAAAAACCCATGCTTGAAGTCCTTTTTGACATCGAATGGTTCTACTAAGATTCGAACCCACGACCATCCGCTTGACAAAGCGGACGCTGTAACCTTGTGGCTACGCAGCTCCCCAAGGCTCTTCATTAGCATTGAACATTCCTTTTTCTGGCAATTATGTGTTCAAGAATTTAAAAAATGTAAAAAAGCTGAATAAGTTTCTGTAAAAGAACAACTTAAGGTGAAACTGGACGGTCGCTTTTTTCACACAATTTTGAGGTTAGGTTTCTTTGCATTTGACGCTTTTGAGCGTAAAAATCTCAGCTTCCACCTAATAACGCTCGCATTGCTACTCTATGCATGCGTCAGCAGGGCAAACAATCGGGCAAAGTTTTACACACGTAGTTTTGATGATTTTCGAGAAAAATCATTAGCTACGGAGTTTCACCTTAAGATTCTTTACAAACAAAATATTAGACAAATGAAAAATTCTGCTATTATTTCGAGTTCAGTTGGAAACTACATTAGAAGTGTATGAAATTGCAGCAGCTATTTGTTGACAGGATTTGTTTGTGAATGTAATGCAATAAAAAAACGACAACTATTCCATCACAACCCTTTTTTGTTAAGGGCTTATATGAAGGTATTGAACATTACATGGTTTGTTTGATCGGCGTGACGTCTTCGGCAAAGTTGTAGATGATAAATTTGTCTTTGCGAAAAAAATCTTCAAATTAGTTTTTTAGAAAAAATTTCAAAAATATATTAAAAACTAATCATCACACCAGTCGACAGAAGTAAAATAATGCTTCCCTAAAGCTCAAAATAGCTGCCCTAGAAAGATTATAGCTCTTTAACCATTCCTGTTAATTTTGAGGCCCTTAGTGTAAACAAGCCAGAGAGTCGTATAGTAATTGTTCACCGGGTTCGTCGCTTCAACGTTATGTTTACGAGAAAACTCATTTAAGTCTCTGAAAAAATGTTGGTGACGAGGGGCACCAAAATTCACAGAAATGGTCAAAAACCTATAAACTTTCCTTTTTTTTAGTTTGAGCTTTAGGGCCACATCTGATCAGTTGACTATTGTCATCAAAACTTTAAAAGGTTAGCTATTGGTGGTTGCTTGATCATGGAGATTAAAATAAAAAAAATGAAATTTTCTATGAAAAAGAAAAAAAAGAGCAAGACAAAAAATAAGAGTAACACACAGGAATTTATTGTAAATTAAAAAGGGTATCAGCTCTATTATCGTCAGGAGGGTAAATGATGTCCAAGATCACAGAGCACCTTCCTGCCAAAGATTATTTCTCCATAGTGCTTATGGGTTCGCCACAGAAGGCAGAATCACGAAAGGCAGAACTCTATGACCGTTCACACAAGGCAGAATATTCCAAAAGGCAGAATTTCGAAGGGTACGAAAGGCAGAATCACTGGTAGCAAAACCAGACTCACGATAGTCAAAAGCGTGATAGCAAATTGTTACGAATCCTGGTCACGGTATCAAAGCTGCTACTCTACATTTATTATTTAATATTATTTGTTAACCAGACAAAATAACTGGTCACAAGCAATGACCAGTTTTGATGGAAGGTGCAAATCAAGCCTAATTATTAGATCCGAAACGCGCAAACTGGTTTGGCTCAGGTTCTAAAGATTCTCACGGCATCGCGGATAGTAATTTTTCGATGTTAGGTAAAACTTACTCTAGTCTCAACGGCTTGTTGGTTATAATTAACATAAAACAACTCATGCGGCGAAGACGCATAATCGAGGCGGCACAAAGCCGCCGTGGTTTCCGCGGTCCGAGCCGGCCGCCGACCCGCCGTCGGAAGCGACGGTCTCTCGCATACAAACAACTGATCTACTGGTTTTCTAGGATTATTTAAACGAGTTTTCTTTCCCTTAGTTAAGTCCGAACGAGCGGTAGCGAGTAAGGACAGCATACACTAGGACAATAGAGTCGGCCAAAGGCCGCGAGTGTGTGTTGTTACGAAGAAAATAGACCATTTTTTGATTCTGCCATTCGTTTCTCTTTGTGATTCTGCCATTCGTTATTCTGCCTTATGAAACATTCTGCCTTTTGTAATTCTGCCTTTTGATTTTCTGCCTTCGTAGGAGACCCGTGCTTAATACGGGAGTCACTTTCACGGCGAAATATATTTCACTCTCACTCACTTTTTGAGACCTATTCCCGATTCCGCCTCAAGTGAGGTGACAAAAATTACCTGCGTAAAGTGAAATTGCCAGTGAAGTGAAATTGAAAATAGGACATATGAAATGTGAGAGTTTCCCAACTCAAAAATTTCTAAGAGGAAACTTTTGGGCCCTACCGCTAAACGAAATTCGAAGGTCAATTTTTCCCTTACGTTCCATTGGCCGCAGCTCAAAAATTTGTAAGTGCCAGCGAGTCGATTGTTTTTTCAAGAAAAAAAAAGTTTCGCCTTGTTACTGAAAAATAAATCCCATATAGGGTATCTGTTCTAATATCGTCAGATTTTACCTATTATTGTCCGGGGGGTAAATAATGTCCTAGAGCGTTGATTTCTTGCAAGATGGTTCTTCATAATGCAGAGCATCTTCCTACGAAAGATTAGTTCTCTATGACTTTATTAACCCCCCGGACGATAATTGGACAAACCTGACGATAATAGAGCCGATACCCTATATTATCACTAGATCACAAATCAATCGATTTTTAAACTTCCCTTTCTCCGTGAAATCATTTCACCGTTCAAAATGGTCGTGAAACAATTCCACGCGAAACGTCGCTTTTCCGTTTTCACTTCACTCATAATGGTGCTTATTACGGAAGTCACTTCACGGTGAAATCAGAGTGAAGTGAACAAAATCCTATTACGGGACTCACGTAATGAGAAAAACGTCGCAAAGTGACATCTACCGCGGAATTTGGGTTATTATGAGTGTCATATAAGTGAAGTGAGAACGGAAAAAGAGACGTTTCGCGTGGAATTATTTCACGACCATTTTGAACGGTGAAATGATTCCACGAAGATGCCATAAGTCTTAAAGTTGATTGATTTGTGATCTAATGGTAAAAATTGGATTTTTTTTCAGTAACGAAACGAATCAGAATTTGATCCGTGCCTTAAAGCGGTCAAATTTTCATTTTTTTGCCCGATGAAAAAAAATGCAAACTAGTTCAGGACATTTTCGATACCGAAAAAAACATTTTTTTTGATGCCGAATGTCTTAGAAAAGCAGAACACGTCAAGATCTGGTGTTATCTAAAAAAAACGAAAAAAACGACTTTCTGGGACTTAGAGATTTTTGAGCTGGGAAACAATCTCATTTCACTTGTCTTATTCTCAATTTCACTTCACCGTCAATCTCATTCCACGGAGGTGATTTTTGTCACCTCACTTGAGGTGGAATCGGGAATAGGTCCAAAAAAGTGAAGTGAGCGTGAAATATATTTCACCGTGAAGTGACTCCCGTATTAAGCACCAATAACCCAGATTTCACGGCAGATGTCACTTTGCGACGATTTTCTCACTTACGTGAGTCCCGTAATAGGACTTTATTCACTTCACTCTGATTTCACCGTGAAGTGACTCCCGTAATAAGCACCTATGACTTCATTAACCTCCCGGACGGATAATTGGACGATAATAGAGCCAATACCCTATTTAAAAAAATAACGTTTTTTTTTTCTAAGAAAACTATATAGTGTTAGTTGATAGTTGATAGTTTTTAAATTGGAGGAATAAAAAAAATAACATTAAGTTAAAACCAAAAATCACAAATTGTTTTCTACATTGTATTTTTTTGGAAGAACAAGTTTTGATAATATTATTATCTACAACTTTGCCGAAGACACTCTAGCAATAAAATACTCCGTTTTGGCTCTAGAAATATTTCATCATCAATAGGCATTCGGCTCAGTAAGTTTGATTTATAAGTCAGCACAAAGTTCTCTGTGCTAACGGGTATCTAACTTTGTGAGTATTCCCTGAACCGAGTGATAATAAAAATATTGATAGAGCCAAAATCGTTTGTTTGATAGGTCTAGTGTCTTCGGCAAAGTTGTAGATAATAAATTTGTTTTTCCAAAAATATATGCACTGTAAAAATAAATTCGAAAATTTTGAAATTTATTTTTTGACATGAAAATACGTCTTCCTTTAGCCTACTACATAGGGGTATAACATGAAAATTCATTAATGGAAAGGGGACGAAATTTGTCCCTTTCGAAATGCTTATAAGTCGGTTTTTTCTAAATGGATTTCTTTCATTTTTGTAGCAATCGCTTTGTCAAGCTTTGGTAAAAATAAAAACTACCTCCTTTGATTCGTCGCTTGCTGGCTTTCACTAAAAAGCTTGACAAAACAGTATAGTCAGTAACGTAGCCAGGGGGTTTAGGGTTCAAATCCCCCTTAGAGCTTAGATCTTCAATTTTTTTTAATACTAGGGTTCTGCATTTCTGTTTATCAGGGTACCAATAGCTTGCATGGGAAAGGTTCCATCTTCGAAATTCGGTTAGCAGTAGGGTTCAAAAGCTTCGTAATCTCGAAAAAAGTCCTCATGCAAAATTTCACTTTGAACGGAATTTGGGCTAAGGAGCCTTAAAGTGGTCAAAGACTCACTTTTTGACTGATAAAAATGCACAGACTTGGTCGATGTCGAATTGTCAAACTCGAAATTAACTCGATGTCGGAAATTTCATGCTTTTTTCATCGGTCGAAAAAGTGAAACTTTGACAGCTTTGGGGCACGACTTCCGGATGTTCGATTACAAAGGACATGTTAATCTTGGAATCAAGTCTGTTGCCCACGAGAAACAAAGTGTCTAGCATCAGCAGTTTATTTCGGCGAAAAAAAAATATCGACAAAATATACTATTTGAGAATACACAACAGAAGGCTGCTTCGTATGTCTGTCTGTCTGTGAGAATTTTCGTGACTAGATATGGATCTGGACTACGGGGATTTCTTTCGAGAATACAAAACTTATGATACTTATCGCTGAACGAAATTCAAAAAGTCATTGCGTAGCGGTTTATCTAAAAAGCACGCGCGTTGCACGGTAAGCGGTATCGTTAAAGATAGCAAGAAAACACTTCATCTTTTACGTTGATTCCACCTATTCGCTCTCTTCAAAAATTCTCCTGCACTCTTATCTCTAGTAAAACGCAACCCGTACTGAGAGTTAGTGATGTGAGCGCGTCGAACCACTGTTTTTCTAATCCCGTTTTGCTACATAAAAGTCATTGATTTAGGTTACGCTCTATTCAATAGTCTCAAAATTCGCATTTTCCGTCAAAGAACCCCACCAGAAGTAATTACTGGCTACGCCGCTGTACCTAGTTAGCTGGGAATGCACTTTTTGTGCTATAAAATTCTTTTACTGTAGCTATAACATTCTTTTGGTACATGGTGGGACGGACGGACGGTCCTATATTAGCAGTAGCAGCAGCGGGTTGTGCCAGTAGCAGCAGCGAGTTGCACCAGTATCAGCTGGTTTTTCGAGTTTGTTTTCGGCTCCAATCCAATTTTGAACAGCAAACTGCCCTGCTAAGGGCAACTGAACAAGTAATTTAGGATTATTCATTTATCCGAAAGGGCTCAAGCGCTAGATTTCAGAAGTAAATGCTTCCTTATTATGCTCAGTCAGTGATATCGTAATTTAATGTACGAATTAGGAGTACTGCAACAGCTCGTTTGCATTAAAATTCGAATATACAGCATCGCTACATTTTCATTCTTCGAAAGTTCATTTGACGTGAAAAAACCTGGACAAGAATTTTATACATCGTTCGATCGGCAGAATTCTCCGAAAAACTGCAAAAAAAAGGTTCCCGTAAAAGTTTCTCGAAATTTATGTAATTTAAGAATCATTCACGAGCTATTCATATTAAAATTCAACACTAAAATGGTTTTATCGTTTTTATGGATTAGCATCCAGTCAATATCCCGAAAATAAGACCGAATAAGGTATGCCGGTTTATGAGAATAGTAAACTGGAAAGTAGAGTGGAATTATCGCACAAGCGAAGAGAAGCAATGTAAACGAGAATGGATTTTGGCTGTTAAACAAGTGCGTCTAATGATGAGCCTTGTTTAAGGAAAAGCTTGAGCAATTGAGTATGGAAAGAAGTTAAGTTCATTATCACGAGCATAAATTCATAGGTCTAAATGGTAAAAAATAACAGAAAAGTAAAGATTACCTAAACTTTTTTAAACTCCTTTCGAAAGTAGTGACGGCAAGAGGTTCGCAATCCTAAAAAACCTTGGACAATATTTTTTTACACCGTTCAATCGGCAGAGTGCTTTTCCGGACTGCAAATAGAAGTTACTCGGAATTTATGATTTTTTTAAGAACCATCCGCAAGCTGTAGTTGATTCAACCAAAATTGTATCACTGTGGTTTTTAAGGAAAAAAATCCAGTAAATATCCCGCAAATTAGATCAGTTGAGGAATGTCTGTTAAATAAGAGCGAGTTCCTAGAATGATGGGCCTTATTTAAAAAAAGGGTGTGTGCTGAATTCTGTGGCACCAGATCTCTACTTTTGGATACACTAAGGAGCCGAGGAATACAACCCTATGTGCCAGTTCGTGATATTCTCGCTCAACGAAACTTGCCATACATGCTTCATATTTATAGTTATTTGGTGAGCATCAAGGTGCCTATTTAACAGCGAAACGAATCTCTGATAAAAAAAGCTTGTTAGTTTTAGTATAAGATTTAGTTTCAGATCGTCGTCGGCAGCGAGGATAAAAAATTTGCCTTTAGCTTATAAGATATTTTAGACCATAAGGCGTTAGATATAATTGGCTCCGTAAAACATTAATTTGTATTTTGCCGTGTCAAATAAATGTTGTGTGAACAAAAAAAAAATGGTAAAAATATGTTCTATCTTTCCATAGGTCATACTACAGTAACTAGTCGCGAATATTACTTAGGATGGATTGGCACACTGTGAAAAATTGGATTAACATTTTGGATGCAATCAATTCTGCAAGAAGTAGATAAGATGGAGAGGTCATTATAATTGTCAGTTTAAATATTTTTGTTCCTGAAGTTGAACGGAAAATTATTAATAATGAAAACCAGTGAATTTTCATCGCTTTCCAAAGCGAAACGACGCAAAAAAAAAAATAAGCGAAGATTGATTATTCACTTGTTGTTTTGACGAGAGATTAAACTGGGTCACACATATTCCTAAGGTGGACAAAAATAAGAAATAGTACCACCGTTTTTGTTGAAGAATGTGATTTCATCATTATCCTTGGTTTTCCGAAGCAGGAGGTATTCTATCATGGTAAAAACTAAGACAATCTGTTAGTTGAGAAGACAAGACGGTACTAATCAAAAAATGTTGTGCTTTAATCTTTCCACAAGCGAGAAGTAACGAAATCAATATATTTATCAACTTCACTAATGTTCCAAACTGGTTGAAAAGGGAAATCGCTCTCTAGCACCCGGTTTAACCTGAATTATATTCAACAACCGGTTCAAGCCTTTGTGCCTAATTGCACAGAAATCCATTACACCTTTGATCTCTCTGGCGTGCTTATGAGTTATAATTACAAAAATATGCTTGTCGTGTTCACTACATCGCGCTACGCTTCTTTACACTCAATTTAACCAATTAAATTCCCTACCACTCCTATGGTGACAATCATCTTCAGCTTCAGCATCATTCCAGTAACCAGCAGTAGGGTAATCGTCAAACTATGCACCGTAGCCAGGAGCACCACAAATGCCACTCTAACACTGAGGGGGGTCAATCGAATCTGTACATTGTACTGCATGGTTCATTAGAACTTCGGTTGCACTGAAATCCCCTCGCTTCTCCACATCTCACTCACAACACAACACAACCCGTGGTATTATAATCACAATTTTCAACCACGTCGAAAAGGGTACAAATATGATTTCGAGACGCGCACTCGCTGGTCGTAGGTAAAATTAGAACCAGTCCGATCCGGGTTGAAAACGTAACTGAAGAAGGAATGCTAAAACTGCCAAGGTAAACCGGAGCCGGAGCCCAAATTTCTCCGTGCGTTTGTTTTGTTGTTGTAGATTGGATAATGATTTTCTCCAGTATAGAAATGACTGACTGCTTTTGTGCCTTTTATGACTACTTCTTCCGTTTGGATGGTTTTATGTTTACCGAAGAGGTAGCTATTTTGGACTTTTTCGAAATATACATTTTCTGTAGACCGAAATTATGTTTCTGTACCCTGGAACTGCCCTTTTCCAGCTCAGCTGTTTTGGATTTATTTATTGGACGGTTTGATGGGTAGAAAAATTTCTGCTTGCAGCTGAATACCAACACCACCTTCCAGAGGCAGGTAAACATAGCAAGCGGCAATTGAGACATCGTCGGATAAAGATGTACTTCTGTTTCCAGCTGAGCCAAAACCGCCGGCAAAATGACGACGTCGTACGTCAGCGGTTCTCAACCATTTCTTGTTCGCGTACCCCTTGGCGATATTTTTCATATCGATTGTCGATTGGCTTGGAATGTTTTCGCAGAGTGGGAGAGAGTAGTGGTAGATCATGTTGTGGTAGTCTTGATTAGGTTTCAAATTGAACTATGGTTTGTTTGTTTGCTACAGTCATGTTTTAAAAGCAAGATTGAAAAACAAATGAAGTATTTTAGAGGAAAATTGCTTTGTTCGCCATTACTGATTTTTCTTTCGCGTACCCCCTGAAGGCTTTCGAGTACCCCCAGGGGTACGCGTACCCCAGGTTGAGAACCGCTGTCGTACGTGATGAAAGTCGAGACTCTTTTCTTATCTTGCATAGAGCGCAATTAGCATACACTTGAAGAAGAAGGGGTTGCCCTTTTTGCTAGTCGTTTTGAAAAGTTTGTTTTATTTTGCTATGCGGCCGGTATTTTTCACGGCTTAGAAAGAAGATCAAGTTTTGTAAGGATCTAGCGTCAGTTCTCACGGAATCCAATATAATCTTAGCTCTAATAGTATTGAATCTTAATAACAGATGTTTTTTCGAAGAAAATTATTCAGGGAATTCATCCTTACCTGTCTTGTGATGGTGGCATCGTCAAACTGATTGGGCACCTTGTTCGGATTCGATTTGATACACCGAATGAAGAATGGATTCGCCTGCAACATAGTAAGAACAAAATTAGAATTAAGAGAGATTCTTCAAAGTCGCAAAACAATTAATTTTTACTCGTACCTGATTGAGAGTTTCCATGAGGGCAATCAGCGAGATCTGGAACTGGGCCGTCACCGTGAGCGGTTGTTTGCGAGTTTTCACCGCCGTCTGATTGTTGCTGAGATTCTGGCCGGCGGAGAGCGTTTTCACCGACTGCAAGTTTTTCAGGCCTTTCTTCGGTCGTTCTCGGGGACGAAAGGATTTGTTTTTCCTGTTTTCAATACGAAGTGGAAAAGTACAAAAAACGATTAGGTGCATTCGAGAAAACTGATTCACGTAGAACAAATATTCATACAGGAATCTTTTATATCACGTGAAGTGACTGCTTAGTGCGGGTTCACCTTCAGTGATTGCACGAGACGTAAGAGATATTTCTATAGACTTCAATGGCAATTGTTTATCGTTAAACGGGTTTGCCATAACGACAGAAGGTTCGGGATATGGAACTTGGCTTCGATGAATTGTTGACCGTAAAATGTTACACTTGAATCAAATAAATTTGTTCCCTTTAAATGGTCTTTGAGAACACGATTCGTTAAACTTGCAAAATGCATTGAAAGTCATTGAATATATTCTAATAGGAAAAATATAAAATATTGTATACAACAACGGATTTGCACTCTACTTGTATTCAACTTTTTGTTTTAGTTCCCAATTTAAATTTAAAACAAGTGGATTGATGCGTTTGTTAGGAGAAAAAAATTGAAATGTTGGTCGCAAAATTATTGACAATCCATCATTTGTTTAATTTACTTTTTGTTAACCCAAGTTACTATTAACATGAATTCTTATTAACAATTGTGATCTATTTACCTTTTATCTAACCGTTATTTATGATTCAATACTGTTATCCTGGAACGTTAGTCCCGGTTGAAAGAATGTTGCAAAATAGTTTTGTGTCAATTTCAAAACATTGAGGCAATCATTGAACATTAGCATGATGAGTTTAAAGATGCAATGCTGTCGAATTTTTATTGTTGGTTCTATTATTTTTGGCGATATGTGAAGTCGTGGACAAGTTTAAGTCCTCGTCAGAATTGTTTTTCTTATAATTTATTATACACAATACATAACATTGTATTATTTAACACAATTGTGAAAAAATGTTTTATAGTATCAAATTTATTTTTTATGGATTCACATAATTTTCCAAGGTATAATTTGAACAGCGTACGACATTTAAGGTAGCCAACTTTGCTTGATAGATGTCCAAATTAGCGCATTCCATTTTTGTGCTAATAGTTTCGTTAACCAAATCACAGATTTATTTTTTTAAGGGGGGGATTTGTTAGTAGCTTAAGTATTTATAAAAAATATTAGTAAATAATGAGTATGTGTGTCCAATCACAAATGGTGACTTCTCAACACTGTTAGAAATTTGTAATTTTAATTGTTAGGATTTGTTTGCTTTCGCAATTAAGATTTATCATTCGTAGGGATTTAAACCTACTTGTCAAAAAAGGGGAAGTAAACTTATAACTAACTTAATTGCTAACTTATTGGCTATAAAGAGAGCTTATCGTAGCAATTGAGGATTGCAACGATTTTTGTCGAAAATTGTTAATAATTTTATTTGACATAGTTTCTAATGGTTCAACACCAGTAAGTCTATGTAATTCGAGTGTACCAAACCAAGGAGGACGCTTCAAAATCATTTTTAGAAATTTATTCTGAATCCTTTGGAGCGTTTTCTTCCTTGTTGAACAGCAACTTGACCAGATCGGTACAGCATAAAGCATTGCTGGTCTAAAAATTTGTTTTTAAATCAAAGTTTAGAATTCCTGTTAATGAGAGGATATAAACATCTCGTATATTTGATGCACTTGGCTTGTATTCTCTCAATGTGCTCTTTGAAAATAAGTTTTTTATCATAAATTAGTCCCAAGTACTTAACCTTGTCAGACCAACGTAAAATAACCCTATTCATCTTGACAACGTGGCTATTGTTTGGCTTGAGGAAAGAAGCCCTAGGCTTATGCGGAAAAATTATCATTTGAGTTTTAGAAGCATTGGGAGAGATTTTCCACTTTTGCAAGTAGGAAGAAAAAATATTTAAACTTTTCTGCAATCGACTGCATATGACACGAAGACTTTTTCCTTTTACGGAAATGCTTGTGTCATCGCAGAACAATGACTTTGTACATCCTGGAGGCGAATTAGGAAGATCTGAAGTGAATATGTTGTACAGGACTGGACCCAAGACTGAACCGTGAGGCACACCTGCTCTGACAGGAAATCTATCAGATTTTGAATTCTGATAGACAAAATGCAGAGTTCGATCAGTAAGATAATTTTTTAAAATTTTGATTAGGAAAATTGGAAAATTAAAAGTTTGCAATTTCGCAATCAAACCTTTATGCCAAACACTGTCGAATGCTTTTTCTATGTCTAAAAGAGCAGCTCCAGTGGAATAACCTTCAGATTTGTTAGCTCGTATCATATTAGTAACTCTGAGCAATTGATGAGTAGTGGAATGCCCATGGCGAAATCCAAACTGTTCATCTGCAAAAAATCGAATTTTCGTTAATGTGTGACATCATTCTGTTAAGAATAATTCTCTCAAACAGTTCACTTATTGAAGAAAGCAAACTGATTGGTCGATAACTGGAAACTTCAGCTGGGTTCTTATCCGGTTTTAAAATTGGAGTAATTTTTGCATTTTTCCATAATTTGGGAAAATATGCAATTTTGAAGCAGCAATTGAAAATTTTCACTAAAAATTCCATTGCGCTTTCAGGGAGATGTTTGATTAATATATTAAAGATTCCATCGTCACCAGGTGCTTTCATATTTTTGAAATTTTTAATAATTGATCTAATCTCATTCAAGTTAGTTTCAATTATTTCTGCAGGTAAAAAATTCTGGGAAGAAATTAAAGCAAATTGACGTGTGACTTCATTTTCAGTTGGACTCACAAAATTCAAATTTGAGTTATGAACACTCTCAAACTGCTGAGCAAGTCTTTGACCCTTTTGTTCATTGGATACAAGAAAACGTTCACCATCTTTTAAAACTGGATCTTCGACAGCTTCCAAAAAGGTTTTGAATATGGTTTAAATTTTTCAACTTTAGTTTCAAAATTTTGATTTCTCAGAGGAGTAAATCTATGTTTAATCTCTCCCTGTAAATCTTTATGAATAGTTTTAAAAACAGGGTCACGAGAACGTTGATATTGACGTCTGCGGACATTTTTCAAACGAATTAGAAGTTGAAGATTTTCGTCAATTATTTGTGAATCAAATTTCACTTGAGCCTTTGGAACAGAATAATTCCTGGCATCAACAATTGCACATTTTAATGCTTCCAAAGCGGAATCAATATTCACTTCGTTTTGCAAATCAAGCTCATTGTTGAAATTTCTTTCAACACAAGTTTACGCTTCGCGACCTCTCAATTGAGTGCCACACACTGTGTTTTCTGTCTTTGTGGTATTTTTTTTTTCTTTACGAAATCAACAATATTTCAAAAAAATTACTCGAGAAGCCATTGTTAACAACATGTTCCATAATTTCGAGTTGAGCTAGCTGATTATCTTCAACACAAGAAATATTATCTACTGAATAGAGGCTTTGCTTAGCTATACTAGAATGTAAAAAAGACTATTTTTGCGTTTTCGTAAAGTAACGCTAAAGCTCGAGTATAAGGCACAAAATTTCGTTCGAAGCACAAATGTACAATGTTTCCAAAGCCGCAAAAACGTGATCGAAATTATTTTGAGCTGAAAAATTGATTTTAGAGCAGTAGTGTGTTCGGCAAAATTCTCCCATTAATTATTCTCTACTTTAAAGGAGTTGCAATTTTCTTAATTATCCATCAAAAAATAAGAAACGAATTTCACATTTTATGATAAACAACTTTGCCGAAAACGTCATACTTTTATCTGCCTATTTAAATGTTCTTTTGTGGAGTTTGCTATAGAATGCTCCTTGAAATCATTTTTGTCACTATAACTTTTTATAATGATTTTCTATAATTTTTCAATGCTCTACAATATTTTTCTCTATAACGAAACACATAATTTCACCGAAGAAAGTATAGTTTTATTTCCAATATATCTTTAGTTATTGAGAGTTGGTATTAAAATATTGCACTAATTTACTAACATGTATCTACAAAAACCGTAAATATCCGCAACATAGAAATGATTTGATTTGCAGACATCAGTAGATTTTTAGGTTTTCTGTTAGTAAATAAGTGCATTACTTAGTTCAAAAACTTCAAAGAAATACAGGAGATAAAAATAAAAGTATTTTTGTTATAGCAAACAACATTGTAGAAATTGTTGAAAACGTACGTTGAAAAAAAAAATAGACATATTTTGGTATTATGTCTTCGGTAAAGTTTTTCCTTATAAAATTTGTCATAACTTTTTCGAACACAGTGGACTTTTATATGCAAAAACGAGAAAAGTTTAAGGTGGATTAATCACAAAAATGCAACCTTCATAAAATGGAGAATAATAATATTTGTGAAAAGTGAGTTCACTGAGGCGAGCCTTTTTTCAATGTTTTATATTTTGAGAATAGATAAATCGCTCGCTCGTTTTGCTCAAATTCTGAAACAAACTGTCAATGATTACTTCTCGAGTAACATAAATTTTTTGGTAAGAAGAAAAATCTTGTTTCCGTGTGTTGATGTTTTTAAAATTATTTGTTCTTTTCAAAATAAATTTTTATGCAGAATCTCAATTTTTTTTTTCAATATTTTTAAATGAAAGTTCGGAAAATTCTTCAGAAGTCACCCATTGACAACTTTTCTCTATCTCTCGTGACTATTCAGATAAAAACTCCCGACTTTTTCAAATCTTAATTCAAATAATTTTACACAAAAAAGTATGCAAAGTTGCTTGGGGTAGTAAGACCCACAAAGTTTTAAGAAATTCTGACAGAGTGCTGCCAACCTTTCAATCGAGTTGGCATGAAATATGTCGTATATTGTGTGGGTTTACCCTTGTAGAAAACTATGAAGATTAGATTTGATATGAAAATCGGAAAAAATACAGACAAGTTCCGTTTTAGGCTTCCGAGCTTGACTGTATTATTTTTTCCGATAATTCTTATCGTTTTTATTTTCTAACCAGAATAGAATAAATAACTTCATTAGGTCACGGGTAAGTAAAAGTTATTAAAAACTAGATTCTAACTGAAAAACTTTTGTATGAATATTTCATAATGTTTTTGTAAACGTTTTTCAATTCTTATTAGGAAATAGGGGTAGCATCCTTCAAACGAGAAAATAAGTAATTTGGTTTTGTAATTTTAGAACTTATTTTTCTTATCCCAAGACAGCATAGAATAAAACATAGTAGCAATTACTCAATATTATCAATACATCAGTTTACGGTTTGATTATATAATGATATTCACATTGATTGAATTAGGTTGATATAGAAAAAGATTATACAGTTTTGTTTTCAAGTACCATGCATCAATTGAAGCACACACGTTCAAAAAATCAGTAAAGATACTTCAAAACACAGAAACCAACTCGGAAAACATAGAAGCAGCCTAAAAGCAGAAATTACTAATCACACAACAGGCTAGGCACAGGAGCACCACTTTTCGTCGAAAATGATCAATGAACAAGGAGTGTGGAAAATGTGGGATTGTCCAATCGGGGTGCGCGCGCGTTTATAAACAAAACCGAATTTGTGCGTTAAATATAGAACAGAAGCGAAAAATTAAAAGAAAATAAAACAAAATCTTACATTACAATCTGCGAAGCGCGCGCCATCACATCCTGCGTCGAGCGTTCGAAGCGATTCCGGGCGGCCAGGGACGAGTTGTAGCCCATTTTTCCGCCGCCGCTGCCGGTTACGTTTGTTGTCAACAATTGTTTGCCACTAGCGCTACTGCTATTACTATTACTATATACAGAGGACTGGGAACCGGTGGTTTGATGCTGCTGTTGTTGCTGCTGTTGGTTTTCAAAGCTGAGCTTACCGTCCGGAAAGTTTTTATTGCTGAATGCGTAGCTAGACCAGGATCTCCGGGGTGTCCCACTAGCCCCGAGATTGTTGCTTAGCGCTACGGTCGTCCCCGGGCCAAGCGACTGGCGATAGCTTATTCCGCTACTGTTGGCACTGTTTCCGCTATGGCCGCTGTTGTTGTTCGTTACGTTCGAGGTGATATCGTGCATGGCATTACTAATTCGCTTACTGTTTTTTTTTTTCAATTTTGGACGGTGGCGGCGTCCGTCATTGGAAGGGTGTGCCGTGTTCAGAGCGAAATAGGTAGAGTATATGGTGTAGATTTTGTTCATGATTATGATGGTGCAAATTTCATTGGTTGATTGGTGTTGTATAGGGAGCAGTTTTTTTTTACACAATGAGTTCGGACAGTATGGAGCGTGATGAAGTGGATGAAAGTAAACAAAGAAAATTAAACAAAACACATCAAGTGAGAAAGTGAACAATGGCTATGTACTGCTATGTAGATAAGATCACACCAAACACACATACAGGAAGAATAACGCTAATGTTCAAGCACTAGAAATTTGTAGTGGAATGACAATTAATTAGATACAAAATTTACGTTAGATACAAACATCAGTTATTAGAGACAAAAATCGAAAGAATCAGACTGATCAATTTGGTTTAAAATCAAATTGCGGATTTTTTTTTATACAGCAGATAAACTTTTATCAATAAAGTTTATCTGCTGTATAAAAAAAAATCCGCAATTTAACAGGTAAATTTTTAAATGTTTCTTATACTCATTGACTGTTGTGAATTGCATGTTTTTACTTTTCAAAATGTTGGCACTGTTAGCTAACGAAAATAACCATGCGCCCTCTTTCTATTTAAACTAAATGGAGACGCCTAGTTTACTACGGATACAGCCACTTCAAATTTTTGAAGCCCCAGATTATACTCATATCTGATCCGAAAGGGTTTAATAAAAGAGAAGACCACGTGCATCGAATTAAAAATAGGGACGTAAAAAATGACGAAGTCTTGCTTTATTCTGACAAAAAAATCAATAATATCAACTGTCTTCATAGGTACTACTACCATAAAATGATTTTTCTCAGCTGATTATGAAGTAAATAAACCTATTTTTGTGAGTCTCATTCATCAGATAAATCATCGGAACTATGACAAACTGCTGTATATGAAGAAGCGTCAATAAAACAAAGCTTTAACTAATCACACCGTGAACCAGAAGCAATCGGCCAAGCATCGGAATATGAACGATAGCGATAATCACCTCTCTCTTTCTCAGGACTACCTTGCGAAACAGGCGATCGTTCAGCATTCGCGGCATATTGCCTAGCTCTGGAAATTTACGCGCTGACGAACAAATCGCAAAACAATACACATTGTAGAATAGAACATGAACCATAGAACCAGATGATACAGAGAAGCAATCGCCGAACAAGATGCGAAGACAAAACAACACGTACATGATATTTGAGTAAATATTTAGAAGCTGTAGCAGCTTTCACAAAACGTAGTAAAAGAACAAAACACAGTAACATAAACAGACAGACAACCAGGGAGGCTCCACTTACGCGATTCGGTTAATAGTTAGGTTCACCGATGAAACCGTCACTAGATGACTACAGGAGACGAACGTATGCACGTATACGGGAAAAGAAGGAGAAACAACGGAAAAAAGGAGACATTTGATGAGATGTCACGGAACAAAAGAAATGTAAAAGTTTCAGGGAAAAAAAACCTCCACCCTGCTATGAGTATGACCGTGGAATCGAGAAGCTGCTTCCAGAGGGAATTTAAAGCAGGGACGAAATCAAGACACAGCGAACCTAAACGGCCCTCAGCGGACCGGAAATCACTTACCTAACGATGCTCTCGTTTGGAGCCCGGTAGCGACTCTTGGTGGCGAGTTTATTGTAGGACTGATCGGTTCGCTCCTTTCGGTGCTTGATACCGGCCGATCTAAATGCAAAATAGCCGCGAAAAAATGCCCGTAGAATGGCCCATCGGAACACTGCCACCGGATCGGCACCGACCAGCTCCCGCACAAATGCCATACTGGAATTTTTCAGTACGCTCACAATGTCCTGCCGCATCAAATCGAGATTCTTTTCGCGCATTTCAGCCACCTAAAAAGGAATAAATATTCTTAAATTGTTTCTCAAATAGTTCATTAGAATACCGTACCTGATATTTCACTTTGCCAGCGTAATGTTTAATGATAAATGCATTTTCCTTCCGCTGAGGTTTCTCATAGAACTGACTGTCTTTGTGGACGCTGTTAAACTTTTGCAATAAAGTTTCGTTGGTTGCTCCCGGGAAACTAGAACAAAAAAGTCAATCAGTCTAGTTGCTTTTTAGTCAAAACCGATCCCAACTTACTTGCATAAATCATCCAAAATACATAGCAACCCAGAGGGTTTCGACTCAAACAACTGCAGACATCCCGAATTGTCCAAAAACTCAATGTCAGTCCATTTGATGCCCTCTCTCTTATACTCTTTTTGCTCATATTTGAACACGTGCTACAAGAAAAACAAATTTCAATCAATAGTCTTTACTTACAGAACGGAATATTTGTAACTTACCAAATTGAAATAATACTGTAAATGCTCATTGGCATAGTTAATGCACAACTGCTCGAAACTGTTCTGCAGTCCAAAGTCTTCGAAGCCAAAGATGTCCAGCACACCGATCGAGTGTCCGGTATGCATGGTTTGGTCCTTGTTCAGCAGCGCGTGGTTCACCTGTAGGACGATCCAATCGAACAGTGCTCCGTAGAGACACTTAGCCAGCGCGTCCCTAGCGGCGATCGCTTCCGGCAGCTTGTACTGCATGATCAACGTTTCACCGCTGGCCTTGACTCGTTTCGATGTTAACGCCGAGAGTAGCGTTTCCTGCTTAACTCGCAGCAACTCCGATATCAGTCCAACCACTTCCGGGTTCCGCACCTGGACACTTTCATCGTGGTGATAGGTGGATTTTTTCGGAAAGAACTCCACATTTCCCAGCAACAAAACAGCGGACAAAACGGCAAACAACCTCCGCTGCTTTTCGGCCGAAAATCCGACCATTTCCATGCTCTGTTTTAGCCGCGAGAATTCATACTTTTCGTCACAGTTCTCCAGGGTAAGATTTTTGGCGTTCAAGTAGTGATACTTTTCAGCTGGCAGCAGATGAAGCGCTACTCGTTCCTGTTCCGTGGCCCCCGATAACAGATAGTAGAACACGTGGTAGTTCCGCTCGTAGTGCCCCTGCGAAACGATGCGACTTTTCTCGAGCAGATATTTTTGCACGACTGCACCCTGGACCATACCGTTTTCCCGGTAGTTGACCTGGATGAATTTACCGAACCGGCTGCTGTTGTTGTTGTGCGCTGTTTTGGCATTTCCGAACGCTTCCAGCACCGGTCCGGCACTGAGAATGGTTTGCTCCACGCCGGATCCGTGCGCTCCCTTCTGGGACAGAGCCGTCAGGTGGTGCAGCAGAAAATTGGTACTTTCGGTTTTACCGGAACCACTTTCGCCGCTGATAACGATACACTAGAAAAAAGGAGAGAAAATGTTTATTAATTAAATATCATCATGTTTTTTTTTTCACGAAGAAAAGGTTATGAAGCACAACAATGTGAGATAACTATTCCTTCATAAGCACCTAAGCTCAGGTTATGTACAAATTATGTAAAATGAACGAGGGGTGGAGAAAAATCCAACGACCTACATCTGAATCCCCCTTTCCACTTAGCAATATAAGTGAAGTGGAAAATCTCATTCTTACATTCCTTTGTTATGGAGAGCCCTTCTACGACGGTAGCCAACTCGGCCGTAGTTCCGTTACCAATCAGGAGAACGGGCGGCATACCCCTATGAGAACACCCATAGTAGGAGCTAATTTCAAAAGGGAGAACACAGCTCATCTCCCTCTGCCATGAGCAGATGGTTTGTTGTTTGATGTTCCACTAGATGAACTATTAATTCACAAGTCGAAAAGGATGTGAAATTGATTCCTACATCGCCCTGTATAGCTGCTATAGGTAGGCATCTATTTTTCATTCAGCGGTTACTTTTGGCCTAACAACAGGTAATGCTTTATGATGAAATTTTCAAACAGCATGGCATCTGCCGTATTAAGCATTATTCAACTTTAATACTCAAATCATTCTTCATTCACAGCTTCAACCTATGACATTTTTTTTTTACATTTTCATTTGTTTTGCTCGTGACCGAAAACGCATGTCATTACCAGAGGTGTCCGCTTGATTATAAATTGAAAGGTTCGAAAAGGTCGATGCCGGTAACTGTGTTCTACACGCTCATAATGACGCAACGGTCGGAGACGAAGCGAGAAGCCCCGTTGAGCTGCTGCCTGGAATATGTATCCGCAGAATTTACAAGCTTTAATGAAAATGTTCGATTTACTTTCGTTCTGACGCTGACGTAAGTGCATTTCCTCCAGTCCAGCCCAGCATCATCATCCACGTTTCGACCTTCTCGATTTTGACGACAGTGATGACGATATACTGGGACTTTGTGGCGGCTATGCGAGCGAGAAAAAAAAACAACAAACTCTTTCGCTATGACGTGAGCTCATCAGGAGTTACAATTAAAAACCGTTCCAACCTGCGGCAGCGGCAGGTGGTGTGGTGTAAGGTGAAGCGATATTTTTAAAATAAATTATGCCGTATTACGGTTAACAGCGGGTTTTTGTTATGCAAAAATTCAGTTTGAAATTACAGCTGAAAACCCTAACATGGAAGTAAAAATAAAACCGGCAAGAAGCCGTTATAAAATTTTGACTCAAACTATATTTTTCGTGAGTAACAATTATGATTTTTATAAAATATTTTCATCAAACTCTCGTAATCAGAATTAATATCGAAGATAGAACAAGATTTGAATATAATGCACAAAATTGCTAATGATCACAAATATTTTATATTTGCTCAGAGTTTCCTTAATGCACATAAGAAGGTTTTTTTTAAGAAATATGATATTTGCCTTTTGATTTTGGGCGGTTTTTTTTTTTTTTTTTTTTAAGAGGGATTTGTTAGTAGCTTAAGTATTTATGTTAAATATTAGTAAATAATGAGTATGTGTGTCCAATCACAAATGGTGACTTCTCAACACTGTTAGAAATTTGTAATTCTAATTGTTAGGATTTGTTTGCTTTCGCAATTAGGACTTATCATTCGTAGGGATTTAAACCTACTTGTCAGAAAAGGGGAAGTAAACTTACAACTAACTTAATTTCTAACTTATTGGCTATAAAGAGAGCTTATCGTAGCAATTGAGGATTGCAACGATTTTTGTCGAAAATTGTTAATAATTTTATTTGACATAGTTTCTAATGGTTCAACACCAGTAAGTCTATGTAATTCGAGTGTACCAAACCAAGGAGGAAGCTTTAAAATCATTTTCAGAATTTTATTCTGAATCCTTTGGAGCGTTTTCTTCCTTGTTGAACAGCAACTTGACCAGATCGGTACAGCATAAAGCATTGCTGGTCTAAAAATTTGTTTGTAAATCAAAAGTTTGTTCTTCAAACAAAGTTTAGAATTCCTGTTAATGAGAGGATATAAACATCTCGTATATTTGATGCACTTGGCTTGTATACTCTCAATGTGCTCTTTGAAAATAAGTTTTTTATCATAAATTAGTCCCAAGTACTTAACCTTGTCGGACCAACTTAAAATAACCCCATTCATCTTGACAACGTGATTATTGTTTGGCTTGAGGAAAGAAGCCCTAGGCTTATGCGGAAAAATTATCATTTGAATTTTAGAAGCATTGGGAGAGATTTTCCACTTTTGCAAGTAGGAAGAAAAAATATCTAAACTTTTCTGCAATCGACTGCATATGACACGAAGACTTTTTCCTTTTACGGAAATGCTTGTGTCATCGCAGAACAATGACTTTGTGCATCCTGGAGGCAAATCAGGAAGATCTGAAGTGAATATGTTGTACAGGACTGGACCCAAGACTGAACCTTGAGGTACACCTGCTCTGACAGGAAATCTATCAGATTTTGAATTCTGATAGACAACCTGCAGAGTTCGATCAGTAAGATAATTTTTTAAAATTTTGATTAGGAAAATTGGAAAATTAGAAGTTTGCAATTTCGCAACCTTTATGCCAAACACTGTCGAATGCTTTTTCTATGTCTAAAAGAGCAGCTCCAGTGGAATAACCTTCAGATTTGTTAGCTCGTATCATATTAGTAACTCTGAGCAATTGATGAGTAGTGGAATGCCCATGGCGAAATCCAAACTGTTCATCTGCAAAAATTGAATTTTCGTTGATGTGTGACATCATTCGGTTAAGAATAATTCTCTCAAACAGTTTACTTATTGAAGAAAGCAAACTGATTGGTCGATAACTTGAAACTTCAGCTGGGTTTTTATCCGGTTTTAAAATGGGAGTAATTTTTGCATTTTTCCATAATTGGGGAAAATATGCAATTTTGAAGCAGCAATTGAAAATTTTCACTAAAAATTCCATTGTGCTCTCAGGGAGATGTTTGATTAGTATATTAAAGATTCCATCGTCACCAGGTGCTTTCATATTTTTGAAATTTTTAATAATTGATTCAATCTCATTCAAGTTAGTTTCAATTATTTCTGCAGGTAAAAAATTCTGGGAAGAAATTAAATCAAATTGACGTGTGACTTCATTTTCAATTGGAATCACAAAATTCAAATTTGAGTTATGAACACTCTCAAACTGCTGAGCAAGTCTTTGAGGCTTTTGTTCATTGGATACAAGAAAACGTTCACCATCTTTTAAAACTGGAATAGGCTTTGAAGGTTTCTTAAGAATCTTCGACAGCTTCCAAAATGGTTTTGAATATGGTTTCAATTTTTCAACTTTAGTCTCAAAATTTTGATTTCTCAGAAGAGTAAATCTATGTTTAATCTCTTTCTGTAATTCTTTATAAATAGTTTTAAAAACAGGGTCACGAGAACGTTGATATTGACGTCTGCGGACATTTTTCAAACGAATTAGAAGTTGAAGATTTTCGTCAATTATTGGTGAATCAAATTTCATTTGAGCCTTTGGAACAGAATAATTCCTGGCATCAACAATTGCACATTTCAATGCTTCCAAAGCGGAATCAATATTCACTTCGTTTTGCAAATCAAGCTCATTATTGAAATTTCTCTCAATATGAGTTTTGTAACTTTCCCAATTAGCCTTGTAATAATTAAAAACAGAGCTCATAGGGTTTAAAACTGATTCATGTGATAAAGAAAAAGTTATTGGAAGATGGTCAGAATCAAAGTCAGCATGTGTGATCAAATCACTACATACATGACTTTGATCTGTTAGCACCAAATCAATTGTTGAAGGGTTTCTTACAGAAGAAAAGCATGTAGGACTATTCGGAGACAAAATAGAATAGTATCCTGAAGAACAATCATTGAATAAAATTTTGCCATTGGAATTACTTTGAGAATTATTCCATGAACGATGTTTAGCGTTAAAATCGCCGATTATGAAAAATTTCGAACGATTTCTAGTGAGTTTTTGTAAATCACCTTTAAAATAATTTTTGAGCTCGCGTGTGCATTGAAATGGTAAATATGCTGCGGCAATAAATAAAATCCCAAGTTCAGTTTGAACTTCAACTCCCAAAGTTTCAATAACTTTCGTCTCAAGATGGGGAAGAGCACGATGTTTGATTCGGCGATGAATAACAATTGCAACTCCACCGCCGGAACCCTGAATCCTATCATATCTATGAACCACGTAATTGGGATCATATTTTAATTTTATGTTAGGTTTCAAAAATGTTTCAGTAATAATTGCAATATGCACATTATTTACTGTTAAAAAGTTAAAAAGCTCATTCTCATTGGCCTTCAATGAGCGAGCATTCCAATTTAATATTTTAATTGTTTTATTTAAAATCATTGCTAAATTTTAAATTAGAAACAATTTTAATAGTAAAATTTGTGCCTATTTGAATGGCTTCAAACATTGATTTTGCCTGCAACATGGCGTTCATAAGATCGAACATTGCCTGTTGCAAAAAAGAAAGTTTACCTGCCGTAATAGGCCCCAGGCAGTTGACATTAGAAAAAATATTTTCGGCAGCAATATTAGCTGGAGTGATAGGTGTACAATTATTTTCTAACGTGTTTTGCTTACCCATATTAACGGTCATTTTCGAACTACCAACACTAGGCGGTATAATGTTCGAACTACCTGTAACCTGTGCATAAGTTAAACGGGTATGCAAAGGAGTAGGTAAACTATGCGTCACTGGTACGCTTGGAGAATTTTGTTTTGAAGTTGGTTTTAATTGAGAAGTTGAATTTTGTTTACCTTGCCTTGCCTTAACAATTGCTAAACGGACTGGGCATTGATAAAAATTTGACATATGGTTGCCGTTACAATTCGCACAGCGAAAATTTTTACTCTCTTTCACAGGACATGTGTCCTTTTTGTGAGAGTCTCCACAATTAAGACATTTTTGGTCCATGTTACAGAATTTGGAACCATGGCCATAACGTTGGCAAGTACGGCATTGGGTGATATGCTTTTCACCTCCACCATACTTCCTATAAATTTCCCACTTTACACGCACATTATACAAAGCATGTGCTTTTTCAAAAAATTTTAAGTTGTTAACCTCATTGTGGTTAAAATAAATTAAATAATTAACAAGGGAAAATCCAGCTCTCTGACTGTTTTCGCCTCGTGATTTTTGTTTCATTAGAATTACTTGGGTAGGGGCTATGCCAAGTAATTCTGTTAAAGTAAGTTTGATCTCATCAACGGTTTGATCGTTGGTGAGACCTTTCAAGACAACCTTGAACGGCTTGGCGTTCTTGGTGTCGTATGTAAAAAATTTGTACATCTTGTCAGTTAAATACTGAACAAGACGATCACGACCCTTTACTGAGTCGGCTAATAAGCGGCATTCACCTCTACGGCCAATCTGATAGGTAACTTTAACGTCAGAAACAAACGTTGAAAGTTCCTTTTTGAATATATTAAATTCAGAAGAAATAGTTACCACAATAGGTGGAACTTTCTCCTTTTTTAAAGATTTTATATTTTGTATAGTTTCAATATTAATAACTTCCATTTCACCAGCTTCTTGCTCAGGCAAAATATCAAAAGGATTGTCACTACAGACACTCGATGTGTCAGAAAGAGATGCCTCTCTTTTCCTCCCCGCAGCGATGCGAGGTTTCTTTTTCCGTCCAGCCATTTCAGGTGATACGAAAAAAACTAAAACAAATGTTAAATTCAAAAGTAGGTAGTCTTGAGAAAGACTGATGGGAAATAACTTTCAGGTAGTCTTTAAAAGACACACTGACAAAACACAAACTTTGAAGCTATAGGCAGTCAAAGACCAGTCCACAAGCAACCGAAAAAACGTCTGATCTGTAGGACAGTTCAAGACGCACTGATGATTTTGGGCGGTTCTTAATTCTGCGCACTGCGTATTAAAATGTTTAAAAAAATTCAAATAAAGTTAAATTTTCAAAAATGATGTTTGGAAGTGATTTCCTATATATTAACACTAACAGTCAACTTTCTACTTATGTTTCCTTTTTTACTGAACGGCATCAACATTTTGATTCGAAATGCGCAGGATGATAAGAGCGCCTCACGGTACAACACATTTCACCACAGTAATTAATTCTATGTAAATACATTCTATATAAATTGCAAATTCGAGTGTTTGAAAGTTATTGCTAACAAATCAATGCAAAATAAAACTGTTTGCAAAAACGAGAAATTTCCACCCATTGTAGTAACTATTGCTTCTGAATTCAATATTTTCAAGAAAGAACTTTCAACATTTGTTTCTGACATTAAAGTTATCAATTAATTTAGTCGCAGAGACGAATGTTGCTTACTGGCCTAGTCATTAAGGGATCCGAATCGTCTTATTCAGCATTTAACATAATAGATGTAAAAATCTTTACATACGTCACCAAGAACGCCAGCCGTTCAAGGCTGTCTTTAAAGGCAAACCGTTGTTGTACACGCGAGCATAAAAACTATTTCAAAGGTGATTTCTAAAATCTCATTAGATATCGCTCATATTTTTTTATAATCGGTGATTTTAACGCTAAACACCGATAATCGGATAACTAATTATAATGGCAAAAAATTGTTAAATGATTGTTCTTCAGGATTCCCGATCAACCAAATATACCGAGATCTTATTGTTTGTATGTTTACAATCATTGTATTGAAAAGTATTGTCATATGTTTGTAATCTTCCTGTTATCAAGATGCTGGGTTTTTATGCCGCTTTGAAAACCGCTACTGCTTTTTCAAGGCGGCTTTTCCCAGCCACCAATTCATTAAGACCCTGTGTCGTATGAATTTTAAAGAATAAATAAATAAATAAATAAATAAATTAAAACATATCTTGATATTTTGTTACGAACAATTTTTGTATCAACTTGGGTTCCAAACTTGGTCTCGTTTATAGTTGACATATAAAAAATCCTATCAAAATCGTAATTTAAAATATCAAAAATCCAAATCAAATTTACTGAGTATCATGAGTTATAGCAGGTTTTGTTAGGTAGGTAGGAAACGATCAGAAATACTTAAAATTATTTTTACAAAATTTGTTATAAATCTGCTACAATATTACTACAAATTTTGCTTCAATCGTGTTATTTTAAATTATTGTCAACTTTTTCATCAAAATATATTTTTATGACTGAACAAACTTTTCCCAAAATGCATAAGGCTCTTTTAAGTTCGTAACAAAATATCAAGATTTGTTATACAGGGTGGCCACTCTATCAAAAAACGGGTGATGCGGGGAAAAGTCAGGAATTAAATTCTTTGTTTTTGCACAACGTAGTGTGTATCATACAGTTACAAATGATGGAGAAGTTAGAAATTTCTTCACTCATACAGTAGTAACACTTACGCTAATTATTAAGGTGGGACAAAAAATTAGATTTCATGCACTTTTCGTGTTCGAAACAACTGTGTGACTTTTCAGATCGATCGGTGGATCTGTATTTTTGCGCCCGATTTTTAAAGTTTCCTTACGATTTTATATGGGAAAATACACTTATTCAAAACTTATTCTCTAGAAATGTCCAGTTGGCACCTAAAAGTACATCGATACATGATATTTGTACAGGGTGGCGACTACCAGGAAAAATCGGGAGAATCAGGGATTCAATTTTTTGATCAGGGAAATCAGGGAATTCAAAAAATCACCAGAGAAAATTTCGAAGGCTGGGTATTCTTTTATTGAGTTAGCTCTGAATTGGATTTATTCCAATGCATTCTATGTGGACGCTCACCAGCAACCCTACAACAACAGTCATTAATAATTAGGTTACTTAATTTGCTATTTCCGACGCCCAGCAAACGAAAGAACCTTACTTACTTTACTTTAAAGGCGACAGACTGATTATCGATCCAATGCCGAATCCAGAATACGTCGCCATGTCCCTCGGTCTTGGGCTGCTATCCTCCAATCGCCCCTAACACCTATTTCGCGTGCATCCTCGTCGACAGCACACATCCAACGAGTGCGGGGTCTACCTCGAAGGCGTCGACCTCTATCGGGGTTCCTGCTAAATATAGCCTTCGCTTGACGCTCATCCGGCATTCTCGCTACATGCCCAGCCCACTGAAGCCTGCCGTGTTTTATCCTCTTGACTATATCCGCCGATTTGTATGCCTGGTACACTTCATGGTTCATGCGTCTGCGCTAAACACCATTTTCTAGTTTGCCGCCAAGGATTGAACGCAAAATCCTACGCTCAAAAACACCAAGAACTCGCCGATCAGCCTCTTTCAGCGTCCATGATTCATGGCCGTAGAGGGCCACCGGAAGAATCAGTGTTTTATAAAGTGCAAGTTTAGTTCGGATTTGCAGACTGCGGGACCTTAGCTGGTTACGTAATCCGTAAAAGGCCCTGTTTGCGGCTGCTATCCGCCTCTTTATCTCACGGCTAACCTCGTTGTCACATGTCACTAATGTGCCCAGGTAAATAAATTCGTCGACTACTTCAAATGTTTCCCCATCTAGCACCACCGCAGCACCAACCTCCGACGGACTACCACGCACTCTGCCAGCCACCATGTATTTCGTTTTGGCAGAGTTTATGACAAGCCCTAATCTCGCAGCTTCTCTCCTGAGAGGTCCGAAGGCCTCTTCCACAGCTCTACGGTTGATACCAATGATGTCGATATCGTCCGCAAAACCGAGAAGCATGGTATCGAGAAGTGTTATGCCCCGATAATTGCTACAGTCCAGGCGATGGCCTTTTTTGTAGATCGGGCATATGAGACCCTCTAACCAGTCCGAGGGCAATTCTTCATCAGACCACACTCGCAGCATGATCCGATGGATGGCACGATACAGCTGTTCGCTCCCGACTTTGAAGAGTTCGGCGGGAATGCCGTCCTTCCCAGCTGCCTTGCGGTTTCTCAGCTCTTTCACTGCTTTCTTCACCTCGTCCATGGATGGTGGATCCACAACTTGACCATCATTCTCAATAGTCATCCTGCTCCTTTCGACTCCACTGTTTCCCTCACCGTTCAACAGCACACTGAAGTGTTCCTTCCAACGCCTGGCCACCTCTGTTTTATCGGCTATCAGGTTCCCCTCCCTATCGTTGCACATGACAGCGGCTGACACGTTTCGATTCCTGATTCCGTTGACCCTCTTGTAGAAGCTCCTCGCATCGTGCCTGGAGAAGCAACCTTCCGCCTCCGCAAGAATACGCTCCCAATGCTGTCGTTTCTTCCGGCGGTGGAGTCTCTTTTCAGCGGCTCTTGCATCTCGATATCTACCCGTGCTCTGACGAGTCACAGCCGTGGCCAACATGTGACCCCTGGCGCGGTTCTTCTCTTCCGTCACTCGCTGGCACTCAGCGTCAAACTCTTCTGAAGACCGTAAGG
Organism: Wyeomyia smithii; assembly: GCF_029784165.1. Classification (NCBI taxonomy): domain Eukaryota; kingdom Metazoa; phylum Arthropoda; class Insecta; order Diptera; family Culicidae; genus Wyeomyia; species Wyeomyia smithii. Next base: position 251,369,325 of record NC_073696.1, read on the forward strand.
TGCTACGATGCTTGTAGAAAAAGTTAGAGGTTCAATTGAAGACCGTCTAGAAGCGGCACTAGAGGGGTTAAGCTTGAAAGTGTGATTTTTGCTCATAGTATCATCGGAGAAGCCTCCAAGATAAATTTTACGCGATAACATTTCTTATCACATGGTTGAATTTGCAACAGCAGCGTGCTGCAGCAGTATTGCTAGAAAAATTCAGTTTAAGGGAAATAACTTAAAATCTACAAATCTTGACGCCTTACGGTCTTCAGAAGAGTTTCTCTCAGGAAAATTTCCTACAACAGGGTGGCGACTCAATTTCCAAAAATTAATTCCCTGATATTCCCTGATTTTTCCCGATGTTCCAAATTTTTTTCCCTGACTAAATAGTTTTATTTTAAACTAATTCAAGTTACGACTATCATAGGTTTTTCCACCTAAATCTCTAAACTAAAAAGGATCAGAAAACTGGTTCCTGCTAAAATTCCCACCAGTAATTGAAACAGTAAAAATAAACCACGACATGAACAAAATATCGTTATGGTCGAATACAAACCTTCTATTTGTTAACTCCCAGAAAACTAAAGCTATACTGTTTTCCAAAGCTTTACTCACTCCTTTACAATTATATTTTCAGGGTGACCAAATTCATTTCGTCGATAAGGTAAACAACTTAGGACTCACGATTTTATAAATACAGATCTTGTCTTTCAATTTTTAAAATCAATATGACCAAGAAACCTGCGTATCTTTTTTCGAACTTGACGCCTGTAAGAAATCTCCGAACAAGAAACTTTTCTGTACCGCGTCATAGTACCTGTGACTATGGCTCAGCACTTTTTGTTACAGGCATTTTTCATTGGAACTCGTTACCCTCTTAACCAAATCTCTTACAAACTTAGCAGTCTTCAAGCGCAATTTGCTGGCATGGCTTAACAATACTAATTAAATCAAAGAATTAAAAAATAAGAGGAAACACAAAATAAACTAATACAAATTAATAGTTTTTTTAAGTTAGAAGCTACATGAGAGATAGACAGCCAATCAATGATAAATCTTTTTGTAACATATAAAAAGGCATTGCCTTACGTTACAGATGTTAATGAATAAATAAAAAAATAAATAAAAACAGTTTAGCTTCGCTTTGCTAACTTGAATCTTGAACAATATTATTTTTTTTGTTGAGAAACACGCCCAGTTTGATAAAATTGAAAATAAAAATGACACTGGTCGACAAAAGTGAAAACAATTGTCCCTAAGCTCAAATAAGTACCCTAGAAATATTATAGCTTTTTAACCTGTCCATTTTGGTGCCCCTGGCAAATGCAGAAATGCGTCAAAAGGCCGCAGAGTAGTTGCTCACCCTGTTCGTCGTTCTTCCTTTTACTAACGGAAATTTTTTATTGAAGTCTCTGAAGACTTGAGGCTTTTTCGTCTAGGGGCACCAAAATTCACAGGAACAGTGTTATCAATTAACTATTTTGCAACACACCTGCTTTGACAAGAAAATCAGTCAGATTTGGAGTTCTTGTTGGATCAGTTCAATAATTTTTTTAAAATCTTGACTGTAACAAGTGGGAAACTAGAAATTTACAATTTTGCCATCAAACCTTTATGTTAAATAATTTGGCGAAATATTCATGTTGAAACAATTTCTGAGAATTTCTCAAGAACTTTAACTAAAATGTTTAAAAGCCTATCGTCACAAGGTGCTTTTATACTCGATCTTTGACCTTCTAGTGCCCAAGTTAATTTTCAGACGGACTTCGAAAAAATCATTATCAATCTTTGTGAACGTTAATTAAGTATTGATTGAAGCTTTTTAGAGGTGTTACTGAAGACCGTCTAAAGGCGGCACTGGGCACTAGAGGTTTAATTTACAATAAATTTTGTGCAAATTGTGCATGTGGTTGCTGAGTAAGAAGAGTTTGAAAGTCATTTATCGAGGAAAACCCTGTCTCTCCGCGGGGATAGGGTTAAATATAGCCTATGCTAAAATGGATACGCTCTTCTAGAAAATTACTTTTCAGGAAAATTCTACTACCTGGAACAAATACTTAGTTTGCTGAGTCAGGAAAGGGTGCATAGTTTCAGTCAATTAAAAAATGATCGAATTTTTTTTTTGCATATTTTCAACTCATTTGGCATTGATTGGTACTTTCGTTTGCTGGGCGTCGGAAAAAGCAAATTAAGTAACCTAATTATTAATGAGTGTTGTTGTAGGGTTGCTGGTAAGCGTCCACATAGAATGCATTGGAATAAATCCAATTCAGAGCTAACTCCATAAAAGAATCCCCAGCTTTCGAAATTTTCTCTGGTGATTTTTTGAATTCCCTGATTTCTCTGATCAAAAAATTGAATCCCTGATTCTCCCGATTTTTCCTGGTAGTCGCCACCCTGTACAAATATCATGTATCGATATATTTTTAGGAGCCAACTGGACATCTCTAGAGAACAAGTTTGGAAAAAGTGGATTTTCTCATATAAAATTGTATGGAAACTTTAGAAATCGGGCGCGAAAATATAGTTCCACCGATCGATCTGAAAAGTTACACAGTTGTTAAAGGGCCTATAAGGAACACGAAAACCCACCGGGGTTGGTTACCCGATCTTCCCTTGGTTGCTCGTATCCCAGCTGGCACCGCGTGGAGGTCGGGATAGGAGTGGCTGGATAACAGTCAACAGTCAATTATTCAATCAAAACGTCAATAAAGTCATTTTTTGTTTTGAATTGCATAAAGCGTCGAGATCTGGTGTTATGTAAAGTAATCCAATCTACTTTGTGAGACCTTGGAAAATCTATACATAAAAAAATGGAGTTCTGTCTGTTTGTCTGTCTAATCCATATAGACTTGGAAATGACTGAAACGATATCGGCGAGAGCATTTGTGTGTAGGGGTTTTTGGCGCCGGGGAAGGTTCTTATGATAGTTTGAAACCCCTCCCTTCTTTGGAATGGAAGGCTCCCATACAAACGAAACACGAATTTCTGCATAACTCGAGAACAAATCAAGCAAATGGAACCAAATTTGGTATGTGAATGTGTTAAAAAGCAAGAAATAAGTAGTGAAACATGAACTGGAGATTTAATCAAGTAAATGGAACCAAATTTGGTATGTGGATGTTTTTGGGAGCAAGAAATATTTTAATGGTGGTTCGACATTTTTTTCTGCTCTGGAATAGATGGTTCCCATATAAATGAAACACAAATGTTTGAATTCGAAAGTTAATCAGGCAAATGCAATCAAATTTGACAACAAGAAATGTTTTTTGGTGGTTCGACACGAGGGGGGGGGGGGTTAAATGTAATTGACATAAAAATATTGATACAAATTAGTCTAACATAATAAAACATATTTTATGTTAGTCTTGATTTCGGAGAATTATCGAAGATTTGAGATTACTCTTGAATGCAACAATAAGTTTGATGTAACAAAAAGTCTTATGTAGTTCTACGTCGACCTTGCGGTTATGGCTTTGTACACAACTCTTTCTGATCATAAGATTTATAGTTATAGACAACAAGAGTGGACTGTTTTTGAAATAGAGAAACAACTAGAAAACTCACTTTTCCATAGTCTTAAAAGGTAGTAATCCCCCTCTAAATAAATAATTTAGTTGTGATTATAGCTCAGAACGTAGCGAGTTACTTGTCAATAAATGACACTGCTAATATGAGAAAGGAGAGTGGCTTACATCGAAATTGAGCAGCTCCACAAAAAATGTCCCAGTTTGAATATTTTTTTTTAAATTGTCATTTTGATTCGGCTGAAACTTTGCATAGACGTTTCTATAGGCAAAAGATGCCATTTTGTGCTATTGGTTTAATTTTTTGGAACACGACTCATTTTTGAGGCGCTATTGAAAAATGCAATTTTGAGAAGCTATTGATAATTACAAATATTTTTAGGGCCAAAACGGTTTGTTTGATCGGTGTGACGTCTCCGACAAAGTTGTAGATAATAATATTTTAGCCAAATTAAAAATGGTCGATTAAATTGGTTGCCCGTTTTTTTTTATGGAATTGCTCAACTGTTGAAAATTGCTACAAAAGACCAACCTACGGGCTGCACCGGGTCTCATGAAAAAATATTACATATTTATACTTTCTTGAAAAAAAGTGCATCAAATAAAGTGCACAATCGGTAATATTTCAGAAAACATACTTTGAATGATTTCTGTGACTGTCGTTTTTTGCTTATTTTGATATAAACAATAAATAGGTAAATTTGACAGTTTCCATGCACGAGAACCAATTGTTTGTTCTTTACGACGAATGCACCCCCATCTTTGACAATGCAAACAAAATTCAAGGAGGACTATGAAACTATTTTAAAACATTTAGTGCATTTTTTAAGTAACTTTTCGCTAAATTGTAGGGTATATTAAGTGCGCAACTAAGTTCTTGCTATTTTTGTTATTATTGCAGTTAATGAAAACAGCAGCTTAAGGGCATCGAGAGGTAAAAAAAGTTTACAAAAAGCTGCTCTAAGTGAAACAATTTGCCGTGATTTGCTCCGTCGCTTTAAAGACGGTGATTTCGATTTTGACAACTGTCCGCGTGAAAGAAGGCTACAAATCTTCGCAGACGCTGGATTGGAGGAATTGCTCGATGAAGATCCATGCCAAACGCAGGAACAGCTTGCTCCGGTATCAGTTATCCGCCAAGGGATTTCTAGGCGGAAACATGGTTTTTCAAAATGAGTTTATAAGTTTTTGTAATGAAAAACAAAAAACATAGCCAGAACTTAGTTGCGCACTTGATAGTTTAATCTCTCTTTGCAGAGAAAAACGACAATTTTTTAGAAAAAATAGTTGATGCGTTATTTTACATGGAAATAACCAATTTATTAATATTACATATTACCTATTGATATTTTTGACTGAATTTACCTAAAGAAATAATAAAATCATAAATCAAGAAAAAAAAACAAGTAGAAACTAGGTATTTGCCTGGTAGAAGTCATCTCCGATTTCATAAAAGAATTACTACAACCGCTTTGATGCACAATAAACATAGCTCTCAGTTCCCATATAAACAAGCTAAATATTTCTCTCAGCATGAGCTAGATCGATTTGAATGCTCCCAATTCCATTTAGAAGATATTATAGAGCAGACGATCTTAAAATATACATCAAAGATTATGCATAAAATTCATAATCATACATGTAAATATTTTAATATTAGAGAAACTTTATCTTGTCAAACATGGTCACTTAGGCCACTCGTGAATGCTTTCATGAAAAATTAAGGTTTTTTTTTCAATGTATAGAAAATCAACTGTTTCGAACACATATATTTTGATTCAGTCAATATCCTGAAAGTTAGATAATGCACTTTAAAATATTCAATCTGATTAAAAAAAAAAACAACATATGCAGAATTGTTCAACTAAACGTTGTTTACATTCTGTAATAATGTCTTAGAACCACTCGACTCCAGGTTGACAACTAAGCGAGACAGCGTAAAAGTTTCCTAGTTTTTCATCAATGTTTTGCAAAGGTTAAATAAATCGAGTGAAGTGCAAATTCAATGTTTCCTTGCTGCGCAGTACAGTTTAAGGGAGTGATTTCTGTTAAGTTAACCTCATACCAAATAGAAAACAATTCATACAACGCGAACGTTTTTTGCGACGCTTCAATATTTCACACCTTTCGATCACGCCCTCGGAGATTGCAAAGCTGCAGCATGACGCCGCTGAACCTGCGATCAGCAGAAACTATTTCGATATAAAATTCGTTTCAATTTAATGCCTCATCTGTTTTGCATCCGCTCCGTTGTCGGAAAACGGCCTCCGAACGTTTGTTTGCTGCTGCAAGAGAAAGAAAAGGCAACGAAGCCAAAGAAAGAAGTTTTGCGGAACGCAAAAACAGCCATAATTCATAGCGTTTAATAGATATAAATATGTGGCACTGACAGTACAAAGACGGAATGCCGCAATGGATGCGATGAGATCGCTGTGGACCCGACACATTCAAAAATTTCGCGCATCAATGCCAAAAATAAAATCTACCTGCAGCGTCGGAACTGTCGGAGCTAATCTACGCCAATCTCGATAAAAGCATGTACCGATTGACGGTTGAAAATCTTCAGTGGCGGAACCTCCCACGAGTACAACCCTGGGACTGTCTACGCGCCCGAGAAATGTCCCGCTGCGGAAAGTATAGCTTTCACTCTCTTTCACGGTTACACACATCACGAAAATAATTTGTTTTGACGTACACGTTCTACAATTCGACTAAATGGGTATCAGCAGACAACAAACAGCGACGTGTTGAAAGTCTTTTAACCCTTCTGGGTCACATGAACTGAAAATCCGCAAACCGATCTGCTCGGTCGGTTCTCAGTAGTAGATGGATGCAACCGGAATGGAACGTTAATTGTCTCGTTCGGTGAGCGAATATTTTACTCACGACCCCCTTTTTCCTAGTAAACTACTACGAGCTAGCTAGCTAGTCATAAGCAACTCGATCATCACTACGTCGCCACGCTCCCCAACCCTGCTGGAATGCAGAACTCATCGCCAGTTCAACAAATTAACCATGTATGATTCAATCTAATTGTCTCCGTTTGGAAACTGTCGCATGATGGAAAACATCATACTTCGTGTGTTAGACTGGTTGAGACTTTGTTACGTTTTTTGGATTGAGAGTAGCTAAAAAATATTTGGTTCTGACACTGATTGTTTTTTTTTATCTAATTTGGAAAAAAAAGATAGTTCGCTATCACATTAGTGCAGTGAATTAAATAACAAACCTTGATCAGATGATTGCTGCGGTTGATGGCCACATTGTCAGGCGTATCTTTTAGTTAAACATTTTAAAATAGAACACGCCTGTCTAAACAGTGTCAGCCTCTAGTGACATGGGCCGGTGCACACTGTTGTGAGAGGAGCGAAAACGTGGTCGGAATTTGAAGATGATCTTGTCGCTACCACTAAAAACATGATTAATGTTTTCCTTACGGCTAATGATTTCCGAACAAAATAAAAACAAGCTAGCTGATGGTTGTTGCTGTCGAGAGATAAAGACCCAAGGACTGCTGTCTCTTGAAGAAAATCGCTTGTTGTAGAGTGCTGATTTTACTTCCAAACAGTTTTTAAGTAGCTTATTACGCTAAACCATCCTTTGATTTGATGCGTTAACATGACAGCCATAATTAACAAATCAAATTTGCACCTTAAAGAATCATAGATAAATTGAAAAAAAATTTTTGGAAATTGAAGATAAAACTTTATTTAAAGAAAAAAATAATAAAATAATAAAAAATTCCAATAATTTAGCCAGTGTGCGATGTGTGCCAAGAACAAGATACGCGCGCCTTAATCTGTTAGAAGTCTACAAGCGATTCCTCGTTTATTGCGGTTTATTAACTTATACCCTCAACCCAAGCTCGTATTTCGCGGACTGTTGATTGTTGCGCATTGTATTATTGTTTCTTTTTCACGGTTATATTAACTTATTTCGGAGGGGAGGAGGTGTTACCGGAGGAAGGAAGTGTATTACATCACCTGTAGCTAGCGCGCCCCTTCAACAAGTTTGAAGTTTGTGTATGAGATTTATAGAATTAATCTAGGGAGAAAATTTACTTGTTGACATTTTCACCGTCAGGTGGCTCATTTTATATTCTGTGATTAAATAAACTTATCAGTAGGTATACCTTACTATGGTATTTAATTTAATAATTTTAGGAGCCGTCCAAATTCCATTTGGACAATTTATGGGGAGGGGGTAATTATGATGTCCACGTGGATACGTTTTTTTTTCTAAAATACTAGGGTAAGAGACCCATAATTCGCCCCGACCTCATAATTCACCCACCCTCTAATAAACAAATTGTTTACGGGGTTTGTTATTAAATTATGCCGTATAATAATTCATTTTCAATCTCAGCTGTTTATTTTTAATGTTTAAATACGGTTCTAAGAGTTGACACTATATTGCGAACAATAAAAAAATAGGTGGGCGAATTATGGGGTCGTTACCCTTCAAGGTATACAGCCCTAGGGGTTGTATGGAATGGTGACGTAGGACAAATATAAATATTGATTTTTAATCCTGCTTAACAAATTTCACTACGCCTGTTATACACCGTGTATCTAACACAGGTATAAGGGCTCCACTTGCTATCGTGTTGAGAACAAGAATGAAGTTGAATTTTCTACACGCAGTCTTTTGTATCGAGCTGAGCGTATATTTTTGCATTGAAGGCGGAGCGACGCAGATTCGAGAAAGAGAAACGAAACAAAACACCTTCAATACTACCTAATTATTGTCATAAGCACTAAGAGAAAATTTGTGCTTTTCTGATGCGAAAATTACCCTGGTTCTAGATTAACTTATCTGCATTATCGATATTGGATAACGGTGTTCGACTGAGTACAAAGAACAATTGAACCGGAAAATCACCCAATTCAGTACTGAAATTTCTTAAAATGAGGGTTATATCTTGCTGCGATAAACGATTATCTTTGGTGCCCTGGTCGTTATTGTAAAAATGATTATTGAGAAATACATGAAAATTTCACACATTTCAGTAGTAGTTGCGAAAATTCTCATAACTCTTATCTTCAAGCATTCATAGTTCTGAAAAGAACTGATTCCATAATTTTCAAATAGAAATGTGTGCTACAGAACGCTAATGATCCGGTATGCTGTGCCAGTAAAATATCCTGCAGCATATAATGGTACCAGTTGCTGTCGTATGCACAATAATAAAATGTTTTTACCGGTTCGAGGAATATTATAATTCCTTTCATTTCCTTTATTGTCTTCGATAACAAATACAATAAACTTAAATTGGATATCCGGCTTCGGATATCCAACAAATATGCAAAGTCCAGGGCAACTGGGTATCGGGATATTAAGCGAAAGGATAACCGGATTTTTTTTATTTTTGGACATTCAAGAAATACTTAAAAAAGAAAATTATATTTGATAGGCTTTTTTAAATCATGAGGGGTTTGTTTGTGACTTAAGTATCTTCAATATCAATTAATAAGTTTGTGTGGCCAATCACAAATAATGACTTCTCAACACTGTTGGACATGTCTAATTTGAATTGGTAGGATGTATTTGCATTCTCAATTAGGACTTATTATTCGTAGAGATTTAAACCTATTTGTCAAGAAAAGAGGAATATTATTGCAACTAACTTAACTGCTAACTCACTGACTATAAAGAGACGTTATCGTAGCAACTGCAGACTGCAACGATTGGTAATAATTTTATTTGACAAATCTTCTAAAGTTTAGACATCAGTAAGTCTATGTGATTCGAGTGCAGCAAACTAGTAAGGACGCTTCATTTTGTAACAAAATCATTAATTTGTTCAGAAGAGTTTTATTTTGGAATAAAAATTGAGATGACAGATTTTTTAAAAATCACGTTTTGTTTTAAAAATTTTTTTTTTCAGTGCAGGATCTAAAATTCATTTTTTGACGTTGACTAACGTCTATATCGAAGTTAGGCCCCTGAATTTAAAAATCTAGTAATTCAACCAGGGAAAAACCAGAGAAAAGTGGTCAGGTTTTGAGCGCTTATTTTGCAGTCATCTATAATCAGGTTTTCGAGGTTTTGGCATCAATCGATCAGAAATTCTTTTACGGTTAAATTTATGTAACAAAAACAAACTATTGTTTGAGATACACTATTGAAAAATTGGTAATTAATATCGATTGTCTAAATCATACCGCGCAGCCAATCACTACCTCTCTTCCCAAGCACAGTCGACACTAACGGAAACAATCGATCTGACTTTGTTGTTATTGTTGTTGTCACTTTCTGTTTCCGATGTTTATGCTGCTGCTAGCGGAAAAAACCTTGCAAATATGCATCTTTTTGTTGGTGTTAATTTTACGACAGCGGCCGGCGCCCCATCATTCTGATTCCAAAACCGCACCAGTGACATGCGGACGCTAGGTGATAGCAGCTGAAAGGAGGAAATACAAAATAGTACCGGTCATCTCGTGCCGGTTTCACCCGTAATGCTGGTGGCTTTAGTAGTAAATGGCTACTGCAAAACACTTAAATGGCTGGAATTCTGGACGGACTAACCAGGAAACTATAATCGGCAACTGGCACCTTTTGGTGCCTCTAAATTTTGTTACAGAAGCGGCAAATTGAATTTTCTGTTTTACCAAATGATGCTGCTAGCGGAAAAAACCTTGCAAAAATGCATGTTTGTGTTGGTGTTAATATTATGACAGCGGCCGGCGCAGCTTTCAAGAAACATTTGTCTCTTCCATTCCATCATTTATGTAGCCCATCCCTCTTTTAATTTATCTGACGAAGCCTTGGTATAAAACGTACCGTTCGAACATTTCACCCCATCAGTTTCATTACTAAACCGTACCGGCTACATACGGACGCTATCTTGAAAGAATTCTGGACGGACTGACCAAAAACATGGATATATTCGGCACCTGGCCCCTTTTGGTGCCTCGAAATTTTGTTACAGAAGCGGCTAATTGAATTTTCTGTTTTATTACAAAATGCTGCTGCTAGCGGAAAAAACCTTGCAAATATGCATCTTTTTGTTGGTGTTAATTTTACGACAGCGGCCGGCGCCCCATCATTCTGATTCCAAAACCGCACCAGTGACATGCGGACGCTAGGTGATAGCAGCTGAAAGGAGGAAATACAAAATAGTACCGGTCATCTCGTGCCGGTTTCACCCGTAATGCTGGTGGCTTTAGTAGTAAATGGCTACTGCAAAACACTTAAATGGCTGGAATTCTGGACGGACTAACCAGGAAACTATAATCGGCAACTGGCACCTTTTGGTGCCTCGAAATTTTGGTACAGAAGCGGCTAATTGAATTTTCTGTTTTACCAAATGATGCTGCTAGCGGAAAAAACCTTGCAAAAATGCATGTTTGTGTTGGTGTTAATATTATGACAGCGGCCGGCGCAGCTTTCAAGAAACATTTGTCTCTTCCATTCCATCATTTATGTAGCCCATCCCTCTTTTTATTTATCTGACGAAGCCTTGGTATAAAACGTACCGTTCGAACATTTCACCCTATCAGTTTCATTACTAAACCGTACCGGCTACATACGGACGCTCGGTGTTAGCAGCTAAAAGGAGGAAAAACAAAATAGTACCGGTCATCTCGTGCCGGTTTGACCCGTGATGCTGGTGGCTACTGCAAAGTACTAAAATGGCTGGAATTCTGGACGGAAACCAGTAAACAAGAAATCGGCAACTGGCACCTTTTGGTGCCTCGCAGTTTTATAATAGAAGCGGTTAGTTGAATTTTATGTTTTACAATTGCTGCTGTTAGCGGTAAAAAAACCTTGCTAAAATGCATGTTTATGTTGATGTTAATTTCACGACAGCGCTAGGTGTTAGCAGCTGAAAGGAGGAAAGACAAAATAGTACCGGTCATCTCGTGCCGGTTTCACCCGTTATGCTGGTGGCTGTTAGTAATAAATGGCTACTGCAAAATACTAAAATGGCTGGAATTCTGGACGAGAATAATCGGAAACTGGTACCTTTTGGAGCCTCGAAATTTTGTTACAGAAGTTTTGTAAAAGAAGCGTTGCAATTCCCTCTACTATTTGCTTCAATGGAATATTTTTTTTTTTAAGAATACGGTAGTCAACGTCATGCGGTCGTGTCTTGAATACCACCCTCCTACTTTTTAAATATTTCTAAATTGTTCAAAATTATTGTTCAACCCAATTCTTGATATGATATCTATTCACTGGACGTTTCCAAGATCAAAGTGAACTAACTGGAAACCTACCTGATTTCGCTTCTCCTTCAGCATGTTGTAGTAAGCGTTATCAGCGATCGCGAATATGTGGGGCGGCAGGATCGGTCCGATCCGTTGGTTCTGGTACAGCCGCACATATTTCGGGTTGTATATTGGATGAAACTTGAACGGGTTCACCGCGATCAGTATGCTTCCAACGTAGGTGTAGATGTGGCCAGCTTCGAAGCGCTGCCGCAGATTCTCCAGCAGTGTTGCTTCATTGAGGTCTGTAGAGAGAAGTTAGGCGGGGTTAGTTAAGAAAACTAGTTCGACGACAATTGCGTACTCACCCGGCAATTGGCACAAATCAGGATACTCTCTATTGTCTTTCTGACATAGAAATGGTATAAAGTCTCTTAGTATTTGTGGATCCAGTCCATAATTATCTAGCCAAGGAACATCGGTTTGTCTCTCACGTAAATAAAATCTGAAAAATAAAATTCAAAACCAATTGGCGATTTCGATACTTTCAATGTCGGCATTTTATTTCTGGCACCACAAAGTGAATTGGATTTTCTGACATCTTATGCTCCGTGAATGAAGTCCTACTCTTCCTCCTCTAGCACCGATCATCGATCGAGTTTTTCCTGCCCATGTTTACCGTAAACAAATCTGCTAGATATGAGTGGAAAAAATTCTGCGCGGAAAATCTATTATAAACTACGTACAACAAGACGCAAATCATTTGGGATATATTTTCAATCGCTACATGACGACCGAACCGACGGGTTGTTTGTTACCCTTCTCATCTTCCTTCTTCCCCCCTTCCCCACCATCTGTCACCAGCGTGATGGGGAGGGGGTAGATGTTTGGAAAAGCACTGATCGCTCAAACAGCTGTCGGTCAGAAAGTCAATCAATCAGTCAGCAATTTATTGGGGAACACGTCTGGTGCACAGTCGGTGGCACGCGGCGCGATCAAGCCCCGGTGAGTGGCCAAAAAGTGGCCGCTGTCGTACGCTTGGCTGGCAGCCATGGTTTGATGACTCAGTTGGCGAGCGTATGATAGCTGGTATTGTGGATGTACACATATAAACATAACATATTTTGACAGATTCCGGCCTTTTCCGCGGCTACCATTCGGCTAATCCGAGTGGAACCAATTCACCATCCTTTCTGTTTTCGTTCTCGCATGACGCAATTATTACTGAATTCTCCGCTCCAAAAAGTGACAGTTCGCTCGCATAAAACTGTCGCGGCTGGATGCAATCTGCGCTGCCTTGGTTTTGTTTTCTTTTCTAAAATTCTCCCATTTGACAAACCCGTAAAACTGGGAAGGGAAATCGATACGTGCGTATGTGTGCGAGCGATGCACGTTCGAAAAGAATCTATTTTTATCAAGATTTTTTCGTTTTGCTCGCCACAAAAGCAAAAAGAAACGCGCCTTTGTAATGCACAATCAAACGGGGTTTTAAAATGTTTTGATGGGTTGTATTAGGTGAAAAATACGATTTTTGGTAAAATCTACGATTTTGTTCTCAAGCGTCATAGCTTTCCCTTTTAAATGCTTCGCTTTGTTAATTTTCCTGTGAAGGACGCGAGTATAAAAAATTGGAAAAGAAGGAAGTCGGAAATAGTAGATAGTACATGACTAATGCTCAAACACACGTAGTGTGTAGCGTTTTAGTGGAAAATAAAAACAAAAATTGTCTTAACGAAAGGAGAGCGTGAATGCGATCCGGACTTCTAGGGTTTGTGACAAGGAGTGGTACATAAATAGCTAAATATGATTTCAGACACGCAGTTTGGTATTTTCAAGGAAACTAGAAGAAAACTAATGCATGTTTTGGAACAAAGAAAGAATTGGGCTATTATATTAGAGACTAACGTGGAATAAATTGATAAAAACTTTCAACACAACATTCTTAAATGTTTTAATTCATCTGTGTATTTATCACACTGTGTATTTATCAAATCAAAAAAAAAAATCAAAAAAAAGTTCGTTGATTGGGCATCAAATCGTTTTTTTTTTCAAGTGCAAAAATAGTCTGATACTGACCTATGAAAATCTTTCTCCGAATGCATCGGCCATAGCAACATCACGGAAACGGGTTTCTCGTGGGACGACAGCCGCCGTTCCTTACATTCTCCGGCCACTTCAGCTAGCTCATAGTTGTTACCCTGAAAAAGAAATAATAAAATGAGAATAAATATTAAAATTTTCTGGACCATAATACAAAATCGGAGGCACACATGAAAGATTCAGACAACTTATGACTGATTTTAACTTAAGCATTTAGCAATTTCTTTTTTTCGGATTTCCAACTATCCGCTAATTAAAACAAAATTTTATTTCTCTTTCTAACAGAAAATAAATGATCGTTTCAATTAGTGGACGACCAGAAAGCCGAAAGAAAGAAGGAGTGATTGAATGCATCCTTCGATGAAATAATGACTGTGTTAGAGGGGCTAATGCACAGCCTTTCTTCAAAGCATCACTGGGAGGTGGTGTTGAGGACACCCTTTCACCAGGACGATGCTTTCGCTGTCAAGTCCTATAAATTTGCTGCGTACCCAACATCTCAACGATTCGCGGTTCCCCTGACAGATATGAAAAAAGTCCAGCAAAAATTCCATTCAACTTGAAATGGTTGCAGGAATAACGCACATTAGAAAGAGATAGCATGATGTCATCCCCTTGCCTTTCACTGCCTCTACTGTGACAGACGTATCTTCCAATGCAGCTGTGAACTTCCTGCTCGAAAGCATTGCTTGGATCCAGCTCTTTGTAACATTGTCGACTCCTTTATTATCGCGAGAATTCATGCAAAGTACGTGTTATCGAAAGCTCCCTCAACATCAAGAAAAGCGCAGACCGCTGTCTCTTTATATTTCAGTGACTTCGCGATCTTCGTCACTAGGCTATGCAAACGGTTAAAATAGATTTACCCTCTTGATGAGCATATTGATGCTTATGCAAGGGTAAGTCCTTCAGAAACTCGTGGCGGATGTAGTTATCTTTAGTTTTCTCTATTAACTTGAGAAGACTTGACGTCAGATTTAAAAGCCTAAAATCTTTGGACAACATTTCTTCTTTTCGCCTGGCTTGGTATAAACACCAACTTAACGTTCCACCAGCTGGCCAGAATGGTTTGTTGGATTGGTATACTGTCTCCAGCAAAGTAATAAGAAATTTTATCCTTCTAGAAAAAAAATTGTAAAACAAAATGATTTTTTCAGAAAAAAAAACACAAAAAAATAATTATAAAATGGATATCTCAAAAAACCTCCCTTAAGAATCTGATATTTCTACAAAAAAATGCACACTGTAAGCGAACAACGAAAGTTGACTGAGCTTGGGGAAACAAATGTATCAGGGCAAACGATGAGGGACAGAAAGGACAGTAAGTAACAAAAAAGTGAAGGTAAACAGGAGTAGTTGGAAAAAGCAATAAATACAAAAACAAAAAGGAAAAAATCGAAAATTAATAAAGAAAGAGATTGATTATGAGGTATATTTAAGCAACGAAATGAATTTACAGACTGAATCTAGGAACAAAACGGTTAAACGGATAGTACGAAAAAAGAGATTATTATATTTTTTAGTTTCCTGTGTTCTCACAGGAAAAACGGTAGTACAAAAAAAACAAAGTACAAAAAAGTAGTATAAAAAAAAAAAAAAGAAAGAGGTTGTTTATAAGACACGACCGCAAGGTTAACGTTAAATTCCGACAGCCTGTTTCATGCTGTATTTCTGGTAATAGGTTGGACAATACATTCGTTTGTGATTATTCAATCTGATAATATGAAGCGGGAAATTTTAGTCCTCTTTAGTCTTTTTCGTGTAACTGAATTTTGAATATACTCATATTAGGTGGTATTTGGCCACTTTAGGCTGTTTTACGTGAACTAGAAGACACAATCATGGATTCCTAAGTTACGCCTGGAATCGATTTGCGGACTAAACATCTAAACATTTCTGGTTCCGAGATTATCCATATTGGGTGATACAGTGATCACCCGATTATATCTCACCCTGATGATTTTTGGCGTGATAAAATAGGGAAAGTGATAAAATCGGGAAATTTTTAAAATTTTATTTTTTTTATTGAAGATGTTAAATCAATAACTAAATACGTAAAATCAGCGATTTTAATTTTTTTTTGGAAAATTTATCTGTACAAACATATGAAAAAAGCTGCAGTTGTTTTTTCATAAATCGATATATCTGAATAATGACAAAAGATAGAGAAAAGTTGTCAAGGGATGAATTTGAGAAAACTGTCTGAGCTTTTATAAAAAATATTTAAAAAATTCAATTTGAGATCCTGTACTGAAAAAAAAATTTAAAACAAAAAGTGACTATAAAAAATCCATCATCACTTTTTTTTAAACATTTTTTTATTAAACATTTTTTTAGATAGATGATTCAATTGCCTAAAACTTTTCTGAACAAACCTAAAAAAATAAAAAACCTAAAAAGCAAAATATTAGATGTTCCCACAACACTAAACTTTACCGAAGACAGCTCATATCTCTCACATATTGCAACCAGAAAAATCTTAAAATGTAAATAACGATTTTTAATGCCTTCTCATAGAAAACTTCATGTTGCTTGCAATATATAAAAGATAGAAACATGATGTCTTCTGTAAAGTTTCTTGTTTTGAGATCACCTAATACTTTGCCTAAGACACCAAGCGTCTATCTTTATGTAATGAAAAAGTAAATATTCTATCTCACTTTTAGGAGGATTGATCACCCAGCTTTTTCATCAAAAGATGCGTTTTCAAATATTTTGAAACTTCTCCGAACATATTATACGGTTATAATAAACATTTGTATCACTATTCAATTATTCGCACGGTAACAGCAAAATGTAACATTGTGCATCGGTTCAAATGTAAACTGCATCCAGAATGATACACAGAATTATGAAAAATATCTTAAATATTGAAGCGTAATAGAGAATCAGTTCACCCTGACATTTTTTTAATGAAATGTTTTGAAAAATGTGATAAAATCGGGGGCAGATAAAATCGGGTACAGATATAATCGGGTGATTACTGTATTTGGTTATTTCATGTAGATTTCCAAATACTGGAAGTTGTAACCATGTATTTCTAAATAGCGTCTGATGTTCATTTACGGCCTCTCGGTTCCGGAAATACCCGTATAAGGTGGTATTTAATCATTTTATGCTGTTTTCAAGGAACCGGAAGTCACCATCTTGAACTTCAAAATGGCGTCTGAAGTTGATTTTCGGTCGCTGAGTATCATCTCTATTCTGATAAAATCCATATTAGGTTATATTCGGCCATTTTAGCCAATTTTTCTGAAACCGGAAGTCACCATGATGAGATTCTAAATGGCGTCAAAGGTCGATTTCCGGGCACTTGATATTATCCCGGTTCTAAAGAATCCATATTGGATAATATTTGGCTTTGTTTTCAGCTCTGATTGGTCGAAATTCGCATTCAAAACAAGGCTCTGCATTTTTCAATAGTACAATACCTAGCATCATAAATCACAATATTCCGCGTTTCGATGGATGCATAGCTAATTTTCCAATTAATTGCTATAGAAATGACAGAAATCCATTGTAAACGGACTGAGCGAACATTAGCATTAAAAAGTGGACAATTTTCGTGACTGCTGTTTGTTTGCTGTTTTTCAATTTACACCCCTATAATGTTCCCGTGGGACGTAATTCTACGTCAAAAATGCACATAGATGAACGGAGCATAACACGCAACATAGCACAAAACATAAAAAGGTAAAAATAAACATAACAAACAATAAGTTTAGAAAGAAAACCGAATGTAAAAAAGAAACAAAAATAGAGAACAAAAAATGAAAGGGAACAATAAAAACAAATAAAGCAAGACACGATATAAAAAACGGAGAGAAAGCAGAGAACACACAGAAAACAGATTGAGATATGGAAAAATAAGAGATTCAGTGAGGTTATAAAAATACTATGGGAAACACATAAAGAAAGACCACAAAAACACAGAATTATATACGGAACCATGAAATTCCGTAACGCAGTTGATCTAATTCGAAGGTGTTTCCGATTGAAGCATGGCCAATTACCATTTATTTTTTTATTTTATTTATTTATTCAATAATTCATCCGACAACAGTCTTAATGAATATATATATATATATATAAAGTATGTGGCTGGGAAAAGCCGCCTCGAAAGGCCTCGAAGGAAACTTTCGAGCCGGCATAAAAACCCAGCATCTTTTAGGAATACAAGTGCAGTATAACATATATCATAAAATAAAATACATCAATGAACAATTCACAATACACAATAAGTTACTAAAAATTAAAATTTTCAAAGTATCGATTGAAGAGCAGAGCCATTTGGCATTTGTATGCAATAAACGCTGGTCTCGTCGAGGTCGTAGAGGGCAATGCAACTGTAACATAGCCAAGATAGTTGGACAATTATACCGGCCTGTCAAAATGTTGTGTGTCATTTTGGTAATTATTTCTTTGCGGCGCTGTTCGAGTGGTGTGATTCCAACTAACAAGCATAGGCTTTCATAGGGTGGCAGGTGATCGGGATCTCTCCATGGTAGTGTGCGACAGATTCTTTTAATAAAGGTTTTCTGAACGCGCTCAATTCGCTGAATCCAGGACTCATAATGCGGGTTCCATATAGCGCACGCAGTTTCCAAAATTGAGCGAACCAAAGAGCAGTAAAGAGTCCGCAAGGTGCCATAATCAACGAACTCATTTCCGATTCTGAATATTAACCCAAGTTGACGATTAGCCTTAGAGATGATCATCGAAAAATGCTGCCTGAAAGTTAATTGCGTGTCCAACAAAACACCCAAATCAGTGACAATATCGGTACGTTGTAAACAAGTACCAGCAATGTTATAGTTGAACAATAGCGGCTGCTTTTTGCGCTGGAAACTAATCACAGAACATTTCGAAATGCTTAGCATCACATAATTGCGTTGGCACCAGTCATTAAATAAGTCGATCAACGATTGAAGCCTAAGGCAATCTTTAACAGTCTCGATGAGTTTGAAAATTTTTGTATCATCCGCATACAGTAAACGTGTGCCAGGTGGTAAAACTTTCGTAACGTCATTTATGAACAGCGAAAATAGTAGAGGCCCAAGAATGCTACCCTGGGGTACACCAGAATCGTTACTAAACCAGGCGGATTGCGACTTGCCCAACTTAACAGCGATCTTACGATTACGTTGGTACGAGTCTACCCATTCCACCATTCCAATTGAAGTTCCAAGCTTGTCGCATTTGGCACAAAGTAGTCCATGATCAACGCGATCGAAGCAGCTTTCAAGTCCGTGTAGACAGCATCGATCTGAAGGCCCCGGTCCATACCGCGAAGGCAAAATGAAGTGAGCTCTAGTAAATTGGTAGATACAGATCTACCAGGGAAAAACCCATGCTGTGCAGTAGAGATGTAGTTCTTCACGCTGAACATCAGATGATGATGCATAATAGTTTCGAAAACCTTGGAGCAGGCACACAAACATGAGATACCACGATTTTGAAATAATAATAGCCATTTTGAAATAATAATGGCCGTTTCCGTTTTGTCAAATATAGTCTAAAATGGCCAAATATCATCCAATATGGGGATTCCTGGAGCCGGAATGATGTCCAGAAACTGGAAATTAGCTCTAGATGCTATTTTAATTCCAAAGATGGCGATCTTCGGTTTCTGGAAAATAGCAAAAAATAGCAGGATACCATCTAATATGAACAATTCCGAAACCTGAGTGATACCCAGAGGGCCGGAAACCAATTTAAAGCGCCATTTTGAAATGTGCCCATTAACAATAAAAATATTTTTAGAGATAGAATATTTTGTTCGATCGGTGTAGTGTCCTTGGTAAAGTATAATAATTTTGTGCATCCAAACAAAATATACATCTTTCTGTGCGTTCAAACAACTATCAATGTTTCGCTTGTATTTTGTAGATTTCGCAGTAAAATTTTTCTTGTTAGGTTAGTTTCTTGAGATATTAAATTTATGATAACAGTTTTGTGTTTTTGTTTTTGTCTTACGATATATGTTTTTTCTGGAAGGACAAAAATACTATTTTGAATTTTGCCGAAGACATCATACCAATCAAACAAACCGCTGCGTCTTTTTTTTTTTAATTTGAACTTTCGGTTAAGATGGTTGCCAGTTTTTTAAGGACGATGAAAGCAGGCTAAGGAGGCAACATAGAGACACAACAACCGGGGTCAACTGCAAAAGAAGGCAAAAATAATACATCTAGGGAAGTATTAGACATACACAGTAAGAATGTAAGCGAAATAAAAACAAAAAACAAGAAAATACTGAAAAATAAACCTAAAACCAACCTAGAACAAACAGATAAACTTGAATGGGAGATCTAATAAATGAAGATTGCATAGGAAAAAGAACAGAAGTAAAGCAAAACAACAATAAAAAACAACGTTGAAATAAATCGGTTGGGAACCACAGAAAATACACCAAACTGTGGACAAAAAAATGTATGAATGGTCATAAGAATATAAAACGAAAAGTGGAGAGGAAGGAATATATAAAAAATGAATTGAAAAAAAGAAATAATGGAAAATGAATAAATATTTGGCAAATTATAGAAATAATAGAAAAATATAATATAGAATAATAGAGAATAGGTAAAAGACAGAATAAAACAGCGAAGAAAAGAAGAAGTAAAAATATGAGTTTTAAAATATGAAGAGAAAAACGCGGGATAGCGAAAATTTGATTTCAAAGGTACAGAAAAAAAACATCAAGAAAAGGATTATAGAAAAACAGAAAACAAAATTACGGACAAAATCAGTACACTACGCAGAGAAGCTAACTGAGAAATTGAACGAAAGTAGAAAGATTTGTGGGATCAGATACTATTCCGGAAATTTAGAGTAATAATATAATAGGAAATAGAGCATCTAGAAAAACAGTTAAACGGAAATCTGCTGAAGGTTCGCTTTTAGATCGAGCACATCCACGGTATATGAGGAGAGAACCTTCACGGTTCACTCGCTCCGTAAAAGTCGTACTTGACGAAATAGGTGAGCGTTGCGAACGTGGATGACTCATAAAAATAATACGTAGTGAGGGAATGATGCGCCTTTCAAAAACAAAACAACAAAATTGGTGCTGGTTCGTTGATTAATTAGGCCCATAGCAGTTTATTCCGCAAAGAATCAAAAACACTTACCGTCAATCCTAACCGTTCGACAATACAGGACACGATTTCCTCCGCCGTGGTTTGCTTTGAGGCCTCCACACTGAGTGCTTCATAGTGGAGTGACAGGGCCCCGACATACACCTGAAAAAAAATGATAAAAGGAATATGTTAGAAAGTTACACAAATCTGTAAATGTTCAGTTTTTTGTATTATCTAATAAAATAGAGAAAGGAAACAAACAGTAAAGATTTTAAACATAACAATCACACTTGATCTATTTTTTATGTTTATATAAAATATCATAAACTTTTGTTGTAGTCCGCATTATGAAAGGAGCAATCAAATGCATAAAAAAGTTCCTCTCACACCGCCAGGTGACAGGTTTTCTTTTCTGAACGGCACCACGGCAATCGATGCATAGTTTCAATTTCCTGTCACTGTTTAGCAATTCTTTTTATGAATATGGACTACAATTTCAAAAGAGTGGTGCCCCTCCGCGCCCAGCGGGAAAGCTGGAGGAGATGCAACGAGAACAAGAAATAAAACAAAAATGAAAGTGCAATAACTTGTTTTACCGGCCAGTTGCGAATTATTTTCTGCGTGTGTTTATCGCGTATCCACTCTTGACAGTAGTGGCTACAAAGAGTGGTCCACTATTCCCTCCCCGTCGGTGTGCCGCCGCAGATCGAAGGATGTCTCTTATAAATCTACTAAACACTTTCCGTGAGTGAATTGCTGGTGAGCAGCGTTGCCAGGTCGTTTTTTAAAAAATCTGGAAAAGGCAAAATAAAAATCTGGCAGTCATCTCGTGGGGTGAAAGGTTAATTTTTCGGATAAAAGTCTTGGTGTACGCAAAATTTGAGGTGACAAAATTGCAAAATTTCGCGCCAAAATTGAAGTGATGACCTTTTTGCGGAACAGAGAAAATAAAATCTGGATAAAATCTGGATCATCCATGAAAAATCTGGATAATTTGACATCAAAGCTGTTTACCTGGATACATGTCCAAAAATCTGGATAATCCAGCTAAATCTGGATACCTGGCAACGCTGGGTGAGGTAAGAAACTGAACTGGAAACGGAGAGTCAGCGTGAGTTTTTATTTGCATTCGCATAGTCCACCACAAGTATTAGTAGTAGTAGTGGTAGTAGTAGATTAAGTACTAAAGCGAAGTGCATTGGTGTCAGAAACCTTAGGAACCGGTCGGTCGACAGCACATGATACTTAGGTGAACGGTAAAGACTTAAATGTTGTAACTTCCGCTGCAGCAGTTAAGTTATAGCGTATGTATACTTACTCTACAGTGTGTCTAGTGCTTTGTTGGATGCTGGGTTCTCAGGCAGCAGAAAAGGGGTGTTTTATTTATGATGACGTAATAAGGTCAAGTTCTCGCAATAGTGGGTTTAAGGGCTCGGCCAAAATAAACTCCAGTTTTGGCATTAAGTTTGTGGTTCTGGAAAATATATCTTCAGAACAACAATTTAAAATTGAATGATCAGGTGTGATGTTGTTTAGAGAAGCTTTCTTCCTATCTGATATATCCTAACACTTAAATTGAACAATTGGAAAGTATTTACAGATTAATTCCAATAAAATTGATGATAACAGTCGAAAAACAACATATCAACGAGGTTTGAGTCAGCGCAAGTTTGTTACCGAAAGAATCAAGCTTGAACATATCATCTTTATTTTTTGTCAGAGTGACGCAAAATAAAAGTACGATTTAAAATTCGCAAAATGGCGTTTTGGCCTATGATGGGAACACTAATCAAGCCAACATTGTATCCGGGAAGAACAAAACCATCACACTTTTGGCGGGAGCGTCTGAAGCAGCTTTTTTGCATCACATGGCGATGTCGCTTCTTACTGCTGGTATGTCATCTTCTTTTTCCAATCTTGTTTTCGAGCTGAACCGGGCGCGCGCGCCTCTTCCAATGGGCATTTGCATACAGCGAACATTAATGTTGTCATTTTAACTCATTTGAATAGTTCAACGCTTTCTTCAGCTCCGTGACCGCACTAAAGTTATTCCAGAGGGTTGGTTGGTTAAAAAAAATTTTTGACTGACTTTTCTGAGTTTCTAAACATGCTTCTAGGAATAATTAGGTATAAAAGGCATTTAAAAATCTAACGACAATGCTAAGATAATTTCTCCTTATCTGCCATCAACCCTTGAGAAATTAGTATTAAAATTTGTCTTGAGCATGTTACAGGAACCTAATACCGACCGTGCGAAAGCAGTTAGGAATGTTCTAATCTCTCGCGAAATTCAGATTTCAATCTAGCGAAATTTCGCTTTTACCTTCAGCATAATCGTCGAGTCTAGCGTGACGAAATCATCATAGTACAGCAACCTGCATCGGCGGGAGCTCCCACGGTTATTATCATCACTTTTGTCGTCTTCACCAACACTAGTACCAGCCATATCTACGTATGTTTCCTTATCTATGGCGCTGGAAAAAAAGAACGACTGCTTCTCACTTTTCAGAAACCCCTTTCCGGGCGAGCGTCTTCTGCACCAACGCATATCACATCACCGACACTCACAATAAAACTTGCTTTTTTCTATTCTGTGGCGCAAACGTCTGCTAAATGTAACGAATATATTCTTTTTTTTTATCAAAAATACTTCTACCATTCAAACCTACAATGCTTATTTGCAGTCACTAAAAACACTTTATCCTACCCTTGTCGCGACTGCTGCCTACTGATAGTGGCACTCCGAATTAAGTGGCTTTTCTTACTTGTTCTGGCAGCTTACTTCCAAGACTGGCCTAAACGTTCACATCACCAAACTGAACTGCGATATCGTCAGCGATTGACTTTCATGCGACACAGTCATTGTCGGCAAACCGAATACATCTAGTCTTTCAGTTGTCAGTGGTTATAAAATGTTCAAAAATGATTGCAATAATGGTCTGAAGATTACTTTTAAGTAAACAAATCTGATGATAATGGACTTATCTTTGAATTCTATGGAATTTTGGGTACTCAATCGACAGCACCTGATAATACAGTCAGATAAATCAACAAATCGATTCACAACGATATTCTCTGTTTTGAATTTGAGAGAAGTAGACGAATGTTGATGCATTATTAAAATTGGTCAAAATTGTAAAACTTTGACTATTTTCTTCATGGTTAAATCAAGATTTTTGACGTAGGACTACGTCTTTGTTTTCTATACTAGATTACACTTTGTGAAAATGAAAATGAAACTGGCAAATGTTGCGTCAGATTTCAAACGGTTATAGCAAGCGAACGACTTAACGCATCTTAGTCATTTATATGTCGGTGGATAGATTAAATGTGTAACAATTTTTTGATATTATGTTCAACATTGTTGCTTTGCTGCTTAATGGTGGAAAAAGGTGAAAAATTCCAAGGTCAAGCTTTCCCATACATTTCCCTCGTTATTGGCTTGCTTCCCGAGCACAGATAACAATAATATGGACGAAATAAATTCCACTGCCTACATATTTTGACTCAACAAAGTGTTTTGGTTTGTTCGTCTTTGTCTAAGCTGCGTGGCCACGCCCTAATGGCAAAAATCTACTCTGAACTCGATACAAAAGACTGCGTGTAGAAAATTCAGCTTCAGTTTAGTTTGTTACACATAAGCGAGTGCAGTGCAGCTGTTAAAGGTACGCGACATTGAGAAACGAGAACTGCATAAGAGTCAACTTCCAGGCACTGCGGAACATGTTACACCTTTATTTTCCATACGGCAGCAACAGTTACCATCGTTCGCTGCAGGTTATTTTGCTGGCACAGCTACTGAAGGGCACAGCGGAGAGCAAATTTTATGCGCGGCCAACAAAATAATCAATACTACCGGTGGTGGTGCGATCATCAGCGTTCTATAGCATACATTTCGAGCTGAAGATTATCGAATCGGTTCTTTTTAGAACTATAAATGCTTGAAGATAAGAGTTACGAGAATTTTCACAACTACTCCTAGTGTAAAATGTTCATCTATTTCTCAATAATCATTTTTACAATAACGACCAGGGCGCACCAAAGATAAACGGTAGTACCTGTTAAGACTGGAATTTGTATAACAAATTATATCATGCTATAAAGGATTAGAACCCTAAACGTGAATGATAGGCAAACGATATCGGTTAAACTGATCATCTCTACTGATTCACGCACACAGATATTAGGCCGCAACGGATAATCTGTAGGCGCGATCTCGCTGATCGAAATCTGAAATTGTTCAATAAAATAGTAGCGTCTAGGTGGTCAAGTAAAGAGCATGTGTTAATTGTGTACTCTCTCGGTAAAATAAATAAGTTTTCGATCGCAAATGGTGACTTTTATTGCAAGCAGTTCACGCTTTTTGGAAATCTGTACACGCGTTAATGAAATTTCATCTCGGCAATTTCGCTCGATAAGCGGCTCATCCGGGACAAACTCCCCTGCGTAAGAAAGTTCATTTCTCCTGTGAGCAAAGCTAGCTACTCAGCGGCTAACATATTTGCGCTCAAAGAAGTTCGGTATGCTAGATTCCTGGCTATTCGAATCAAAACTCAACAGTGCCTATGAATAGTTTATCACAACAAGACATAACCCTCATTTCAAGAAATTTCACTGCTAAATTGAGTGATTTTCCGGTTTAATTGTATGTTTGTGCACACTCGAACACCGTTATCAGCCAAATATTAGAAACGAAAATTAGTTAATCTAAGAACCAGAATGATTTTCGCATCGGGAAAGCAAAAACTTTTTTTTTTATGCTTATGAAAATCACTCAGTAGTATCGAAGGTGTTTTGGTTTGTTCCTCTTTCTACAAGCTACGTAGCCACGCCTGAATTGCAACAATCTGCTCTGAACTCGATACAAAAGACTGCGTGTAGAAAATTCAGCTTCAGTTTAGTTTGTTACACATAAGCGAGAGCAGTGCAGCTGTTAAAGGTACGCGACACTGAGAAACGATAGCTGCATACGAGTCAACTTCCAGGCACTGCGGAACATGTTACACCTTTATTTTGCATACGGCAGCAACAGTTACCATCGTTCGCTGCAGGATATTTTGCTGGCGCAGCTACTGAAGGGCACAGCGGAGAGCAAACTTTATTATGCGCGGTCAAGCAAAATATTCATGGTGCGATTATCAGCGTTCTGTAGCACGAATTTCTAACTGAATATTATGGAATCGGTTCTTTTCAGAACTATAGATGCTTGAAGATAAGAGTTATGAGGATTTTCGCAACTACTACTAGTGTAAAATTTTCATGTATTCATGCATCTTTAGTTTTAAAATAGCGACTATCAAAAATAAACGGCAGTGTTGCCTATGAACAGTTTAGTGCAGCATATAATATCGTCAGTTGAATTCAATACTGGCACAACTCAAAATTCATAATTTCGAGAAAAACGCGTTTGAAAATTCATTTTCGTGAAGAATTTCAATTTTAAGATTTCCTATTTTAATTGAACTTTTTCGGGTCTATGATGTGCATGTAATAAGCAAATGATAAGAGTTGGAACCTCATTTTTCCGTCTTTTTAGGGATATTTTAGCTTTGTGCAATAAAAGCACATCTACTTATATTTCTAGGAATATTGTGAATTTTGAAACGGGTCTTTGTGAGATGAAACTTTATAGTATTTGGCATCGTTTGCCATCAATAACTCATAACTGCAAAAACCCCTTCACTCTTTAGTATGTATCTCTCCTGAACGACGCACATAAGACGGTCCCTATATAAAAGAGTGGCCAAAATTACCAGAATACGAATTTTCTATTCAGCATGTTTTGAGCACATGATTTTGTAGTATTTTATCTATATTTTCATAATTTTTGAATGAAATCTTGATATTAAAAACGGTTCATGTTGAAAAATGCCTTCAAAGTTACCTATTTCAAAAACGAAGAAAAATAGTTTTTCTGAATATTTTGGAATATATAAAAACCTACTAAAGCTATCATGGTATTCTCACATATGATTGAAAGCTTATTAAATCAGTTTCCTAAAACAGGAAGGGTAATGGATTTCAACCCTACAGAGTCAGTCGCAGGCCACATTGAAAATATGCGTAATTTTCCTAATTTTGACCATCAAAAACATGTAAGCACGTGTAAGCACAGCACCTGATAGTGTGTCTGAGAGCCCTACTTGTGCCCTTCAAGAATATGTGTTAAAAGTTTGCGGAAAATTTGCGTTTTTGTAGAAAAAGATAATTTAAATTTTTTGGTTTTTATGCAATTTTTTGGAGTTTTATATAGACTTATCAATGTCTCCATAGCAATCAAAGCAAATCAGTTCGAAAATATACTGGAAAAACTTGAAATTAGTATGATTCTTCAGTTGTACACACTTTAGTGAAAACATTTTTTTTCCATTTGTTTGAAAAAAAAAATGGGTAATATTAGCAATAAATTGATTTCCGCGTGTATCTTTATTATTTTCAAACGATGTTTTTTTATCAACGCAAAGTTTTTTTCTTAAATTTATTTTGTTAACTCATTACAACATCGCTAAAAAGCTTAGCGATTATTCATGTGAAATCATTTTTTTCTGTGTGGACTTATCACTGCGACCAGAGTTTAGATCTATTGTGATATTGTCCAGGTTTTTCTGTACTCCGCCCTTCATATTATTGGCAGTATCACTATTGAAGTGACTGAAACGCTTATCATTCATAGCCGTGCTTGTGTGTAAGTTGTACCTTTCCGTTTCAAGCTTACTGCTCTACTATACCGAACCTCTGTCCATCCTAACAATATCGCCTAATTACAATTCCCTGGAGAGAACTTTCATATGTTACTCACACCAGTTTTATTATAATAGGAACTTATTTTTGTTAGGAGAGTCGACAGAGGTACTGTAGAACTCAAATTGAAGGAAGGGTACGTGTTGGGGAGCCTGAGAATGAACCCTTGCTAAAGTCATTTGACAACCAAATGGCCTGATTCTACCAAGATTAGAACCCACGACCACCCGCTTACCGAAGCAGACTCTGTAACCTTGCGGCTACGGAGCTCCCGTGTGAAATCATACTAAACCGAATAAAAAAATGAAATATCATCCCAAAAATTATTCCCAGTGTTTGTTTTATGAAAACACGACCATGAAACAGCACACGCAAACTTCTCTCACCAAACACAAATATCACTGCCAGAGTTAAACAAATGGTTCGAGCTTTACTCGTCAGTTACAGCCGAAACAGATGCTGTGTACCGGATATGTCGACATACAGCATAAACAAATGGAGGTTCTCATGGTCGAACTTTCCAACATTGCAGACAGGTTTTTCATACACAAAATTCCATTGAGTTAACCATCAATCTCACAACTACTTCCACGCGTAAACCCGCAATCTCATACATATTGTTATGCTCTTGAATCATGCGGCTCATATTCTTTTATGGCTGACTGGTTCTAGTTCATAACTTTGAGTAGGTCTGATTGCTTGTGTATGTGGTGCAAACGAAATATTATGTGCAAACGAAACATTATGTGCTTTACAGTTCTGAATAAATCAAGCGTTTTATGAAGAAGCGAGCAATGTCTCACGAGGAAGTTAATGAGATCGATTTAGTGGGTTTGTTCATACAACCTAGAACAGAAAATGTTATAAATGATTGCATTGAATTGATCAAGCACCGTTTTAAAACAGTTTTTTACAACAAGACCATAGAAAACTGTATAAACATTTGGTGGCTCTACAATCGAGATTTACTAAATCGTTTCATCTTAAGTGGTTTTGTTTGAATCGAATAGCTTTACAACTTTGCTGAAGAAACCATATCTATTGGATGTTCCTATCAAAAGTTAGATTCGTGCGCAATCTCTGCGGACAAATCGCGAACTAACTCTCAAAACCATAAGAAGCGTTTCACTATTATTTGCATCTTCGCTGAAAACAGTAATCGTTCATCTCGTTCCAGTAACGAGTTATTTACGTTTTTTTTTTCGAAAACACATGACATTTGCCTCAGTTCACGTGGTTTATGAACAGCCCCTTGTCAGTACAAAACTTTTCTTTTATGTCATAATCATCTACAGTGGAAAACCAACATTTTGGCACAAAAACATGAATTTTGGCCGGAAATATCAATTTTCCGACTATTGTGCGACGGTTAAGTATTACGTCGGAAAGTGGCTTTTAGTGCTTCATGTTCTTCACTCCTATACCTTATAGCTAACCACATGAAAACTGGAAGTTAGCTAGCACTGAGGACACATGGGAGACTCTGCATGCTCGCACCTGTAGTGTAAATACTAACTGAAGCAGCCATGGCCTGACAGAATCTGTGTCAGACGGAAGTTCTTTTCTCTATGGTGCCACCGGATGCATCCAGATATTTCCGGAATAAGTCGGTGTAGATTGCATCGTACGATACGCAACCCTCAGGCACATGAACCTGTAGGTAATTCCCAGTTTGTCTGTACCCTAGCTACAGTCTATAGCTACTCGCAACAGACGTTGGCTCTGTTACAGACATAGAGTTTCAAAGGTAAAGCTTGTCGTCAACCATAACCCTCACGAGTTTCAAAAAACGCTTTGAGGTAATGGTGCAGTCTCCGACTCTGACCCTCGCCTGTTGCTCTGATTTAGGGTTATTCACAACTCCACCTTATGGTACGCTAACTCCAGTTTCCTAGAGTGCATTCAGTACTCGACATTGCGTATGCAGTGTGCAACCGTCCGCTCGACCTCTCCGATCGACTCGCCGTAGACATCCAGCGTAATGTAGTCTGCACAGTCGACGACCATAACCCCTACAGGTAACTTTAGCTTCAACACTTCGTCGTATATGACATTCCACAACACCGGGCCCAGGAGGGAACCTTGCGGAACTCCTGCAGAATAATATATTAATACACTCAGTTACCCGAGAAAGCACTTTTTAAGCTAAATGAAAGCCTGCTTCTGCTCAAACTAATCATTTTACTATCGGATGGTTCAACCATCAGACATTATTTATCAGCAGCGAGTAGTGGTAGCGGTAGCGGCAGCGACAGACTTTTTTTACGATTCTTCAGGTGAAACTATGCATACCGTCTAATTTTTAGTTTGAAAACAGTTTTCCATTTCCACTGACTGTCGGGGAGTAGCACAAAGATGCGATAGGCTGGTTGTATTTAAATTTGAATTGAACACACATTGTCCTTTTCAGGACAAAACAAATGAATGATTGAAATTTTTATTTTTTTCTCAAGAGGTTTGATGTTAGAAATAAAAGTTGCACTCTGACTGTTGAACTAGTGTTTGTTCTATTTCTGTTCAGACATACCGCATTTTTGAGTGCAAATTATAATTCGGTACCATTTTAACTTCTCGAAAGGGAACTACGTCTTTCAGTAAGTTACGCTACATAGAGAGGGGTATAGAATGAAATATATTCCTATATTAATCTCAACACCTATAATCATCCCATCGCTCTTATTTGTCAAATTTACCGCCAAGTTCTACTTTTTTCCAAGTAAAAGTAATTTTATTTTACCTCTAGATCTAATCTAATGGTAGGAAGTTTTACTTTGAAGAAAATAGTAAAATTTGACGGTAAATTTGACAAATGAGAACGATGAGATGAATATCAGTGTTGAGATGGATGTAGGAGTGGTTCTCCTGCATACAACTTGAAATCCTTTTAAGTCGATTATTTATCGATGGATTTCCTTCGTTCTTGCTGCAAACCGATTTCAATAACAGACGGGTTGTACGCAAAACCACGAGTGGAAGGTTGACGTAGAACTACATAATAACTTGAATTGTTGTATCAGATAGTTATCAATAAAAATACCGCAGTTACCATTTTAAAACTACTCAGAGTCACCAACATTATTTCCAGAGATTTATACCAATGAATAGTGTTGGATGAAAAGGTAACGACTGAGATATGATAGTCCCACTTGTTATTTTTTCAACAGAAAAAAATCGAAAATAAATTTAAAGTTGAATATCTATTAAAATTGCAAAAGGTTAGGCTAAACTTTAATGGTTTAATGGATTGTGGAAAAATGAGACACAAAAAAGATAAAATTTTCGATAGAGAAGAAAAATTAAAGTTACAGTGGTTTGTTTGACTATTATAATGTCTTCAGCAAAGTTGTAAACAGTAATTTCGTCCTTCCAGAAAAAAATATACACCGTAAGACAAAAAAATAAGAAAAGATCACAAACATTTTATAATAAGTTAAATATCTTCTGATGCTGGTGTGGAACCAATTCATTTTATGACATAGACTATGAATACTAACGACTATGTAGATATTTTGCGTAGCGTGATGCTTCCATATGCCGAAGAAAACATGCCACTTCGCTGGATCTTAATGCAGTATAACGATCCTAAACATACAGTATTGAAAACACGAAAATGATTTTCAAACGAAAATAAATTGTTGAATTGATTTGAGAGTTGAGATTAGTTGAGAGAATTCGTTTTTTTTTATTCTCGCTTATTTTCCGTCGGTCTAGTTCCGCCACTGTTGTGGCCAATCACCGACGCCCAGGGAGACGACTCCACACCCAGGACCCTAACTCACGACCCGTTTATTAACGGACCGGCGCCAACGGCTTCACTTCCTCATGCGATGGAAGGCGTGATCCCAGAGATTTTTCGCCTCAGAAAATCTCCCGGTGTCGGCTAGGATTGAATCTAGACCAGTTGGGTTGGTTGTGAGTGGATCACGCCACCTCACAACCATCGACACCTATGTCGGCGGTGGGATTCGAACCCAGGCGTCGAGCGTGGTTGGCGGAGACGATACCAACCACACTAG
This sequence comes from Wyeomyia smithii, assembly GCF_029784165.1. Lineage (NCBI taxonomy): Eukaryota > Metazoa > Arthropoda > Insecta > Diptera > Culicidae > Wyeomyia > Wyeomyia smithii. The sequence goes on from NC_073696.1 coordinate 251,400,926, forward strand.
GCCCCCGCTTGGTGAATTCGTTATCGGTATTCGTTATCGGTATTGTTTTCGGCACCTTTTGCATGTTGTAGGATAAGTACAACGATATACCGTGTACCAGTGCTGAGTCGAGAAAATTTCCAGCTCAATTTCCAGATCCTCGAATATGATTTTAAGAAACAGAGGATATGCCACAAAATATTGAAAGTGAGTTTTGTAACCTAAAAGGTCACTTTACTAACGATATGTAGAGAAATAATAATTTTAAAAATGTGTTTGTTTTTTTCGCCTGCTTGAAAACGCAAAAAAACTTTCGGAATCACCGAATATGGAAAATTATCCAACACTGCAAGTGTATTTATTATTTCGCCAACACTGTATGTGCACTTCGCATGGAATGACTCATATTTTATTTTGGAGAGCAAAATTACAATCTACAACTTTGACCGAAGACACCGTACTGACAACTTTGCCGAAGACACCATACTGGAACCATTTTGGCTCTAAAAATATATTAGCAAAATTATTATCTACAACTTTGCCAAAGACGTCACACCCATCGAACAAACCATTCTGGATCTAAAAATATTTGTAAGCAACAATAGCCTTTTTACATAACCTCGTTTCACAAATGAATCGTAAATTTAAAAAACACTATTAGCACAAAACGACATCTCTAGCCCATAGGAGCATCCACGCTCCCTTCTTGCTCAGCATGAGCGCATCGCACCATGTAGCAGTGTTTGGCACTCACATTTCTTTCTTCTGCTTTGTGCTGGGTTTCTGCCGCTCGCAGAAAAAATAATGCACTTGCTGCTTACACCACAACTGAGCGGAACTAGAGTGGTGAATCACTCTAGTGGGAATACACATTAGTACACCGCGGTGCGCACTGTTGAGATAAACTCGAAAGTTTTCGAAGAGCAAGCTTGCGTGATGGGCGGCTAGATTTTTTTTTAAATTTCGAGATGCAAAGCAAACAAGGCAATCTGCTTTGCTACCTAGATGCTTTGCTCATTTGATATATGATTGAGGGGTTATATACCTTTTTGCTCGAGAGAAAAGTGCATAGTTTGGAATTTTTTTAAAGCATGTAGACCTTTTTTATTGCATCGAAGTAGTAACTTTCTAAAAGTTCAATTATTCAACAACAACAAAACACGTTTGTTCATAAGAAATACTAATTATTTGAGGAGTAATGGCCGTTTTCCCATAATTTTTTTTGTCAGAGGTTTGCGGTGTTTACGATAGCGACGCAGCAGTTCAACTGAAATAAAAAATCTCGTATAATTTTATTTGTTTAGAATTGTGCCGGGTATCTGAACGATCGTTTATTATGTTTTTTCAGTGCAAACGGAAGCGTTTTTGAGCGCTGAAAATTACATTAAAATAGTTTTTCCGGCAAAGTTGAACTTCGTGTATCAAAAACCGATCGTTCAACGACCGGGGAATTTAATAACGAACATTTAAAACAGAAGATGAAGAAAATCGGTTCAGTAGATTCACCGCAATCGTAAACACTGCAAAGTCATTTTTTGAGAAACACCATCCCGAGACAAACGCGTATAAAGTTTCAAGTTTAGATTGTGCGGCCGTGGCGAGGCGCGGTGCAAATCGCTCTAACTTTCTCCCTATTGCTGAGAGCTTCATGTAAATTTGTAAAAATGTTCTCAAGATGTTGTACTTCAAGATAATGCACTAAAAAAAATTCGATTTTTTGGTAACTAAAAAGCTATATAACCCCTTAAGAGACACGCAGTAAAAGCACTTCAGTGAGCTCTACACAATAGTTATTGTACGTAATGTCCTTTCGTGTGAGATAACTCGCACCAGTTTATTATCTCTCTGAAAAGATATTTCAGATTTGCTGCGGTGTTTTTTGCAAGCTCATCAGATACAAACCATTCGCAGCTCTCTTCAAGCAAGTGCGTGTTACCCACCAGTGTGAGAGCAGTTGTTTTCGCAGTCCTACACGCTAATGATTCTCTGAGGAGAAACGACAAGCCTCAGCACCTGTTATTTTAGCCATGTTTTAGCCAGATTAAAATTGGTCGAATAAAATGGTTTTTCGTGGAATTGCACAGCTTTGTCATGAAACTAAAGTTTTGAAAAAAAAAAATGGTATTGGATTGGATTGGTATTGGAAGTTGATCATATTATCTGGTACAAAAGAATACTTTAGCTCCACAGAGAAAAAAAATATGTTGAGAGCAATTTTTATATTATGTTTTTTTTTTTCAGTTATTGAAAAAAATTTCATATAGGCAGTAGATTTTTTATATTTTCAAATACACAAACTAATGAATTGCGATAATAGCTGATTGCCGCACGATAAGAAAATTTAAGTTAACCAAAAATAACGGAGAACGATCCCTATCAGGTTGAACTTTAATTGCATGCAAAGGTACAAGAAACCATTTTTTCGTCAACCTAAAGCAGTAAAAAGTAAAGCAAAGCCTTGGTGCTACATTCCGATTCGGAGCTCGACCTACTGTTTATTATACACAGACTTCGCAGCCAACTGTTTTAGTGTACAGGACAATTACGGGCTAGAGCTACGATCCTACTGACACTAACAGTCTCTTCCGAGCTGAGACTCCAACCTACACAACGACTGGCTCGTTAGACCAGCATCGTACCTCGAGACCAATTGGGAGGGTCGCCTCAAAAACCCAAACCAGCATCATGAGTAGAAATCTCCTTGTTCAAGCCTTTTATTTATTCCTACAGTGCCCAAACGGTTTAAGGTACAAGGTGCAAAATAGAAAATGAGCAAATCATAATTGTTTGAATATTGATTTAGCAGGTCCATGATAATAGTTTTGAAAATCATTCGCCTTAAGGTGTAACATATTAATTGGGCGAAACTTCTGTCCCATTTCAATAATATTTAGGGAAGAAGCTGAACGTGACACTAATATTATCGAATCCACTGATGTTACTTTGGTTGATCTATTGAATACTATAAACAGAATAGAGGATGAATATTCTGAATTAAGTAAGAATGATTTAAGTTGAATGTACTTTGAACTTGTTTATACTTTTCACTGTCTTCACTGAAACTAACCGAACAAACTACTAAAACAACTCTCGAATGTTCATTCGATAATTTCTGACAAAGCACAACCATGACTTCTTATCAGTCATTCTCAGTTTACTCATTTCGATCGACATATCACTGAATTAGTTCGCCTCTTTACACCACCAGCACGACATTTCACAACAACGAAAAAAAAAACACCACACTGGACAATCTCCTCCGTATCCCACTTCACGATTTAACAAATGTTTCCTCCGGATGACAAACTTCCAAAACATCTTTGCAGCTGCCAAAAAATGCCGGCCAGACGCCACACCGCGGAGCGCGACAAACGACCGTATCGCCACGCTAAATTTCGCGCATTGGTCAGCCCTCAACGCTTACACACACATCCCGCCCCTGCTCCTCCTTTTTTTCCACGACACCCATAGAGCACCAACGATGACTGCCGGCAAATCACTACTTGAGGGCAGCTGCTTCGAGCGGTATGCTCGCCACTGTGCCGCACTCCACAACCCGAACGTCCGTGACTCATTTCCCTTCACCGGAATATACCGTACGACCGACGCCGGCCGAAGCCACGCGGTTTCAGCAAATCAAGTGGAATCAATTAAATTGCACAGTCAGTACACTACTACGGGCCTTCAAGCAGATTACTAATAACGCAAGAGCACACTTGTTGTCACGCTTTTCCCTCGCGATTCGTCACGCAGATTCTAATGCACTACTCGGTTAACTCGGCTGCCAATTGAAGTACTTTGGATCTCACTTATAGATAATAATCACCGAACAGAAAACACATGCACCATGTTTACGGCGGTAAGAGGTGAATAAGGCAATCGGTGTTCTTGACTGAGTAGCAGTAGTAGCAGCAGCAGCAGTAACACTTCCGACGAACGGTAGATCGATACTAAAAATCCCTGGCGAGAAGGACTTCACGACTGCAACCAGTTGCGAAATCTCCCGCCGCGCGATTCACTACTGTTGTAGGATCTATTAAATTCAGCACTTCTCAGTCGGTCGATTCTTCAGACTAGTCCCGCCACACTCGCAGAATTGGAAGGAATTCAGGGTAGAGCAACCTATTTGCATCTCATGGCGGTGCTGGATCGAGAACGAGATTTTCTCCCACAGCTGCCACCCTCAATTTCAAAACCGGTCCACTAGTCTGTTGTCTAAATCTGCGAACCCAAAGGGGAAAGTGATCATTGAATTCTATCGCAAACAGATTGGTTTCGCGGCGCCCGTCTCTTGTGGATATGTATATACAGAACTACATGAAAAAATTCACCCGAACCCGAGCGCACAGGAGCGGAGGGAGCACGCGTGGGGTTCAGTTGTTCGCAAAATATGAACATTGAAATAATCGAGTGTGAGGGGATATAGCGCACACTGTAAATACAATATATTAATTGAATCAGACTTTGACGTAGACGTAAACACGCACGCTAAACACAATTAAGTCATCAGTGATTGAAGTTGAGCCCCGGCAACGGAACAGACAACCGCTCCGACACTGGAAGCGTCCGAATTTTCAGTTTCACGGGGTGATTTGTAGGAATTTATGTTTACGCTTCCAGTTGGCGCTGTACGTGTGCAAAAAGCGCGGGGTTACAAGTTTGCTCCGATTTTCCTGAGTTAGAAGCCGGGACATTCGGGAATGTTTGGGGTAAACAAGCGTGATTAATGGACAACCGGAGGTAGTATGTCATAAATGTCGTCGATTTAATACAATATAGTGTGAGGTAAGGTAAGCGAACAAGTCATAAAGTTTCCAAATTTGTACCAGATGTAGATAACAGTTTATTTTATGGAAACCGGAAATTATTGGGAACATGGCTGTGCACATGAATGCACACCAATGTTATTTTAGGGTTTTGACCCCATCACCCCAAAAATTGAAGAAAGCGCATTGTAGCATTTTACGACATAACGTACGCAGTCCGAAATTTAAAAAAAAAACATCAGAGCGAGTTGAAAATAAAATTTAGTAAGTTATTAGTCATCAATTTTCCGTAAAAAAATTTAGAGATTTTTTCCTATTTGTTTGGACGTAACCTGCTTCGAAAATTAGTAACTCATAAATCGTACATCGTGAATTAAAATTAGTCAATTTGTTCTGAATTATGCCTAGGAATTCAGGTTCAAATAATAAAATTTTATTGAACACTGACAATCCGGAACTACAAAACATTCGTGCAGGGAAAAATGCCGCAATGGGAAAAAAGATGCCCGACCTGACCATTTAAATAAAAGAAATAAACAAATCGGAAAACAAACCTAGACCACCACTACCACTACTGCCGGGACAATCCATTGATTTCTACGAGCATTATCAATTTCAGATATCAAATTACTGCGTCATACCGATATCCTCCTCGTCGTATAACGCACGCTGCAGTAGCAGCAGCAGCAGAAAATAACTCTCTTAAATCGACGATATAATTACCGAATCTTGTTTACATTCGAATGAAGGTAATTGCCAAAACAAACACCCTGCAGTGATCATTCAATTAGAAGCAATTTAGGCAGTATCTTGCTCGATCGCTTAAAATAAACGGATGAAAATCGCGCCTTCCCTGCCGTGGTCGCCGCTCGGCACGTGGGCGGTTGGAATTCAAATAAACATTGCGTACGAGTCACAGGTACGAGTGAGAGATGGCGCAGATTTAATTCTTCGAACCATCCTTCGTGTCGCGCCACTCACTCTATCCCATAAGGACGATCAACTTTAGCCGGGTATTACGAATATCAGAATCGGAAGTAACACTTCAGCCTATGCCGGCTATCTCGCTAGTATGTGGGCCAGTACATAAAACGCACCGCGACGATTTGCATATGAATTTCAAGAGCATACCGAGGAACGCGAACGCGCACAACACACACCTGCCGTTTTGGAGACAAACTGATTGTGCCGGCTATCACTGTCGATGATTTATTTTCCCCCACTCAGTCAAGGTGATTTCCTATTGACCTGGCTGTAAACTCGACGTTATCGATGTGAGCGTCGTTATCAGTTAACCGAGTTTGTAATATTTTTTTCTCTCGAAAGGAGCCGTTCAAATTGATAACCCACAACTGACTTAACCAGTGCGACGGAGTCGAACAAGTATTACCCGGAAAAACATGAAACAAACAATCATTATGGGAACGCGCGATTGGTTTGATTCATGGCCACACCAGTTATAGTGCTGACATCACTCGGTGAGCAGTTCGTGATTGAAATTTCACCCCCAAGGTTTAATCAGGTATTAGTTCTGCCTGCTGCTAATTGCTGCTGGAACATGGAGGAATCATAATCGGGCACGATCCAGGCTTTCAACAGTACAACTGGATTAGGCCGGTGCTGCGCCTGTTTTGTTCATTTAGCGTATTAATGATAATAATAATAGCATTAACAACGCATTTGTGACGGCTAAAATGTGTTGTATTCATAACGTAGCTGCTATCCTGTAGTTGTTGTCACAACACCACGAACATCTTTAGTAACGTCATTATGTGAGATTCACTGCTAAGGCAGTAATATATTATACAGGAAAACAATGCTTCAGTGTCAGTATACCAGATAAAGTGCGAAAAAGGAAATATTTAAAATGCTCCAGTATCGATATACGGAAGAAGTCCATTTTTTGTAATCGTACATTTTGTCCAATTTTTGTCTGTACCTACTAAGCAATTTGACGTGCAACTGTTTTTCATAGTTTCAAACATGTTGCTCCATTTTATTGACTTTCTGTTGTTAGTTTCAAAATTTGTCCGTCCATTTTCTTTGCTTCGTTTTCTAAAAAACGAAGTTTTTATAAAACAACGATATATCTGAATAACGAAAAGTGGTAGCGAGAAATAATCAATGGATGAGTTTCATGAATAAACTGCCTGAAACACAGAAAACTATTCTAAAAAAAAAATTTCTTCAAGAGTGCCTTTGAATTGTTCAGCACTTTGAATTGTTCAAAAGAGTTTTAGCAACTAAAGGATCTCAAATTCATTTTTTTTGTGATATTTTTGTGGGGCCCTCTTTTCTTTAAAAAAAAGATGTAGGAAAATTTTAAATTTTGAATTGACTTAACGCGTCGCTGGAAGGTGACGAGAAAAAGAAAAGGTCTCCACTCTGTCTTCACGTCTGGCTTAAGACCTTAAATCCGGGCCTGATTCAGAGACTGTCAGAGGGGACTTTTACGAATGGGTTTATTCTCAGGCTTCCTTCCATTCCTTTACTTCGACCCTTCCCACACGCTTATTTCCAGAAGAAAAATAATTCACGCACAGTTGGATTTCCAGGCAATTATAATGGCCGATACTTGGCAGGAGTAACTAACGAGGTTCGGTAAAAAAGAGCAGTGAAGAGTCTATAGGCACGTAGATGGAAGGGCTAAAGTATAAATAACAGTCACTTAACACAGTGACAAAGTGACCTTCCCTTCTGTAACAATCGTCAGAGAGAGGAGAGAGAGATGCAGATGTAAACTCGGTCTCTAGCAACAAAAATTGTAACACTTCCTTCTTTCCTTCTCTAACCGAGCATGAGACGTAGCCGGCGCCAATATCGATCTATAGAAAGCGGAACTTCACTTGTTCAAGCTCAAGCTAATTTCAAATGAAATGAAAATTAAGACATTTTCCTAAAAGACATCCTTCCGCAACTTTTATCTAACTCCTGTCATAATCGTACGTCCATGAGACGTTCAGAAGTAAAAACCGTGAAAAATGCTGAAATTTTTTTCTACTGAAAAATGCTGAGAAAGGTAACTGAAAAATGCTGAGATGACTATTTTGGCCTTTACTGAGCTAAATTTGGGATTATTTTCTATTTTGGCCTTTACTGTTCTTCAGAAGCACTTTTCGGCGATTATGAGTTCAATTTGGGATCATTTTCTATTTTGGCATTTTCTAGCCTTTAGAAGCACTTTTCGGCGATTCTGAGCTTAATTTGGAATCATTTTCTAATTAGGGCATTTTCTGCCCTTGGGAAACACTTTTCGGCGATTCTAAGCTCAATTTGGAATCATTTTCTATTTTGGCCTTTTCTAGCCTTAGGAAGCACTTTTTGGCGATTCTTAGCTCAATTTGCGATCATTTTTCATTTTGGACTTCTCTGGCCTTAGAAAGCACTTTTTGGCGATTCTGAACTCAATTTGGGATCATTTTCGATTTTGACCTTTTCTGTCCTTTCGAAGCACTTCTCGACGATTATGAGTTCAATTTGGGATTCTGAGCCCAATTTGGGATCATTTCTTATTTTGGCCTTTTCTGACCTTAGGAAGCACTTTTTGGCGATTCTGAGCTCAATTCGCGATCATTTTTTATTTTGGACTTCTCTGGCCTTAGAAAGCACTTTTTTGCGATTCTGAGCACAATTTGGGATCATTTTCTATTCTCTATTTTGGCCTTTTTTTGGCCTCAGGAAGCACGTTCCTGCGATTCTGAGCTAAATTTGGGATCATTTTCTATTTTACCCTTTCCTGACCTTAGGAAGCACTTTTCGGCGATTCTGAGCTCAATTTGGAATCATTTTCTATTTTGGCCTCGGGCTGAATTTGGGATCATTTTCTATTTTGGCCTTTTCTGTCCTTTTTTTTTATTTATGTTATTTATTTATTTTTAACCTCTTCTGGCCTTAGGAAGCTCATTTTGCGATCATTTTCTATTTTGGCCTTTTCTGACCTCAGGAAGCACGTTCCTGCGATTCTGAGCTGAATTTGGGATCATTTTATGGGTCATTCCATACGAAATGTACATGCCACTTGGACACGGCCATCACAGAATTTGCTCAAAGTTGGGGGAATTATTTATCTTCTGTCACTTTGTTTATTGCAAAGTCACGCAATTTTTGTTCAAAATCTCTTTTTTCTTTTTCTTACAATTCATAGACGTAAGATGTCCTAAAAATACTGATAGATAATTTTTGAAGAAAATAAACCAAGGAGTCCAGAAAAAATATAAGTTTTGACCGGAAGTTGTATTTGAAAACTAAATTTACATTTTTCGGCAAATGCAGCCATTTTTATTTTAAATTTGATAATTTCATCGTGTTCCTTGGAAAATTCCACATAAACAACTATCATCCCGAGGTAATATCTCGAGATATAATATTTTTACGAAAAAAGTTGTAAATTTCGTAATTATTTTATTTTATAATTTATAGACGTAAGACACCCGAAAAATAGTGATAGGTGAATTTTGGAGAAAATAAACCAAGGAATCCAGAAAAAATATTGTTTTGTCCGGAAGTGTAGATTATTTTTGTATTTTAAAATTAAATTTGCATTTTTCGGCCAATGCAGCTAGTTTTATTTTAAATTTGATGGTTTCATCGTGTTTCTCAGAAAATTTTACTTAAGAAGCACTGACCACTCCGTGGTAATATGAGCCAATCTTGAGATATAACATTTATACGAAAAATTAATAACGAAATTTAGAACTATTTTCGTAAAAATGCTATATCTCGAGATTTGCTCATATTACCTAGATGAATAATTCCCCCAACTTTAAGCAAAATCTGTGATGGTCGTGTCCAAGTTTGTGCCTTTTCGTGGTCACTTCGTATGGAATGACCCTTATATTTTGGCTTTTTCCGGCCTTAGGATGCACTTTCAGCGATTCTGAGCTCAATTTGGAATTATTTTCTATTTAGGCCGTTTTCTGGCCTTAGGAAGCACCCGGGCGTCGGTGATTGGCACAACAACAGTGGCGGAACTAAACCGACGGAAAATAAGCGGAAATAAAAAAAACATGTTTCAAATATTTGATGCGAATTTTTTTCGATCGTGGTATAATCGAAGTCATATTTATGTTGGACTCGATTATATATCATTCGATTAAATATCATTTTAGATTCGATTATTTATATTAGGATATTTTCCTTATGTAAATCTGACTTTCTTTTCACAATTTTTCACAACAATTATAATTCATCAGTTAAGTTTTTTTTGAAAAAGAAGTTAACAAACTTAAAACATTTTCACATGTTAGTCCAGATAAGTTTCCAAGAAAAAAAGTATGCAAAGTTGCTTGGGGTAGTAAGGCCTACACAGCTACAAAGTTTCATTGGATTCTGAGAGGCTTCTACCAGCTCCTCAGTTAAGTTGGTGCAAAATGTGTCATTTGCCATTTTTTTTTAATTTTGAATGACACATTAAATACATTAAATTTCGGAAAAGCACGATCTTAATATATTTGGCAACACTGAGTGGCAAATGTTTAAGTTTTTTTAAAACACAAAAATTGTCAAAAATAACAAAAACAAAAGGTAAAGCAAGAGAGAGTTCTGTTCTCTGTTGTTGTTTTTTTTTGCGTCGGGATGAGTGTCAATAAACAGTGGATTCTGGGGATGACATCATGCTATCTCTTTCTATGCTGAATGAGTGAAGAGTCTGCCCGACTTAAGTGGTAGGTATATGGAATTTTTGCTAAGTATCTGCCCCGTGGCTGTATTTTAAATATAGCCTTGATATGTTGCCGACTGTCAAATGTGTAGTGTTTAGATAGTGCTGCCATCTTCTTGGGAGGAATGGATGGAGAGAATCGTGTGTCCCATCTACAAAAAAGCGACAAACTGGATTGTAGTAACTATCGTGCAATCACGCTGCCAAGCACTGCATACAAGGTTTTCTCCCAACTTCTATGCCGCCTATCACCTATTGCAAAGGAATTCGGAGGGCAAAATCAGGCGGGATTCATGGGGTCCCAAACCACTGTAGCGAGTATTTCAGAAAGCAGTGTATAACACAATCGAACAAGATCAACTATGGAAAATTATGGAAGAACACGAAATCCCGGACAATCTTACGCCATTGGTCAGAGCGACGATGGACAGAGTGATGTGTACAGTGCGAGATTCAGGGACGCTCTAGAGTCATTCCGAATCTCGAAGAGGGTTGTGGCAGAGTGATGGGCTTTCATGTCTGCTGCTCGACATTGCTATGGAAGGTGTTATCAGAAGAGCGGAGATAGCATCGAGTGGTACGATCTTCAGGAAATCCGGCCAGTTACTTGGATTCACCGACGATATTGACATTATGGCTTGCAACTTTGGGACGTTGACAGAAGCGTACAGAAACCTTAAGGCAGAGGCCAATCAAGTCGGACTATTCATAAACACGTAGAAAACAAAATACATGATGAGTAGAGGCTCAAGCAAAGACTCTGTTAGCCTCTACCTAATTAACTGAAAGCAAAGCAAAGCCTCGACCTTCTGTTTCTTATACACAGACTTCGCAACCAACTGTTAAGTGTAAGGACAATTGCGGGGCTAGCGCTACGATCCCATTGACACTTACAGTCTCTCCCGAGCCGAGACTGGAACCTACGACGGCTGGCTTGTTAGTGCAGATGACATGGAGATGGAGACGACGAGTTAACCACGGGTTGCATCAGCTGCTGGAGGAACCCACTATAGTTCATACGGCTAAAATCGGAAAGCTACGGTGAGCTGGACATGTCGTGAGGATGTCAAACGAAAGTCCAGTCAAAATGGTTCTAGATAACGACCCAACAGGAACGCGGTGTCGTGCCGCGCAACTTGCACGGTGGATCGAGATCTTCGCAGCCTGCGCAGCCACCAAGAATGGCGACGACGAGTACAATGGCGTCGGCTCTGAGATACCGCAAGGGTCACACAGGCCTTCGTCTGATTGGTAAGGTGAGGTAAGTGTCAATAAATTTATTCAAGTGTGTCGAGATCAACAGTAAAAACTTGGGTAAGAGATAAAACAGAAAACATCAAAATAATTTAAAATGTCTTCCAAAGTTTTCGTAGGCGGAAACTTGGCCGCCTGGCTGTTCTCACCTTAACTGACTGGACTATTTCCTGTGCGATGTCGATGAATGGGATATCAGTAGAGCTCTTCACACAATAATCGCTTAACTTAATCTCAGATGTAAGGACTTCTTTAAAGCGCGACATGTTGAAACGACCTTATAGCATAGTGCTTTTTTCGATGGGTATCATAATAGATCAACGTTTCTGCTCGCAGTGATAGGTTAATACGAGAAAAAATGTCATTGTATTGTTCTTTTTAGAAATGGAAATCTAATTCTGATTCAAGGAGCTTTATCCATGAATTTTTTTTCAATAAAAAAATAATAATGTTGTTGTTTTGAACTTTCGTTATTTACAAAGACCTTTTCTTATCGTGATGCCATCGTTGTGTTCCACCAACGAAATCATGTCGTAACTGGTATAATTGTGTTTGAACGAAAGATAAGAAGACTGTTTGTTTTTACATAGCTCACGGCTGAATAATAAAAATAGAGCAATTCGATTTTTGAGTGTTATAAAACCTAAACTCTGTTGTAAAACTGCATCATTTTCCATACCGATAGATACAAAAAAACTGATTAATTTGCTTCGGTTATGAAATTTATTTTCGCGCCATAAAATCAATCTCCACCGGCGGTGGAGCTTGGGGCAATTGGCAAACTCGGCATCGGTAAAGGTCAATATTGCACCGGCATCAAGGTAACTGTTGACAGACAAAGACATAAAGCAGTCAGAAAGTGACGATTAACACCTTCTGTTGATGGTACGGTAAAAGCTGACGATGAGGCCATCAGGTAGAACTCTTCAACGCGACCCAACCCTTGACGGTGTCATTAGCAGCGGCTACTTATTGCTGCCGCGGGCTTGCTTCAGCCTTCCACCGCGTACCCCGTCGTTCTGCAGGAATATCGACATATGTGTGGAGTGTGTACTTACAGATAGAAGGGAAAAAAATCACATACGCGCAAATATGTGCAACGATAACAGAAAACGACAACAATCAATACGAGATTGTGCGCGCGCGATGGCCAAGCCCTTGTCAGTCAGTAGCGCGTTGTCCCGCGCCGCGCTTCATGCATGGGTTCGATTCACGTGCACCCGAATGTAAAGTCCTGGGGCTAGGGTTATTCGATGATAAAGGTCAAGTTCTTCGTTTAATGTTATCTGGTGATGGTAGCAATGGCTGGCGAAAAGGTGTGGTTTTGAATTGAAGAAAGTAAATGTTACTGTCAACTTATCGAATTAATTAGAAATTTCTCTGAGAACGCTAATTTACCGCCAACTTTGTAAGTTTCTTGAATAAAGAATAAAATTGTAAAAAAGGTATTTTTACAGAGTATAATCCTTCTCAACAACAACATTTCTGTGTTCAAGTATGCAGAGTTACTCAAATTACCAAAGTACCGAAACCACCCAGTTGACTGAAGTCTGAAAGCTGCTGCTAACAACAAGGTGAATTGACGCGAAATCCCTCAAATGCAACAATTTGTAATGCTTGGAGGCGAAAAACCAATGACAAATGATTTCAATAATAATCAACTAGACACGATACCCATGAGACGGCAAAGCAAACGTTATTCCGATCATGCAGGTGCATTCTACCATGTGAAACCACCTTTTCGGTTGCAAAGAATTCGTAATCGGTATAAATGTCTACTGCCAAACAAAGACCGTCCCCGTCTGTACAACCGGTGGCAGGCAGCCGAGCAGGATAAATCAACGGCCACAAGCTAATCAAATTCCAGCCTGTAGGCTGACAGGTAAATAAAATAAATCTAATCGGCTCGCAGTTCGAAACTCACCTGCAAGATGTAACGAGAGCAATCGCCTATCGCGTCCTGGGACTGCATTGTTGCTGATTTAGCAGTTTTTGTCGCTGTTGATGCTGTTGTTGATGTAGTTGCTGTTGCTGTCGTCGACAACCGAGCAGCGGCTGCTCATACGCTTTATCGCTTCTGGTTGGCGAACCGCCAGGCACGGCCGTCGTTACGCTAGTTGTTTCACTTTCAGTTTTCGTTTCTAGCCGAATGACCCGAATGGTTCCGCTCATTCTGGTACAGCGGTTCGACCTTCTGGGCCACGTGCAGCATCAGATCGCCTTCTTTGGACCACTAGGATTCCTGGTTCGGAACGCAACCGATAGAGAGATTCAACATTTGCTATGTACTACCACTTTTATTTCTCTGGTTTGTTTCGCTTCCCACGCTTGTCATAAACTTCTAGAAGATTTATTTCAAGCATTCGCACTGATACACACAACTGCTATTTTGGTTAAATTGGCATTTTTCACATATTTCTCGCTATTACGCTAAGATTACCGAGACTGGCCCCCTGCGACGAAACACAAATGGTCACAACATGAGCTTTAAGAACCTTGCAGCTCCTGTTATTGCTTTTTCCACTTACTTAAGCATATTCGCACACACACAAATTCCATGCCCGTCGGATTCGCCTCCACTCATCCGGACACGATTGTTGTTGCTTTTGAATTTGATAACACCTCTCCTCCTCTGAATTCTGTTCTTTCTCACCTCTTGCTAACCGAGCTATACGATTAATATGTTGTATCTATTTCCCTTCTTTTCAACACTGCACACATTTCTCCGTCGCTCTGGCACGATATCTGGCCGCTGATTTTTTAAATTCAAGCTTCGTTACCCGCCTCTACCGCATCTGCACTGGTAGAACAAAAACCACATACACATGCCTAGAAACGGTGATAATCAGCGTATAGACACACTTACACACACACACAACTTCGATACCACTCCACTAATGCAAGCTAAGCACTGCGGTTGTGAATTCTTTCACATCATCACTATTTAGCGCCGGACGATAAAAGCAAAATAACCGCGACTGCTTGCTGCTTAACTCTCGGCTCAGCTTGAATACGGAACAGGCTCTATTATTGCACACATCATTTTCCTGTTTTCGTGTGCACTTGATACCGCGGAGAGCAGAGCAGATATCACTCCAGTGCCAGTAGGAGAACACTGGATCGGGATGGCCAGCACACGCACACACGGACACACACTTTCGCACAGACTCCCAGAGATATGATGCCGCCGCCCGCCTACACGATCTCGAAATACTCCGAGTGCTACAGCTACTATTCCTGAAAGAGATGATGGAGAGAAGGAAAACAGAAGATAAAATTGGTTGCTTTTGCGTGCAAATGGGGTTGTTCGAAATATTTTTTTTTCACAATGTTGCTAGGTCATGATTACAACTATTGGATAAAAAAAAACTAACAATGTATAGTTTTATAGTGCCTTGAAACACTATACCCTTTTTGAATCGTGCTCTTCCACTGCGATGTTCTGAATTAGTCTCTGTAGTAATTACGTTTTGAAACATTTCGATCTGAATCCGATCAACTTACAGAAGTCTAGTCCATGTCTACTCTGAACCGTTTATGTTAGTGTTTGGACTTCGATAACTGAAACAAAATCAAACGGTTTTTCATGGTTTTATCTCATGAGAAGTCCTGAAAACTGATGGAAAGTCTCAAAACTAATTTTCCGATGAATCGTATACGCGCAAGTTTTCACGGACTCCAAGTATAGACACCAACCGCCTACTGTGACATCCGGTTTTTCTGTGTCAGTAAGAAAAATCGTCAGGTCAATTTACTTTTGCTTCTTTGATTCTGGAGTTACAGGCTTCGAAGATAAGGCTTTGTGAGAATCTCCTTCTGATTTTTTTGGCTAATAAATGGTAATAAATCGAAGATGAACAAAGCAAAGAAAGTTTTTCATAGAAAAAAAAAAAACGGAAAAACACAAAGCAAAATATGAAATGACCTATAATTTAACAAAACACAAAAATATAAAATATTTTGTGATTAACACCAACATAAGAAAACTGTAGATTAAAAAAATGTCTAAAACTTGATACCAAACATGGTTGATCTAGTAGGTTGATGAAACAAAACAAAAAGTACAAATACCTCAATAACTTCTTTTGTAAAATATTCAATCATTTCATTTCTAACCTTATTGATAATTTCATTAACATTTAAAAAAATGTTTGATGCTATCGATGTCAAATGACACCTACCTATTTGATGTAGACTTACGTCTGAAATTAAAATACCGAAAACATCGAGAACGTCACGCAAATTGTCCAATTTCAAATGTTAACAACTCAGTCAGTTTTTGAAGGATTACCTTCTTTTTCGCAGTAATATTTTACGATAGAAAAATATAGAGCCTTGTTCTGAACACTGATTTGGATCAATCAGAGCTGTAAACAAGGCCAAATAGCATCCATTATGGATATTTTCGAAACCGTTTTAAAGTTCAAGATGTCCGAACACCACCCAAAATGGATAGTTCCGTTATCAGGATGATGCACAGAGGCTAGAAATCGACCTCAGATACCATTTCGAAATCCAAGATAGCGACTTCCAGTTTTTAAAAGACAACCTGAAATGGCCAAATAGCAAAGCCTTGGTGCTACATTCCGTATCGGAACTCGACCTTCTGTTTATTATACACAGACCTCGCAGCTAACTGTTTATTGTACAGGACAATTGCGTTACGATCTTACTGACACTAACAGTCTTTTCCTGAGCCGAGACTCGAACATACGATGACTGGCTTGTAAAGCTAGCGTCGTACCTCGAGACCGGCTCGGAGCGCCAAATACCAGCTAATATTTTCGTAACCGGGATTATATCCACAGGTAAATCGAATCGAGTTACTATTTTGAATCTATTCAGGGTGGTCATAACCTTCGGAGAGTTATGTTATTAGTTGTTGGATAAAAATTAAAAACATATTGATTCAAAATAGTCTGATCATGGCGTTAGAGAGAGCGGAAAAAAATATACTAATGTAATTAACCGCTTCAGATCATCGAACTGATTAACCACAATTGAGTATACTCTCAAACCTATTGCAATAAATGCACTGACATATAACAGGCTGTCGTAATTCTATGTTAACATTGCGGTCGTGTCTCATACACAACCCTTTCAACTTTTTTTTACCTTTTAGTTTATTTGACATTAAGGACCTTTTTAAACATATTCGATATTTTTAACATTACGAACATTTTTGATATTTGAGTTTCTTAAATTTTCTTTATATTTTAATTAATCAGTATTTGATTAAGGGAGTGAGAGGGAGCCAAGCCTTTCAAAGCTCTAAAAAAATTAAATTAGTAGCTTAAAAACCAAAGAAAAAAATTATTTAATAGAACGAATGACGAATGAAAAAACGAAAAGAAAAGTGATATGTCATTGAGCCAAGTCAACTGTCGCAAGTTAGGGGTGGGTGAGGGGGGGGTATCGCTCTTTACTGAACTACCTTGGATACGCCTTTGTTCGACATGTTTAACTTTTTTGACATTAGCCATTTTACACAGATATTTTAGCTATTTTGGCCATTTTAGCAATTTGAAACAAGTCCACATTTTTTAAAATTTTGACCTTCGCCTTGACTTCTCCTTTGACGCATTTCGCGCCAACTCAACCAGATGTTGGCAGCAAAAGTCCCTCTCAGAAAGCAATGATATTTTATGGTTGTGTAGGCCACAACTTTGCCATGTAGGCTATTTCTTTTTTTAAATTTATCTGGACTTACATTTGAAAAGGACTGAGGTTATTCTATGACAATGACAGAGAAGAGTTGTCAATGAAAAAAGAATTTTTAAATTCAATTTTTCTAAATTTATGAATAAAAGTTCAGACAATTTCGTAGAAGTCGTTCATTGACGACTTTTCTCAGATATACTTACTTCTCACTTAACATTCACTTTTATGACCTCGTGCATTTTTCTGTAATAAGTGGGGGTTGTTAGTAGCTTAGGTATTTGATAAATAATAGTAAATGATGAGTATGTGTGTCCAATCAAAAATGGTGACTTCTCAACACTGTTAAAAAAAATGTAATTTTAATTGTTAAGATTTGTTTGCTTTCGCAATTGGGACTTATCATTCGTAGGGATTTAAGCCTACTTGTCAATGACCTCGTGCATTTTCATCAACAGTACACAACCACAGAGAGAGTCTATGGCCTCTTCATGGTTCTCTGCTGAGTACAATTTCGGCGGCTCTTACGACAGGTATTCTGGCTACATGCCCAGCCCACTGCAACCTGGCGCGTTTTATCATCTTTACTAAGTCAGCATATTTGTACACTCGGTACAGTTCTTGATTCATACGACTGCGCTTATCTTCTAAATACGTATTCCATCTTCTGATTTTTCGTCATGTGCTGATCGCAGCACTTTTAAAAAAATCACAAGGGTTGTGTGCAAAGCCTCGACTGCAAAGTTGACGTAGAACTACATACAGCTGTTTGTTACAATACTAGCATTGTTGCATTCGAATGTGACCGCAAGTGATAAGTTCGAAGTCTCCTTCACAATAATTCTTTGATTGATAGACGCTAAGATTAGGAAGGGTATCTCATATCGTCATCAATATTAATAATATGTAATATAAATTATTACACAATAAAAGTAATATAAATTATTACACAATAAAAGTTGTTTGTACAAGTTTGTATTGATTACTAAAAGAAGGGCCGTGGTACCAAACACTGACGTTGGTACCACAACTGTCGCTACTGGTGCCCGCTGTAGCTTATGTTAACTTTTAAATTAAGTATTCAATTTGTCCTCAAAAGTACAATTCGTTGTTCAATTTATCATCGGATATGATACTGATCGCATCTCTGTGTTTTCCCCAGCAGTGCGAGAAAGGTACTCTTCTGATAACACAGTATACGCTGAATATTTGACGGACGATAGGTTTTGATTGTCAGCATCCGGTTGTGTGTTGTTTTACTACGGCAGAGCTTCTCATTGGAAAATGTTACTGGCCAATGCTAAAACTGTTGTTGTCGCTACTGTACAAAGGCAATTTTTTATTAGAAGAAAAAGCATTGCCGCTGCACGTCCCACTTACGCTGCTACCACTACCGCTGCCGCTACTGCAGCTAACCGCTGCCACTGTTGCTGCTGCTAAGTTAAGACTCTCCTAGTCGCTATCCAGAGCCAATATGACTAGTTTAGGCAGAAGCATACTCTTATATAAGCCAAATAGTACCTTCCTGTTTTACTAGGTATATAATTATGTCGACCGTGCCAAAGCAAGTAAACATTAGGCGATCAAATTCTGCATTTTAACAAGTTGAGATTCAAACCTACGACGATTGACTTGTTGAACAATAGGAATTCTCCTATCAAGCTCCACTTCAGCACCAACACCACTAGCACTCTCACGTTCTCTGCCAGCTACCATGTATTTCGTTTTGGCAGAGTTGATGATGAGCCTCAACCTCGCTGTTATCCGCAAAGCCATTTTATAATGATAGTGCCCTTTGTTTCCCTCGTTTGCTCTTTTTACTGCACCTCATGGACAATGTTGAACAGAAGGTTTGACAGAGGGCCCACTGCTTCAGTCCTTCCAAGCGAAGTCACGATGTCTCGTTCTCTATTCGTGCGCTTATCCCAGCGACATTTGAATTAGCTTTATCAGTTTTGTCAAAAAAAAAAAAAAAAAAAAACGCTTTCTAGCATTTTCTGCCACAGCTTAATACACATGACTGAACCGAACGCCGCTTCGAATTCTACAAACAGATGGTGAGTCTGCAGGTTGTATTTCCGGAATTTATCAAGGGTAAATGAAGCCTTCCAACCAGTCGTTTGGCATTTGTTTATTCATCCAGATTTGTAAAAAGATCCGGTGGATCGCCTACAGCTTTCAGAAGTTTGACTAGGATACCGTTCTTCTCAGCAGCTTTTTCAGCTCTCAAATCACCTAATACTGTTCTTGTTTCGCGATTTATTGAAAAAACATTACCCCTTTTAGTCCAGATAAGTTTATGAGGAAAAAGTAAGCAAAGTTTCTTGGTTTAGCAAGGCCTACATACCAACATAACTTTAATCAATACTAAGAGGGTGCTGCCAACCCCTTAGTCGAGTTCTTACTATAATTCAGCCTCAATAGTAAATGCTTCAGTGTACTCGAGTGAAATTTAATTTGCTATTTAATTAAAGGGAATGTCACCTTTGCGGGTAAAAAAATTGTTACCGCTAATGACACTTTGATAAACTTCATTCTTATTTTTCCCGACCCATTTTATATGAAATAAATGGCAATTTTGAACAACCTCTACGTACAAGCGTAGAATACGTTCTTAGAAAAGTAAAACAAAAAACACGTCATCGATTAGCTGGGTATTAAGTTCATAAAAAAATGACGAAATATTATTATTCAATTTTATTTCGTGTATTTTCATTGTTTTCTTTCAGCACTCGTTCCATTAACACACCCTATCGTTTCAAAAAATATTTAATTCACATTCAACTAATTCTGTTCATACAATTTTTAATATGGAAAAAACATTTACAATCACACTGGTGACGTCTGTAGCATTGACTGATGAATGTCTGTGAATAAGCAACACTCACAATGCCGACTTGTATTCCCTTCGTAGCCGCTTCCTTCCCGATCACCCATAGCACCGGAAACCACGAAGCGCAGTTCGTTTTCCTCAACTAAGAAACCCCAGCTTCTGCACATACAACCGGACCGGAACGCTGCTGATAAGAGCTCATGCTATCACCTATCGCGCTATAATATTCAAATGCTTGTTGCACCGTCAATGCACTTATTGCACTTTGTTCCAACTGGCTCTAAAGTGTGGCAAAACAAAACTGTTCGACAATTAGCCACGATCACATGGTGTTTTGTTCAGCTAGTCAGTAGATCTACTATAAATATAAGCATGTATCTACAACAGCAAAAAAGTGCTATTGCTATTAATCATCGTCACACAAATGACATTGAGTTGCTTTAGAGAAGTGTTTTTATTTTTTGCGTGTGACTGTTCGGATGATTACCGCAGTGCACTTTAATAGTCGTTGTTTGTCAAAACGCTTAGACTCTTCAGTTTTGCAGTTGTGACATTCAATGAAACCGAATAATAATAATAGCGAAAGAAAAATCTGACAGAAGCGGTTCTGTTGCACTTCTGGAATACACGATCGAGTGTGGATCGCCATCCCGTAGACAGAGGGCGAAGCGAATTTGCGTTGTCTGTCTGCACCATAGGAAGATCGTCACATTTTCCCGTCGGATGCACTCTTAGAAACTGCAACCAAGCGATTACCGTAGTAGAAAAACAGAAAATTCGCTTATTTACAACACCAAAGAGAAGAGCGTTATGTTGGGCACTCATGGGGGGATCGGTCCGCAACTTGGCTGTTTCACCCTGATGGATTTCACGATCGCGTTACAGCGCTTCGCTCAGTCAACCGAAAGTGACGACGGCCGTGCCCATCGACTGGATCAGCCGAAAACAGCGCTAAAAGGCTTATTTTTTATTTACGTTTTTTAATCTTTCGAAGACCCGGCTGATAACGCGGCTTCCACATGTGCAAGTTGTTTTTACTAGCTGAAAAAACTGTTTGTGTAACGTGAAATAACGCTACGTTCGAATGAGGGTCAAGTCCTACTTGGGATGTAGCATCGCGAAAGAAGAATAAGTAGTTCCGTTGTATTGGTCTGGTGCAGTGACGGTCTGATTCGAAACTTTGAAGAGCATATTTCGTACGATGGAGGAAAAGGAAGAGGCCAATCATATGTTGAACGCGACTGCGAAATGGGAAAAATGGGTAGTCGGGGGTGTTGTTGCTGATGAAGGAAGCGAAAAAAGTGCAATATTTTTTTTGCAAAAAATAAGAGGAAATATAATAGACAACCAGACACGTAAACACAGACACACAGCCGTGAAATGAGGCCCATGCAAACAGCCAGAGCGGTGCAGAGTCTGTGGTGGTTGCGGTGTGTTGCGAAGATGTTGATGACTCATCGACGGTGGTCCTTGGGCTTAATAGTGTTTTTTTCTCTCTTCTGCGAAGGAGGGCATACCGTGAGCCACGACACGCCGGGTTGCCGTCAGAAATTTTGATGTTCTGCGAAACGGACGACCTTCGGTCCGTCGGAGTTCCACATGCCGTTTGTTTCATTCCACGAAGTATCAGATTGAAATCGTTCCTAATTATTTCATGGCCATCAGAAATTTGAATGTTTTGATTTATTTCGAAATTCCAGTTTTGAAAAAAAGGTGAAATATAATTAACAGATGCACAGTTTCCAGAGAACAAGAAACTGTCGGGAGAGATATGAATAGAACAGCCGTAGGCAGATTGGATCTTTTGGATGGTTCTTGAATGTTATTTCAATCAACTCAACAGATTTTAATAACGTTTTTTCAACGGCTTCTGACTTCTAATACAGCCAGTATATTCAGAGTTATGAGAGCACACCACCCATTACCTGTCCAGATATGACACTGGTTAAGGAAGCCAGTCGTTGTATATTCGAAGCTCGACTGGGAAGATTGCTATAGTTAGCAGAATTGTGGCGATTCGGGTATAAACAAAAATCACCTTTTGCATTAAGAAGTGTATTTCTAGCTTTTTTAGCCTTTGATTTTCTAGTTTTTGTTTGAATGTTTTTAAAATTTTTTAAGCAGAGCGTAACCATGGTTTTATGAGGGATCCTTTGAAAAAACTACGCATGAAAATCTGAATCCTTACTATTTATCTGTGTTGTGAGATTTTTTCTGATCATTCGACATCAGTTGTGATGCAATTGGAGAAAGATTCCGATCATCAATCGAATCAAATTTACTCGGATTTTTAATTTTTATATACTATTTTGCTAAGTGTGTGAGTAAATATGAGTACAAATATTTTTTTTTTTAATTTTCTGTTTTTGCTATGTTCAAAACAATGAACACTTGTTTAAGTATTTAAATCCATAATACACTTTCAGCTAATAATCGGTAAATGGTAAACTCATCTAAAGAGATGAAAAAAAATCGTCCTTTACGGATTGGTTTCCAGGACCATCTTTACCGGGCTGTCACCCGACATCCTTACGACATGCCCAGCCCACCGCAACCCACCAACCTTAGCGGTGTGGAGATGGCTCCTCAAGCAGCAGGTCGTGCTTTATTCGCCCTCTTCATGTTTCGTTCTCTTTCTGCAGTCCATCGAATATGATACGCAACGCCTTCCGTTCGAAGACCGCAAGGGCGCGTTGCACAGTGGTTCCCCCATAGGTCATAAAGCCAAAAATCAAACTCCATTATTTTGGTATTTCTTCACCTTTCAGCATCCTTCGTAGTCTGAAGCTAACAATGGCATCAATTATTGTGTTCTATCACGAAGAAATTGTTCACTGTAGGACTTGCAAGCGTGCATAGTTTTCCATTTAAAACAGCTGTAAGAAGTATGCTCATAGGTTAAGTGCAATTTCATCCCTTTTCAGGGAATTTAAGAATTCCAAAGTGGTTTTTTGATATGGAGGTCCAAAAACAAGGAATGTTGAGCCTTTTCTAGTAGTTTTGAGAATGTTGTCCTGTGTTGTTAACGACTGAGCCAACGGCAAAATAGGTACATTTTGAAATAAATGAATATCATCAATGTATTTTTATTTGTCAAATCAACAATGTTCTTAAGCGAATTTACATATGGGCAATGCATTAAAATGTTCGTTAGGTATCGTTTATATGTCCAAAACACAATTTGGCTGCCGAGACCCGCCCATTGGTTTGTGAGAAGTGAATAAAAAATGGTCATTTTTGGGATGTCTTCTTCGTTTTTGTTTTGTTTTTGAGTGTTTTTTTCTGCGGTAATATTTGGCAGCCCTTTTTCGACGAATACCTTTTTACGCAAATATACTTGTAAGTTCATTGCTTAGATGTACATTTCCCAAAATGCTTTTTTTTTAAAATTTGAGCTGGAAAATCTGGTGGGATTTATTAGAAGATACAAAATGTTTTAGAATCTATACACTCATCGCTATGGGATTGTTATAATTTGAAGCTAGATGAATAGTAAGCTCGAATACATTACATTTGCACACGATTATCAGTATCACTGGAAATAATCTAATAGAACAAAGAGCAGCTGCATAAAAAGATATGGCACATGGTTGAATGAGGTAGAGCAGATCGATCTTTTATTATCAAACTATGATAACACGACCAAGAAGAGAGCAGTTTCTTTTCGTGGTCAGCCTAAGAAGAACGCAGAAAGATTTTTGTTTCATCACTTTTTATGACATTTTTTTAATTTAATATTTTTGTTCATTGTAATTTCCTGATAATGTATTGTGTCATATCAAATAAATGTTGTTAACCAAACATGACAAAAATTTTCAAATACACATCGAGAAACACATTTTTTATATATGTATACGCTCATGAAATTTTTGGCATCGAGCAATGAAAGTTTGGAAAATTACATAGTGAGAAAAGGTAGTCAAGCCAAAGTTAATAAAAACTACCAGTACTTTTAGATGACCCTTAACCACGAACCCATAGAAAATACATCGAAATAGATGTGATTTTTGAATTCAGCATCGAAAATTACACTTAGATTGACGTTTTGAGCTCAAGACATAGGAAAACAATATTTATGACCGCCCTTCTTAGAAAACGGAACCACTGTGCGTTGGTCTTCAGCAAACATAGTGCATGTCTTATGTCCGTAGAGATGCCGGTCTGATGAGCGTCTTGTGAACGCTACTCGATCGGAGCGTCCTCCGGAGACCAAAGTATGCACGAATTCCTGCCGATGAATTTCTTTGCTGGTATCGTTGTCGGCAGTTACCAGTGAGCCCAGGTATACGAACTTGTCGACCACCTCGATTTTATCACCACCAGCTTGAACTCGAGGTTAGATTAGCACTGTCTTCTCATCAACCCCTTCTTTTTATGTACTTCGTCTTCGAAGCATTGATGACCAGTCCAATCCGTTTGTCCGATTCCATCTTCATAAAGGTCCACAATGTTGATAGCGAAGCCAAACAGTTGAACCGATTTTTAGAATATCGTGCTACTCAT
The DNA here is from genome assembly GCF_029784165.1 of Wyeomyia smithii. Taxonomy (NCBI): domain Eukaryota; kingdom Metazoa; phylum Arthropoda; class Insecta; order Diptera; family Culicidae; genus Wyeomyia; species Wyeomyia smithii. The sequence goes on from NC_073696.1 coordinate 251,425,578, forward strand.
GTTAATCCTCGCTTTTCTAATAATACCTCCCAGGGCATTCTTAAACAGTAGGTAAGAGAGACCATCACCTTGCCTCAAACCTCTTCGAGAGCGCCCCCGATACTCGAACTACACAAAACACTCGATCCATTGTCGCTTTGGCCAACCACGTTAATTTGTCCGGAAATCTGTGGTCGTGCATAAATTTCCATTGCGAGTCTCGATCGATTGTGTCGTATGTCGATTTGAAATCGATGAATAGATGATGTGTGAGCACGTTGTATTCGCGTCGTTTCTGCATAACCTACCGAACCGCGAATATCTGACCTTGGTGGCACGGGCAAGAACCACGCCTGGTAGTGCCCCACGAACTGCTTCGCAAATGGTGATACTCGACGGCAGGGTATTTGGAAGAGTACCTTGTAGGCGGCGTTAAACAGAGTGATTGTGTGGTAACTGCGGTACTCCAACTTGTCGCCCTTTTTGTAAATGGGACACACTATAACTTCCATTCCTTCCAAAAGTTGACAATGATAGCCAGTGTTCTCCACCGTATTTCAACAACTCACTGGGAAGTTGGTCCACTCCAGCAGCTTTATTGTTTTTTAGCCGGCCAATCTCCTCCTCAACCTCGAGGGCTAGAAAACTGTTGTCTTCTGCTCGTACACCAAGATCAGTTGCCGCGCTCTACTGCACTTCAGATGCTCATCGAAGTGCTGCTTCCATCTTTCGATCACCTCACACTCGTCCGTGCGTCCAGGCTCCTGCGCATATCGGCTTGCGGCACGTAGCTGTTCAGTTTCTCGTAGAACTTCCGAGTGTCGTTAGCTCGGTACAGCTCTTTCATCGCTACGCGATCTCGGTCCTCTTGTTGCCGCTTCTTCCTTCAGAGGGCTGAGTTTTAGCTGTTCCGTGCCTGTCGGTATCGTTCCACGTTCGCTCTCGTCCGGTGTTGAGGCATTCTCACTTGTGCTGGGTTCTTCTCCTCGACTAACTGCTTGCATTCATCGTCAAACCAGTGATTTCTATGATTCGGAGCCCTTGTATCTAGTAGCGCTACAGCAGTGCTACCTCTGGTGGAGAGGGTGCTCCCCTAGCCTTTTTTTGAGAGTAGCTGCACCAAACTGCTCTTCCGTGGGTAACGCTGCCTCCAATTGCTGCGCGTATTCTTGTGCAACCCACAGTTGCTCGATATTTGGTCGCGACGGGTGTTGAACACCGTTACCGGTACCGAGACGAAAGTTTTGAGTGCATACACACAGCTACTGGGCTTGGATCTATATTCGCACTGCGGGAGGTGTGAACATTAATGATGTCGGAGAAGAACCTGCCTTCGATTAGAACGTGGTCAATCTGTTGGTCGGGTGATCTCCAGGTGGATTTGTGGATATCTTTGCGGGGGAAGAAAGTACTTCGGACTACCATACCACGGGAGGCTACAAAGTTTACGCGCTGATGGCCGTTATTATAATACATGGCGTGCAGGATATTTGGCCCGATTACCGATCGGCTGCCACCTCATCACGCGTTGGTGCATCTTGCCCAGTTCTATGAAGTCGGTTCCTAGTTCGCTGGTGGTGTCACAACTCTGGTAGAAAGTAGCCGCCTGGTGCCCGCTTTTCTAAACCTTCTGTCCTGTCCATCAAAGTTCCTGCAGCGCTACGACTCCGAAGATGTTTGGATGTAGCTCGTCGTAGATTATCCTGTCGCATGCTGGAAAGCAGAGCGATTTGCAGTTACATGTCCCAAGTTTCCAATCGTAGTTCATTAAGCAGACAATGTGATACGCATATAGATTGTGGAACAGTACCACCGTCCTCCATAGTTTAATTGGTCAAAACATCATGCCGGAGACAGGGAGATTGCGGGTTCAAGTCCCGTCGGGATGCGGTATATTTTTCCAAATCTGTATCATATTTCCAGTTCGCTTATTTTTAGCTTGCCCTACTGCACACATTGTCTGCTTAATGAACTTGGATGTTAACGGGTAAAAGCTGTTGTTAAAAATAGAAATTTAGTTCCAATCGTAGTCCTTATTTCGTTGCCTAGGTCCATGCCGATTGTTCCGATTCGTATTATCTCTCACGTTGTTTGTAGCATATTGTTTTCCGGGGCGGCTCGTTGGGCCTTCCCCGACCCCCTGTCTCGCCGGGGGACAGTAAGAGTTCCCAGGACACCTATGACTCGGTGATGGAATCGTGAGGGGAATCATTTTTGCGATACGGACAGAATCTGTTCGATTCGCATATGGAAAGCCTTCTCATTGATTTCTCAAAAATTCAAATGCAGTAATCTTTAGATTTCATAATGAAAAATCATTTGGATTCACATACACGCATTTGTGAAGGACCCGTTTTGTACTGGAAATAGGATATATTTTTTATGAAAAATGAGGTTATTGTGGTTCTCCATGTTGCGATTTCACAATTTTTTCGTAAAACTTTGATGGTTCAGAGCATTATAATACATATGATTTTATTATTAACTCTATACAGGCGATAAAGGAATTCTGGTTGAGGCAAACCTTTCACGCCTCTGCAAACAATTACAGGGTGGCCACTCATTCTACATTTTTTTTTGTCTATATTTTTGAGGCTTTCAGCCGGCGGTTACATTTTCGAGTTCCCGCATTTTTCCCGACTTTTTCCCGCATGATTGCAAGAAATTCCCGATTGTCAAAAACGGTAACTAGGTTATGTTCTATCGACGGTTGAACCTTAAATTGGAAGTAATAGCGCATATCAGATTTACCGAATTTGCTAGGGACATTCTACACAAACAGTTGATTAGTTACATAAAATGCATCTTTTGCCTTTCCACAGGGTATATATAGTTTTTGCGATTTTCTCAAATTTGCAAACCTTCCATTAAGCAATCAATAATCGAGTTAGCTATTTTGTGCTGTCTGTCTTCTTAAAATATGATATAAGCACCGTTAGGGGAACAACAACAAACAAAACACTTTGCGTACAATTTTTTTCCGTTGTTCAAATCATCGGAAAAAGTCATGGGAAGTTAAGGGTGAACATAAAACTACTTAACCTAAAAGAAAAAAAAAATATTGGATTTGGATGGATTTGCGTTTTTTTTTCTCAAATTAAAGATAATGTTATTTTACGTTCAGGAAAAACACTGCGATTTAACTGTATTTCATGTGTCACGCGTTACATAGATTCAAAACTTTTCGAAAGTGAATTCACAACTTTTTCAGCATTTTGATTCGCTAGTCCATCAAAGTTGCATCTCTCTGGACATCTGCCAACATCTTCAACTTGTTTGCATTCAGCACTCAAAATGGTCAAGCTGATAAAAAAAGTTGAAGAGGTTGTTTATAAGACACCACCGCAGAGTTAACGTAGAATACGACAGCCTGTCTTATGTCAATGTATGTCTTGAAATAAGTTTGGGAATACACTCAATTGGCGTTAATTAATTAAATGGTCTCTCTTCTCCAGATGACGTTTACCTCTATAGCCGACACCGGTAACGACAATGAACAACAGCAGAAGCTATGTGCAGCTATGCGGTTTCACTTCCTGTCGTATCCAAAACAAGAATGAAATTGAATTGTTTTGAGGCTGTCTTTCGTATCAAGTTGCACAAAGATATCTTAATTTAGGCAGTGGCTACGAAGAGGCTATAGACGAGGGCAAATAGTGCATTCCCCATCTATAGTATAACAGTTCAAATAACAATTTTCTGCATTTTACGATAGTGTAGATAATTTTACAATTGATTGCTGCAAATAGTAAGACTTGAGCGAAAAATTTTGTGATTCAGGCTCACTAGCTCAAAAACTCTTCAAATAAACTTTGAGGCTTAGTTGAAGTCAAAAAAGGTTAATTGTGTTGGTTAATGCCATTTATTTACAACTGAATAATTTTTCTCAACATGGCAAATTTTCTATTTCGTTCTGAATGATTTACAGTGATAATTAAATTCAACATGAGGTAATTTATTTGCAGTTATATATAAAAATTTTGATCGCTATACTACTAGCCACACGCTCTATATAGCGCTATAGACATGCACACGCTATATAGCAAACCACGCACCTATATAGCGTGCTACGTACGCTATAAACATGCACACACGCGCTACAGACATGCATACACGCTATAAACATACACACACGCTATACAGCTAGCCACGCACGCTATATAGCAAGCCACACACGCTATATAGCAAGCCACACACGCTACATAGTAAACCACGCACGCTAGCCACACACGCTATATCTAGAGAAACATTTCGAAAGGTCCTATCTGCTTTGATCGACTTTTTGATCGATCACTTTCATTCATCACCACAACTTACTAAACACTTTTATGCCACGTTATTCGCACGAGTTGATAGTGGAGGGATCACCCTAGCCTTCTGAACGGAAACCACGCTCGGGAAAGTTGCTAAAGCTGAACCATTACCAAAACAAAAAGACGCTCCGGAAAAACGATAAAAGCAGATAGGACCTTTTAAAATGATTATCTAGATATAGCACACACCCTATATATACATACGCTGAATGATGGTGGCTCCTCAAACCACCTGGCGGGGCGAGTCTGTTTCAATTTCGGGTTGTATTCACCCAACGATATCTGAATTGAAATACCGCTGGTGGGGTCCAACTCAGATCGAAGGGAAGCCGAACTGAAAGAGGTAGGAACTGCAGCTAACCACTACCACCGCCGCTGTTGCCCGCTGCTGATCCACGCTGCCTTCGCCTACTGCCATCGGTGTTGATGTCTGCTGCTACTGCCTGCTGCTAGTAAACTGATTTGCTTGAGGAGAAACAAGCTTTTATACAGCCCAAAGAGTGCATTCCCGGCTAACTAGGTACTCCATTCTGTCGTCCTTTTTAGGTAAAGGCAGCAAGCGACCAATCAAAAGTCGACATTTGTAATTCGACAATATTCAACAATTTTCAATAGTACAATAGTTTGAACAATTGGATTACAATTTGCTGCATTTGAACGGGTGCTCAAATGATTTTCCAATCGATTGCTGCAAAAATGACAGAAATCGGTTGGAAACTGACTGAGTTTAAAACGTTTGAAATTGGACAATTTTCGTGACGCTCTCGATGTTTTCGGTTTTAAAATTGGATCCCTGTATTGAAGTTGGGTCCCTGTATATGTTGCCGTAAGACGTATTCTACGTCAGAAATGATATTGGGGACTAACATTTCAAAATAAGTGATTTCGAAATTTGAAAAAAATGGTTGCATCTGTCTTCATATGGTGGTAGGTTAACTGGGTTAGACCAAGGAAGGTGTATTAGGGCGTGTCTGATGAATCTATGTTGTACAGCTTCTATTCTAGATACTCTGTAAATGCGAGCTCCATACAACAGATGCCGTGTCAAGAATGGAGCGGACTAATGAGAAGTAGAGGTCTCACAATCAGTACAAAAGTCCCTGGCCATGTGCACTAAGCATCCTAAATTACGGTTAGCTTACGATATAATTCTAGAGCAGTGTCTAATTATACTTGGCCCTAAGTTACTTCTCTGTGGCACTCCAGACTGGCTGTACAAGGTATGAGATTCAGTGGGGCCAACCTTTACTGAGAGGCTGCGATTGGCCAGGTATTGAATAATTTTCAACGACATTTTAATGAAAAATCACGATAGTTTAATTGAGTCAAACGGAAAGTAATAACAGTTAATTCAGCAACAACAGTGATCACCATCTTTATTGAAATTCTGCTCGAATTGATCTTGGAACTTGTGTTTCCAGTTGTGTCAAAAAATTATTCCTAGCAACTGAAGGTTAAGGTAAATTTTTACGGCTATAAATATTTCCAATTCTTACGAAGATCCAACATAAAATTCTTAAAATAGCAAATAGCATACTAAATTTAGCAATTCAAGAGCAACCGGCAAGTGTCTGCAGATCGCGATCAAAGAAGTACTTAAATTTTCCCCGGCAAGCAGAGAAAAAAAAACTAAAAAGCAAGTTCATCTCCAGTTTAATAATCTTCGCTGTAACGCTTTTCGTAAACGATGAGGTGAAAAGTGTTTCACATTTTCTCCCATTCGAAAGCGATAATTTAAACACACCCTCTCTTACTTCTAGCCGTGGATGGCGAGGGCCAACTGAAAGAGGTAGGAACTGCAGCTAACCACTACCACCGCCGCTGTTGCCTGCTGCTGATCCACGCTGCCTTCGCCTACTGCCATCGGTGTTGATGTCTGCTGCTACTGCCTGCTGCTAGTAAACTGATTTGCTTGAGGAGAAACAAGCTTTTATACAGCCCAAAGAGTGCATTCCCGGCTAACTAGGTACTCCATTCTGTCGTCCTTTTTAGGTAAAGGCAGCAAGCGACCAATCAAAAGTCGACATTTGTAATTCGACAATATTCAACAATTTTCAATAGTACAATAGTTTGAACAATTGGATTACAATTTGCTGCATTTGAACGGGTGCTCAAATGATTTTCCAATCGATTGCTGCAAAAATGACAGAAATCGGTTGGAAACTGACTGAGTTTAAAACGTTTGAAATTGGACAATTTTCGTGACGCTCTCGATGTTTTCGGTTTTAAAATTGGATCCCTGTATTGAAGTTGGGTCCCTGTATATGTTGCCGTAAGACGTATTCTACGTCAGAAATGATATTGGGGACTAACATTTCAAAATAAGTGATTTCGAAATTTGAAAAAAATAACAGACAAAAGATCTGAAATTATTATTTTTCAAATTAAAAGTCTTTTACTGCACGAACATGTCTTGCAGAAACCGTTGAAAAGGAAACAAATTTATTTTTAATTTCTTTTAAACTTTAAACTTTTAAAAAAATGTTTCTTGAAATTTTCCCAAATCCTTTTTATTAGGATTTTTTCTAAAGAATTTTTAGTTTTTATTTCTCCATGATCATCAGTGTTTAGTTTACATTATGCAGCTTATAAAAATATAATATTTTTCAAAAATCAGCTCTTTGAAATGTTTAATTTTGAATATTTTTAATATTCAACTACTGCCAAGAATTTTGCTGAAAACACAGCACCAATCAAACAAATCGTTCTGGTTTCGAAAAAAATCTTCAGAAATTTTAACTTCTTCCGTGTTCAAATAATCAACGTTGTAACATGTGGCAACTTAGCTTTTTGAGATCTTCAATCAATTTTTTAAATAGAACTACCATCTACAGCTTTGCCGGAAACATTACACCAATCAACCTAATTATTTTGGCTTTTAGAATATTCGAAGTATTTTTGTTTATTGGCCACAGATTTAGCAGCCAGCTGTTTAGTGCACGGGGCGATTGCAGGGCTAGCGCTACGATCCTGCAGACAATAACAGACAATAGCTCGAGCCGAGACACGAACCTACGACGACTGACTAGTTAAGCCAGCATCGTACCCTAAGTTCAGTTGCAAAACAAAAAGCATGTAAAAAGTCGTATGCAGTAACAAACAAAATAAATAAAATGTTTTCTTGAAAAACCTCGCAAACGATTACGCTGTTTTCTATGAACATTTCTGATTGTATTTACATCAAAAATAGTTTTTTTTACAGTCAAATCGTGTAATTTACAGAAAAATACGAATTTGAAATATGTATAAAATTATGAAAATTATGAATCAAAATAATGTTTGCTCTATTCTGGGGCAAGTTTGTAATGTTTTTTAAATTAACTGCTCCGCATAGCAAGTTCGTCCCTAACCCAAAATTCCACCAGCATTGAGTTTCTAAGCGGAAATGGTAGCTAGTTTCGCTAGAGTTCGCCAAATATATTTTCAAAAAGACTAGCTGAAATAAAAATCTATTTGAAAAAGTGGAGAATCAGAACTGTGTGCCACTTATTTTATCCTCAATTTGTTTATTCAAATAACTACTAATAACTAGTGATGTTAGTAAGATTGTACAGTGAAACTTATTCTGCATTGCTCTTAGAAAATGAAACAGTTTCTATTGTACATATGAGAATTTATGATTGATTCTCTCACTAAAAACGTTTTATCGATAAACAGATAACTTCCATTCCTAAACTCCGGTTTTCGACCCCGGTTTCAATTCGCTGTACCATCTTGAGAAGTCCCACAGAGGCCATTCAATTTTTTTAGATAACAACAGATTTCGAAGTTTTATGCTATTCTAAGACATTTGTGGTCAACATTTATTTCATTTGAAAAGCAGGACAGATATGAGTAATCAGCTGGTCAGCAGGTCAAAAAAAGTAAGTTTAATGACTTTTTGGTTAAAAATTGACTGAGGAAGAAAAATGTGACTTTCAAGGGACCAACTTGCGGCCCTGCACTTCGAACTTCTCCATCATTTGTAATTGCATCATCAAGTGATCTTCTTTCTAATTTAATCCTGTAGCTTGTTACTTCAGTTCTGAGAGTTTACATAACCTATGCCTGGAAGTAATATTGACCAAACACTCAATGTAACTGATGGCTAACAAATGAAAATTTCTTTTAGAGATTTGCTTCAATTTACTACGAGTGCGAACTTCTTTGAACAAGCGAACTGAATGACAAATTTCAGCAATTAACACTAACGAGGACAGACTATTCGACATACCTGACGTCCCGGTTAGAATAAATTCGACGAACATATAAGTTTCGCGTAAATACCCTAGGATTTTTCACATTGGAATCGTGGGCGTCCTCGAAAAGCATATATGAAAAAAGACTCCTCAAGACTGCCCGGATTCGAATACTTTCACTTTGAAAGAATCTTAGAATTGGAAACGCACGAACGAACACATTCGTTTCGCGTAGATTCTCTAGGATTTCCCACATTAAAATCGTGGGCCTTCTCAATAAGGAATCCTGAAACGAAAAAATGCTCTAGACTGCCCAGTTCATGGGACTAGGATTCTCGAATGAGAATCGTGTTATGAGATTTTATTGGATACAAAATATTTCGCTTCACCCGTTATGTGCGTTATGTATGTGGGTATCCCCATCTTTTTAGGTTCCAAGAGACGAAATTTAAAAATTCACCCCAACCAATAGTGATAAAAATCAGTAACATCTTAGAACTCATTAGGAGCAACTTCTGATCATATTTGTTTTTATTTTTATTAGTCAATGATAAGAACTTGAAAATTTTTCAACCTTCACGTGTCCAACGGGGTATGCGGGTACCTAAAGAAGAATTTTTTTGCAACTTTTGTAGATTTCAATAGTTTTGTTACCAATCTTTCAATAGTTTTGTTACCAATCTCTGCGGTACGCCAGTGCACAGTTTCTCTTTTCCCTGTCTTGCCTGCTATTTATCTGCACAGCCATAATCCAGCTATATTTGGTATGAAAGCGCTTTATTGAATGATTACAGGCGAAACAGCAGCCGATTTGCACGAAATGAAGTTGTGAAGGGCTGTGCAGAAACCACCCGTTGCGATGTAGGGCTTAGGAGGGCGATGTAGACTTGCATCTGATGTCCGAACTATTATTATTATATCAGAAGATGTCCACATTTTTTTTTCTGGAAGATTGCGTTGTTTTCCACAAATTCTCTCGTATTTTTTTTTTCATATCATAATTTTTTTTAATATCATAATTCGAGAATTACTGGATCCAAGTTTATATGAGTATTCTTTTTTATGAAAATGGTACGTAGAATATGGTTTTGGTCCAGTTATACTTGAAAATATCATTTTGAAAAATAGTGCATATTTTTTCGAATTCGTGACAATTTTTTGGAAAAAAAGTCTAACACACTGCGAACTGGAAATTCTTTCATATGAGTGAAAATATTACGAAGTATTGAAAAATACCAGATAAATTTTAGTCCAACGACTCACGGTATCTGATCATCTTGAGAAGAGAACGAGTATTTTTGATAGTTTGTTTACGGCATTCAATAATGAGGTTCATTATACCCCAATATAACAATTATGTGCAATGAAACAAATCAATCTTCTTGGAAATATGATGCTTAGGTTAATGAGCATCACCAACGAAAATATGTGTGGATTTAGTGCCCTACTCGAGTGAAAAAAACCAACAACTTAAGAAAGACGCAACAGATGGATTACTAGCAAGAAGAGGGCGGCAGATGTTACATGTAGTGAAACTCTTCCAACTGATGGCTCATGAATCAGTAACATCTTAGAACTCATTAGGAGCAACTTCTGATCATATTTGTTTTTATTTTTATTAGTCAATGATAAGAACTTGAAAATTTTTCAACCTTCACGTGTCCAACGGGGTATGCGGGTACCTACAGAAGAATTTTTCTGCAACTTTTGTAGATTTCAATAGTTTTAGCGGGTGCACCCAAAGTAGTTTTAGCACCCAAAGATTCAGTAGCCTATCTACTTTAAAGTCAACTTTATTAATTATTCCTTTTTTTATTATCTTTATCCTGGTAAATTTAGTCAATTTAAACACGTAGCATCGCTTTAAGAAATTTTTGGATTAGAAATCGCAGACAAATCGGAAAACTGTAACTGGAAATTGTGTTTTATGGCAATGGTTAAATATAAAATTCAACAAAAATCCCCCCCCCCCCTTTCCATCTCTTAATGACCGCGTGTTTTAGAAACTGCTTTGAGTCTGGATTCTTGAAGACGCATGAATCATATTTAACAAACAGGCAACAAATAAAAAAATAAAAATAATCAAATTCCATTCAAGTTATTTCAGGTGGTCCCCAAGGCTCCTATATGGGAGCTTTTCTTTTTATTTAGTACTTATTTGTTGTGAAAGTACTAAAATATGCCGACAGTATAAGGCAGTATTTGGAAGTGAAAAATAAAGAAGACATCAATGGTAAAATCAACATATTTTACATCTGGTGGAAAAAAATGATTGGAAATTGAATTTAAAAAAATTCAATCAAATGGTTGCATCTGTCTTCATATGGTGGTAGGTTAACTGGGTTAGACCAAGGAAGGTGTATTAGGGCGTGTCTGATGAATCTATGTTGTACAGCTTCTATTCTAGATACTCTGTAAATGCGAGCTCCATACAACAGATGCCGTGTCAAGAATGGAGCGGACTAATGAGAAGTAGAGGTCTCACAATCAGTACAAAAGTCCCTGGCCATGTGCACTAAGCATCCTAAATTACGGTTAGCTTACGATATAATTCTAGAGCAGTGTCTAATTATACTTGGCCCTAAGTTACTTCTCTGTGGCACTCCAGACTGGCTGTACAAGGTATGAGATTCAGTGGGGCCAACCTTTACTGAGAGGCTGCGATTGGCCAGGTATTGAATAATTTTCAACGACATTTTAATGAAAAATCACGATAGTTTAATTGAGTCAAACGGAAAGTAATAACAGTTAATTCAGCAACAACAGTGATCACCATCTTTATTGAAATTCTGCTCGAATTGATCTTGGAACTTGTGTTTCCAGTTGTGTCAAAAAATTATTCCTAGCAACTGAAGGTTAAGGTAAATTTTTACGGCTATAAATATTTCCAATTCTTACGAAGATCCAACATAAAATTCTTAAAATAGCAAATAGCATACTAAATTTAGCAATTCAAGAGCAACCGGCAAGTGTCTGCAGATCGCGATCAAAGAAGTACTTAAATTTTCCCCGGCAAGCAGAGAAAAAAAACTAAAAAGCAAGTTTATCTCCAGTTTAATAATCTTCGCTGTAACGCTTTTCGTAAACGATGAGGTGAAAAGTGTTTCACATTTTCTCCCATTCGAAAGCGATAATTTAAACACACCCTCTCTTACTTCCAGCCGTGGATGGCGAGGGCCACGTGCACAGTGTGCAGGTCCGATCGAAATTGAATCGATGCGCGAATGGTCCGTCGCCGGCTTAGAGATAGAGTAGAGAAGCCCGACTTTAGCCCCGCGTGCGGCCATATCTCTAGTGGTTCGTTCGTTCGAGTAGTAAGCTGAAAGTGTGCGCGGTCGGCACTCGGCAGGCGCGAGGACGGCGGCGGCACTTGCTTACGATTTGTAACAGTTTTAAAACCGGGTTTATAATTGGTAATTGAACGGAAGTTTATTGCTATTACTACTAGTCTGTTACCAATCTCTGTGGTACGCCAGTGCACAGTTTCTCTTTTCCCTGTCTTGCCTGCTATTTATCTGCACAGCCATAATCCAGCTATATTTGGTATGAAAGCGCTTTATTGAATGATTACAGGCGAAACAGCAGCCGATTTGCACGAAATGAAGTTGTGAAGGGCTGTGCAGAAACCACCCGTTGCGATGTAGACTTGCATCTGATGTCCGAACTATTATTATTATATCAGAAGATGTCCACATTTTTTTCTGGAAGATTGCGTTGTTTTCCACAAATTCTCTCGTATTTTTTTTTTCATATCATAATTTTTTTTTAATATCATAATTCGAGACTTACTGGATCCAAGTTTATATGAGTATTCTTTTTTATGAAAATGGTACGTAGAATATGGTTTTGGTCCAGTTATACTTGAAAATATCGTTTTGAAAAATAGTGCATATTTTTTCGAATTCGTGACAATTTTTTGGAAAAAAAGTCTAACATACTGCGAACTGGAAATTCTTTCATATGAGTGAAAATATTACGAAGTATTGAAAAATACCAGATAAATTTTAGTCCAACGACTCACGGTATCTGATCATCTTGAGAAGAGAACGAGTATTTTTGATAGTTTGTTTACGGCATTCAATAATGAGGTTCATTATACCCCAATATAACAATTATGTGCAATGAAACAAATCAATCTTCTTGGAAATATGATGCTTAGGTTAATGAGCATCACCAACGAAAATATGTGTGGATTTAGTGCCCTACTCGAGTGAAAAAAACCAACAAATTAAGAAAGACGCAACAGATGGATTACTAGCAAGAAGAGGGCGGCAGATGTTACATGTAGTGAAACTCTTCCAACTGATGGCTCATGAAATAATCAATACATTCTTCTCTCCCCGCGTACCGTGATAGCAAAAACCCTGGCAAACGAGAGAGATCGTGATAATGTTCGACATGCAATTTCGTTTTCTTGGTCATCATCTTCGGTCTCGGTGTTGCAGCGTGATGTTACTGGTTACTGTTGATGTACTCGTAGAATAATAGACCATCGCTCATTCATTCATTCATTCATTCGTTCGTTCGTCCGCTCAATGCCTGCTGCAAGTCCCTCCCTCTGCCAGTCCTGTTGTGCACTACGACAGTGGCGGTGCTATGGTTTAGATGGCCGCTTTCCTCTATGTGTGACCCCGATCCAGACGTTTTGCTCCAAATGTTTTCACTCTCTTCTTACGTTCAGTTCAGCCCCAATAGATAGATGGAGAAAAGAAAATCCAACAACAAGATCCCCAGCAACGGTAGCAACAACTACTACATCATTTTAAAGTTGGCGTTTTTTTACTATTCTCTTTCTCTCTCTCTTTTTCTCGTTGGTTGCTACTAACTCTATTCGTCTTTGTACTGCTGATTTTTTAAGTTAATTTCATTTCTTTTTTTTTACGGCTCCACTGGCGATTTTCTTCCCTTTCCGTCTTCGTTGACGTTCACAAACCAGATGATGTGCTTTGGTCGAACGATGCACTTCCGGTTGAAAGTGTGGGGAAAAGCGTAACTAAGGTAAAACTGCGTTGGGTTAATTGCATCGTGTGTTTAAGGTTACTTTCGACCAGTGATAGTCGTAGTAATATGAAGAACTTTACATCATTAACTCAACATGTAATTGAAACAAAATAATAGGAGGGTGGTATCCAAGACACGACCGCGTATTTGACGTAGGACTACAATAGTTTTATATTTCCCTTTGAGGCTCTGTTTGATTTGAGCTCGTTTTACTTTTGGCACGGTTCGATTTTGGCACACATGTGCCAAAAACGAGCGATTATGTCTAATCACATTTCTAAGTTTTCTTGATTATTTCAACCAATTTAAGCTCAACATCCTCCAAAAGAAGGGTATTTTGGTTTTTTATGTTGCAGAAGCGGATGACCGGAATCGGGAAACAGTTCCTGGAATATGACTGTACTGCCGTGTTTTATCAGCTCGATAATATCAGCGTGTTTGTATACTTCGTACAGCTCGTGATTCATGCGCCTACGCCACACTCCATTTTGTTGATAGTCATCGAGTATTGACCGCCGGATTCTTTGCTCGAAGACCTCAAGCGCTCGCCGATCGGCATCCTTCCTGGACATATTCCGCAAATGATAAACGTTCAGCCTTTCTGCTGTTTCTGGCAGCACGGCACGCGACTGTCTACTGAGTTCAAAGGGAAAAGGGCTGATGTGCACCACCGCTGCGGCGGGAATGTTCCGCGTAACTGAAACTCATTTGAATCGACCGTTATTTTGATCCATGAAAATGAATTTCATGGTACCTCTGTTTGTCTGTGATTTTACCATAGGAAACGGGTGTAATGAGCAATATCCTTGTGGAATAACTATCGGCTGATCGACGTACTCTGGTTGGTCGGTTACATCAGCAGGAGCAAAGTCTTCATCAGTGAAGGCGGCTGCATTTCCTTAAAACCAGTGAAAGCGTTATCTATCGAAGCAGCTTTTGAAAAAGTCATATTTCACAGTTCCGAAATATCGTACTTGTCCGGGAAATCATCGTATAAAATTTTCGCAAGCATGATACGCTTTGAACGGCCCACGAAGGCCCTTCGAGTGGCTGTGGTTTATGACTGCAATGCGGTGGCAGCACAATAACTGTAACAAAATTAGCCCGAACTTTCTTAGCAAACGCCAGATTCTTGGTGGGCGACCTATGATCATCGACTATCGGCAGAAACGAAGCACTTTCCGTGGGTTTGACTTCTCCGAAAGCATGATTAAACCAATCCAGAAACGTCTCATAGTTCATGTAGCCAGGCGAATTACAGTTGAACCTGGTCCCATTCGGAACTTCTTTTCTCGACGGATCGTGCATACGTGCCCGGGGACCGATATCATAAGGTGGCAGATGCTATCCAGTAGTGGACATGCACATCATGACTATAGTCAAAATACCTAAATACCAAACCCAATATACCCAATTTGCTTTTTCCTTTTTTTGCAGCGATTTTTTGTTTTTTGTTTTTGTCTCTAATTTTCGATGTTTGACAGTATTATGTTGCACAGGTTGCTCCGATTCGCTGATAAATATTCCAAATTTTGATAGGTGTCCATTTTTCCCCTCTGTTCATTTCTCCCTTAATTCTAATTTTCCCATACACCGAAAATACACTATTGAAATCTATTACAACGAGATCACGATTAAGAAATGGTCGTATTTCGGCAAACAGTTTGAAATCTGTTAAACATGAACTTATCTTGAAATATCTTGAAAATGGAAGCTTTTAGAAATTTGATCACACATCACATCATCGGAAAAAATTGGAGAAAACGAAACTCTCCTAGGGTTGATCAGAATTTTTTTTATAGGACAGCCAAAAACTGCTAAGCTACAAAACTTCAAATACACACTTATCTAAGCCAGGTACAGTACTAAAATTGGATTTTCTGTCCATGATTTTCATGCTGACCAATTAACATTTTTCAAGTATCGAAGACAGCGTTCAAACATGGCGTTTTGTCAGCGAATCTCATGTTTACTTCTGTAGCGCAAAAGCAGCCTTTCCTCGGCATGGAAAGCCGAATGCACTGTAAAGAAAACAAACAGCCATAACCACACATTCTGAGTGAGGAAAAAAAAACAGTGTGCCCATTGTGTGCCTGAGTCAACAACCCCCACTCGCGGGGAGGATCATCAATATTCCGACATGTCATCAGGGCCGTTCACTCATTTCACCTAGCTTTGGCTGTCTGTGCGCCAACTCGCAACTTGCTGTGTTCACTTCACTTTAGTTCACAGTCTACTTTTGAACATTCCATCATCATCCCAGAGCCAGAGCGGCCAGCAGTAATGTCGCATCCATCTGTCTCTGGTTTGTTTACTTCCTACGTGTCGAAAGGATTTTTCTTCTCTTTCGTGACTCGTTTTTTTTTTTTTTTGAAAAACAGAAAACAATTATCTCAAATTTCCTTGACCATTGCGGCTTGTGACTGTGACTTTGAGCAAACCCGGTTTTACGCTGGTTATTTTTGATTAACACCTTTTCAATTACAGACAGGCAGAAATTTTACGCAACACCTTTTTATGGCGACCGTGCAGACGAGGAGAACTTTTATTCAAAGTTACTAACGCTAAACGCTTGCGTCTTCGGTATTCATGAAGGTGGTCCACTGATGAATGGATGGTTGGATGGATGGATGGATAGAGTGTTTCTTGGTGGGGCAAATCCGACACCTACGGCGGCAGCTGTTAGACGTTAATGAGACAGACAGCAGAACAATATTCACTAAAAATATGGTCTTTAGATGTTTTTTTGTCGTGATCGAGAAGTCTAAGCTAGAGGAAGCATGGAACCGAACGCGTGGTTTCGCGGTCCAAATCATGTGAGTGCGAGCGTTCGCGTATTTTCCCTCGCATGCTACTTTTCTCAAATTTATTACAATTTACAACTGAAGCAAACCATCAACCGGGATCTATCGTGGTCGTAATGGTGGTGTGGATATAAAAAAACACCGAAAGAATCATGTTAATGTGATGAAGGGAGGGACTCCGGAGGGGACGGACGTGTTAACAGTTTTAAAACGCCTCACGTCCGAACCAAGCTGTCGTCTTCACGTCACATGTCAAAAGTATCGCGAGTGGTGTTCATTGCAAATTCCCATCCCTAGGCAGGTAGACCAGCGCGCCGTCGCCGGTGTACGACACACTTTCTCTGAGTTTGGCTTTTTCGATCTATCCTAAGTACGTGGGAAATTGCGCCGATGTGTCAAAGAGTTGTGTACGATGTTGGTGGTGAAGACTCATGTTTAGCTCCAGTTTGAGCCGAGATGAGCAGAAAAATGTTAGCCGTCGTCTCCACACGGTATGTAGCATCTAAATCGCAGTTTAAGGTCTCAGTCAATGAGCATGAATATGCATGAAAGTTACTCAACGATTGCAAATCTGTTCTGTCAGTCAGTCAGCGGAATCATCTACAGTTGATAGTAGGGACTTTCTGGTGTAACGGCCGTAGGCGAACCGTTCTGTCGCTGAATCTTTGAATTTGTAAATGTTTATGGGATGAGATTTTCTTGCATTTTGAACAAAGAACGTGTTTTCACGCTTTGCGTACATCTTGTACGTTATTTTCCTGATCTTTTCGAATTTTAATGAACCGCATACTGAAAAACAGGTGGTTACTATTCAAAAGTGTATAGTTTATCATACTTAAAACTTTCAAATATTTGTTTTTTCAAAAGAATTTAAAAAATCATAACTCATAGAATCAATGTTGGTAAAAAGTTCTTCGAAAAAAAATCCACGTAAATTTTTACAATCTACAAACGAGAGGTCAAAAAATTATCTCCATGATGATGAAAAAAACAAAGGTTTTTTTGGGTCAAGGAAATGTCCTTTGGAGCCAAAACGTCCAACATTTTGGATTATTTTGACAAAGAGATTTCCCAAGATACTACTAGATATTACTAGTACATAGTAGAGATGGTCGGGTTTGGCTTTTTTAAACCCGTACCAAACCCGACCCGAACCCAGAACTTTTTTTTCAATCAATCCCGAAACCCGACCATCTCTAGTACATTAGTTTTCAGACACTAGACCAATTCATCAAAAAAATCTATAGGATTATTTGGTCAAGGATAACCAAATGTGGATGTTAGGTTGGGGCAAAGTGATCGATTTTCCAGAACTGCCCATTATTCAAAAATTGGCTAATATGCCATTTTTAACAAAATCGAGAAAACAGTTTCTAGTGATGGTACACACCCTAAACAAGGTCCCAACGGAAGCCGATTGTCAAAAAATGCATCTGGGAAGGCAGCAAATGTGAATCAATTTTGGCTGATATCCAAAATAATTGAGAATTTGGCTAATATCCAATATCCAATATGAACCTGTGGCATGTTCACGAACCAGTGTATTATTACTGAACTGTGTTTCTCCTAACTTTCGAAAGAGTGTTGTAGCTTGGTGGTTACTGGCGACGGGTGAGCGATCGTAAGGCCCTCGCATCAAATTTGACTTTTTCACGAAGAATATTTGATGCTACAAGAATTTATTTGTTGTACTGCGAAACCCAATGATCAAAACGTGTGACTGTTTCCTTCTGTCATAAGTCTTTACATTTAAAAAAATGATATTTAGCTCTTTGATTAGGAGTAATATTAACAAAGGGAAGATTCAGATTTCATTTTGGATTTGATGAGAAAAAATAGGAAAGTCGATTGTGAGATTACCATGAATAATAATATTTTCGTTATATTATTATATTGCTGCACGTAACAATTTTCTCGTCGTCCTTTTCATCCTCACTTGTGTTTCCGTGTTGTTTTATTAAATTCAAAACCATTTTCATCACCAACGAGTACGACATAATTCACATAGTATGGATATTAGCCAAATTGCACACCGTTTTGTCAACTGACCTTTCGTTTATAATTGAAAAAACGGCTACTGTGTTCAAAATACGTGGCGAATGGAATCTTTCTACAGATTTCTCTGAGTCAACCCAACGGCAAGGTTCCAGCATATATGAAGGGTGATATAATCAATAAAAAAGTTGTCATGAACAGTCAAAATACCGACAAAAAACTATCAAATGCGTTTTTCTCGATTTGATGCCTATGGCATACTAGCCAATTTTTGAATTATGGGCAGAGAATCAAATTTTTTTGGTTCCTTTTTATTCCAAACAATCTTAAACTTATCGAAAGTCGATTGGTTTTGTCTACGCTTGGCGTATTGCATTTCAAATTTGTATGAAAATTTGTATGGAAAAACTTACTTTTTTTACATTTTTCTTATAGAGAGCTCAGTTATGCTTTATGCACAGACAAACAGACGTGTCTCTTCGAAGAAAAATCTTTAAAAATCTACTAACTTATTTTCGTAAAACGGTTTTTGTCTTTGCTAATGGGACACTGGATGCTAATGGGACATTCAATGGGACACTGGATGATAATGGACACTGAAATTCTAGGATGTCCTTAAAAATGCTATAGTTGCTCAAAGTTGAGTATGTCAAATTTATTACAGTCAAACCTGTTTTTGTGCGAACTTTACTTTGTGCGACTTTTTTATGCGATTATTTTTTTGTGCGACTGTTTTTGAGTGATTTTTTTTTGTGCGGTATATGAAAAAGGACCACTTCCGACAACATTTTCAGCCATTTAGTTTTTCCGATTCTTGGAATGAATTCCAACGCATTACAAAGGTGTTGCATCCAAAATTACTATTTGAGCCAGTTTTACGTAGGAAAAGTCACGAATTGCTTGCCTACGAAGGAAAGCGGTTGAAAGAATTAGTATGTTTAAAAAAGTTTCGTATTTCAATCCGATGTTTTATAATTGTTCTCATAGGTGTTCTAAATCAAAATCAACAACGAGAATCGAGTTATTTTTAACTGAGAATTTTTTTTATGCGGTCCCTATCCACCTCATAAAAAAAGTTTTTTTTAATAATGCTGTGGAATTATAGTTTTGTAGCTGCACGTGAAGTTTCAAATGATTTTTTTATGCGATTTATTTTGTGTGGTCCCTATCCCTCGAACAAAAACAGGTTTTACTGTACTGGAAATCAATATTTTGCCAACTCTACCAGTGTACCATATAGTCACTGTATGTTTTACTAGTATGGCGGAGTGGATCCGAGAACCAATTTTAACTGTTATAACGGGAACCAGTCAATGGAAATTCAATACGACTGGTTCCCGTGAAATGAAATCGTCACTATAGTGTACCAGCGTCAGTAGGATTTCTGTTAGAAGTAGCCTGTCATATCGAGTTTATGCATTTAGCTAGACTAAGCCAGCAAATTTAGGTAAATATTCTACGCGCAGGTAGGATCTACAACATGTTGCAGAGGTTAATTATGGTACAAATCTGATTGACGGCGGTTACCATTAAATGCGACGGGGTAAGCAGGGTAAGACCGCTACATTAAGCAATTCTGTTCATAGATAGAAAAAATCTGCGGCTGCAATTTAATTTTTTTTTGGAAAGAGGCTTTTCTTTTTGATACTTGCATCTGAAAAATAAGAACTCAAGTATTTTTGTTTATTTTCCACCTTTTTTTCAATTTTGGAAATACATCGAAAGTTTGCAGTTTTTTTATGCGGGGTAAGCCCGCCCATTAGCGGGGTAAGCTTAAAGCCAAAACGGTTGATTTTATCGGTATAGTGTCTCCGGAAAAGTTGTAAATAACATTTTTTTCTTTTTAAAAACAATATACACTGTAAGAAACACGGAAAAAATATTCGTATCAAGCCCGTAGTAATCAGCAAGGAAGACTGGATGGAGAAGAGATACAATTTTGAAAGACGATTACGAATGTTTGAACCTGAGTGTGATTTTTGGGCACGCTGTGGTCCTGACCTCCGTCCAGGATCAATAATTTTCACACAAATGGTTTAAAAAGGAACAGTCGAGTAGGGATAGAAGTAACTGGCCCAGGAATAGACCTATCAATTTCAAGGGACAATGGCCAACTGTCTACCAAGCTGAAGTCCAAGCAATACTAGAATGTTCTGTTATATGCCTGCGCAGGAGATACGGGCATTATAGCCGACAGTCAAGCAGCTTTAAAGGCTTTGAAGTCGGCAACATGCGTATCAACACTTGTTTGGGTACTATGATTTGTTTGATTGCTACAGTTATGTTTTAAGAGCAAGTTTGAACAACAAATGAAATGTTATAGAGAAAAATTGCTTTGTCCGCCATTACGCGTACCCCAGGTTGAGAACCGCTGCTCTAAGTGATATGACCCAAAAATTAAAGCCTCTTCGTGGAAGAGTATTCAAGAAACATCAAAGTTGAATAACTCTGAGTAGATTAACGTTATGGCATGTGCGTAGAAGTTTTCTTCATCAAATGTGGCCCTCTATTAGCCCCTGAAATATTATTAACAAGAAAGTAATTCTTCGCTGAATGCCAATTAGGCTTAAACTGCTGCTCGTTCTCCATGGATTTATAAGTTTTTTAAGATTCCGTTTGACCAAGGCCCAATACCGTTTGATAGGGCGGAGTTCTGAACTGTTGGAAGGGTTGTGGTCCTTGAGTACCACAACCACGTTGTTCGCGTCATACCACTCGATTGCCCGGCCAGAAGCACAGGTCTATTATGTTGCTTTAGGAATGGTAGCATCCACTACCTAGGCGTAGATCTCTTGATTGATGGTTGCCATAGTGATGAAAATGTCGCTTTTTAGACCACACGTGTATATGGAATGCCAAAAGAGGTATTTTTTCGGGAACTTCTAAGGTTTATTGGTTTAAAAAATTTTGGCCACGTTCACAATGGTAGATCAGCGGCGAACTGCTCCACCTGTACTGTACAGTACCGTTGTCTTTACAAGCATATTTTCTATCAAGATATCAGTTTTCAATAGGATCTAACAGCAGCTTAACAAATTGCATAAGAACTTTTACCTTAGAGACATCAAATTAGTCTAGGTTCATGGAAGCAAACGTTACGGAGACTGTAATTTTTTTGTTGATACTGATAATGTCACAGTAAATGGTTGGTGTCTATTGATGTCGTCGGTGCTAGGAATGCTCGCATGTGATTGTTCGCGTAAAGTTGTACTTGAAACTTTTTATCAATTTTTACCGCTGAGCAATGAAATAATAATGATAACTAGCGTATTACAAAATTTTCCAGCATTTTATCTATCCAACAACATATTGGTTATTGTTATCCATCATATACTGAATTATCGTTTGAAATCTGACGGAACATTTGCCAGTTTAATTTTTCAATTTTACAGAATGTATCACATGTTTGATTCATATTCTATTCTATCGGATATTTTTCACTGAGTTGCAGAATTACACTTTTTTGTGCTGAATGCTGTAAAATATAAGGAAAAGTTATGTTATATTTTAGGGAACCTAAATTTGAAAACTTTTCACCAGCCTGATCTGCAGAAACTTGGTTATCATGTTGAGCACAGATATAGCACCTGTACTGATTGTTGTACAAAACACTTTCGAAATAAACAATAAAAATGAAATTATTGTTAATAAATACACAG
Source organism: Wyeomyia smithii (assembly GCF_029784165.1). Classification (NCBI taxonomy): domain Eukaryota; kingdom Metazoa; phylum Arthropoda; class Insecta; order Diptera; family Culicidae; genus Wyeomyia; species Wyeomyia smithii. The sequence continues at coordinate 251,447,507 of NC_073696.1, forward strand.
AAACCTGTTCGATCATTCCAATCACTCTACAATGTCAATTAAACCTGATACCTTTCTAACAAAATAAGCTCAATTTTCTGGTTGATCCTATCAGTAATATGGGTAAGCTCCCAATCGTATAAACCGAGGGCCATGTACATACGGATCTGTCCCACAGCCCAACACACAGATTCCTGGAGTCACTTTCACAGCCTCGCGCACACACACTCTCTCCATCTTTAGCTGCTCACTTTTCTACTTCTCTTCCTCCTTCTCTCCTTCTGCACCACCTGCATTGCTGTTCCTTTTTCTCATGCAGTTCCAACATGTAGCCTATTTTCCCAGCGTGAAATTAGCCAAAAACCCAAGTATCGAAAAAAAACAAAACATTATTCACCTTTTTACGAGATCGATTGTCCTTCTGTCGACTAGGCGCGCTTTAATCCCGGCGGATGAATTCCTGCCCTCTCCACTGGTGTCATTTTTTTCCAGACATATTTACACACAGCAAGCGAGAATGTATGCGGATGTCAAAATGTCGACAGCGAAAATCACGGCCGCCTGCGTTCCGTTACTGCCACCATTCGGAGGGCCCACGTAGATTGCACACGATCGAACGGAATTAAATGCTATCACTGGAAATGAACGTAAATTTCGTGATGGAATTTACCCTGGACACTAGATTTTCACTCGTATGAAGCTAAGACACGACACACTTTCGGAATCGATTCCACCAATCTCTGTTGCACAAGAGCCCACCACGGAGGAGGTTGGATGTGGCTCACATATTTCGCAGAAAGGCAACTTTCCCGTAAAATTGCGTTCGCGATTCTAACTTTTAAGCCAAATAAACTGCTTTCGTTTCACACTGACCGGTCCGAAAGAGTTCCACACTCGGTGAGATTTAAATGCAGGCCAAAATCGTACCTGAAAATGTTCAGGAAATCCTTCGTTTTCCGTGTGAAATATTTTTTTAACGCAACACTAAACTTCTTGTTGGCCTCCTGTTGTCTGACTATGGCAATGGCTTTCGCAGAGCTGAGCTGACACGACGACGTCGTCGTCGTCCAATCGTTCGAACACAGAAACCACGAGACGAGACCAAGACCACGGAGGAATCTCACCGACCGTTCGGGTGTATAATCATGATACTACATGCGGAGAGTTTTGTACGCGAAACAACTTCTGCTCACCATTCTGCTCTGGCATCTCCGCCTGTACGTGATGGCCATTCACAGCTCAGCTCACGCCTCTCATCATCGGTTTCTTTATTTGCGCTGGCTGGCTGCTGCTGCTGGCTGGCTGGCATGATGGATTCCGGGGCCATTGTGTGCGTGTGTTAATGTGTTTATGCGTGTGAAGTGAGCGGGGGACTTCACCTGTCAAAATGTATGCTGCCAACATGCAAGCAACATGGCACTTATGGCGGAGTTTTGTTTCCAAATCATCCGGTGTTGGACCCCGATAAACGTCATAAACTGTCATGAACTCTACTGCTAACATTTTATTTTAAACAATTCTGGCAACCAGAAACACATTCAATGTTTCTTTCAAGGACGTAAAAAAGCCTTTTTACCTTCTTAAAAACGTGTGTAACTTTCTTGTCAGTATTATTAATTGAAAAAATTGGCTCTATATTGAATCTTTAAAAAATCAGGTGAAAAACAATTGGTTACATGGAAGTCACATTTGTGTTATTGTTTCTGAATTTGTTTTATTTCACTGGTGACATGAATGGGATTCAATATTCTCCCGCTTTTGGGTTTGATTAGGGAACATCCATAGAAGACGTAGCTTTTTTTTAGGTTCTTTTGACCCCCTCCTCCTCCATCGTAGCATTTCGTCACAAAGTCAGGACCCCCCTCTAGATATTTACGTAGCTTTATAACAACCACCTCCCCCCCCCCACCCGATAATTTTTTTTTGCAAATTTTATTATTCAAAACATACCTTGAGTCTTGATGCCTATTATGCTTCAGATTTATCAAGTGTGCGATACAAGTCTAATAAGACAGTCGTCGTCTGTTTGAAACCCAGCTCCGGAGAGATTCTCAACAACAATTTACTCAACTCGCCCAATATTTTTCGAAACGACACGAGTTGCTCGTCGAAGCTTTTATAATAAGGCCATTAATTTCATTTTCACACACACTGAAAAGTTAAAAAAAATCGAAAGTTAAGCGTGTTTGCATCATGCTTGCATTATTTTTAGTTTTCAATACATCAAACTCAAAGTTTATCTATAGGTTCATTGCCACTACCAACAATAAAAAAAAATCTCGTTAGTACACAATCAGTCTTCCGCATCAGAAAACGGTAACTGCTGTTTTATCTATCTTATCATGTGCCAATAGCTTACATTGTTCAAGAATGCGTTATCTTATCAACTGACAATATAAGTAAGTCCACCGTCGCATGTTGAGAAAACAGATATACTCGGCTATCTTCATGTCGTCTTGTCGGAATCACAATCTGTATCATAAGTATTACACTTGTGCTCTGATTTTTGTTTGACTGCGAAATGTTCGCGTTAATTTGCTGAAAGTTTAGATAACGAGTTTAAAACGAAGCGCTCTCGGACTTTTTTTCTGAGTGTATCCATTTGTAATCACGGCTCGAGTAGTTTAATTTTGGTACCCCGTTCAGTGAGAGAGACTGTGTGAGAAGTTGCAGCCAGCGTGAGAGGAAAAAACAGCGATAGGTTGATCTCACAACATAAGTTTACGAGTATGGGTGTATTTTACGTCGTACGAACCCCGAACGGTAGTTACGATTCCCAGGTTGCGATGAAAACATTTCAGTTGTGACAATTCCACCAAGAATTATTTGCTTCTAGTAGGGTATTTCAATCAAACTGATGATTAATAAGAGCCATCAATTCTTAGCACACAGAAAAAGAACTGTCATCGCTATCCCCTTCAACAGGTAGATCGGAGTATTGCTCCGAAACGTAGTGACAAGTGAATATGACTGATACGACGAGTATCACTGTATGCAGGGGGAATATGCGTACAAATTGCACAAGTGGCACCAGCATACAAGTGCATAGAGTATGTTTACAGTATGTATCGGTTCGCCTTCGCTAGTGTGCGGGGGGATCGTACTTTTCCACACAACAAGCCACACCCGTTCATTCATGATGGGTTTGGTTGCGTTTCTCAGGTTGCGTTATAGGCTTGACTCGTATAACTGTATGCGGGAGTGTTTTTTAAATGTTTTTACTACAACCAGACAGTTTGTTCATTTAGTGCACATTCAGCACCGTTTTAAACTGTATGTTCAATTTAAAATGTTCCAATCATTTTTAGATTTCAAGAAAATCTTTTTTTACGTTGAGTTTATTTGACACATTTGACATTTATAGCGTTGAAATGTTTAACGAAGCCACATAATTTCATAAGTTAAAGATTAATTTTTTATCCTCGCTACCGACTGCAAGCTAGAACTACGAGCTCAGTGGTTCAGTTTGTTGTTATATGGACTCTCTGATGCTTTTCAAGTAGCGATAAATCAGCATCATGTATGCCATGTTTCGCTGAGCCAGGATATCACGAATTGGGACATAGGGTTGTATACCTCGGCTCCTAAGGGAATCCATAAGTAAGGACCTGGCGTCACGGAATTCAGCACACTCTCGAACTACGTGTTTAATATCATAATACCCCAATCCACAAACACACTGATTGCTGTTTATGAGCCCAATACGCTGTAGATGTGCGTAGTGGTAGTGGTTGGACATCTCGGGAATGAAATTTCGTCCTACACCCAACCCCTTCTTAATCAAGATTTGGTGGATTCCTTAGAATACCTTCCCAATTCTTCCGCAATCCATTAGGTCTGCCAGTTGACTATCGTTCGTCCCTTTGGCTCGGCGGAAACCAAATTTAGTAGCGTCGGATTTTTCCGCATAGACATCGGAACACTTCTCGTCCCACCACGGAGTGGGAGGCCGTCTGTTAATCTTTCCGCCAGGATCTCGTTTCGTTTGGGCTTGCAACGCGACAGATAGTATCCTTCTCTTCAGTGGATGTAGCAGTGGAGTAGAAGTCAACTGCTTCAAAATTGCTTCAACTATAGATAGAAATGCCAGCAGAAGACTTCTAAGGGAATCAGCTATCTTGAAATTTTCAAAAATTCAGTCCACAATATCTAAAAACTTCAGCCGTCCATATCCTGGCTGAATTTTGGACGAAAAAGAAGAAACATTTGGGTAGTTGAGTTGGATGTCCCTGGAAGTGCTGGAAACTCCTTGCGGGAATTAAGTCTTGCCAACCCCGGAGAAGTTTGCTTCGGATTCTCAACAGCACTTTATTGTTTGAAGATGGGGATGGGAATAGGGATCTGGTTGAGGTTTCCTAAAAAGTTCAGGAGAAGAAAGATTTTTTCTCTTCCTATATTTCCCGGGTTCGGAAAAAGTAGGATCTCCAACTGAGCAGGCAAGCAGGCGTTATCCGCATGTTGCTCTTCGCATTCACCGCGTCTCTCCTTATTGCTGCAGGGGGTGGCCGTGTGTTTTAACTGCTTGCATTTGATGCAGTTCATTACCCGCGGCACAAACAAGCGCATTGGTATACGCACCTTATCCACGAGCACATAGCTCGGCCGTGCAGACCCAGCGAAAGTCACCCGAAACGAGTCTGGGTGTAAGTTTGTACACCCTTGTTGAGCGATACTGAGTGCAATTGCTTGCAATCAAGTATCTTTACCGACTCAAGACTGGAATTCTTATGACGGTCGGTTCCAGTCTTCAGCAGATTCTCGACGGTTTAACTCGAGTCGGTGACCACGCCGTCGATCTTTACTACGCGAGCTGATGTGTTCACGTGGTACTCCAGTGTGAGAAGATCGCAAACAGCAATCTCGTTTGCTTGTTTGAGGTTTAACATTAAAACACGCAGTTTATTTGGGCGGACTTTAGTAATCTTGGTCACAACTGAAAACTGGCCATATCCTTACAAATCTGCGTTGAATTCAATGCCTTTACTTTGGGCCGGAAAAATTCAGTCCAGGGGCCCTTCCGTAGTCCTTCCGGATACAGTTTTACCCTATATCAGGTTTTGTGCCCGCCTGGATCGGACTGGGAATTCATCAAAATTTCGTCTCCTGGATAGCAGGAGTCAGATTTTTCTTCATCCATGTTGGACAAGAGAATCCAACCTACAGGCCCAAATAAAACCGTTACAGTAGAAAAAACTACCTTAAATAGCCGCTCCACTCTGCGAGATGTATCTCCTGCTGCTTATCTGCAGCCTTTTGTCTTAGCAGATGCTGCTCCGTGCTGTAAGCGGTGGGGCCGACACCCGGAGGTGCGAGGAACTTACTTCAGTTGCTCCCCTGCTGGCGATTGTTTTCACGGCACAGGACCAAATCGAAAAAAACACGCGCCGTACACGAGTCGTGTAGCTAGCAATACGTGAAGCGTACGTACGTTGAAGCGAACAATGCAACTAAGCGAGTCTATTTGTTTGGAAAGTCAACAACGATCCTGTCTCCTCTGAAGGTCAATTCCAACTGATCTTTTCTTTTTCCAATGATGTGTTGATTCAATTCATCAATATGATTAACCGATTGCAGTTTTTTTGCTTGGCCTTCAAAACAAAACAAAAAATAACTCGAATTGTTTTGAACACCTTTATGTAAATAATGGGCCGATCTCAAACGGTATTGGTCACCTACGAATTTGATTCAAATAATAACAGGAATACTTACTTACTTCAGCAGCCTAGAGCCGTGGTGGGTGGTGTCGAAGGGATTCGAGAGCACACGTGACACATCACTCGATCCAAGGCAGCTTTGATAAAACATGTCAGTTCATCCGAAAATACGTCGTCGTGCATTATTTATCTTAGCTGGTCTCGATCGAATGTATGATACGCTGCCATTTCTGAAGAATCTGCTGGAGAGTGAAGATTAGATCCGTAGCAGCGCGTGCTTGTGTGAAGCCCAGTTGGTACTGCTCTACGAATCCTGTTGAAAAAGGAGAAAGACGGCGGAGCAGATTTTGGGAGAGGACTTTGTGGGCGGTATTGACCAACGTTATGCAGCAATTGTAGCCGATCTCCCGTTTTGTAAAGGGGTATACAACTCCTTCCATCTATTCCTCTGGTAGTCTCTTTTCCCAATTTCCCGTTCGATCTTCAGAATATCGAGAAGTGGGGGCACTCTCATCGTTTGTAAGTACTCTAAGGTTAATTTTTCTTCCGCCTCCTTCCGTTGTTCCGCCATTGAGGTGCTCATCGAAAAATCGTTAAAAATCTGTCCACGTGGTATGTGGATGTCCCCTTATATAAAAGAGACGTGTTTCAACTGCTTTTTCATTGCTTTATTTAACTCAGTGGAAGAGATTCCGGATATGTTCAACTTAACATAAAAATCTCGACACAACTGTGTTTCTTTTGTATAAAACATGTATATTCAATTTCTTTTCAGTATATATGCAGCTTGAATACCGGCTTTACCTTCTGCTGTGTGTGCCAACTTTCTGCTCTTGTATGTGATAAATTGCATATTCATTTGTTCATCTGTTTTATCCTAAAATACGATTCTTCAGTTTATTTCCATCTATAAACTAGCCTACACAACTGCTACTTGTCTTCTATATAACCAAACATTATGGAGATACACGTTCACAAAGAAAAATCTTTACAACTACTCTCTGACTAAGTTCGCACTCTTGCTTGTGATAGAATTTGTACGGTAACGAAAAATTATATGCATAGCTGACAAAAAAAAATCAGTTACAATGAAAGGGGCAACCGGAGAACTTAAAGTATAGTTCTTAGAATCCTACTTTTCCCTCTGGTATGTCTCAAGACGAAATTTAAAAAAAAATACTCTAAACAACACTCGTTCCGCGTGCCTCCTCTTTCTGTTCCTCTAGCTTTCCTATGGAATAATCTTTCGTCCACGAAGAGCTTCGCTAGGTCAACTGCCTTAATTTAAAACAGTCCACTTCTATCAGACATTTAACACAGAATAATCACAATCGCGCTTTCGGTTGCTGATAGAAAAGCAGCATCGTGGGAAGGAAGATTGTGGTTCGTCCTTAATAGTAACTACTAGCTACAGTATCCGTAACTTTATAACTCTGCTTTTGAACGCCGTCGACGGTGGCGAAAAAAGAAATGCGTAAAATGCGAGAGAAGATCAAACGCTGAATTACGAGATAAATGCATTTTGTTTGACTACCGAAAACGATGACGGTATTCGAGAGGATGCCGATCAGATTTTTGTTTCAACTTGCTAGGTTTTTTGTAGCGGTTTATCCTCACGGGTAGCTTCATCACTCGGAGTCCTAGCAGATGTATGCTATTGGCGATCAAATTACATCATTCCGCCCATGCCTCCCATACCACCCATACCGCCCATTCCACCCATTCCAGCCATTCCTCCAGCACCTTCCGGTTTGGGTTCTTCCGTCACGACAACCTCAGCAGTGGATAAAAGTGAAGCAACTCCAGAAGCATCCGTCAGAGCCGTTCGAACAACCTTGGTCGGGTCAATGATTCCTCGCTCGATCATGTTTACATATTCACTGTTCAAGGCGTCGTATCCGAAATCTCCTTGCAAATCCAATACCTTGGCAACGACAACCGATCCATCGACACCGGCGTTCTTGGCAATCTGAGTGCACGGTTGAAGCAGCGCTCGGCGAACGATGTCAATACCGGCTTTCTGATCGTCATTTATAGCGGTCAAACCTTCCAACGTCTTGATACAACGCAACAGTGCAGTGCCACCTCCTGCAACAATACCTTCCTCGACGGCAGCACGAGTAGCACACAACGCATCATTTACACGATCTTTTTTCTCGTTGACCTCAACTTCACTAGAACCTCCGATCTTCAACACAGCAACACCGGACGACAATCGAGCCAGCCTTTCTTGCAGCTTTTCCTTCTCGTACTCGGAAGTTGTATCGGCAATCTGGTCACGGATTTGTTCGACACGAGCAGTAATCTGGTCCGTTTTACCTTTGCCCTTCAGCATCATGCAATCGTCCTTGGTGATGGTGATTTCACCCACCTGGAAAATAATTATAACACTTGTTACATTTTTTTTTATTTTGGACAGAATAATTTGACTCACCTGGCCCAAATCCGAAGGTTGAACGTCTTCCAATTTCACCAAGTTGGCATCATCGCCGAATACAATTCCACCGGTGCTAATAGCCATGTCAGTTAAAGTGCTTTTGCGGTTATCGCCGAAACCGGGTGCTTTGACGGCGGCAACCTGCAGTCCAATCTTCAGTCTGTTAACGACCAGCGTACTCAGAGCTTCCCCGTCAACGTCCTCAGCGATTATGACGAGTGGTTTACGCTGTGAGTTGGCTAACTCTAGCGCTGGAATAATGGACTGCACGTTTGAGATTTTTTTCTCCGAGAACAAAACCAGTGCATCCTGGAATTCAACTTTGGCACCCTTGCTCGAGTTGATGAAATAAGGCGAAATGTAACCACGATCAAATTTCATTCCTTCGATAACTTCCAACTCATCGGTCAGTGTCTTGCCGTCCTTCACCGTGATGACACCATCCTTGCCAACACGCTTCATCGCTTCGCTGATTAAATCACCAATAGAACGGTCTCCGTTGGCAGAAATAGTAGCCACCTGGGCGATTTCTTCCGGAGTGGTCACATTGCGCGACATTGTCTTGAGGTGATCTTTAACGGCATCGACGGCCAGCATCACACCGCGACGAATCTCCACCGGGTTAGCACCTTTGGAAATTTTATCGAATCCCTCCTTGGCGATCGCCCGGGCCAAAACGGTAGCCGTGGTTGTACCGTCACCGGCCTCCTCGTTGGTATTGTTGGCGACGTCTTGAACCAGCCTGGCACCAATGTTCTGGAATTTACACTTTAGCTCGATACCCTTGGCGACGGTGACACCGTCTTTGGTAATTTTTGGAGATCCCCAGCTCTGTTCCAGGATTACATTGCGACCCTGCAGAATGGTGAAAATTGTTAGTTAGTCCAATCCAAAATAAAATCAAAAAACCATACCTTCGGTCCCATTGTAACCGCAACGGCATCGGCTAAGACGTCAACACCTTGAAGCATCAGAGCGCGCACCTCCGGTCCGAAGCGGACATCTTTGGCATAACCGCGATAACCAGCCGCCACTTGGCGGGCCGCAGAACAACGTAACATAGTCGGCAGGCGAAGCATTCTGCAATAGGAGTGAAAGTATAGGATTAACTAATATTCTGGAAAATTCGGATTAATAAATACATAGTCACATTTATATCTTAATCATAGATCTTATAATAAATAGATGGAAATGATTTTACGACTAGAAGCCAGGAATATTAGCCCTAATCGCCGAGATTTCAGCACTACTCAATGGTTTCAAATCGAACCCTCGAAGTGGACTGTCATGTTCCAGATCGCGTTGCTTACTAACCAGAACTTTCTGTTCGGTTCTTATACGTTTAATCTCTAGCTCAATCTGATCTGCATCTTTCTTTAACAATTCTAGCGCTTTTGACCGGCTCAGCTTCATCAACATCGAGCCCACAGTGATCCAAACTTTAGCATCTTCTCGTGGAAAATTTTTCCTTATAGTACGCGTGGCTTCCCGTGTTTCCTGCCTTCGTTTATCTAAATCAATCAGTTCCTGTTTGCGCACAAGAATCTGATCTCCGATTCGTTCCGTTTCCCGAAGTATTTCGATTGTTTTTTGCTGCTTCGAGATGGACATCTTTACAGCGCAGCCTGAATAGGTGTTACACGAGCGAGAGATGAACCGAGAAAGACAGACGAGTTTTCGAAATAAAACTTCAATTAGCAACAAGGTATATGAAAGTTTTCATCAAACATTCATGGTAGTGAAATTTCATCATAAGCGTGTGCCATTGCATGCTGCATTACGTAACAGCTGCTAAGCGGCTGTCAAAATCTGCTAGCCGGCGAACGGACGCTCATCGGCGTTTGCTTCAAACTGTACCAAGATTACTGCATATATTCTAAGCACTTTGACCACTTATCAATATCGGTTCTCGTGCTAGAAGCATTTCAACTTCGCAATCAATGCAGTTCAGGGTCGACTGAACCTTCTGGAACATAACCTAACTTCACCTCCCAGGGATCGGTTTCATAACTCCTAGCTTCCCGAATATCAATTTAATCACAAATATCTTCCAAAGCACGCTTACCTGAACGTTTATAAGATAAATGTTGATTCAACTCGCTACTATTCAAAGGCTTTGAAGCACTATTTTGTGTGATTACACCCAGCACGTTTTTCACTTTGTTGAAGAAAAGTTATATAGCAGAGCGACCGCTGCTGTTGCTGCTGCTTACTCGTGTGGCAGTAGAAGAATGAATGAAAATGAATATAGCAAGCGAAGAAGGGTCTGTCTGTTTGTGCTTGTGTTCGTACTGTTTGTGTGTGATCCAAGTATGATGACAGTTCTACAAGGTATGCTACATTTTTGTCTATCCACGCACACAAACAAATCTCGTTATGAAAAATTTCGCGTTTTGTATGGAATTCAGAACATTTTTGGAAATTTCTCGTTTTATGTTGTTTTATATCTGATTTTTTTGGTTGGAGAGTGAATCTCCAGTTGAAACACACTAGAAATTTATATTAATTTAGATTTAGTGTGAAAAATTGCGACAATATGTCGAAATAAAATATATAAAAATGCTATATTTCTAATAGTTGGACCATAATCTTAGTCATTGTCATAGCTCATGACTTTTGTTACTGTATGAAACATAAGCGACTCTATTTAGAAGCGCTATTAGAGTACAAGGAAAAAACGAAAAGTGCAAAAAGGTTACCGGCAAATTGATGAAAACTAGCATATTTTACCTAAACCGCAGCATATTTATGTATTCCCCACAAATAAAACATGTTTCAACATCATTTCTATAACTTTTCAGGAAAGTATGTTTTATAAGTTTAGTTTAAAATGCAAAATCATTTCAAATTTCATACAAAATTGGAAAAAGTTCATAACGATCACTAATTCTAATGCATTGACGTGAATGGCATACCTTGTAGAACTGTCATCATACTTGGGTGTGTGATGTTGTTCGATAGTTTTGTTGACATTTTACCGGTCAGCGGAGACGTTTCTGGAAGTCGGTAGATGTGTGGTTTTAAAGGTACGGTATCAGTTTGTTACACCGTATAGCTTTAGCGGCGGAGGTTGACTGCGTACCGCTGTGCACTAAGCATTATTAATAGGATCAAGTTCAGCTTAAAATTTAAATTTTGAATATTTATGTAGGGTACCAGCTCTATTATCGTCATGTTTTACCTATTATCGTCTGGGGGGTTGATGAAGTCATAGAGAACTAATGTTTTGCAGAGAGGTACTCTGCATTATGTAGAACCTAGTGTAGAACCATAATGCAAGAAATTAACGATCTTGGACATCATTTACCAGAGTCTATGTGTATATAGAGTCGCCCGAAGAGAAAATCTATCGTTTCGGCAACACAGTTTTTGTGCCGTTTGTTGCCAAGAACTATACAGTTTTGTTTTTCACCATGCATAAGCAAATATCATTTTTTTGAAATTCTTTACAAGGTACACAGTTTTGAAAGATTACACCGGTGATGTTTTGTTAAATTTAAGTGAACCAGTGTACAGGTTTAATGTTGAATTAAAATGTGTAAGTAAAACTTCGGAAAAACACATATTATTTATTACGCTCAATTACAACACTTTTTATCCACTCCTAACATTATCTCCTTGTTTATTTACATTGCTCGATTAGTACCCTCGTTTGGCACTGATTTGGATCCTTTGGTTTCATCTTTGCAGGACTCTTATTATAAACATAGACTCTGCATTTATCCCCTGACGTTAATAGACCTTCCTATCTGCGCTAGTATTAGTGGTCGATTTCACTAATGCAAGTTTAATTTTGGTTGCAAATAATCAACACGCTGGTAGCAACAAAAAATTTCACCACAATAGATCTAAGTACTGGTCGCAGTGGTATAATGTCCCCAACAAGGAACAAAAAATTCCTCCTGCCCCGAGCTTTTATTCAAGTTGTAAGCCGATTTTTAGTTTTATTTCATCTGGTTTTCCACTAAAACAAAGTTTGTTAAAACAGGTTACACTAATGAACTAGGATTCATAAGTGCAATATTTTTCGAAATTGAATATCAGCTGATTTTTTGGTTGAAAACAAATCGATTTTATTAGGATACAGACTAAGCCTGTATTGGTGAGATCTGGCGTAGAAAGCTCTATAGGTAAAACCTAGTGCTTTTGCACTGGATTGTATGTGATTAAGGATACCTTCCGTCCTGATTTAGTAGGAAATGTCCTGATTTTGAAGTCCTATTTGGGCGTCCTGATTTATTATTTATATTTTAGCATTTGTCCTGATTTTTTTGAGATATTTGACTTTGTTGTGTGGCATTAAGCAGAATTTTTCAGAATTACTCAATAAGTGTTTTCGATTTCAGGTCGCAACGCTCACTGCGGTCGAAATTTTTCATTGGTTGAATTTCATTAGAGTAATAAAAAGAATCTCTCACGCGTTGACCCTGAAGTACACATGATTATATTCTTAGAATTTTTCTTCGCAAAATGGCAACGGTTTGAAAAAAAAAAGTTCAAATTCAAAATGGAGAATGAAGCTCTCGGGTGAAACTTTTGAAGTTTATTATATTTATTTGGAAAAATGAGACATCACGATTTTTAACCCAGCATCGAAAATACTTCTCGCAACGCGCTGAGTGTAGCTTTTTCGAATTCAGATAGAATGTATTTGCATTTTACGTTCAGTCTGTTGTCCGCGAGCACATCCAACTACGCTTAAAATGATTAATTTTTGTGTGGGGGTCAGTAGAGGGTATTAAAAAAAAGATTCAGCATATGTTTTTTGACATTTGCGACCAAGTAAAAAGTAAACTGACGGCTGAAATCAGTTGGTGCTGTTTGAAATGTTCTATTACACATCCACCAATCGGCATTAGATAACAATTCCGGGTTTTGCATGGTGGAGTACGTCATCTTCGTTTATATTTAACGTTACCTTGTTAAAGTACATAGTTTGAAGTTCAAAATTTTCTGGCTCTTATTCGTACGATTGGATTCATACAGCACTGTCTTCTCTGATAATTTTTGAAGGAGCATTACTGCAATCTATTGCTCAACGCTTTAAAGATTTTCCAGTCCATCGATCCCAAAGTGGTCATGGTTTCCGTGTGATACAACCTCGCACACAACGTCAAGTAGTTTGTTTTCGTGGATCCTTCTAGTGCAATCCCAATAGTAACACTGGTTTTTCGAGGGCAAAAGGCCGATGTGGTTTCCGCAGTCCGAGCCGGCCACCGACCCACCGGCGGAAGCGGCAGCCTTTCGCATACGAACAACTGATCTGCCAGGATTATTCAATCGTAGTTTTCCCCTTACTTAAGTCCGAACAGGATCCAAACGCAGGATATATTTTAATAATTCAAAATGATACAACAGTGAGCTCACATCTATATGTTACACATACCTATTTTCAGAAATAAATAGCTAATAATAAGTGACTATTAGAAATGTACACAATCGAAGCTGTCCATTTTGAATAAAATTTAAAAGGGTGCATATTCATTGGTTCACATATTGCAATATGCACAAACATATTTTGTTTTTTCTTCGATTATTGTTCTTCGTGCGATTTAATAGTAATAACACTCGCTATTACATTTTTTTTCTCATTTTGTTGATTGATTTGCTATGATTTTCGGATCAGACATTTTCTGTCGCTTTGGTAACCAGTAAAGCTTCAAACTATCTGTAGTTGTATTCTGCCTTCCGCGCAACTCGTTATACTGCCTTCTGTAATTCTTCATTTCGTGCCTTTCTTGAATCTTTTTTTAATTCTCTTTTCGTGATTCTGCCTTTCGTAGAAGTCAGCCTTGAAGTCAGCACAAGAAATCGTTATTTAGCCGTACCGATGACTTCTTTGACTTTCTTTTTTGTTTGTCATTTGAAGTGAAAACACAGGAGTTCGTCAATCACTGGAAATAATCCATATTCTTGAACTAAACTATGTTCACTTCAAAGTGACTGCGACCAAGCTTAGGAAAATGACTGGAGAGCGACACTATACTGACGACTTTTCTCTCTTTTCACTCTAACAGCCTCATGCATGAGCTATTCATAAGAGCTCACATACAGCTACAGCTTGCACAAGGTAACGAAACTGTCTTGTGTTGCGCACGACAGCTCATTCTTGCGCATGTGTTTTGTTCGTTCGGACATGACAGCCAACGTTGCCAGTATGCTGGATTTTTCCAGATTTCTGTTTGCGCGCCAGACAAACAGATAAACCTCAGAATCTGCCAGATATTTGTAAATGAGCCAGATTTTACCCGCGTCGTCTCGCAAAAAGATCATTACTGTGAGATGGGCCGTGCCTGGCATTTACCCACCTACACCCGGCGAGAGAAAAAAATCACAAGAAGGTTGTATGCAAAGCCACGACCGCAAGGTTGAAGTAGAATACTTTTACCAGAAAGATAACCCGGCTGCTTGCGTGTCAGTCATTTTTTATAGTAAATAAACGTTGACCGTTCATTGGCAGTATTGTAATTTCTTTTTGTCTGATATTTTGAATGAAGTTCATTGAATATTTTTAAATTTTGTGCAAATGAGAAGTTGAAGTGCTGCCGCATTGTAATATGCACATTTAATACGACATCATTAAACGGGAACGGAACAAAGGCTACGGTTATGCAGAACGCGAATGCCGGCGCGATGCGATTCGCCTTAGCGTGGTGAAATGTACAGCTCTTTTTAAAGCGAAGTAGAGCTATACATTTCAACAGATTTCGTCTTGCCGAATCGCATCGCGCCGTTATTTGCGTTCTGCATGATCGTTGCCAAACACTAAGCGACGCAAACACGTAATAATAATCAGAGTATGCATGTAGATGAAGATAATTAACTTTGGATTATAGCGCAAAACGAGAAAATATTAACTCTTCAAATAATCGTTTGTGTTCTTCAAATTTAAGTTGTTCAATTTAATATCCGATGAAATGTTTGTTTATTATCTGATGAAGCTCTTATATAGGCCAAATGATGCATTCCCAATTTACTAGGTCCATAACTCTGCCGACCGTGCTTGGGAAAGCGCGGTATGACGACCAATCAGAGGTCGAATTTTGTGTTTTGACAAGGCTTAAGAGTTTTCAATAGTACAATAGTTCGAATGATAAAATTGCAATTTCATGCATTTGGTAGGAATCTTAGAAGATTTTCTAATCAAATGCTGCAGAAACGAAGGAAATCCATCGAAAACTAACCGATTTATTAGCATTTGAAATTTTTCTCACTTTTTTCAGTCATAGATTTTCATTTCACATCCCTATGTAGCCGAACTTCCAGAGAGAAGTACAGTCAGGTTTTTTACGCGGGGGATACGTATCTCGTAAAAAAAACCGCGTTATTTCGAAAATCCGCGTAAAAAAAAACGCGCTAATTCAAAAATCCGCGTAAAAAAACCGCGTTAATTCAAAAATCCGCGTAAAAAAAACACGTTTTTTTTTAAAATCCGCGTAAAGTAGTCCAGCAAGAAGGGCTTTAGAAAAAAGCCCAAGACACTCTAGAACCAGTGTTTAATACAGTATTTAATTGTCCTCTTTGACGGTCATTCCGGAACTTTCGGTGGGCGGAGAGAATTTTTTGGACTAAGTCTTTTACTAGATAAACACTTAAACGTTTCTGGTTCCAAACCCACGTTAATTCGGAAATTCGTGAAAATTTTTTTGAATTAGCGCGGTATCGCGTAAAAAAAAAATCGCGTTAATTCAAAAATCCGCGTAAAAAAACCGCGTAATTCAAAAATCCGCGTAAAAAAACCGCGTTAATTCAAAAATCCGCGTAAAAAAACCGCGTAAAAAAAACCTGACTGTATTCTTATTCAAAATTAAATCTTCATTAATTCATTTGTTGTCCTTATAAGGACAATTGTTCAATTTATAATAGGATGTAGTGTTTATCTTACATCTCTGTGTTACCTTGATAGTGAGGACTAAGGCGCACGGTCAACACAATGAGAAAGGTGTTTTCACATTGAAAACTAGACACGGCTACACTGAAGGAAGTGTTGGCAAATGCATCTACCGCTAATACCACCGCTATCATACGAAAGCGCGTCGTTTCATGTGGGGAATATCAACAACGAAAAATGACGCGCGTCTAAGCATAACCCGAACTGTTTCGCCGTGCTGCTCCCATTTACCTTTACATCGGCCTCAGGGAAGTACCGGCTGCATCTGCATCTACCGCTGAGGCTGTCACTATACTGCTATTGGTACCAAAAGCTATTAACTCTTCAAATAAGTGTTTTATTTGTTCTCAAAAGAACAATTGTTCAATTCAAAATCGGATTTACGCAATCGCATCTCTGTAATATTACCGACAATAATATTCTTCTGAACAAAATGATACAACTTTCCCATTAGGCCTCTGCCATAATAGACGCGAAAAGCGACACGAACCGATTCGCTCGGCTGTAGGTTAATGTACAGCCATCAGTAGAGCTGTACATTAACCTACGGCCGAGCGAATCGGTTCGCGCCGCTTTTCGCGTCTACTATGGCATAGGCATTAAAGAAAGTTGCTGGCTGATGTATTCACTTCATGCAAGCCTACTGCTGATGCTTCCCGTTACCACACTGAAACAGTATTTAGTGAAGGGAGTGTCGTTGCATCAGCTGACCCTGCTACTATCGATGCTGATATACCCGCTGCAACAGCTACGCTATGCATAGCCATGCCACAGTTGTGGCCGCTATACGCTGGCCCAACTGCTGAGCAACTGCAACGCTATCCGTAGCCATGCCACAGTTGTGGCCGCCATTGGTATCCGCTGTACCTGCATCTGCTGGCCCAGCTGCTATCGATGGTGAGATCCGCTGAAACTGCTACGCTTATCCGCAGCCATGCCACAGTTGTGGCCGCTATCCGCTATCGATGGTACCCACTGCTCGCTCCCGCTGCTGCTAAGGGAGGACTGCTGTCGTCGCTGTTGAGAACTATTATGAGCGGCTTCGACTAAAACAGGCTCTTATATAGGGATGAAAATAGGAATGAATTATTTTTCGTACGTGGTGGAATGATATAACTTGAAAAATATGTGTGACTTCATTCCGGCTCAGAGCGATCATTTGATAAGCTCCACCTCTTTTTTCAGTTTCTAAAGTTTTTCCTCAGTTTCGTAGCACGGATGCACAAAAATGATTTCTTGTCGAGCCGGACCGACAGTAGCATTGGGCGATACGACGGAGAGTATCGATACTTCAGTATCGATACCCGAAGAACCAAGAGTATCGAGATACTCAAAATATCGGTCAAAAAATATCGATACCAGAAGTATCGATACTATAGCTGAGATCATTTTTTGAATTTTTGATAAATACATTTACTCAGGGTGGCCACTTTACCGGAAAAACGGGAAAAACGGGAAAAGCGGGAAAAAGCCGGGAATTTTAAATCACCGGGGAAAAAAATACGGGAAAATCGGGAAATTAGGCTTCACGCCGGGAAAATCATCCTCCTTCATGTCTGCCGCTTTATTTGTTCAACAGTTTCTGAGGAAATGTCAACATGAGACCCTGTTTTTTTTTATGTTTACCTAACTGGCATGATTCTGCCGGATAGGGGGAAGCTGGTTGTTGGTTTCAGTTAAAGTCGACAGCGGCTTCGCAGCAAGATCTGCGTCAAATAAAATCAGGCTTGATCAGGTGGATAAATTTACTGTTCCGTAACATATATTGTCAGATTTTAAAGAAGTCAAAAAGTTATCAGCGTCGCGGGAGGCGTATTGAAACTTCTTGTGAATAGTGTTCGACATCGCATCGGGGAGAATCCGATCAAAAGTCAAATATGACCGGAAACTTCGAGTCTCGATTTTATTTCGAACCGGACCGGAACGGAGCTACCCGGTTTGTACTTCCGATTTTTGGTATGATTTTAACCACAAGCAGCAAAAAGCAGCAAAAAAAATTTTTTCATTCTGTGTTGGACCTTTTGACTACTTGATTTTGTTGGGGGAAGACGCCACCTTGAAGAGCTATTTGTTAAAGATTTCTCCGATTTTTTCTATATCAAAAACAAAAAGTAGCTAAAATATTTTTTTTTTCAAATTGTTTATTCAGAGTGTCAGTTGAATTTATTTTACGGACCATGAGAAAATTTCTTATACATTACATTGACCCCAGCTCGAAAATTTTAAAGTCCCAGGATCGAAGTTTTTCGAAAAAAAAAAAATTGTTTTGAAATAACAGATCTCAACGTTTCATGCATTTTGCAAAATGCATCTAGACAGTTTCATGTGCATTTTTTTCATTGGTCACTCTGAGGCTCTTCTTCCCAAAATCCGCTTGAAGTTTTGCCTGAGGACATTTTTCTAGAAGACAAAAACTCCTTGCCCCAACTCTTGAATTTATCCCACGCATTTCATTGGCATCCTGTTACAGAAGCACTGCAAGCTCGAGAGAAGGTTGACAGAGAAAGATGCAGAAGGAAGCAAAAAAGCGCGAGAAGGCAAAGATTGTCAACGATTTGGAGATAAAGAGGGCGAAAATTGTGCAGCAGATCACCATGAAGGTACTTGCTAAAGTCGACAAACAGCTAAACACGATGAAGGAGGAATGTTTTTCATAGTTTTGTAACACTATTTTTGCAAGGCACAAATAAGCATGTGAAAATTGATTTTTTTCTCATATGTTTTAAAAATAAAACACCGGGAAATTTCACTAAATATCATCGGGAAAACCGGGAAAAAAACCGGGAAATTGAAAATTGATATTGAGTGGCCACCCTGAATTTACTGAAAACCAGTATTCGATTCAGTGATTCGCGAAAATACAGCAAAACCATTTGCTGAACAGAAAACAGTAAATGAATGGTTGCTGGAATCCAGCAAAAGAATTGATATGTCAAAAAATTTACGTCAAGCTGTCATTAGTAAAACGCGCCAAATCGCTGTGCAGCTGGTACGGGATCATCGCTAAGCTCCTGATAGCGAATATGGGATCATAGCTGAGTCCTTGTTGGGCTAGATGAACTTAAAAGTTAAAATGATAATCATACATCTCTAGTTCAACAGTAATTTGCCTATGATCCGATGGGCGGATGGAATCGGGTGCCTGACGAAAACATGGTTCCCTTCACACCAAAAATTCTCTTTATGGTTCAGCAAAGTACATTGCTGAAAGTGTATCAGCAAATCACTTGTTTACTGAATCACAGCATTTTTTTTTTCAAAAGTTTACTGTAATTCAGTTCCACAGTTTACTGAATTTCGTTCAGTAATTTTATTTTTGCTGTAAACCAGTATTTCATTGATAAATTTACTGAAAACCAGTAATCGATTCAGTGATTCGCAAAAATACAGCAAATCTATTTGCTGAACAGAAAACAGTAAATGAATGTTTGCTGGAATCCAGCGAAAGAATTGATATGTCAAAATATTTTACGTCAAGCTGACATTAGTAAAACGCGCCAAATCGCTGTGCAGCTGGTACGGGATCATCTCTAAGCTCCTGATAGCGGATATGGGACCATAGCTAAGTCACTGTTGGGCTAGATGAACTTAAAGGTTGAAATGATAATCATACATCTCTAGTTCAACAGTAATTTGGCTATGATCCGATGGGCGGATGGAAGCTGGTGCCTGAGGGAAACATGGTTCCCTTGAACTAACTGGTTAATCAGTAAATTGATTTATGCTTTGCTGAATGTACAGCAAATTGTCATAGCTGACAATCAGCAATTTGTATTTGTTTTACTGAACATGCAGCAAACGACCTGTCATTTTTATGCAATTGAGCATTACTGAATAATCAGCAAATTTCATTTTGCTGAACAGATTGCTGGAAACACAGCACACCAAAAATCAGCAAAATTTTGCTGGTTTCCAGCAATGAAAATTTGGTGTGTTGAATTAAGTGGTTAACCAGCAAATTGATTTATGCTTTGCTGAATGAACAACAAATTGTCATAGCTGACAACCAGCAAGTTGTATTATGTTTTACCGAACATGCAGCAAACGACCTGTCACTTTTATGCAATTGAGCATTACTGAATAATTAGCAAATTTCATTTTGCTGAACAGATTGCTGGAAGCACAGCACACCAAAAATCAGCAAAATTTTGGTGGTTTCCAGCAATGAAAATTTGATGTGCCGACTTTTTGTTGTTTTTCTGGTATCTATCCGCATTCTCTAGAGCAGCATGAATCAAATGACTTCACAAACAAATACATACAGGTAATGCAGAAATTCTGAGCTTTGGCAAACAAATGAATTAAACAACTTATATCTTCAAGATTTGTATTCACTGGCCCAATGGGCTGTGAAGCTCCCGTCTTATTTGTATAAATTATTGACACACTTCCATATTAATTGATGAGGAAGTTGATGACATAAAAAAGTTAGATATGTCAGCGAAAATTAGATAGTGAAGTCTACCGCTGAATTTTTCTAACTAATAAATATTGCAATTTTTTTTTTCACTTGTACTCTAACTTGTGTCGACGGAAAGCATGAGTTAGTTTCCGCTTGCAAATATTCGATCTGAACAGTGTAACCAGAAAACTTATATTTGTTTTTAAAATACAGTCAAATTTCGCTCGTTGGGCTATTTTTAGTTGGGCTCCGTTTTAGTTGGGCTCCCGCTCGTTGGGTTATAGCCCAACTAAATCGAAGCCAAACATCATTTCTGATAACGTTGAATTTCGTTTGAGGGGTTTGTGGATGCATTTTAACGCAGAAAGTAGAATTAATTGAAATAAAAACAAATGAAGCTGAGTATAAATGTAAACAAACAATATTTTAATCAATTGTCAGAGAAACAATATAAGTTTTGTGCCTTAATAATGCAACGTAGAGCTATGCCTATTCTTGAAAGTATTTGAGAACACGTTATTATTGAGCACTCCTTTTTGGCTTTAAATGTGTGGCTTAAGTAAAACAAATTTCGAATTTGGCCCTATGCTGCGTTTGGCTCAGATTTTGACAGTTCGTTTGGCTCAGAACATTCTCTCTATCTATTTCTCCATCTAAAGCCTGTAGTACACTCTTTGTCTAATGGTCAAATTTTTGACCTTCTGACATAATGGTCAAATTTATTTGACATCATGGTTGTTGTTTGCCCGTGTTTGCCTCATGTTAAAATTGGAGAGTGACAAATAATTATCTTCGACCAAATTTTTATCTGTCAAAAAGTGCCAAATATTTGACGCTTGGTCAAAGAGTGTAATACAGGCTTAAGTTTTGCTAGTGCAAATAGACTTGTGCGATACTTATACTGACAGGGGCAGCTTTTCAGTGGTTCCAGCTCGTATCAACTAGCTGGCATCTCCATCCGATTTGCTTTGCTTTATCGCAGCCAACATCGCAGCGGTTCTACGATGTGTGGGCTCCACTGACGCTGACAGACAGCATAACATAGCGTATCAAAAGTGGCGGTGATCTCGTGTACACATTGAGATGTTAGCCCTTGTAACATGTCAGCTAGCTGGTCCGTATGCATAAAAGAATATCGATACAAATATCGCGGTCTTCAGTATCGATACGGTTGAGTATCGGACGCTTGTGTATCGATCCAAAAAATCGAAATATCGTCTCAAAAGTATCGATATTTCCGATACCGATACAATATCGCCCATTGCTAACCGACAGCACTCTCATTGAAGCAACAAAATAACATGTTTTGTGTCGTTGTGCAGCTTGGTTGAAGAAAATGTTCCCGTCCCCGTGTCGCATGTAAGCAGATTATTGCGTTCAGTAGACAGTAGATAGTGTATCCAGCGAATAAACACCGATGGTGCTCTCACACACGCAACGGTTTTAACCCGTATCTTATTGCGGTTTGTAACATCAAGCGATTTCGTTTGCTCGCTGTTGCGTGTTGCATCATGTTACAACTTGGCAGCTGGGAGACGACGAAATTCTGTTTATAGTCGCATAGTCTGCATAGTCGAACTAACTGCTTTTGTGAATGCGTACTAACAGGGCAGTTAATTATTCAATGTCGGTTATGCTGATCGCAGCCTTTGCGCTGCCCCTACAGTGGGGGTTTACTAAATAAAGTGAAAATTAGACAACTACAACAGACTTTGATTGCATCCCGCACAGAATGTCTGCTTGTGTTGATGCCAGAAAATTATTAACCTTCAATTTTTCTTTATTAGCCTTGAAAAAAGCATGTTGCGGTTCAAAATCGGTTGCCAATTACAACCTTTGAGCTGCCCTAACATTGGGGGAATTAAGATACACGGACAACATGCACTGTGGAAGCTATTTCACATTCAGTAAATGAGACGGGTGCGACAAATTTGAATTGCTAGGATGCAACACAGAATGCTTGCTTGCGTTGACAAAAATTATTAACTTTCAATGACTTGTTTATTTGCCTTAAAAAAGGCATTTTGATTTCCGAAATTGGATTTCCTGATGGCAATCATCATGCTTCCCCAACACGGGGGGAACAATGGCTGTCTGGCGACACACGCTGAGAAAAACCGCGCTGCTCCTGAGACGTGGTGACCAACCACAGGGCTAGCGCTGCTGCTAAGGAAGGACGACTGCTGTTGTCGTTGTCTAGAACTGTTATGAGCGGCTCCGGCTGAAACAGGCTCTTATATAGGCCAAATAGCATGTTTTCAATTGCAAGGTATATGATCCTGTCGACCGTGCTTGGGAAGCAAGCATATAACGACCAATCAGAGGTCGAATTTTTCGTTTTGACAAGGCTGGACTATTTTCAATAGTACAATGGTGTGAATAATAAAATTACAATTATCTTATTTTGGGAAGAATCTTAGAAGATTTTCCAATCTATTGCTGCAAGAACGAAGGAAATCCATCGAATACTAACCGATTTATTAGCATTTGAAATTGGACATATTTTTCACTTTTTTCGGTTTTAGATTTTCATTTCACATCCCTATGTAGCCGAACTTCCTGAGAGAAGTATTCTACTTCAAAAACAAGGTCATCACTTTCAATTCTGCCAGGAATTTTATCCAAAAATGAGTGACAGATTTTTGCCAGACTTTTTATTTTCGTTTTGCCAGATTTTATTCAAAACTTAGTGGCAACGCTGACTTCACTAGCGATACTTATGTAGATAGTGAAAAAATTTTTGTTTTGGTTATAGGTGGAGTTGGGCACGACTTTTACTGTTCGCCGCGGAACAACTTTTAAAAAAGCGGTTCGCGGCAATCGCTGCATAGCCGCCATTTTGTAACAAAAATAGTAATAAAAATATTTTTTCTATTCTGCAAGAGTTGCTCAATCCAATGATATATTAGTTATATACCTTACATCTCAAATGTCCTGTAAAAAAATAATGAAAAAAGCCTTGCTTTTTTGAGCATTTGGTAGATATAACCCCTTAACACACAAGTTCATTAAGCAGACAGTATGAGCAGTAGAGAGAGCGAAAAATAAGCGGACTGGAAATATGATACAGATTTGGAAAAAATATACCGCATCCCGACGGGAAAAGAGAAAAAAAAAGACTTGTTCGATCGATTCGTCTGTCAGTGTATGTCCACTGTCAGTCAGTGTATGTGTCTGTATCTGTCAGTGTATGTCCACTGCCTGTATTTTATTTGTTCAATGTGAAGTTCAAAAACAGGTAATTTGGGATTAGAGTCATTCTCGAGCTAGGATTTCTTAGGCAACGAAACAATTAACACAAAAATGTGGCATCTTTGCACAAACTGTTTTTCAAAATTTTCATAAAATCACATTTTGGTGATTTCATGCTTTGTAAGCAATCGTTCAAACCAAAGAATTGAAGTTTCATATTTTGATTTTGCAGATACATACATTGTTAGTTTCACTAGATCCAACAAAAGTACAATTGCGAGGATGAAGTTTCGTGAATGCTGTGGCACTGATTTCAACTTTAGCCAATTTTTGATATGAAAGAAATTTACAAAATATTTTGTAAATTTCTTGCATATCAAATTGCAACAGAACTAGTTCACGTTTTTCTTTCTCATATAGACTAGAATCTTCATTATAATCTTCAATTCTTTACGAAATTATTTTGCAAACATCATTCGAAACATTTCACACGGTAAGACTGTTTTCGCTGATTGTTTTCGACGTTTTTTGCGCAGATATTTGTGCATTTTGTTACATGAAAAAGCCATTTAGGAGGTCAAAAATAACAAATAAAATTAGTTGTATAGAAGTTGTTTTTTTAATTCAAAATGTTTCTTACGAGACAAAATTTCTACTACATGATATGTGAAAGTGCGGAACCTTTTTGCCCACAGAATCATTATCTTGTTGAAACGTGAGACATTTCAAACGCGTAAAACGGTAATGAAGCAAATGGACGACTTCGAGCCACTACTTGAATTTTCAAAAGCACAAGACTTGGGAATAGTTGATGCGTTTCCTGTGAAAACGCTATTTTATGTTGGCTTCACCATAGCAAACATATAATAGCGTTTTCACAGGGAACACATAAAATATTTCCCAGTCTTGTGCTTTTGAACAGTAGTTTGAACAGTTAATCTTCTCTATATAGTGTTTTTAATTTATTTTATATTTTAAGAATAACATTTTTCTATTTATTTTATAGTTAACTGGAGGAAGGTTTTTTGAAGTAGAATACTTCTCTCAGGAAGTTCGGCTACATAGGGATGTGAAATGAAAATCTAAAACCGAAAAAAGTGAAAAATATGTCCAATTTCAAATGCTAATAAATCGGTTAGTATTCGATAGATTTCCTTCGTTCTTGCAGCAATAGATTGGAAAATCTTCTAAGATTCTTCCCAAAATAAGATAATTGTAATTTTATTATTTACACTATTGTACTATTGAAAATAGTCAAGCCTTGTCAAAACGAAAAATTCGACCTCTGATTGGTCGTTATATGCTTGCTTCCCAAGCACGGTCGACAGGACCATATACCTTGCAATTGAAAACATGCTATTTGGCCTATATAAGAGCCTGCTTCAGCCGGAGCCGCTCATAATAGTTCTAGACAGCGACAACAGCAGTTGTCCTTCCTTAGCAGCAGCACTAGCCCTGTGGTTGGTCACCACGTCTCAGGAGCAGCGCGGTTTTTCTCAGCGTGTGTCGCCAGACAGCCATTATTCCCCCCGTGTTGGGGCAGCATGAAGATTGCCATCAGGAAATCCAATTTTGGAAATCAAAATGCCTTTTTGAAGGCAAATAAACAAGTCATTGAAAGTTTATAATTTTAGTCAACGCAAGCAAGTATTCTGTGTTGCATCCTAGCAATTCAAATTTGTCGCACCCGTCTAATTTACTGAATGTGAAATAGCTTCCACAGTGCATGTTGTCCGTGTATCTTAATTCCCCCAATGTTAGGGCAGCTCAAAGGTTGTAATTAGCAACCGATTTTGAACAGCAAAATGCTTTTTTGAAGGCAAATAAAAAATTATTGAAGGTTAATAATTTTCTGGCATCAACACAAGCAGACATTCTGTGCGGGATGCAATCAAATTCTGTTGTAGTTGTCTAATTTTCACTTTATTTAGTAAACCCCCCACTGTAGGGGCAGCGCAAAGGCTGCGATTAGCATAACCGACATTGAATAATTAACTGCCCTGTTAGTACGCATTCACAAAAGCAGTTAGTTCGACTATGCAGAGCTAATATGTAGTCGATTCAATCAATCAGCATAAACAGAATTTCGTCGTCTCCCAGCTACCAAGTTGCAACATGATGCAACACGCACCAGCGAGCTAACGAAATCGCTTGATGTTACAAACCGCAATAAGATGCGGGTTAAAACCGTCGCGTGTGTGAGAGCACCATCGGTGTTTATTCGCTGGATACACTATCTACTGTCTACTGAACGCAATAATCTGCTTACGTGCGACACGGGGAGGGGAACATTTTCTTCAACCAAGCTGCACAACACGACACAAAACATGTTATTTTGTTGCTTCAATGAGAGTGCTATCGGTCCGGCTCGACAAGAAATCATTTTTGTGCATCCGTGCTACGAAACTGAGGAAAAACTTTAGAAACTGAAAAAAGAGGTGGAGCTTATCAAATGATCGCTCTGAGCCGGAATGAAGTCACACATATTTTTCAAGTTATATCATTCCACCACGTACGTAAAATAATTCATTCCTATTTTCATCCCTATATAAGAGCCTGTTTTAGTCGAAGCCGCTCATAATAGTTCTGAACAGCGACGACAGCAGTCCTCCCTTAGCAGCAGCGAGAGCGAGCGGTGGGTACCATCGATAGCGGATAGCGGCCACAAATGTGGCATGGCTGCGGATAGCGTTGCAGTTGCTCAGCAGTTGGGCCAGCGTATAGCGGCCACAACTGTGGCATGGCTATGCATAGCGTAGCTGTTGCAGCGGGTATATCAGTATCGATAGTAGCAGGGTCAGCTGATGCAACGACACTCCCTTCACTAAAATGCGGTTTCAGTGTGGTAGCGGGAAGCATCAGCAGCAGGCTTGCATGAAGTGAATACATCAGCCAGCAACTTTCTCTAAGGCCTCTGCTATAGTAGACGCGAAAAGCGGCGCGAACCGATTCGCTCGGCCGTAGGTTGATGTACAGCTCTACTGATGGCTGTACATTAACCTACAGCTGAGCGAATCGGTTCGCGTCGCTTTTCGCGTCTATTATGGCAGAGGCCTAATGGGAAAGTTTTATCATTTTGTTCAGAAAAATATTATTGTCGGTAATATTACAGAGATGCGATTGCGTAAATCCGACTTTGAATTGAACAATTGTTCTTTTGAGAACAAATAAAACACTTATTTGAAGAGTTAATAGCTTTTGGTACCAATAGCAGTATAGTGACAGCCTCAGTGGTAGATGCAGATGCAGCCGGTACTTCCCTGAGGCCGATGTAAAGGTAAATGGGAGCAGCACGGCGAAACAGTTCGGGTTATACTTAGACGCGCCTCATTTTTCGTTGTTGATATTCCCCACATGAAACGACGCGCTTTCGTATGATAGCGGTGGTATTAGCGGTAGATGCATTTGCCAGCAAGCCGTGTCTAGTTTTCAATGTGAAAACACCTTTCTCACTGTGTTGACCGTGCGCCTTAGTCCTCACTATCAAGGTAACACAGAGATGTAAGATAAACACTACATCCTATGATAAATTGAACAATTGTCCTTATAAGGACAACAAATGAATTAATGAAGATTTAATTTTGAATTAGAATACTTCTCTCAGGAAGTTCGGCTACATAGGGATGTGAAATGAAAATCTAAAACAGAAAAAAGTGAGAAAAATTTCAAATGCTAATAAATCGGTTAGTTTTCGATGGATTTCCTTCGTTTTTGCAGCAATCGATTAGAAAATCTTCTAAGATTTCTACCAAATGCATGAAATTGCAATTTTATCATTCGAACTATTGTACTATTAAAAACTCTTAAGCCTTGTAAAAACACAAAATTCGACCTCTGATTGGTCGTTATACCGCGCTTTCCCAAGCACGGTCGGCAGAGTTATGGACCTAGTAAATTGGGAATGCATCATTTGGCCTATATAAGAGCTTCATCAGGTAATAAACAAACATTTCATCGGATATTAAATTGAACAACTGAAATTTGAAGAACACAAATGATTATTTGAAAAGTTAATATTTTCTCGTTTTGCGCTATAATCCAAAGTTAATTATCTTCGTCTACATGCATACTTTGATTATTATTACGTGTTTGCGTCGCTTAGTGTTTGGCTACGGTCATGCAGAACGCAAATAACGGCGCGATGCGATTCGGCAAGACGAAATCTGTTGAAATGTATAGCTCTACTTCGCCTTAAAAAGAGCTGTACATTTCACCACGGTAAGGCGAATCGCATCGCGCCGGCATTCGCGTTCTGCATAACCGTAGCCTTTGTTCCGTTCCCGTTTAATGATGTCGTATTATATGTGCATATTACAATTCGGCAGCACTTCAACGTCTCATTTGCACAAAATTTAAAAATATTCAATGAACTTCATTCAAAATATCAGACAAAAAGAAATTACAATACTACCAACTGACACGCAAGCAGCCGGGTTATCTTTCTTGTAAAAGTATTCTACTTCAACCTTGCGGTTGTGGCTTTGCATACAACCTTCTTGTGATTTTTTTCAATTCAAACGGAAAAGTTATCCTCTGGAAGAAAATCACAGAAAACATGAGAATTCCCGGAAAAAAATTTACGATGTATTTTGTGGTCAAAACAGTTAATGGACAATACTTTTTATTGTAACCATAAAAAACATGGTTTTTTTACTGTAAGCTTGCGAACGTTTGTTGTTATTACCATGTTTTAACAATGTTTTTTGTTGTTGAATCTACCACCAACAATAATTTTACCATGAAAAACATCGTCAGTGACTTCTAAATGTATGGGGAAAGTGCCTGAAACAATGCTGTTACGATACATAACAACCGCCCTTTTTCATGGTAAAAATGGCAAAAACAATGTTTTTTATTGTTCTGAACAATGATATTTAATGTAAAATTGATGTAGTTACAATAAAAAACATGGTTAAATTATGGTAAAACTATGTACAATTACAGCAACTTTTGAGGTTTTTTTGATGTTATTTTTTTTCGGGTTCTCACATCATTTTTATTCATTATTCTGCTCAATGTTTTATGCGTTAAAAATCGTTAATTTCAAAACACGGTAAATGTACCTGTACCGCTGTAAACAGTTTCAGTGTATCTCATGTAAAACTCCGCTTATTTCGATTTCACGTGTTCGGTGCAAGAAGCAACACGAACAAAGCCCGTTCCAGTGCGAATAACGACCATTCGACGGCGCAAATTTAAAGGTCACATCTCAGCTGTTCACTGGAAACAGACTAGGCACGGAAGGACTTCTGCCACCACTCTTTCCACTTTCCGGAATCAACTGGACTCGAAACGACAATTTGCGCGCCAATTTATGAATGAATACTGGATTTCATTCATAATCATCCACCGTTTGGCCTTAGTTTGCCAACGTCCGTTCCGGTGCGAGCACCTACTCTAGAGATACTTAAGGGCTTTACAACGAAACCGCGGTGCACGATGTCCGTCAGTCAGGAAACGATCGAGATGATCACGGCCGCCATCAAGAGTGGAGCCAACATTGGAGCAGGAACATTGGTCCGTTCGAAGCTGACCAATCGTCTAGTTTGGCAAAACAGCGAGCATGACGAAAATGACCCGTACAAGGAATATCTCCGAATCATCGGTGCCACGCAGTGCCAACCAGGAGCGGCAACGGGTGGACGTATTGCCTTGGGTGAACTGCATGCTCCCAATCAAGTGTTGTCAACTAAGGCTGGCACCGGTTTTTCTGAGGAGAAGCACGTTTTGGGAATCCGTAAAAATAACAGTAAGCATGACAAGGAAAACTGGCAAGCCCACTGGGAAATTCTAAAGAAAGCCGGGAAGTATTGCAGCTTCTGCAAAAGCAATAAAGAAATTCGGTGAGTTTTTTCTGTTTCATTTTTCAACGGAATAATTGTTTTATAGTATGATTTTTGCATAATTTCAGTGATGTTTATTTGTCTCACAATCTGAAGAGTCCGGACGGTGACGTAACATGTCCGATTTTGCTTGAGTGCGTGTGCCAGTGTTGTGGCAAGCGGGGTCACACGATGTAAGTACGACACCATTTTGTGAAACTAGTTTCTAAGCCAGTTATCAGAAAGGATCTACATCAAGGGATTCTGTTCTAGACCTTAGGAAAGCCTTAGATTGAAATGGTGTTTTGACAGAAAGTTATCTCTCGACTTATTTGATATTTTTGATTTTACTCGTTTGATTTTATTTCTTTGATTTTATCTCGATCATGACCTGAAAAAAATGTCCTAAAGTTTGTGACATATTAAAATACCTGTTACACATATGAATTAAACATCTGTTCTGAAATTCCAATATTCGAAACGTCATGTCAGTGTTTTTTTGGCAAATCCGTTGCACGATCAATTTCTGTTTTTTTTTATTTTTTTAGCGCATACTGTCCGGAAAATAAAACAGGAACCAGCATCCTCAAGATGATTAACCGTCATAATCGAATCTAGGCGCGTGAGTTGAAGAAGAACCAATCCTACCTAATCATATTTTCAATAATTTGACGTCACCTAATTTTTAAGTCGAACGTTTGACTTTTGACCACTCTCTTATATGTTATTTATTTCATATATTTATTGCCTAATTTATTCAACATACTCAAACCATTTGTTACTCAAATTTCTCAAAACTTTTGAACATTTTTCAAATGTTTGTCGTATGAAAATGTTTGCACTTATATTTCATTTTCTTTTTTAATGCTTGCAGCGACCAATAGAATAAGATAAAAGATGTTTGACCTTAATATAAATGACATTAGAGACAACTCGAACAGTAGTTGGTTTGAAATAGTTTTGCTTTTATTTTACCCAACACCAACTATACCGGTAAACAGATTTAGCCAGGAAATCGGGCACTCTGTGAACATATCCGAACAGACCGAGTGACTAAATCTAGGACTGGTATTGTGTGGCAATCGTTCCGCCTTCTTGTACTCCTCGTGTAACGTGTCCGTTTCATCCGTTGGGTCATCGCTTGTCGAGGGGGTAAAGAGAATATGCAACAGCTCCCCAAGTATGCCACTTGATTGGCCAAACTTTGCCTCTGCAGATTCACAGATGGTCCTCAGCAGGCAGTGGCGTCCGTTAAATCCTTTGCTGGTGGATGTTAAAAATTAATAGCATTAAATAGTTATAATTCAAACCTGTTGGAACTCACTGATCAGCAATTGCTTCCAGCGTTCGGTATATTGTCCACCTTGCGCGGTAAACCCAATTATCACCGTCTGACTGTTCGTCGTTTACATCAGCTTGGTTCCAATACGGATCAGGATTCAACTGCACGAAATTTCTTCTTTGTGGTGCTTGTAGCTGCTGCTGTTCTTCCGGTAGTTGAAAAAGATCGTCTTCATCACGACGAAGAAACTGCGGAACCCAGTGGGACGAATTCCAGGGTAGAAAATATACCGCCTTGAAGACATACCCGACCGTGACGGATTCCAGCACAATGTCTACCGGAATACCAAAACCGGCTACAAGCTGGTGGCGCGTTGGGTTTCCTCGGGGAAATATAAGGTATCTCTTTTGGCGCGAGTGGTCAGCATTTTCCGGAGGAGATTGAACTGCATAGACGGAAAGTGTTGCGATTCCAACAAGAACTTGTAGCGCGTTCATGTTGCACTGGCGAAGATTGGCGAGAATTGAATGACCGCAAGATGAACATGTGCATATTCTTTTATTTCAATTAACACGTGCAGAGATGCCAGTGCATGTACCGTTTGCAGATGGCTTAACCCTTTAATTCCAGAATTTTAAGTGTCATGTTGTGAGTTCAGAAATTAGTAACAGGATTTGTGTTAATATTTTGCGTTTTTGGTTTTCAAACAGCATCAATTAAAAAAACCTGTTGGTGCTGAATTTATTAGAACCATCGACGGGTGGGATCGAATGGGATAAAATATGCAAAGAATTTCGCATAAAAAAACGTTGGTTTTCTACGCTGACAAGGGTCTCAAATTGGCACGCCTGTAGTAAGGTATTCATCATGGCAATTGCACCTCAAATAGGAACAGTGTTAATTCTACTCGTAGTGATGGTTGGTTTAGCGAACCTTTCGAAATTGCAGCTTCACGATAGGCGGCAACGCGCCTTACAGTTTCCACTGGGAACCTCCAACGGAGTAAGTATCAAATGATATTGTATCCAATCTGCCGCACTGCTACATGTTGTGTTACAGTTTTTGATAGCAATTGCAATTCCGCTGGAGGTACCGGGAAGAAACATTTATTTATCGCATAATTTCGAGATGAATTATGGTTTACCGACGATGCCTTTTCAATATCGTTTGTGGTACACATTGTTTAAGAATTCTGCATACAATGTTACGGAAGCTGTCAGAAGAAAGCGTAGGATGGTAGAAACTCCCAAGTTCAGCCGAAGGTTTTTGTACGAACTCATTGCCGAGAGAATGGATATGTAAGTGAGTCACATAGTGATGTTTAGTTGCAATTTTACATTTTCATCTCGTGTCAGGTATGGGTATAACGGCACAGGATGTATCCATAAAGCTATCTGTGAAACGTGGGAATCCCCGGTTCATGATTATAACGGAGTGTTTGGAGATGTTACTCATATTGTATTCAGGTAATAGATAATGACGAAACTAGTAATCTGGTAGTTTTAGCTCTCTTCCAATTTTAGTCCGTCGTCATCGGAAGATGAAAATATTCCTCGCTCATACTACGAAGCAGAAAACGACGGTAGCGGTGCAGACTGCTCTAAGTATGAACAGTATTGTCCAGTGGGAATTTTTGAGCTGATTTCGAATGTCGAATATGAATAAATTTAAGGAAATTTTTAAAAGAATTTATTAACACTAATGTTAACATTCATATGTAGTGAAGAAAATAAATTGTGAATCGACAGTCATTTATATAAAGTACTCACAATTAAAGTCAGATAAATGAAAAAAATACCGATGACTCATTTTGTGCATTATCTTAATAATAAACCATTAGGCGAATGTCGAAAATGTAGGTGCTCCACCAAACATGTTGGTTTAAAAAAGTGTTCTGCCTTTCAGGGGATCTGGAAAGCTGACAGAAGAATGTTCTTTGAGGTTGAGTTTTTGTATTAAAAAATCACAAGAAGGTTGTATGCAAAGCCACGACCGCAAGGTTGAAGTAGAATACTTTTACCAGAAAGATAACCCGGCTGCTTGCGTGTCAGTCATTTTTTATAGTAAATAAACGTTGACCGTTCATTGGCAGTATTGTAATTTCTTTTTGTCTGATATTTTGAATGAAGTTCATTGAATATTTTTAAATTTTGTGCAAATGAGAAGTTGAAGTGCTGCCGCATTGTAATATGCACATTTAATACGACATCATTAAACGGGAACGGAACAAAGGCTACGGTTATGCAGAACGCGAATGCCGGCGCGATGCGATTCGCCTTAGCGTGGTGAAATGTACAGCTCTTTTTAAAGCGAAGTAGAGCTATACATTTCAACAGATTTCGTCTTGCCGAATCGCATCGCGCCGTTATTTGCGTTCTGCATGATCGTTGCCAAACACTAAGCGACGCAAACACGTAATAATAATCAGAGTATGCATGTAGATGAAGATAATTAACTTTGGATTATAGCGCAAAACGAGAAAATATTAACTCTTCAAATAATCGTTTGTGTTCTTCAAATTTAAGTTGTTCAATTTAATATCCGATGAAATGTTTGTTTATTATCTGATGAAGCTCTTATATAGGCCAAATGATGCATTCCCAATTTACTAGGTCCATAACTCTGCCGACCGTGCTTGGGAAAGCGCGGTATGACGACCAATCAGAGGTCGAATTTTGTGTTTTGACAAGGCTTAAGAGTTTTCAATAGTACAATAGTTCGAATGATAAAATTGCAATTTCATGCATTTGGTAGGAATCTTAGAAGATTTTCTAATCAAATGCTGCAGAAACGAAGGAAATCCATCGAAAACTAACCGATTTATTAGCATTTGATATTTTTCTCACTTTTTTCAGTCATAGATTTTCATTTCACATCCCTATGTAGCCGAACTTCCAGAGAGAAGTACAGTCAGGTTTTTTACGCGGGGGATACGTATCTCGTAAAAAAAACCGCGTTATTTCGAAAATCCGCGTAAAAAAAAACGCGCTAATTCAAAAATCCGCGTAAAAAAAACCGCGTTAATTCAAAAATCCGCGTAAAAAAAACACGTTTTTTTTAAAATCCGCGTAAAGTAGTCCAGCAAGAAGGGCTTTAGAAAAAAGCCCAAGACACTCTAGAACCAGTGTTTAATACAGTATTTAATTGTCCTCTTTGACGGTCATTCCGGAACTTTCGGTGGGCGGAGAGAATTTTTTGGACTAAGTCTTTTACTAGATAAACACTTAAACGTTTCTGGTTCCAAACCCACGTTAATTCGGAAATTCGTGAAAATTTTTTTGAATTAGCGCGGTATCGCGTAAAAAAAAAATCGCGTTAATTCAAAAATCCGCGTAAAAAAACCGCGTAATTCAAAAATCCGCGTAAAAAAACCGCGTTAATTCAAAAATCCGCGTAAAAAAACCGCGTAAAAAAAACCTGACTGTATTCTTATTCAAAATTAAATCTTCATTAATTCATTTGTTGTCCTTATAAGGACAATTGTTCAATTTATAATAGGATGTAGTGTTTATCTTACATCTCTGTGTTACCTTGATAGTGAGGACTAAGGCGCACGGTCAACACAATGAGAAAGGTGTTTTCACATTGAAAACTAGACACGGCTACACTGAAGGAAGTGTTGGCAAATGCATCTACCGCTAATACCACCGCTATCATACGAAAGCGCGTCGTTTCATGTGGGGAATATCAACAACGAAAAATGACGCGCGTCTAAGCATAACCCGAACTGTTTCGCCGTGCTGCTCCCATTTACCTTTACATCGGCCTCAGGGAAGTACCGGCTGCATCTGCATCTACCGCTGAGGCTGTCACTATACTGCTATTGGTACCAAAAGCTATTAACTCTTCAAATAAGTGTTTTATTTGTTCTCAAAAGAACAATTGTTCAATTCAAAATCGGATTTACGCAATCGCATCTCTGTAATATTACCGACAATAATATTCTTCTGAACAAAATGATACAACTTTCCCATTAGGCCTCTGCCATAATAGACGCGAAAAGCGACACGAACCGATTCGCTCGGCTGTAGGTTAATGTACAGCCATCAGTAGAGCTGTACATTAACCTACGGCCGAGCGAATCGGTTCGCGCCGCTTTTCGCGTCTACTATGGCATAGGCATTAAAGAAAGTTGCTGGCTGATGTATTCACTTCATGCAAGCCTACTGCTGATGCTTCCCGTTACCACACTGAAACAGTATTTAGTGAAGGGAGTGTCGTTGCATCAGCTGACCCTGCTACTATCGATGCTGATATACCCGCTGCAACAGCTACGCTATGCATAGCCATGCCACAGTTGTGGCCGCTATACGCTGGCCCAACTGCTGAGCAACTGCAACGCTATCCGTAGCCATGCCACAGTTGTGGCCGCCATTGGTATCCGCTGTACCTGCATCTGCTGGCCCAGCTGCTATCGATGGTGAGATCCGCTGAAACTGCTACGCTTATCCGCAGCCATGCCACAGTTGTGGCCGCTATCCGCTATCGATGGTACCCACTGCTCGCTCCCGCTGCTGCTAAGGGAGGACTGCTGTCGTCGCTGTTGAGAACTATTATGAGCGGCTTCGACTAAAACAGGCTCTTATATAGGGATGAAAATAGGAATGAATTATTTTTCGTACGTGGTGGAATGATATAACTTGAAAAATATGTGTGACTTCATTCCGGCTCAGAGCGATCATTTGATAAGCTCCACCTCTTTTTTCAGTTTCTAAAGTTTTTCCTCAGTTTCGTAGCACGGATGCACAAAAATGATTTCTTGTCGAGCCGGACCGACAGTAGCATTGGGCGATACGACGGAGAGTATCGATACTTCAGTATCGATACCCGAAGAACCAAGAGTATCGAGATACTCAAAATATCGGTCAAAAAATATCGATACCAGAAGTATCGATACTATAGCTGAGATCATTTTTTGAATTTTTGATAAATACATTTACTCAGGGTGGCCACTTTACCGGAAAAACGGGAAAAACGGGAAAAGCGGGAAAAAGCCGGGAATTTTAAATCACCGGGGAAAAAAATACGGGAAAATCGGGAAATTAGGCTTCACGCCGGGAAAATCATCCTCCTTCATGTCTGCCGCTTTATTTGTTCAACAGTTTCTGAGGAAATGTCAACATGAGACCCTGTTTTTTTTTATGTTTACCTAACTGGCATGATTCTGCCGGATAGGGGGAAGCTGGTTGTTGGTTTCAGTTAAAGTCGACAGCGGCTTCGCAGCAAGATCTGCGTCAAATAAAATCAGGCTTGATCAGGTGGATAAATTTACTGTTCCGTAACATATATTGTCAGATTTTAAAGAAGTCAAAAAGTTATCAGCGTCGCGGGAGGCGTATTGAAACTTCTTGTGAATAGTGTTCGACATCGCATCGGGGAGAATCCGATCAAAAGTCAAATATGACCGGAAACTTCGAGTCTCGATTTTATTTCGAACCGGACCGGAACGGAGCTACCCGGTTTGTACTTCCGATTTTTGGTATGATTTTAACCACAAGCAGCAAAAAGCAGCAAAAAAAAATTTTTCATTCTGTGTTGGACCTTTTGACTACTTGATTTTGTTGGGGGAAGACGCCACCTTGAAGAGCTATTTGTTAAAGATTTCTCCGATTTTTTCTATATCAAAAACAAAAAGTAGCTAAAATATTTTTTTTTTCAAATTGTTTATTCAGAGTGTCAGTTGAATTTATTTTACGGACCATGAGAAAATTTCTTATACATTACATTGACCCCAGCTCGAAAATTTTAAAGTCCCAGGATCGAAGTTTTTCGAAAAAAAAAAATTGTTTTGAAATAACAGATCTCAACGTTTCATGCATTTTGCAAAATGCATCTAGACAGTTTCATGTGCATTTTTTTCATTGGTCACTCTGAGGCTCTTCTTCCCAAAATCCGCTTGAAGTTTTGCCTGAGGACATTTTTCTAGAAGACAAAAACTCCTTGCCCCAACTCTTGAATTTATCCCACGCATTTCATTGGCATCCTGTTACAGAAGCACTGCAAGCTCGAGAGAAGGTTGACAGAGAAAGATGCAGAAGGAAGCAAAAAAGCGCGAGAAGGCAAAGATTGTCAACGATTTGGAGATAAAGAGGGCGAAAATTGTGCAGCAGATCACCATGAAGGTACTTGC
This sequence comes from Wyeomyia smithii, assembly GCF_029784165.1. Lineage (NCBI taxonomy): Eukaryota > Metazoa > Arthropoda > Insecta > Diptera > Culicidae > Wyeomyia > Wyeomyia smithii. The sequence goes on from NC_073696.1 coordinate 251,484,296, forward strand.
TAAAGTCGACAAACAGCTAAACACGATGAAGGAGGAATGTTTTTCATAGTTTTGTAACACTATTTTTGCAAGGCACAAATAAGCATGTGAAAATTGATTTTTTTCTCATATGTTTTAAAAATAAAACACCGGGAAATTTCACTAAATATCATCGGGAAAACCGGGAAAAAAACCGGGAAATTGAAAATTGATATTGAGTGGCCACCCTGAATTTACTGAAAACCAGTATTCGATTCAGTGATTCGCGAAAATACAGCAAAACCATTTGCTGAACAGAAAACAGTAAATGAATGGTTGCTGGAATCCAGCAAAAGAATTGATATGTCAAAAAATTTACGTCAAGCTGTCATTAGTAAAACGCGCCAAATCGCTGTGCAGCTGGTACGGGATCATCGCTAAGCTCCTGATAGCGAATATGGGATCATAGCTGAGTCCTTGTTGGGCTAGATGAACTTAAAAGTTAAAATGATAATCATACATCTCTAGTTCAACAGTAATTTGCCTATGATCCGATGGGCGGATGGAATCGGGTGCCTGACGAAAACATGGTTCCCTTCACACCAAAAATTCTCTTTATGGTTCAGCAAAGTACATTGCTGAAAGTGTATCAGCAAATCACTTGTTTACTGAATCACAGCATTTTTTTTTTCAAAAGTTTACTGTAATTCAGTTCCACAGTTTACTGAATTTCGTTCAGTAATTTTATTTTTGCTGTAAACCAGTATTTCATTGATAAATTTACTGAAAACCAGTAATCGATTCAGTGATTCGCAAAAATACAGCAAATCTATTTGCTGAACAGAAAACAGTAAATGAATGTTTGCTGGAATCCAGCGAAAGAATTGATATGTCAAAATATTTTACGTCAAGCTGACATTAGTAAAACGCGCCAAATCGCTGTGCAGCTGGTACGGGATCATCTCTAAGCTCCTGATAGCGGATATGGGACCATAGCTAAGTCACTGTTGGGCTAGATGAACTTAAAGGTTGAAATGATAATCATACATCTCTAGTTCAACAGTAATTTGGCTATGATCCGATGGGCGGATGGAAGCTGGTGCCTGAGGGAAACATGGTTCCCTTGAACTAACTGGTTAATCAGTAAATTGATTTATGCTTTGCTGAATGTACAGCAAATTGTCATAGCTGACAATCAGCAATTTGTATTTGTTTTACTGAACATGCAGCAAACGACCTGTCATTTTTATGCAATTGAGCATTACTGAATAATCAGCAAATTTCATTTTGCTGAACAGATTGCTGGAAACACAGCACACCAAAAATCAGCAAAATTTTGCTGGTTTCCAGCAATGAAAATTTGGTGTGTTGAATTAAGTGGTTAACCAGCAAATTGATTTATGCTTTGCTGAATGAACAACAAATTGTCATAGCTGACAACCAGCAAGTTGTATTATGTTTTACCGAACATGCAGCAAACGACCTGTCACTTTTATGCAATTGAGCATTACTGAATAATTAGCAAATTTCATTTTGCTGAACAGATTGCTGGAAGCACAGCACACCAAAAATCAGCAAAATTTTGGTGGTTTCCAGCAATGAAAATTTGATGTGCCGACTTTTTGTTGTTTTTCTGGTATCTATCCGCATTCTCTAGAGCAGCATGAATCAAATGACTTCACAAACAAATACATACAGGTAATGCAGAAATTCTGAGCTTTGGCAAACAAATGAATTAAACAACTTATATCTTCAAGATTTGTATTCACTGGCCCAATGGGCTGTGAAGCTCCCGTCTTATTTGTATAAATTATTGACACACTTCCATATTAATTGATGAGGAAGTTGATGACATAAAAAAGTTAGATATGTCAGCGAAAATTAGATAGTGAAGTCTACCGCTGAATTTTTCTAACTAATAAATATTGCAATTTTTTTTTTCACTTGTACTCTAACTTGTGTCGACGGAAAGCATGAGTTAGTTTCCGCTTGCAAATATTCGATCTGAACAGTGTAACCAGAAAACTTATATTTGTTTTTAAAATACAGTCAAATTTCGCTCGTTGGGCTATTTTTAGTTGGGCTCCGTTTTAGTTGGGCTCCCGCTCGTTGGGTTATAGCCCAACTAAATCGAAGCCAAACATCATTTCTGATAACGTTGAATTTCGTTTGAGGGGTTTGTGGATGCATTTTAACGCAGAAAGTAGAATTAATTGAAATAAAAACAAATGAAGCTCCTTAATAATGCAACGTAGAGCTATGCCTATTCTTGAAAGTATTTGAGAACACGTTATTATTGAGCACTCCTTTTTGGCTTTAAATGTGTGGCTTAAGTAAAACAAATTTCGAATTTGGCCCTATGCTGCGTTTGGCTCAGATTTTGACAGTTCGTTTGGCTCAGAACATTCTCTCTATCTATTTCTCCATCTAAAGCCTGTAGTACACTCTTTGTCTAATGGTCAAATTTTTGACCTTCTGACATAATGGTCAAATTTATTTGACATCATGGTTGTTGTTTGCCCGTGTTTGCCTCATGTTAAAATTGGAGAGTGACAAATAATTATCTTCGACCAAATTTTTATCTGTCAAAAAGTGCCAAATATTTGACGCTTGGTCAAAGAGTGTAATACAGGCTTAAGTTTTGCTAGTGCAAATAGACTTGTGCGATACTTATACTGACAGGGGCAGCTTTTCAGTGGTTCCAGCTCGTATCAACTAGCTGGCATCTCCATCCGATTTGCTTTGCTTTATCGCAGCCAACATCGCAGCGGTTCTACGATGTGTGGGCTCCACTGACGCTGACAGACAGCATAACATAGCGTATCAAAAGTGGCGGTGATCTCGTGTACACATTGAGATGTTAGCCCTTGTAACATGTCAGCTAGCTGGTCCGTATGCATAAAAGAATATCGATACAAATATCGCGGTCTTCAGTATCGATACGGTTGAGTATCGGACGCTTGTGTATCGATCCAAAAAATCGAAATATCGTCTCAAAAGTATCGATATTTCCGATACCGATACAATATCGCCCATTGCTAACCGACAGCACTCTCATTGAAGCAACAAAATAACATGTTTTGTGTCGTGTTGTGCAGCTTGGTTGAAGAAAATGTTCCCGTCCCCGTGTCGCATGTAAGCAGATTATTGCGTTCAGTAGACAGTAGATAGTGTATCCAGCGAATAAACACCGATGGTGCTCTCACACACGCAACGGTTTTAACCCGTATCTTATTGCGGTTTGTAACATCAAGCGATTTCGTTTGCTCGCTGTTGCGTGTTGCATCATGTTACAACTTGGCAGCTGGGAGACGACGAAATTCTGTTTATAGTCGCATAGTCTGCATAGTCGAACTAACTGCTTTTGTGAATGCGTACTAACAGGGCAGTTAATTATTCAATGTCGGTTATGCTGATCGCAGCCTTTGCGCTGCCCCTACAGTGGGGGGTTTACTAAATAAAGTGAAAATTAGACAACTACAACAGACTTTGATTGCATCCCGCACAGAATGTCTGCTTGTGTTGATGCCAGAAAATTATTAACCTTCAATTTTTCTTTATTAGCCTTGAAAAAAGCATGTTGCGGTTCAAAATCGGTTGCCAATTACAACCTTTGAGCTGCCCTAACATTGGGGGAATTAAGATACACGGACAACATGCACTGTGGAAGCTATTTCACATTCAGTAAATGAGACGGGTGCGACAAATTTGAATTGCTAGGATGCAACACAGAATGCTTGCTTGCGTTGACAAAAATTATTAACTTTCAATGACTTGTTTATTTGCCTTAAAAAAGGCATTTTGATTTCCGAAATTGGATTTCCTGATGGCAATCATCATGCTTCCCCAACACGGGGGGAACAATGGCTGTCTGGCGACACACGCTGAGAAAAACCGCGCTGCTCCTGAGACGTGGTGACCAACCACAGGGCTAGCGCTGCTGCTAAGGAAGGACGACTGCTGTTGTCGTTGTCTAGAACTGTTATGAGCGGCTCCGGCTGAAACAGGCTCTTATATAGGCCAAATAGCATGTTTTCAATTGCAAGGTATATGATCCTGTCGACCGTGCTTGGGAAGCAAGCATATAACGACCAATCAGAGGTCGAATTTTTCGTTTTGACAAGGCTGGACTATTTTCAATAGTACAATGGTGTGAATAATAAAATTACAATTATCTTATTTTGGGAAGAATCTTAGAAGATTTTCCAATCTATTGCTGCAAGAACGAAGGAAATCCATCGAATACTAACCGATTTATTAGCATTTGAAATTGGACATATTTTTCACTTTTTTCGGTTTTAGATTTTCATTTCACATCCCTATGTAGCCGAACTTCCTGAGAGAAGTATTCTACTTCAAAAATTATTCCGAAAAAAACAGAGAAAATGCAACTTAAAAAACAATAAATATTCCAGCGAGAGCTGTCAGAGTTATATTATAAATCTCGAGCCAGCGAAGCAGAAAGCATTAAAGGTCGAATAGAAACGAGGGCACCAAAATGGCACAAATTAACGTTCAAATTCATTCAAACATTGAATTTATTTTTACCATCAAAATACGCTTAGAGTCGAACAAAATCTAGTAAAATTAGTAAGTTCATCAGTCTTTTTAATTACATAAATATTTCGCTACTTCTTCATTGCTTGCCGCAGCTGATCGTGCGCAACGGTCATTTGGTTGGTAATCGGATCGTGAATACCGGTGAATACATCCAATATCGTATTTTTGCACTCGTGATAAATCTGATGGCAGGGAGCACCCTCCCGCCCCAACTGTTCAGCCTGGTAGTACTCGTTGTCACTATGCTCCGAAACGGGCTCCGATGTAGTTGAAGGTCTAAGTTACATGTACTTAGTTACTTAAAGAGAATCTCTTTTTTTACTGATTTAATACTCACGTGAAAACAATGTGGAACAACTCGGAAAACACGCCGCCCGTGTGGGTAAACTCCGCTGCGGCTGCTTCGCAAATACTCCGCAGCATACAAGTCCGACCTCCGAAACCATAGTTTTCACCCATCTTTTCCAGCACCTTGTAGGTCGTCCAGCGGGAATTCTCAGTTTGATAACCGTCTTCATGCGAAGGGGGCGTTGAGGCCGGTGGTGCAAACCATTCGTTAGCTTCCTGAAATCGTTTCTCATCTTCCTCATCGCGCCAATAGTTGTCGTCTCCGTCATCGAAATCATCGTCCTCTGCGTCATACTCGTCATTCTCGTTCGGAAGCACCGGATCGGGCAACTGTTCCGTTTCAATTTTGACATCCGTCACCGTGTAATTCTCAAAGTGCTGCCCTGCCTTCAGTGATTTCGCTTCTCGTTTCTCCAGCGAACGTCGAGTATCGTTCCAACCGTCCCAATAGATTGGTCTAAGATTATCCACTTCGGTCGGTAGGAAATACTGTGCCTTGATGACCCACCCAAACGTGAGCGATTCTTGCGCCGCAAGCGGTACACCAATACCGGAAATCAGCTGATGACGCGTTGGTGAGGTTGGCGGAACGATCAAGATTGGCCTGCCCCATAGAAAGAAACGACCTTCTTCGGTTGCATTCTTGCTGGCAGTTGCTAGTTGTGGCAATGCAACGCATAGTACAAAAACTAGATAACGGAAATTCAAATTCCACACTCTATACATTGTTGGGAGTATTTTATGTTTGCGTAAACTGTATAAGCAGCACTAGTTTGAACTGTCAACTGATTGAAAATAAGCTACCGGTGTTCAAATATGCCCACCGAGGCAGATTCGTGACTGATTCCCTGACTGACGTGACGGGAAGATGGGATGCCGTACAGAACAGATTATCGTGTCTGTGTCCAATTAGCACCCCCAAATTGATTTACATTTTTAGGGGATAAGCAGCTTGGAAGTGTTACCTCTGTATTTTTTTTGGGCCAAGGTACTTTCACTTTAGAAACTGTCCCAATTATTGTTTTTTTTTTGATTCAGATGTTCAGCTGAGGTCGTCGTCATCAGGCGCTATTCTAAAAATATGGAATTTGTGTTCACTGTAAATTTTTTCTTTAGTGTTTGTTTCTTTTCGTTATTCTGAAATAAAGCTTTTTAGTCTTTTGTGGACTACAGGGGGATTGACCGTAATTCTACAGGATATATCGCTAATCAGGGCTCATTTTTCAAATATTTTTGCTTTGGTTTTTTCTATCCTCTAGAAATGCTTTTTCCCTATTCAGAGTTCAATTTGAGATACTTTTCTGGGATCATTTTTGCCTTTCTCCTAGAAAGGTATAGCAATCACTTGCAAAACCGAGAGTATAAAAGTGCTCCAAAGGGCCGAATGGCATATATCACTCGACTCAGCTCGACGAGCTGAGCATTTTCTGTATGTGTGTGTGTGTATGTGCAGATTTTTATTCTCACTCACTTTCCTCAGAGATGGCTGGACCGATTTTTATGAAATTAATTGCAAATGAAAGGTCTTATTGTCCCATAAGACCCTATTAAATTTTATCGTAATCGGATTTTTAGTTTGGAGGTTATGTATCAAAATGTAAAAATCATCAAATATCATTATCTCAAAAACTACACAACAGATTCGAACAAAATTGATTTCAAACGAACGGGCTACCCGAAATACTCTTATGTTCTGAATTTTTTGAAGATTTAACTTGTGGTTCAAAAGTTATGTAAAGAAACGTGTTCTGAAGACTGTTTAATCTCACTCATGTTTCTCAGAGATGGCTGGACCGATTTTCATAAAATCAGTGTCAAATGGAAGGTCTAGTTGCCCCATAAGACCCTATTGATTTGTTTTGCAATCGGACTATTACTTTGCCTGTTATGTTTAAAAATGTGAAATCCAGCTATGAAAAGGAACATATTCCGAAGACTACTTGGACCCTCTCACTTTTCTCAGAGATGGCTCACCCGATTTCCACAAAATTAGTTTCAAATAATAAGTCTAGCTGCCTCATAACACCCTATTGAATTTTACTGTAATCGAACTGTAACTTCGTCTGTAATGTACCGAAATGTGAAAATCACGAAACTTTAATATCTCAGAAACTACACATCCGATTTGATCAATATTATTATCAGATGAGCGGGCTAGTTAAGGGTGAACTGATGAATTATGATTGAACACGTGGTTTCAAAATTTGGCTGCCCTATGAGTTCCCATTTCATTTGTTTATAATCGAACTTAAGCAACCGTTATGTATTAAATTGTTAATAAAACAACGAAAGTCTATTATCTCAAATATTACATGACTTACTTGAACATAACTTGTGTCATACGAACGAGTCATCTCTCAAACTTACAAATAACAAACTTCATAACAATTTGATATGTGGCTCAAAAGTTATGGAAGGAAAAGAAATTCAAAGACTATTTAAAACTATACCTGCTTTGATCGATATATGTGGCCTCAACATAATTTAAATGTGGTATCGTACTATTTGAACTTTCCAAATTTATTGATTCCTTGCAATGTGCTTAAAGTCTGCAAATACACGACGAATCGGCCATAGCATAAGATCAAAGTCAAAAGACAAATCGTTTGAAATGATTGGTTTTATCGAAATGACAACATCCTCGACTTTTGTCTTCTGTACATCGCCTTAATTCTGAATATATTCATATTGGGTGGTATTCGGTCATTTTCGGCAGATTTTATGAGATCATTTTGGAGGTATTTAGTTATTTTCCTATAAGTTGCCATTTAGCAACTCAAAATGATGCCTGAGTTCAACTGTTAGCTCATTGCATCATTCTGGTTCCAGAGATACTCATTTTGGATGATATTTGGTTATTTTAAGCTGTTTTTCACAAACTGGAAGTCGCCATCTTGGATTTCAAAATGGTTTTTAAGATAACTTCTGTCCTCTGAGCGTCATTCTGGTTGAAGAAACACCCATATTGGGTGTTATTCGATCATTTTTGGCTGTTTCTCAGGAACCGGAAGTCGCCAACCTAGAATCCAAAATGGGGTCTGTGGTCGATTTCAGCTGCTGTGTATCATTCTAGATCTGGAGATACTCATGTTAGACGGAAATTGGCCATTTTTGGCTGTTTTCCAGAAACCAGAAGTTGCCATCCTACAATTCATAATGGTGTCTGAGGTCACCTTTTAGCTCTTTGTAACATTCTGGCCCCGGAGATACTCATATTGGGTGGTATTTGGTCACTTTGGGCTGTTTTTCAGAAACCGAAAGTCGTCATTTTGGACTTTAAAATTACCTGCGAAATCAATTTCTGTCTTCTGGGCGTAATTCTGGTTCCGAAAACATCCATATTGAATGGTATTTGGTCATTTCCGCCTGTTTGCCAGACACTGGAAGTCACCATCCTAAAACTCAAGATTGTGTCTGTGATCAATTTTTAGCTTCTGTCCATCTTTCTGGTTCCCGAGATACTCATATTTAATAGGAATCGTTTATTTCAGGCTGTTTTCCAGAAACCGGAAGTTGCCATCTCACAATTCAAAATGTTGTCTGAAGTCGATTTGTGGCTCCAGTGGATCATTACGATTCCGGAAATACCCATATTGGGTGGTATATGGTCGTTTGCCGCTGTTTTTCCGAAACCGGAAGTCGCCATTTTGGATTTCATAATGGCTTTTGGAGACGATTTCTGGATTTTGAACGTCATAATGGTTAAAGAAACATTCATATTGTGTGGTATTTGGTCAATTTCAGCTTTTTTTCAGAACCCGGAAGCCGTCATCTTTGAATTCAAAATGGTATCTGTGGTCGATTTTAGCTCCTGTGTATCATTCTAGATCCGGATATTATTATATTGGGTGGAAATCGGCCATTTTAGGCTGTTTTCCAGAAACCGGAAGTTGCCATCTTACAATCCAAAATGTAGCCTGAGGTCGATAATTGAACATATTTGTTACCACTGAAAACATTCACCTGCCAAACTGTTTCCATCTAGTTGATTAGTTCGCGAGATGTGCAAAAGTCTGTGCAGAAATTTGTGCAGAAACATGTGCTTTCAGAAGAGAGAGGCGCGTCGAACCATTATGGACATATTTGTTACCTCTAAAAACATTCACATATCAAATTTGGTTGTATTTTCTTGATTGGTTCTTGAGCTTTGCGAAATTTGTGTTTCATTAGAAGAGGGAGAGGGGTGTCAAATCATTATGCACATATTTGTTACCCCTCAAAACATCCACATGCCAAATTCGGTTTCATTTGCTTGGGTTGTTCTTGAGTTGTGCAGAAATTTATTCTTCATTTGCATGGGAACCCTCCCTTTCAGAAGAGGGATGGTTTTTTAAATAATCCTTTATCGGCACCAAAAACCCCTACATACAAATTTTCACGTCGATCGGTTCGGTAGTTTTCGAGCCTATATGGATCAGACAGACAAACAGACCGGCTTGCATTTTTATGTGTATAGATTACAACATCAATATTTTAGAACCTAAAGATTGAATATACATTTATTGGATTGAAGCGTTCATGTAAATCTATTTTTACAAATGAAAGTTTGAATAAGAAAGGCTGGGTCTGACCGCTAGGTGGATTAATTTAGATTTTTTTGGTTCATTTCACTTAAAGGCTTTTTTGCAACCCTGATCTGAATCTTCGAAATTTTTCTGCTTTGCCTGGAACGTTTGAAGCGTTTTTCCGCAATTTCAACATTGAACTTTGACTTTCGTTTTTGACATCTAGGAGCGTTGTTTACAATATTAAACCAAATTTGAGTTTATTTTCTTGTTTAGTCTTTTTTGGCTTTCAGAAGCGATTTTTTACAAATCTAAAATTAAATTATTATATCTTTTTTCCTGACTTAATTTCTAGAATTATTTTTTTTCTTAATTCGAAGAAATTTCAAATCATTGAATTGTTTTACATTTTATAGTATTGAGCATTTCTCGAAATTCTGTTTTTAATTTGGGAACCTTTGTCTGATTTAACCTCTAGAAATGTTTTTTTCACCACTCTAAGCTTGATATAGAATCACTTTCTTTCGTGCCAAATAAACAGAACAGCGTGAGACACCTTCAATATGCGATTGTAAATCGCAATTAAGATTATCAAAAGTGCTGCTACAAAAATATAAATAAAAAAAAAAAACAAAAATCTAAAACACGTGCAACTGTGAACACCGAAGCAAAACCTATCACCGAGACTCTTTCTGTTGATTTTTTCCATTCGACCCAGATAGAGGAGCTGCTAATTGGTTAACTAACAAGTATCAAGCAAATGTGTACAACATGAATATATTGGAATCGAAAGTACTGTGTGTATTGAATTATGATTATGCGGTTCAGGGGAATTTACGAAAAAGTACTCTTAATAAATCTTGACAAAACATCAACCGAACAGGACGTGGTTCTACGCACTGCGAGTGAGTAAAGTTCACATGGTGACACGATTCTTGGTGAGACAGTCTGATTCGAGTTTACCCATTGAAGTGCTGGTCAGCATGAAATTGCGAAATGATCAAAATTTCACTTCTGCTTCTGGTGCTCTCGTATGATTTTCGGTTGACCCTGAGCGAAGAACGAACATCGCCTGCTGAGTCCAGAGTTTTGCAACGCGAAAAAAGGATAGTGTACACCTACAACAGCGCCACAGGTGTAAGTGAAGTGTAACGTTTACCATCGAAATGCTAACCATCGTGTTTTAGATTTTGTGTGCCCTGTCGATTCCGTTAGTAATCCCTGGGAGAAACATTTTTGTTTCGTACAATTTTGAAATGAACTATAACATGCCAACGGACTCGACGGATTACACCCAGGGTGCTCTGAAACGAGTTGATACACCGGAAATATACACTCGAGCCCTGAACGAAAAAACTGTGCGGAGAAGGGCTGCAACATTCACACGCAAAAAAGCCTACCGGTCAATAGAGATTCAACTGAACAAGTGAGTTTTTTGGCTAATTTGTATGAGAAAAAAGCAAAGTAGTAATAAAATTTCCTCAAACCAGAATGGGTCTCAATGGTAAGCGATGTGTTTTGCGGGCGATTTGCGAAGCATCGGACCGACCAATGTACGAGCACAACGGCATCCTGGGTGATCTACTTCAAATATTGCTAACGTAAGTAGTAACGATGCTGGCTTGTTTAGCAAGGTTTAGCTAATCACCGAATTTGTTGCAGCCCATCGCATTCCGAAGACGAGAGTTTACCGCTGGAGTTCTACCGTGCGGAACAATTGGGGTATCAGCATGACTGCAGCAAGTACCGTCGGCACTGTCCCAGAAGCATACTCGACATGATAAGTGTTTTGTTCTAGGCTGGTAGGTGTTAACTACAGCGCAGAAAATTTTTGTGCAAAAATTTCTCTAATGAAGCAAAGAAGAAACCACTTCCAAATACAGGTATACAGTACACAACAAACATTGTTCCTTTCGATTTAAATGCAAAATATAAGTTGTTCCCTTTCACAATTTTCTGGATGTTAGTTATTTTGCTCTCGATTTTTTTTTTCTTTCCTAGATTTTTTAGTGCATTCATTCTTGTTATAGTCTGTTTTATTATTCTTTGTTGTGGCGTACAAGTTGTTTGCTAAATTTTTCTTCCACAAAATTCATTTGACACGGCACAATACAAAAAAAAGTTTTACGGCGCCAGTTAATTCTAGTGTCTTATTTGGACGTGGGACTACGTCTTTGTTTTCTATACTGGTATGCATTCTGTTAAATTGGAAATAAAGCTGGCTAATGTTGCGTCAGGTTTCAAACGATAATATCAGCATAACCACATGATGGATAACGATAGCCAATATGTTGTTAAATAGATAAAATTTTGAACAATTTTGTAATACGCTACTTATCATTATTTTTTCATTGCAAACCGGTAAAAATCGATAAAAAAGTGTCAAGGACAAATTTACGCGAACAATGAACCAATCACATGTGCGCATTCCTAGCACAGACGACATGAACAGACACCAACCATTCCTTGTGATATTCTTTGTATCAATATCCAAAAAATCCCGTCCCAATAGGTCAATTTATGTTTGCTTCCATGAACCTAGACTAATTTGATGTCTCGAAGGTAAAGGTTTTTCGAAAAGTTTGAAACAACCCCTTTTCTGTAACACTTCTTAACCTGCTGTTAGAGCGTAACAGAAACTGGTGTCTTGAAAGAAAACATGCTGGTAAAAGCAACAGTACCGTAGAGTATACGAGGAGCAAATCGCCGCTCGATTCTCGTCGTCTATCATTGCAGCGGGCACGACTTCTATTCACGTGCAATCAAAACTACAATGCTGCTACTGATGATGATTGAAAGTTTATCTCATGAATATGATTAGAGTAGTGAGGGGCAAAAGTACGCACTTAATTGTTTTTGCAACAGAACTATTGCAAACAATCATTATAAAATTCGGTTTTGTTTCCAAGCGATACATGAAAATGTATTACCAGGGTTTTGGAATTTTGTTTGTAGCATGAGAATTTCTCTTTTTAGAAAAAATTACTCAAACGCGAACTTGTACCCAGTATGCGAGGCAAAAGTACACTAAAGTCGCTTTTTTACGCGGGGGATACGTGCCGCGTAAAAAAAAAACCGCGTAAATTCCGGAATCCGCGTAAAAAAAACCGCGTAAATTCCGGAATCCGCGTAAAAAAAACGCGTAAATTCCGGAATCAGCGTAAAAAAAGCCGCGTAAAAAAACCCGCGTAAAAACCCGCGTAAAAAGCGACCTTAGTGTATGCAGTTAACGGGGCAAAAGTTCGCACTGCATGAACAGTGTATTTATTACACTATCTATACCTATAAAAATGCAGTCCGGTCTGTCTGTCTGTCTGATCCATATAGGCTCGGAAACTACCGAACAGATCGACGTGAAAATTTGTATGTAGGGGTTTTTGTGGCCGAGAAAGGTTCCTATGGTGGTTTGAGAGCCATCCTTATTCTGGAAGGGAGGGGTTCCATACAAATGAAACACAAATTTCTGCATATCTCGAAAACTAACAAACTAATTGGAACCAAATTTGGCAGGTGGATGTTTGTAGGGGTAATAAATATGTCCATAATGGTTTGACACCCCTTCTTCTTCTGTAATGGAGGGGTTCCAAACAAATGAAACACAAATTTCTGCTTATCTCAAGAACTAACCAAGCAAATGGAACCAGATTTTGCATGAGGATGTTTTAAGGAGTATCAAATATCTCCATATTGGTTTGACACCCTTCCTTCCGAGCATGTCTCCAAATACCATTTTGAAATCCAAGTTGGCGACTTCCGGTTTCTGAAAATCAGCGACAAATGACCAAATACCACCCAATATGAGTATTTCTGGAATTGTTATGATGCACTGAAGCCACAAATTGATCTCAGAAAACCTTTTGAATAGAGGTTTCCCGTCAAAAATTTTTATTCGTTCAAACGATGTCTTTTAATTTTTAAAACCGATCCTCATTTAAATTTTTTTTTCTTTGGGGGTTGTAACTATTCAAAAAAAAAAAATAAAAAACCGAAAAATGCACAATTTACCCCATCCTGCCGAACACACTTTTTTTGCGTTTTACCCTTTTTCCTCTGAGATTAGTGGTGAATTTCATTCAATGAGGCAAATAAAGGTGGGGAGATAGCGGCAGAAGAATGCTTAGGCTACAAGTATACCATTATAGTGTTTATGAAGACAATAATAAACTAAACTTAATTAGGCGAGATCTCACACTCGAAACACGAACCGTGTTGTTCGATTCACGTTGTTTTTCAACCATGACGTTGTTTAGGATTTACTGTTTTATGCTGACTTATTTTTTTTTCGCACCTTCATGTATATCTCATTGAATAATGTTTACATCGATTTTCTGGCAGCTGTTTCCGATGTAAATAATCTCAACTAGGTAAAAAAAAAACAAATACCTTGAAAAAGCTGTATGATAAACCTCAATCCCACCCGCGGCAGGAAATGCAGCCGCACGGATAAAGAAATTCGAAAACATTGTAAGTTAGTAAAATGTAGATGTTGTGATTTCAGCCAACAAAGTAATGGAACATCTCTGGCGAGTGCAATTCCCACTGTCGAAACCGCTGCGACGGCAACCTTCAAGCAGCAGCAGTACCTAACAATTAAACTACGGGAGTTAGTAGGTATAGTGTAATAGTGTTCTGCTATTTATATATAGTTATATATAGTGTTCTGCTTGTTATACATAGCTATAAATAAATGTTTCAACGTCATTCTGTGCCGAACACGCATCAGTATAGGACGTGTTTGGTGATCGCTCCGATAGAATATAAAACAAAAGACGTGCGAGCAAGTGTTGGCATTGTTTGCCTGGTCGAGTGAAGGTTCAAGGTCGCCCGCCTTTGTGCAACTGTTTCGCATCGTGGCTGTTTGCTGGTGCGTAAGCCGATTTGGCTGCTAAGTGATTTGTGCTACAGCAGTGGACGAGAATCTCAACACAAAGGAGGAAAAAGAAGAAGCCAACAGTTGACAGCGAGTTGTGTCGCTGTGCCGGCGGATCACACACCCGGCTCGCTGCTGGTGGCTGTTTGGAGCTGCTGTATTCGTGCTGCTGGCTGTTACGGCTGCAGCTTCGACCGTTCGGACAACCAACCCTGCTGAAAGGAGAAGTAAAGAGGAACGTGTTCTGTCGGCGCTAGTGCGCTAGATTTAGCGCGATGGATGTAGATCCCTCGCCTCCCGTGCCACCATCCCCGAACCCCTCCGACCCTGTCCCTCCTGCCAACCCTTCCTCTGTTAATTCTCCAGTCCCCCCTCGCCCCAGGCTTTACCCGGACGGATCTCAGGGCAGCTTTACTGTTTTCTTTCGGCCAAAAGCAGGACCGAAATCGAAACCGTTAAACATCCTGCAGATTTCGAAAGACCTGACGGAGGGGTACAAGGCCGTGACCGAAATCTCCAAGGTCAGACCCAACAAGCTCCGTGTCGTGATTAGCGACCTGGAACAGGCCAACGCTATTGCTGGCTCCGAGCTTTTCACACGCGAGTATCGCGTTTATATACCCGCACGAGACGTGGAGATCGACGGTGTCATAACCGATTCGAGTCTGTCGGTCGAGTGTATCTTGGCAAGCGGTTTTGGCTGCTTCAAAAATGCTTTGTGTCACGACGTAAAAGTAAAGATCATAGATTGCAAGCAATTGCGGTCTGTGTCTCTTGTCAACGGCACAAAAGTGTACACTCCGTCAGACTCGTTTCGTGTTACGTTTGCCGGATCTGCTCTCCCTAGCCACGTCTCGATCGATCGGGTTCGTCTGCCTGTGCGATTGTATGTACCCCGTGTTATGAATTGCACCAATTGCAAGCAGCTAGGCCACACAGCCGCCTACTGCTGCAATAAGGCACGATGTAGCAAGTGTGGAGAAACTCATGCGGACGATTCTTGCAGTGTAAATGCTGAAAAATGTATTCACTGCGGGGAAAATCAGCATGAGCTCTCCACATGCCCGGTGTACATGCAGCGCAGAGATAAAATCAAGCGGTCACTTAAGGAGCGTTCAAAGGATCTTACGCTGAGATGCTGAAGAAGACCGTGACCACTTCTACCATAACATCGAACCCCTTTGATCTGTTGTCCTCTGATGAAACCGATTCTGACGATTCACCAGCGGGAACTACTTATGCCAATCCTGGGGCGTCTAGAAAGAGGAAAAATATTTTCTCTCCTAAACTTCCCTGAAAAGGTCCTAAGATTTCCCAAAGTGAAATAAAAGTTACAAACAAACCAAACAGTGCTGCGGAAAAACCGAAGCAAACTCCTCCTGGGCTTGCAAATTTAAAGTCCCAGAAGGAGTTCCCAGCACTGCCAGGAACATCTAAAACCCCAGTTGTTCCTTTTGCACTCCCAGTTGATGATGTTTCTCTGGATTAGTGAAATTTTCTGACATTGTGGACTGGATTTTTGAAACTTTCAATGTACCCGATCCAATTAAAATTTTTCTTACAGCATTCCTCGCAAAACAGTTAGATCATTTTTGAAGCAGTTGACTGCCCAATGGCCCCTCCTTGCAGCGATTGTATCCTTCGATGCCTAATTCATCTGCGTATACGAAGGATTCTATCTCTGTCTTACAGTGGAATTGTAGAAGTATTTTACCAAAAATGGGTTCATTTAAAGTTTTAATAAATAGAAACAAATGCGATGCATTTTCCCTTTGTGAAACTTGGCTTACTTCAAATATTGATCTCAACTTCCATGATTTTAATATTATTCGCCTTGATCGAGACACCCCATATGGAGGACTACTTCTAGGGATTAAAAAGTGCTATTCTTTCTATCGTATTAACCTCCCCTCGTTTCCAGGCATCGAAGTTGTCGCATGTCAAATGACAATACAAGGTAAAGAGCTTTGTATTGCCTCAATATATATTCCTCCCAGAGCACAGGTTGGGCAACGGTTGCTCTTTGATTTAATAGAACTTCTTCCCTCGCCACGTTTGATTTTGGGAGACTTCAACTCTCATGGTGTGGCTTGGGGTTCCCCCTACAATGATAACCGCTCCTCTTTAATCTATAACCTTTGCGATGACTTCGACATGACTATTTTGAACAACGGTGAAATGACACGTATCCCGAAACCTCCAGCGCGCCCAAGCGCTTTGGATCTATCCTTATGTTCGACGTCGCTACGGTTGGATTGCACATGGAAGGTAATCCTCGATCCTCACGGTAGCGACCATCTGCCTATTCTTATTTCAAATACTAACGGTTCAACTCGCATGCGACCAATTGACATTCCGTATGACCTCACACGGAATGTCGATTGGAAGTTATTCGAGGAAATGATTTCAAAAGCGGTCGAGTCGATTCAACATCACCCACCACTTGAAGAATACAACCTCCTCGCGGGCTTAATTCTCGACGCCGCGTTGCAAGCCCAAACGAAGAAATATCCCGGCGTAACGATCAAAGAGCGGCCTCCAACTCCGTGGTGGGACAAAGAGTGCTCCGATGTCTACACGCAAAGATCCGACGCGTTTTTGGCCTTCCAGAAGGGAGCTATACCCGACGACTATATACGGTATTCGGAGCTTAATACCAAGCTTAAAAGCCTGGCTAAAGCAAAGAAACGCGGATATTGGCGTCGGTTCGTGAACGAGACGTCGAGGGAGACATCGATGAGCACTCTTTGGAACACAGCCCGAAGAATGCGGAATCGCGTAACGGTCAACGAAAGCGAGGAGTCTTCAAGTCGGTGGATATTTGACTTTGCCAGGAAAGTATGACCGGACTCTGTTCCTGAGCAAAACATTGTTCGCGATGCGTCTCCGGGCCACGACGCGATAGAATCACCTTTTACGATGGCAGAATTTTCAGTTGCCCTCCTGTCCTGTAACAATAACGCGCCTGGGTTAGATAGAATCAAATTCAACTTGTTGAAGAATCTACCCGGCAATGCCAAGAGGTGCTTGTTGAACTTGTTCAATAAGTTCCTGGAGCAAAACATTGTACCGCAGGATTGGAGGCAAGTGAAGGTGATCGCCATCCAAAAACCAGGGAAACCAGCTTCTGATCACAACTCTTATAGGCCGATTGCAATGCTATCCTGTATCCGGAAATTGATGGAAAAAATGATACTCCGTCGTTTAGACCACTGGGTCGAATCAAATGGTCTACTATCAGATACTCAATTTGGCTTCCGCCGTGCCAAAGGGACGAATGATTGTCTTGCGTTGCTTTCAACAGATATTCAGCTGGCGTATGCTCGCAAAGAACAAATAGCGTCTGCGTTCTTGGACATTAAGGGGGCTTTTGATTCCGTTTCTATTGACATTCTTTCGGGTAAACTTCACCGACAAGGACTTTCTCCAATTTTGAACAATTTTTTGCACAATTTGTTGTCCGAAAAGCACATGCATTTTACGCACGGCGATTTGGCAACTTTTCGCATTAGCTACATGGGTCTTCCCCAGGGCTCATGTTTAAGCCCCCTTCTTTACAACTTTTATGTAAATGACATCGACGAATGTCTGGCAAATTCATGCACGATAAGACAACTTGCAGACGACAGTGTAATCTCTGTTACAGGAGCCAAAGCTGCCGATTTGCAAGGACCATTGCAAGATACCTTGGACAATTTGTCTGCTTGGGCTTTACAGCTAGGTATCGAATTCTCTCCGGAGAAGACTGAGATAGTAGTTTTTTCTAGGAAGCATGAACCTGCTCAGCTTCAAACACAATTAATGGGTAAAACGATTTCTCAGGTTTTGGTACACAAATATCTTGGTGTCTGGTTCGACTCTAAGGGCACCTGGGGTTGTCACGTTAGGTATCTGATGAAAAAATGTCAACAAAGAGTGAATTTTCTTCGTACAATAACCGGACAATGGTGGGGAGCCCACCCAGGAGACCTTATAAGGCTTCACCAAACAACGATATTGTCTGTCATTGAGTACGGGTGTTTCTGCTTCCGCTCCGCAGCAAACACACATTTGATCAAACTGGTATCGCCTTGGGTTGCATGCAGTCGACCCATACGATGAGTTTGGAGATCTTAGCTGGAGTACTACCATTGAAAAACCGCTTCTGGAGCCTGTCTTCTCGCATTCTTATCAAATGTGAGGGCTTGAACCGTCCTGTGATTGAAAATTTTGAAAGGTTAATCGAACTTAATTCTCAAACCCGTTTTATGACATTGTATTTCAATCACATGTCCCATAATATTAACCCTTCTTCGAATATTCCAAATCGTGTCGACTTATCAAATACTTCTGACTCTACTGTGTTTTTCGATACATCCATGATAGAAGAAACTCGTGGAATCCCGGATCATTTACGCGTGCAGCAGATCCCTAAAATTTTTTCCAATAAATATCGAAACATCAACTGCGACAATATGTACTACACTGACGGATCACTTCTTGATGGGTCCACTGGCTTCGGTATCTTCAATAACAATTTAACCGTCTCCCATAAGCTCGATAATCCTGCTTCTGTTTACGTCGCAGAATTAGCTGCAATTCAGTACACCCTAGGGATTATCGAAAAAATGCCCACGGACCATTATTTCATCTTTACGGACAGTCTCAGTTCCATTGAGGCTCTCCGATCGATGAAAGATGTTAAGCACTCTCCGTATTTCCTGGGGAAAATACGGGAACATCTGAGTGCTTTATCCGAAAAATCTACTCAGATTACCTTAGCGTGGGTCCCTTCTCACTGCTCGATACCGGGCAATGAGAAAGCGGACTCTTTGGCTAAGGTGGGCGCAACAAACGGTGGAATTTATGAAAGACCAATTGCCTTTAATGAATTTTTCTCATTTGTACGTCAGAATACGATCATCAGTTGGCAAAATGCTTGGACCAGAGGGGAACTGGGAAGGTGGTTACATTCCATAATCCCCAAGGTGTCGACGAACCCGTGGTTCAAGGGGTTGGATGTAGGTCGGGATTTCATTTACGTGATGTCCCGGCTTATGTCCAATCACTATAGATTTGACGCGCATCTCCGTCGTGTTGGGCTCGGGGAAAGTGGTATCTGTGCCTGTGGTGAAGGTTATCACGACATAGAGCACGTTGTTTGGTCATGCCCTGTACACCGTGACGCCAGGTCTAGATTAATAGCTTCCCTGCAGGCCGAAGGTAGGCAGCCGGCTGTTCCTGTTCGTGATGTCTTGGCGAGCCGTGACCTATCCTACATGTCCCTTATATACGTTTTCCTGAAATCCATCCACGCCCCAGTTTAATCCTAGTCCCTTCCGCCTACATCCAATCAAACGACAAGAACACGTTAAGACCCCGGATCCGGAAACAGCAACTAGACCCGCACGATACTCTCAGGTCCCGAGGGAGACAACCCAATATGCCAGTCCGTAATATCTTGGCCCAGCAGCGGAACATGTGCTTACCTACCGGCAAAATAGCTTAGCATATCGCAGCGGCCAACTTAACTAGCAAACGAAGGATAGCGATGATTTTGAGCTTTCCATACTTGTTCGTGTCCAGTACCGATATACTTCCTCTGCATGTACTCTAATTAGATATTGTATCGGTCATCCATAATTACTCGATAGTGGCTGAAAAGGCTTGAATTCCAGGATCAGGCTCGTTCCAGAGGTTCGAAGCAAGAACTGTGAATGCTTATGCAACCGGAGAAAACTAAGGCAGAAGCATTTAACGGCGAACATAATTTCAGAAGTTCGTTTTTTCACTGAATGGTTTTATATCACACTTACGTTTGTTCAATTTGGCTATTATAGACGTAAGAAGGTACATTAGTGAGTAAAATGTTACTTCACAGAAGGGCAGAAGGGTGTTAGATAGGATTCTCGGATTGGTCATCAAAAATCAGCGAGTGACGGTCACGGTCATAATTTACTGTTTGTCCGAAAGGGTTACAATCCAGATTATAGTGCGTTTTCGCAAAAGATTTGTGTTTGTTATGATCGCCGATCGGTTGAAGAGCATACATGCATTGAAGCAAGCAAAGGTAAGGAATCTACTTGCACATTTGATTGTCGAAGGTGGATTTAGTGTTATCAGTTCAGAAGGTGATAAATAGAATGATAGTTTATGGAAAACGACAAAGTTACGCTTTGGTTGGCGAGGCAAATTATATTGGGAATTCTACTGGTGGAGAAGATTTAGTGTCTCGAGGTTTTCATTAAATTCGTCCTAGTTTTGAGCTGAAGAAATTCAAGGATAGTTGTTCACTATTTCTGAAACATTTTCTGAAAAGAGGAAATACAGTCGCAGCAGCAACGAATCGGTCTTTCTGAACGGAAGCTGGATACCTCCGGAGAGACTTTTTCGGTGCAGTTCCGAAAGAATTTTGTCAGGTAATGTGTAATTTGAATTTGCGTGCAGAAGTTTTTTCACAGTAAATAAAACGATGCTTGGTTTTGTCAACAATTCCAGTACCAAGAACATGTCAAAAATAACAATGTTGCCAAAAGATTGGGGTGAATAAAATTTTGCAGTGCTGCAAGAACGTAAATTTCCAAACTCAACATTCATGCAAGGTGAAAAAAATATTCAACATTCATGCATTTTCAACTTTTCAAAAAATAATAGCAAATTTAATACTCATGGAGAAAAATTGATTTTAGCGCTATTAATCTTTGAACGCAAAGTACTTCGAAGACAAAATATAAAAATAGGGGGTAAGGTCCGACGGGAAACGTCTATTGTAAGATGGCGACTTCCGGTGTCTGGAAAACAGCCGAAATTGACCAAATACCATCCAATATGAGTGTTTCTTTAACCAGAATGACGCTCGGAGGCCAGAAATTGTCTTCTAATGCCATTTTGAAATCCAAGATGGCGACTTCTGGTTTCTAAAAAAGAGCGGCAAATGCCACTCAAATGGCTATTTCTGGAACTGTTATGATGCACTGAAGCCACAAATCAACCTCAGACAACATTTTGAATTGTAAGATGGTGATTTCCGGTGTCTGGAAAACAACCAAAAATGGCCGATTTCCATCCAATATGAGTATCTCCGCAACCAAATGATGCACAGAAGCTAAAAATCGATCACAAACACCATTTTGAATTCAAAGATTGCTACTTCCAGTGGCTGGCAAACAGCCGAAAGAGACCAAATACCCTTCAATATGAATGTTTCCGGAGCCAGAATGACACCCGGAGGTCAGAAATTAATTTCACATGACATTTTGAAGTCCAAGATGACAACTTTCGGTTTCCCAAAAACAGCCTCATGTGACCAAATACCACCCAATATGAGTATCTCTGGAACCAGAATGATGCAAGGCGCTGAAAATTGACCTCAGACACCATTATGAATTGTTAGATGGCAACTTCCGGTTTCTAAAAAACGGCCAAAAATGACTGATTTCCAGACAATATGAGTATCGTTGGAACCAGAATGATACACAGGAGCTAGAATCGACCACAGACACCATTTTGAATTCTAAGATGGTGACATCCGGTTTCTTGAAAACAGCCGAAAATGATCAAACAACACCCAATATGGGTGTTTCTCAAACCAGAATGACGCTCAGGGGCCAGAAATTGTCTTTAAATGCCATTTTAAAATTCGAGATGGCGATTTACGGTTTCTGCAAAATAGCCTAAAGTACTTTTGCCCCACAATGAGTTTTTCAACTGGTTTGAGTTTTATGACAAACATCAAAATATTTCCGACAAAACAAATTCATCCTACAAACCACAATTATACAAGAGTTTTTTGGGCTCTGTTGTTTTCGAGTTTCTGTAGTTTCCGAATAGGTCAATCATAGTTCCCAAAACTAAGAAAATTAGATCAAAACACAACTTTTCTCATAGCTTCGCCCTATTTAAACGGAATCTTATGTGTTTACATGTGTGACTAACTGTAGTTATAATACTGCAAGTTCATACAATGTTGCCAGTTTATTTTGCTCGTATGCTTCGAAAAGGCCAATGCGTACTTTTACCCCGTGCGTAGTTTTGCCCCTCACTACTCTAAACTATGCAGGGAAACAGTATCGCAGTCGATCTATCGCACGTCCGTTGCTGACAATGGTTGAACTCGGAATGATCCGATGTTGTCCTCAGGGAGGATAACCTCCGCTATGACGACTATGACTGGTTTTTGGAGCTTAGGTGTAGTGAGAAGTGTTGTTTGCCAGATAGGCGTAAATGTTGCGGACTGAAATGAGCACGGGATTGAACAGGTTTTATTGATATTCCAACGAATCCATTGTTTTCATTGGTTCTTCGCCGAGGATATCGCTAGGTCTAGATTTTCAGTAGTAGCCGAGAGAATATACACTCGGAGAATAAAGAATAGAGTCGGAAAAGATGATTGGAGAATCAGTTCCTTCCCTTCTTTTTGCCATCATATTCTTCTGTGAGACGGTTGTTTCTTATCTCTCGTGTTCTTCGAATGCTTGGATTTTAATTGAGTGGTGCAAAGCTTAATTGGACAATTTCTTTTCATTCTAGAAAATAGAAACAGATTACTGTAATATTTCATTTATTTTGTAATAAATACGTAGAATATCGCTCAACTATTTGGTATTTGATAAGGGACATCTTGTGACGCTGTCTAGTAAGTGTGTTTATATAATATATGTATCACTAAATCCTTTGTTTAGATTGTATCTTCAGCTTCCGTGTGGCCGAACGTATCCAAATACTGTTGCACCTCAATAAATACTATTCATGTTATTCGATTGCTCATATAACTTCAACAATATAGATAGTTTAATCTAGTGGAATAAATTCTGCTTCGAAAATACATCCTTATAACATTGTAGAAATATTTGGAG
Source organism: Wyeomyia smithii (assembly GCF_029784165.1). NCBI lineage: Eukaryota > Metazoa > Arthropoda > Insecta > Diptera > Culicidae > Wyeomyia > Wyeomyia smithii. Next base: position 251,507,371 of record NC_073696.1, read on the forward strand.
AAAAAAACATCGAAAAAGTGTCTATCCCTTAATCATCACGTAAAATTTCACTCATTTTGGTCCTGTTGGACGTCGTCGTCAAACTGCCTTTCGGAACCCCCCGGTGAAAACACCGATCCGATAACGTCCGAGCAGGATGGATTTAGATCGGCACATTTGGTTAAAAATTGTTCCTCCTCTTCGCAACCTTCGGCAGGTTGCCCGCTTTGTCCGTCGCATTTCCCCTCGCAGCCCGTATCGTAAATCTCTTCCGTCGTGTAAATATCATACCCGTACTCGTCCAGGTAGTGCCCATCGTCGACGAACTCCACCAGCTCCATGTTGGCGGCCAGGTCAAGCCCCTGGTAGAAGTCATCGTCGATGTACAGATCCTCTGTTGATTTTGCAATCTGTGAGAAAAAAAACATTAATTAGCTGTGAACGGACCTTTGATCGCAAATGACTACGAACGGGTGTTGCCGAGAGAGCTTGCCGTGATGATGGGGTTCCGGGTGGTACAAATCCAAGGTTTTCGTCAAACATGGAAGCCAGGCTTTCACGTGGAAAGTTCAACTCACTGAATGCGGCTGACATTCCGATGCGGCTTCCGGGTGGTACTAGTAATTAAATTAATAACAAAAATTAGTATTTCAAAAGAATGATTTTTTGAAATTCGGTTACCATTAGGGCTATCAGCAGGCACCATGTTCGCGGTCCCGCAATTGCAGCAAACCAGCTTTTCAGTTCGGCCGGCACCTAAAGGTGCCTTCACTGGGGTACGAACTAGTCGACGATCGTCTTGATTTGCGGAACTGGAACTGTCCCCTTCCGCGTTGGCTTGTTGTATAGGGCGCAATTTAGCCAACACTTTGAGCAGATCGTTGCCACACGAATGCCGAACCGGTACCGAACCGTTCGCTGGTGTGATGTAACCAGACGATGGAGTGTCGTCATCTAGATTGATTGAACTGGGTCGCGAAGTGGCCGGACTGGTTCCGATGTCCGACGCACGGCGAGAGATTTTTCGCATGTTTACCGTTACCCTAGTTGTTAGTTTTTTCTTGCGAGTACTTCCCGGTGGCAATGGAGAGCCCGTGGAGCCCTGAGAAGGGCTCACATTGTCCAGCCCCGGTAGATCCGCACTGGAGAGAATGCTTTCGCGGTAGACCGTGCGTTGAATGAGGCTTCCGGAGGCATTACTACCTTTACGACGCAAAAAGAGCTGCGAGTTTGGACTGAATACCGCTGATTCGGGAAAAGCTGGTGAATTTTGTTGCTGCAGTAGTTGTTCCTTTTTCTTGAGTGTATTGTTAGTGAGTACAACATCTAGCCGAGTTACCGCTCGCTTTGGTTCGTTTTCCACCGGATCCTGTTCGATTGTTTTCTCAAGTTCCAGAACTTTTGTTGGAATGAGTAAATTTTCCGCCACAACAACCGACTCCTCGCAACATTGCCTATCTTCGGGCGGTTGTTTTTTGGAACTTTCCTGTTTCCTGTTTGGGCTGTAGTCGAAGCCAGTGTTTTCGAATGTGGTTTCGATCTTACGTACCATTTCGCGAACCGAAGCTACGTGCTCCGAATCCGGTTCGTCGATATTATCGGCCGAATGGTGGAGCTTTGTACGTTCGCAAATTTGTTTCTCTTTTTTCCAGAGTGTCTCTTCGAACACGTTCTCTGCGGATTCGGCTTTTTGGGTGGGCTCGGGAGCTGCCGGTTCTTCGATGCCTATGTCCACGATTGCAGCTGTCGTTTTGTTGAACTCCTGGCTGTGTGCTTTCAGTTTTTCTCCCATGTCCGGTGTTCGAATGATGTTTACACTGATGTTAATTTTCTTGGGTTTAATTTCCTGCATTGAGGAGGAAATATTCAGATTCTGCTGGGTGTAGAGTTCCCCTTGGGATCGACCGTCGCGGTTTGTTTGTGAACCAAGATCATTGAACAACGAACAAGATCTGCGCCCCCGGGGCGTGACTGGCGTAGAGGTGTTTTCATCCGAAATCACCAACTTCTGATCGGAAAGCCAGGCGTGCTTTCGAATCTTGTTCTTTCTAGCAATGGGAGTGTCAGGTAGGGTGAAGTTGAAGGATAATGAGTTTGAGAGCTTTGATGAGTAACTTTTGCGCTTGGTGCCGGGGGAGCTGTCACACGATTTCGAAGTGTCCATTTGTTGGATTTGATTACTGCGATCGCAGTCTGGCTCCTGGTCCATAATTATTTCTCGCAGAAATTTGGACTTCTCACTGTTCAGATTGATCTTAGCGGGACTCTCCTTATCATAAATCTCTCTGGTTTTCAGAGAAGCTTTGGATAACACATTCGGATTGTTATTTGCAAGATTACTTTTACATTCTTCACTGCTCAATTGGTAGAAGCTTCCGAAATCTCCTTCACCTATTTTAGTTGGTTCAAACAGTTCCTTGGCAGCGTGTTGGTTTGCCCGTGAGGACTTTTTGTGCTTTTTAACTGTACTCGTTCTTTCGTAGATGATCTGTTTCGATGAACGCGGCGATAGAAATTTGTTGTTAAAGTCGAATATGGATTGGTAGATGGCCAAGCTCGAGCCAAAAGGTGATTTCTTGTTCTTCGGTTCATTTTCCTGCTGCTCTTTCTGTACTGACGTCTTGTTTATCTTACGAGCTGGTTTCTTGGGTTGCTGCTTCGAGCGCTTGGGAGTTATAAGTTCCGCATTTGCGGTAGTAGTTTGAAAGTAAGTTTTCTCCGTCTTCTCTGAAGCGTTTTGCTTTCGAATGTCATTTATTTCGTTCTTTTTTCTAATTTCCAGCGTATTGGACTGCTCTTCGTAGTCTTCGGCAAAACCATTCACTCGTTCGGCCTTGTCCTGTCCTTGCTCGATCAGTAGACATTCCATGGTATCTAGAATATCGGCCACACTCAGTTTCCGGCCGCTGAGATTTGTCAAACCTTTGTCGAAAATCTGTCGGAAGAAATCGCATCGCTCTTTCTCAAACTTTGGTAAATGCAAACTGGTTGAACCGTGAAGCTTCTCTAATTCCTGCCGACTGTACACCACAAATGGGATGTAACCATTCAGGATCTCCCACAGCAGAAGCGTAAGTGAATACACATCGGTGCTTTTGGAGGGGAAGACAAAGTTACACTTTGGGATTAGCAACTCCGGAGCGACGTAGTAGAAAAGGGAAAACTTCTCCCTGTACTCCTTACAGTAGGGTAAGTAACGTCCAGCCTGACGATCATACGCACCGTTCTCCTCCGCTAGACCTCCGGTCGGTCTTTTACGGCTCTCGGATACTTCCTTGGACCGTTTGCGATATTTATCGCGCAAGAATTGTTCGTCATTTTTTATCAAACGTGAATAAGTGGTGATCTTTTTCAGCTCTTCCTGCTGCGAAGAGGTCATGGAGTTGCGAGAAGACGATGTACTACCGTACCGCTCTTCGATTTCCTTCCGAATCGAATCCGACATCTCTGTCGTCAGCTCGAAGGAAGTTAATTTGACAGTGTACGGATATTTGCGCATTAGGATGCAACCGCTGGAGATGTTCGAATGGATGTAACCGCACTCCTGGAGATACGAAACTGCCAGCGAAATCTGCTGGACAACGGTAATAGCATGCAGGAGAGATAAACGTTTGTTCTGGAAAGAAAAACAGACATCAACAGCGATCCATCAAATAACATACAAAACAACTCACCATCTTATGCATGTAATCAAACAGAGTAAAATCAAACGGTTCTAAGATTAGGGTTGCCTGATTTAACCCGACATCGTGACAGACCGCCATTAGGGAAGCGATTCCATGGTGCTTGATCTGACTAAGAAGTTCAAAATCCCTCTTACAGGCTTGTTCCGCAAAGTAAAGATTACGTTCCACATTCAGTGAGTACTTCCGCAACGTGACAGGCACTTTCCGAAAGAGCCCACAGGAGAATTCCAACGGTGCAACAAAGGCGCTTCGCAACGCTCCAACCCGATAGTGTACTTCTTTGGGCCAGCAAATTAAAAATTGGCTTGAAGCACGCTGGAAATACTCCACCAAATTTTTCTCCGCGAATTGGTTCTGCAAAAAGTCGTCCGATATCTGAATGCTTTTGCTCCATCGCTCCAGCGAGTCCAGCTCCAGTAGAATATCCTGCGGTTCGTGAATCACCAGATCAACTTCGTCCAGCTGAACCGTTTCACCTTTGATCGTACTCTGATTGGATCGGTCCAGGTCGGTAACAATCTTCGGGGCACGTTCTTTGAGCACACTGATCGGTTCCGTGATCATGCTCGTACTGTCGTCAATTATAACCGTGGAAGGATGAATGTCACTGTTCAAAAATTGGAAGTTTTCGTTGACGATATTGCACGCAATGGTGTCATTGATCAGTTCATCATGTTTAGTGGAATTCAGCTCCGAATGAGTGTCGGTTGTGTCACTGAAGGGCAGCGCATAATCTACCAGGTCTCCATGTTTGTTGATCACCGTTTGATAGGACGGTGATTTACGTTTTTCTTTGGTGGTGGGGCTTCTGAGGCTGTAGTTTTGGGGTTTCATTTCTCCTCGATAGGCACGGGACGAAATAACGTGCTCGTCGTAGATGGAAGATGAGTTGATGTCGTACTTCCGATAGGAGCCCGTGAAGGGCGAATCCGAGCCACTTTCGAAGGTACGATTGTGCTTCTTTTGCTGCGTTGGTTCGGCTTGCTGCATTATGGGTGGTGGAGGTGCTGGTTTTTCTTTGTATCGACGGGAGCGGGCGGCTTTTTGCAGAAGGTTTACTTCCTTCTTTGGTGTGCTGTCTACGATCGTCGTCTTAGTGGTGCAGGCGATGCTAGTGTTAGAGTAGGGGCTGCAGTTCTCTTTGAAGAACTTACTGGGTGGACTTTGGACGGTGCAGGTTTCTCCAAGGCTGTCATGGACGTGCATCTGCTCGAATTCTTCGCACTCGTTCTCGTAAATTGTGTTGTTGAAAGGTTTGGAATGATTTATCTTGATCCTGCTGGGAACTCCGGACGGCATAACAGCTGGCAGCGAATATCTTTCGGCGCTGTTGTTGTTTTTCTCGTTGTTCAGGCTGCTTTCACCATTTTCTGGTATTCTGTTGATGTTCCTGTAGAACTCAACCGATCGTTTGGGTTTTTTGGGAACACCAACCTCTTGCCGATGTCTAGTATATCTTGGGCTCTTCGGTATATCCAGCTTTTTATTCAACACTTTGCGCTCATCGCTAGTCAATTCCACGTCGGAACTGAAATCACTAATTTCGCCGCCGTCTGTAACTTTTTCCTCCTCAATGACACTAGGAATTCTGCGATCTGGCGAGGACAGCGTGCAGCCTTCACTGATTCGTTCGAGCCGCTGCCTTGCGCGCCATTCATTGAATTTGTGTAGCTTCTCGAGGTACCCGTCGTCGCGAGTAGCACTGGCTCCGTTAAACGTTATGTTTTTACTAACCGGGGGCGCACTTTCGCGTCGTCGGTGGAAGTTTGAGTCCCTGGAAAAATAAAACAAAGTACATTCTAGGGATGACATTTCTACTAATCGTTTAGCTACGCCTACTAGATCTGTTCTTCCCACACTTGTTAAATCTAAAAGCAGAAAAAAAACATTTAAAAGAAAGTTGCTCTAAACTAAACTGCAACCGACCGACAATCGTGGGTTACTTGGTCAGATTCCACCTTGAACTATTGTTTCCACAGTCTCATATATGTGCAACCGGAGACGATAGGAAAAGTCTGAAAGCGGGTGTGATAAAGTTTCCTCACCGATTAGCAAATTAAAGCGTACATGCGAAAGACAAAAGAGTACAAAGGTACTGCAATGCAACAACCTCACACGGTTCCGTCGTAATGAGCCTAAATACCGGACCGAGACACGTGAAGAATGTCCATTGCCTCTGCTGGGTCAACTATTTCTATCCCATCAGAGGAAGAGGATTTAAAACAATGGTTTTGCACTGTTTGCAATTGCGAAAACTAGAAAGCGGCCGAACGAACGAAAAACGCCGTGGTTTTCACACTTTCTTTTAATTAGTAATGATCGTTCCAATCTTAAAGGTATAGTGGAATTAGGGTATTATTCTGCGTTTGTCTTAGTTTTAAAAGTTTTGTGTACTTTAGTAGCTCAGAGTTTCTAGTTTCTAAGAAAAAATCAACGAATTAACAGAATTAACCAGAATAAATGACTAGCTTCTACTGAATTTTATTCTCCGCTAGAAATGCAAAACCGATATTTCTTCTCGCTAGACTCCCTCAGAAATAAAAAATCTATGACTGTGGGAAAAATTTCAAATTACCGTTGAATGTTTTCAAATGCAATGCAGAGAAAGAGAATCCCCTCACAGATTTCGCACAATGTTTTGTAGACCTGTAATAAAAATAAAGCACCTAAAACCACATCGGTAATCGGTTTACTTTAATGAACTGTGATAAGTCTGCCCATAGGAATGACCACGAGTCAATTCCTATACCTAAAAACCTAACGATGCGGCGGATGGTTGTGCGCAGAAAAGAATCAACACGCAAATCGAGCTGGCGGGGTTCGTCACTCGCGCGCGAAATCACGACGCGACAGGCGAGGAAACGGTGCAAATCTTTCGTTGTTTGTTTGTACCGAGAGAGCAGTTGCTTAGGGGAAGAGCTTTTGGATGGTGATCAAATTATCCGTTCAATTTGTGCTCGATTTCCGAAAGAAAGTGAATTCAGATGGCGTGGCCAACGCGCTTGATTGGTTTATTTATTTCAAGGTGTGGTACGCGATTGAAATTGAGCTGGCTGTGTTTGTTTTTTCCCTGTTTGTCGTACAATTCTACAGCAAGTGTTTTGTTCAGTAGTTCCACCCGCTCTGCTGGCGCGCATTCGAGGAATGGCACCGAGCCGCGTCAAAAACGGATATCGTGCGACACTTCGTGGACAACAATCAAACACTATCAATAATCAACAACAATCAAAGCATCGAATAAAAGTCCAGTTTCAAACGGTCGCCGATCCTGAGCGATAAGAAGCTTCAAAGGATGCTGAAGAGGAAGACCGAGGGAAAAGAGGCTACATCGCTGCGTGCGCTTGGCCAGAAGGTCGGTGCCACCGGCTAAACTGTGAAAATTACCTGGTGAACACTGACTGGCACTTCCTATTTTATTTTTTCCACGATGGAAGTGAGCTCTGAGTGGAAGTTCATTTGACATGCCAACTTCCCCAAAAAGGTGCTGCTATAGCTGACAATCAGCGAGAAAAGGATGTCAAAGCTGCGCTTTTTTCGCTCCGGCTTGGCCGTGAACGGGGAAATTTATAGTAAGTGCCTGTCGCAAGTTGCGTCGGTAATAAAGAAATATAAGGGCGAAAACGCGGTGCACTGGCTGGATCTGCCGTCGGATTACTACTGAAGCGATCGTTGGAGGAGACGGAGCGTCCCCTTGCTGCACCCCATCGAGAGTTTCTGGGCAAAACTGAAGCGTAAGATACTCGAACAATTTTGTCGCGAAAACTGAGGAGGAATTGATTAAAACAAACGAAGAAAGAACTTAAAAATATGCCCACATGCATGTTTTTGTCCGCCATGATGATAGTTCCGGCCACCCATGAACTCGTGAAAAAAGTGTGACGCCGGCTCTGATTGTCGTCGGTTTTGCGATATTATTTTGATTTATTTCTGCCTACCAAAATCTTACAAGATCAGTGATATAAGTAATATCCAAAAACGTCGCACAAAACGTGTGTAATTCTCATTTCTAGAAAAAATGTCAAGATGCGTTTGGGGAGAAAAATGTCGTAGTGGCAAGTTGTGTTCGAAAGGTTTGTTCAGGACTGTACAGCGAGCGTTGGCAACATCAGAAGCAAAAAAAGGCGATCAACGCACTGAAAAATGAAAACTTTTGTTAAATATAATAATAAATAATTTAAAGTTTGTTTAGATAGTTTTTCAATCAAATAACATCATAAATGTTGAAACTCTGAGCATCGAGCGAAAGGAGAAATGCGGTCAGAGGGGTGGTGGTCAGGAATTGGCGTTCCAAACAAAGCCTAACGTTTTTTAATATCACAATAGTGATTTCCGCATTTTGATGGGCGCTAAGTTAATTTTCTCAACGGTTGCTGCGAGAATGAAGGGAATTCGTTAAAAATTAGCATTGAAAACTAGACAATTTTCGTGACACTCTCGAAGTTTTCGGCATTTCAATTTGCACCCCTATCCCAGGGAATTGCCGTAACGCTACATCAGAAACACATTCAACGTTGCAACGCACAGTTGAATGTGTGGGAAAGCGGGACAAAAATCAAAACAGCCATTCTTGTTATTTTTTTGCCTTTCTCCTAGAAAGGTATAACAATCGCTGGAAAAACCAAAGGTATAAAAGTGCTCAAAAGGGTCGAATCTCGTATATCAATCGACTTAGTTTGACGAGCTGAGCATTTTCTGTATGTGTGTGTGTGTATGTGTGTGTGTGTGTTTGTGTGTGTGTGTGTAACGCTCACCCAATCTCACTCGATTTTCTCAGAGATGGCTGGACCGATCTTCATGAAATTAATTGCAAATGAGAGGTCTAGTTGCCCCATAAGACCCTATTGAATTTAATTGCAATCGGATTTTTAGTTTAGAGGTTATGTTTAAATATGTGAAAATCACGAAACATCATTATCTCAGAAACTACTCAACCGATTTTGACAAAATTGGTTTTGAATGAACGAGCTACTTAAAAAACCCTTAACTTCTGAGTTTCATGAAGATTGAACGTGTGGTTCAGAAGTTATTTAAAGAAGCGTGTTCTGGAGAGTGTTTAATCTCACTCATGTTTCTCAGAGATGGCTGAACCGATTTCCACAAAATCAGTGTCATTTGGAAGGTCTAATTACCCCATAAGACCCTATTGATTTTTTTTGCAATCGGACTATTACTTTGCCTATTATGTTTAAATATGTGAAATGCAGCTATGAAAAGAAACATATTCCGAAGACTACTTAAACTCACTCACTTCTCTTAGAGATGGCTGAACCGATTTCCACGAAATTAGTGTCAAATGAAAGGTCTAGCTGACTCATAACACCCTATTGAATTTCAATGTAATCGGTCTGTTACTTTGTCTGTAATGTATCAAAATAAAAAAATCACGAAACTTCATTATCTCAGAAAGAACACAACCGATTTGAATAATATTGGTATCAAATGAACGGGCTAGTTAAAGGTTAATTGATGAATTTTATAGTGATTAAACACGTGGTTCAAAAATTGTGAAAGTGCTACAAAGGGCCGAATGGCATATGTAACTCGACTCAGTTCGACGAGCTGAGCATTTTCTGTATGTGTGTGAGTGTATGTGTGTGTGTATGTGTAGATTTTTATTTTTACTCACTTTCCTCAGAGATGGCTGGACCGATTTTAATGAAATTATATGCAAATGAAAGTTCTAGTTGTCCGATGAGACCCTATTAAATTTCATTGTAATTGGATTTTCATTTTAGAGGTTATGTTTAAAAATGTAAAAATCACGAAACATCAATATCTCAGAAACCACACAACCGATTTAAATAAAATTGGTATCAAATGAACGGGTTATTTTGAAAACCCTTAACTTTTGAATTTTATATAGATTGAACATGTGGTTCAAAAGTTATGAAAAGAAACGTCTTCTGAAGAATGTTTAATTTCACTAATGTTTCTCAGAGATGGCTGGACCGATTTCCACAAAATCAGTGTCGTATGAAAAGTTTAGTTACCCTATAAGACCCTATTGATTTTTTTGCAATCGGACTATTACTTTGCCTGTTATGTTTGAAAATGTGAAATCTAGCTATGAAAAGAAACATATTCCGAAGAATACATAAACTCACTCACTTTTCTCAGAGATGGCTGAACCGATTTTCACGAAATTAGTGTCAAATGAAAGGTCTAGCTGACTCATAACATCCTCTTGAATTTTACTGTAATCGAACTGTAACTTCGTCTGTAATGTACCGAATTGTGAAAATCACGAAACTTCATTATCTCAGAAAGTACACAACCGATTTGATCAATTGTATTATCACATGAACAGGCTAGTTAAGGGTTAACTGATGAATTATGATTGAACACGTGGTTCCAAAGTTTGGCTGCCCTATACGTTCCCATTTCATGTGATTATAATCGAACTAAGCAACCGTTATGTATTAAATTGTTAATAAACAACGAAATTCTATTATCTCAAAGATTACACGACTTATTTGAACATTACTAGTGTCATACAAACGAGTCATCTCTCAAACTTACAAATAACAAACTTCATAACAATTTGATATGTGGTTCAAAAGTTTTGGAAAGAAACGAAATTCAAAGGCTATTTAAAACTATACCTGCTTTGATCAATATATGTGGCCACAATATAATTTGAATGTGGTATCGTACCATTTGAATGTTCCCGGTATCGCTCGTGATTGAATTGTTCGAAATTAAGAGTCATTTCTTTTTTTTATAGGGGGGGGGGGGAGTTTGTAATGATTTATTTATGTACTAAAATATCTATTCAGAACTAGTATTGTGTGTTCTGCCACAAATGGTGACATTTCAACACTATTATATATATTTGTACGCTTTTTAGTATTATTGAATGTTACTAGCTTTCGCAGTTAAGATAATGTAATTGTAGGAAAATTATTAAACCTACTTGTCAAGAAAAAAAAAGGAATAAAAGGAATAAAACGAAACTAAAAATAAACTTAAAACTATCTTACTGACTATAAAGTGAGCTAATCGTTGCAATTGAGGATTGCAACGATTTTTGTCGGAATTTGTTGATAATTTGGCTTGACATATTTTCTAATGTTTCTACATTAGTGAGCCTATGTAGCTCGTTCGTGCTAAACCAGGGAGGACGCTTCAAAATCATTTTCAAAAGTTCATTCTGAATCCTTTGAAGTGTCTTCTTCCTGGTTGCACAACAACTTGTCCAGATGGGAACTGCATATAACATTGCTGGTCTAAATATTTGTTTGTAAATTAACAGTTTATTCTTGAGACAAAGTCTAGAATTCCTGTTGATAAGAGGATATAAACATTTGATATACTTATTGCACTTTGACTGGATATTTTCAATGTGCTCATGAAAGTAAGATTCTTATCATAAATTAGCCCTAAGTATTTAACTTGATCAGACCAATTTAAGACCACACCGTTCATCTTAATAACGTGGTTATGGGTGGGTTTGAGAAATGAAACTCTTGGCTTATGAGGAAAAATAATTAACTGTGTTTCAGAAGCATTAGGGGAAATCTTTCATTTTTGTAAGTATGAAGAAAATATATCTAAACTTTTTTGAAGCCGACTGCATATAACACGAAGGCTTTTTCCTTTTGCGGAAATGCTTGTATCGTCACAAAACAGAGATTTCTCACAACCTGGTGGTAAATCAGGAAGATCAGAAGTAAAAATGTTATATAAGATTGGGCCCAAGATACTCCCCTGAGGCACACCAGCTCTAACAGGCAATCTATTAGATTTACCATTTAGATAGTTAACCTGGAGAGTGCGGTCAGTTAAATAACTTTGTATCATTTTTGTGAAGTAAAACGGAAAACTGAAATTTGACATTTTAGCTATTAAACCTTTATGCCAAACACTGTCGAATGCCTTTTCTATATCTAGAAGAGCAGCTCCAGTTGAATAGCCTCCAGATTTATTAGTTCGAATCATATTTGTTACTCTAAGTAACTGATGAGTAGTGGAATGCCCATGGCGAAAACCAAACTGCTAATTACAAAAATTGAGTTCTCATTAATATGTGTTATCATTCTATTAAGAATTATTCTTTCAAAAAGTTTGCTAATAGAGGAAAGTAAACTAATTGGTCGATAACTTGATGCCTCAGCTGGATTCTTTTCGGGTTTTAGAATTGGAGTAATTTTGGCATTTTTCCATTTCGTAGGAAAATGTGCTAGTGCAAAGCATCTGTTAAAAAATTTTACCAAGAAATTTAAAGAGTTTTCGGGAAGTCTTTTGATGAGGATATAGAAAATCCCATCATCTCCTGGTGCTTTCATGTTTTTGAATTTTTCGAGAATGGTTCGCACCTCATTCAAGTTTGTCTCCAATACCTCTTCGGAAAGAAATTCTTGGGTGGTGAACTGAACATACTTTTGGTTTACTTCATTTTCAATAGGACTACTACGTTCAAATCGGAGTTATGAACACTCTCAAGCTGCTGAGCAAGTTTTCGAGAATTTTGTTCATTCGTTAGAAAAATGCAATCACCATCTTTAAGGACTGGAATGGGCTTCGAGGGTTTCTTAAGAACCTTCGAAAGCTTCCAGAAAGGTTTTGAATAAGGTTTTAGTTGTTCAACTTCTCTCATGAAATTCTCATTTCGCAAGAGAGTGAATCTATGTTTAATTTCCTTTTGTAATTCTTGAAAAATAATTTTCAAAGCAGGATCACGAGATCTTTGGTATTGACGTCTCCGTATGTTCTTCAAACGTATAAGAAGTTGAAGTCCACTGTCAATAATTGGTGCATTGAATTTCACTCTTGCCCTAGGAACCGATAAATTCCGGGCATTGAGTATTAAGCTGCTAAAATTTTCTAATGCTCTGTCAATGTCAGCACTATTTTGTAAAATAATATCATCATTCAAATTTTCCTCGATCGTAGAACGATATCTATCCCAATTAGTCTTGTGATAATTTAACACAGATCTAGTGGGATTTAAAATAGTTTCATGGGAAAAAGAAAATGTTATGGGAAGATGATCAGAATCAAAGTCAGCATGAGTTCATAAATCACTGCAGGAATGGCTTTGATTTGTTAGTACCAAATCAATTGTAGATGGATTCCTAATAGAAGAATAACATGTAGGACCATTTGGAAATGAAACTGAATAAAATCCAGCCGAGCAATCATTAAACAATATTTTTCCATTGGAATTGCTTTGAGCATTATTCCAAGATCGATGTTTCGCATTAAAATCACCGATGATTAAAAATTTAGATTTATTTCTTGTGAGTTTTTGCAAATCTCCCTTGAAATAATTTTTTCGCTCACCAGTGCATTGAAAAGGCAAATACACTGCGGCTATAAATAAAATGCCAATACTCGTTTCAATTTCAATTCCCAAACTCTCGATAACTTTGGTTTCAAGATGGGGTAAAACACGATGTTTTATTCGACGGTGGATAACTATTGCAACTCCACCACCGGCAACATCAATTCTATCAAACCTATGAACTATAAAATTTGGGTTCTTTTTCAGTTTAATATTTGGCTTTAAAAGTGTTTCAGTCACAACTGCTATATGCACATCGTGGACTGTTAAAAAATTGGAAAATTCATCCTCTTTCGCTTTTAAAGAGCGAGCATTCCAATTTAGAAAATTTACAGCATTATTTAAAATTCATACATTTTGCAGCCATATGGCAGTTTCGAGTTCCATGACCATAGGCTTGACAATTTCGACATTGCGTAAGATTATGGATTCCTCCATGTCTCTTGAAATTTTCCCACTTTATTCGCACGTTGAATAAAACACGTGCTTTTTCTAAACATTTTAAATTATGTACTTTGGTACGATCAAAATGTACTAAGTAATTTTCTGGTGTATTCCAGTTTGAAAAAATTTGGCATTTGCCTTTCGTTTCATCAAAATTACTTGGTTGGGGGCAAAACTAAGTGATTCTGACAAACAATCTTTGATTTCATTTCAGTCAAATACTGTAAAAGATGTTTATGGCCATCAAAAGATTCGGCCAAAATACAAATTTAGCCTTGGCGACCAATTTGAAAATTTACTTTCACATTCGATAGAAATGATGAAAGTTCTGATCGAAATGCTTTAAAGTTTGCTACAAATACCACAATAGGTGGAACTTTAACCTTCTTCATAACGGCTTTATGCTCAGTATGAGAAGTTTGGAATTCTAGATCCCCAACAGAAGAAAGAATATCATACCTGTTAGTCGAAATTACAGTGTCACTTGGAGGAGATGCCTCACGTTTCCTTGATGCCGCATCAAAGCGAGCTTTTTTATTTTTTCCAGGCATAACTGGACAACTTCACTACACTTTCACTTCACTATAGAATTTGAGTAGAAATATCTCAAACCAAATTAATTCACTAAACACTCGTTAACTTTAAAAACAAATTTATTACTTTGCCTTTCAACAGGTAGTCTTTTAAAAAGATTGCCTGTTGAAAGCGAAAAACAAAATTTTAATATCTCTCGGTAGTCTAAGACTTAGCCTCGAGCTGTTGGTAAAATGCGACCGTACTGTAGGACAGTTCAAGTCGATCTGTGATCATTTCTTTTATTTCGCTATTTATTGAGCATTTACATTACGTCAAATTTCATATTTTATACTTCTATTACAACATCATTATTTAAGAAACCCAAAAAGTGAATACACATTTATTGGATTAAAGCGTTCATGTAAATCTATTTTTACAAATAATAAGTTTGAATGAGAAAGGCTGGGTCTGACCACTAGGTGGATTAATTTAGGTTTTCAATTGGTGTGACACGAAAAATGATTAGTTCCGATGAGAGCTACTATTTGCATAATTGGCGAATGTCAAATACGTGATCGCAAATATGTCTCAAACGCCATTTTTTTTTGTACAGAAGCATAAAATGATAATTTTCCAAGAATATTGTCCATTTAGAGAAAAAAGGCTTGGAAAGCATATTCGAATAATTTCTAGGCAATGAAAAAGTGACCTAACAATTAGTTTTTATTATTATTTTTATTTAATTCCCTTTTAATTATGTTTATATACAGTTCACTGTCCACTGTAATCCAGGCATCTTTTATGTGTTTTACATATAAACTACGTGTTATACATAAAAATAAGGAACAGATGTACGATAAATTACTTGTGGAATTTTTACGAAAATGTTTTTTTTTGACGTAGGATTAAGTCTTTCCGGAAGGGTCCATTTGCCCATTTTGAGATTTCTCTCGCATCTCCTGAAACGTTTTATATGTAAGATTTTAATCATGTATAGCGATATAAAAATGCACTAATAGGTTTATAGTTTATGCAGCGTTCGATTCCTGTATTTTATGAGATATAAGATGAGTGGCGAATGACCTTAAGGGTTAAAACCACTATGAAATAAAAAAAAAAAAGATATATGATCAGCATCAACAGTACGGAACCATTAATATTGAATGGTATTAGGTCATTTCTGCTGTTTTACAAAAACGGGAGGTCGCTATCAAAGACTTCAAAATGGTGTCTGTAGTCGATTTTAGTTTTTATGTATCATTCTGGTTCCGGATATAATCATATTCGGTAGAAATCGGCCATTTTCGGTTGTTTTCTAGAAACCGGAGATTGCCATCTTACAATTCAAAATGTTGTCTGAGGTCGATTTGTGGCTTCAGTGCATCATTACGATTCCGGAAAACCCATATTGGGTGGTATTTGGTCACTTTATGCTGTTTTTCAGAAACCGAAAATGGCGACTTCTTGTGAAATGTTTTGACTGGCTGTCGTGTGTGCCAAAAAGAGAAGCACACATTTTTATTTGCCAAGTCTCTAAATGTGAATTCGTGTAGGTGTGAAGAGAAGAGGCACGTTTGCCTTCGCCATGACAATGACAGCAGTCACCGTTGGGAACGGTTGGCGGCAAAAATAGAAATGATTCTATTTTTTGCAACAACAAGCGAGGGTCGACCGCTGTGCTCTGATTGGTCGAAAAAGAACGGAGCGGTAGCGGTCGACCGCTGCAGCGGCTAGTCTGATGCAGGTTTTAGTCACCTTTCTCGGCCCCTAAAACCCCTTTATACAAAATTTCAAGCCGATCGGTTCAGTAGTTTCCAAGCCTATATGGACCAGACAGACAGAGCTGCATTTTCATATGTTTAGATAGATAGATAAGATGAGTGGCGAATGACCCTTAAGGTTAAAACCACTATGAAATAAAAAAAAGATATAAGATCAGCATCAACAGTACGACATTTTGAAAAAAAAAGAAAAACAATTAACAAGTCCAAATTTAATTTAAAATCAATATCATTTAACCAACAACGAGTATGCTTTCCACACACAGATGAAATGTACTAAATATTGTCTTTGGTCGATTTATCTATCATCCAACTGTTCCCGTGGAAGAAATGATCTCATTTTCATGCAAAACAGTAGCACAGGCATGCGGCTCGCGTTCAATTCCAATCTGGATTCTGAAACAGAAGCTTCAGCAGCAGTTCTTAAATGTCTTCCGAGAGATGATTCATATGAAGCGCACACAACTTTTTTTCAAGTTTCGTCATTCTCGTTTCTGTGTTTACGAGGCTTGTTCATTTTTTTTCTCTAAGGCAATGAAACAACCAGCTTCGTTTTTTTCTACCAAGTGCATTCAGCAACATCAGTCAGCAGCAGCAATCATATAGGAGTTGAATTGAGTTTCCTCTTTAGTTCGGTAGGCATCAGACAGCACTGTTCGGATTGGCAATATAAGCCCTTTGTTAAGTGTATTTTTGGCTTTAACGGGTAACTATTCGAGGTAGAGTTACCATTTTCTGCTGTCGGTCGCTACACGGCAGAAGACAGTTTCTGACTGTAGAATAGAGAAATGGATGGTGCCTGCTGTGAAAGCAGCACAAAAAATACTCATTAACTGCTAACCGAAACGAAACTCGGTTTTTGTTTAATTATTGGGGGCAATTGTTCCAATACAAAAAAAATCCAAAAAGCAATCATATGAAAAATTTTTAAGGACGGTAGAATTAGTGAATGATAAGTCCAACACTAACTCAAAAATTCATATATATGGAGATTTCAATCAAAATGATGCAGATTTTATTGTAAATGATGATAATGAATCGCGTTTATTTCATGCAGTAGGAAAAAACGAAACTCTGCAATTTATTTTCGAGGGATTTAGTCAACTTGGATTACGTCAGGTCAACTCAATCCGAAATGAGCAAAACTGTTTTTTAGACTTTTTATTCACCAATTGTACGGAAGATTCTAGTGTTGACAAAGCAGAATATCCCCTATGGAAAAATGGAAAATTTCATACTGCAATCTAGAAAAAATATTATTTTTGACCGGAAGTGTTGCCAGATAAATTATTTTAGTATTTGAAAAGTAAATTTACATTTTTCGGCATATGCAGCCATTTTTATTTTCGATTTGATAATTTCATCGTGTTTCTTGGAAAATTTCACATAAGAAACAACTATTATCTCGAGGTAATATGAGTAAATCTCGAGATATAACAGCCAGATAGATTATTTTTGTATTTTAAAACTAAATTTGCATTTTTCGGCAAATGCAGCTAATTTTATTTCAATTTTGATGGTTTCATCGTATTTCTTGAAAAATTTTACGTAAGAAACACTTATCATCCCGTGGTAATATGAGCCAATCTCGAGATATAGCATTTTTAAGAAAATAGTTCTGAATTTCGTAATTAATTTTTCGTAAAAATGTTATATCTCAAGATTGGCTCATATTACCACGGAGTGGTAAGTGCTTCTTCCGTAAAATTTTCTGAGAAACACAATGAAACCATCAAATTAAAAATAAAATTAGCTGCAATGGCCGAAAAATACAAATTTAATTTTAAAATACAAAAATAATCTATCTGGAAACACTTCCGGGAAAAAACAACATTTTTCTGGATTCCTTGGTTCATTTTCTTCAAAATTCACCTATCACTATTTTCCGGGTGTCTTACGTCTATAAATTATAAAATAAAATAATTACGAAGTTAACAACTTTTTTCGTAAATTGTTATATCTCGAGATTGGCTCATATTACCTCGGGATGATAGTTGTTTCATATGTGAAATTTTCCAAGGAACACGATGAAATTATCAAATTTAAAATAAAAATGGCTGCATTCACCAAAAAATGTAAATTTACTTTTCAAACACAAAAATAATTTATCTGGCAACACTTCCGGTCGGACCTTATATTTTTTCTGGATTCCTTGGCTTATTTTCTTCAAAAATCATCTATCAGTATTTTTCGGACATCTTACGTTTATGAATTGTAAGAAAAAGAAAAACGATATTTTTGACAAAAATTGCGCGACTTTGCAATAAAGTGGGGGGTCCTGGAGAGCCGGGGGTATTCCAATCGACACCAAAATTGGGATTTTTCCAAAGAGACAGTAGATGAATAATTCCCCCAACTTTGAACAAAATCTGTGATGGTTGTGTCCAAGTGGCATGTACACTTCGTATGGAATAACCCATATGACTTTACTAAAGCAAATTTTGAACTAATCAATCGTTAATTAACTGACATCGACTGGCAATCACTTCTAAAAAATGAAACAGATATGAACAAAGTGGTTGATAATTTCATCATCACAGTGATATAGACTCAACTGTACCAAAATAAAAAAAAATGGTTAGCTCAAAAGATCCCATTTGGTTTACCAGAGAAATTAAAAATTAAAGAATAGGAAACAAAAAGCTCATAAAACTTACAAAAAACATAAAGACCAAGGAAATTTAGACAGATATTTGAACATATGTGATTAACTGAATACTAAAATATCTGTAGCGTATGAGAACTACAACACAAGGGTAGAAAAAAAAACATTAAATCAGACCCAAAACAGTTTTTTAAATGTGCAAACGATAACATAAAGTCTAATAACTCTAATAACTAATAACTAGTTTAATGAAGACTTTGCAAGTACTGACTCAAAGCAAATCTGCAACAAATTTGCGAGTTTTTTTCAAACCGTTTATTAAAATAACGACGAAGTCAGGGACTTTGAGTACTTTTCGCACTTGCATGAACAAATAAAATAACGTATCTGTTAAACAAATTACTACCCAAAAAATCCTCGCAACACTAAAAGAACTGGATGCTTCAAAAGGTCCGGGACCATATGGAATTCCACCCTCACTTATGAAAAATCTTGCTCCTGCTTTCGTAAAACCCTTGTTTTGGCTTTTCAACTTATCCCTTACGTCCGGACAATATCCATCAGTCTGGAAATTTTTTTTTTCTGTACCGATTTTCAAGTCAGGTAAAAGATCTGACATCAAATATTATAGTGGCATTGCAATAATATCATCTATCCCCAAACTTTTTGAAGCTATCGTAAACCAAGAAATATTCAATCAAGTAGAGAACCGCATAACGTGTAACCAACATGGTTTTTACAAAGGAAGGTCTACGGCTACCAACTTACTTGAATTTGTTGCTTTCTCTCTTGCGTCTATGGACAGAGGCAACTTCGTGGAAACTTTATACACGGATTTTAGTAATGCTTCTGACAGAGTAAATATTTCCATGCTCATGTTCAAATTAAAAAAAAACTGGGATTTGAGTTGGGCCTACTTAGATGGATTGAATCTTATTTAACGAATAGGACACAAACGGTTAGGTTTAGGGGCACCTTTCTGTAACAGTAAAAGTGAATCTGGAGTTCCACAAGGCTCCCATTTAGGCCCTTTGCGCTTCATTTTATTTGTTAATGATGTATATATGTATATATGCCGATGACATGAAATTGTACATGGAAATAAAACACAAATCAGACATCCAACAATTTATACAAGAGATTGACATTTTCTACATTTGGTGTAAAAAAGTCTTGTTGCTCTCAACGTAAAAAAATGTAATATTATTTCCTACACATGGAGAAGAAATCCTGCACATCCCAGTTGCACTCTTGAACATCAAGTCGTAGAAAGGTGTTATCAAGTTAGAGATTTAGGAGTAATTATGGATTCTAAGTTAACACTCATTGATCACTACAAAACGATCATCAATAGAGCCAAGAACATTATGCTAAGTTTTATAAAAATGGTTTAGTAATCATTTTGTAGACCCGTACACTATAAAAACTCTCTTTGTTACATATGTTAGATCTATTTTAGAATAGTGTAGTGTTGTTTGGTTGCCTTATCAAGACGTCCATTCCAATAGAATCGAATCCGTACAAAAACAGTTTTTGTTATATGCACTACGAAAACTAGGTTGGAATTCATTTCAGGCCCAAACAGAATGGACAGAAAATGTATGGAACTGTCAAAAATAAACAAACTCAAATGAATAAACAAACTTAAAGTATCCTTCTCATGACAAACAAATGTACAACTGAAAAATTAATGAATTTTTCCCCAGGCTTGGGGAATAATAATTAAGGTATCTTTTAAATATCAAATTAGTGAAAAGTCGAGTTGAAAGTGGTACACACTCAACCAATCAGAAGCTCGATTCCATTTTGTTCGCTTTCGGCTGCTTTCTATCTTTCTATATGAGATGAATGTGCGAAAATCAATCGCCCATTTTGAACTGCATTCGAACTACAACCGCAGTTTACTTAAGGCCCTGAATGACAAATTTGATGTAGGTAGCAAAAAGTCAACGGTGAGCCAAACTGTATGGCATGAAGGAAAATCTAATTCATTTCGTCTTGGCTCTAGATTTCTAGATTTGATTTAGTAATGTTAACCATTTTTACTTTACTAACAGCAAATTCTCCTTTATTTGAGTACATTTATGAAACGAAAATATAGTTGATAAAGAATACAGTCATGGTTGGTGGCTTATGAGCAAAGTGTTGAGGTTGTTGTTGAGCTTGAGGCTTTTTTCTGTGTTTGTACTAGTCTATTTAAAAAAAATCCATGAGAATACAAGAAAGCGCAAATAGGATTTTCAAAACAGGTTAATGGATTCAGGTTTTATTAGCCTCATTTAACGAAACAAAAAAAAATAATGACCGCCAGCATCAGCATCCAGTGAATCTTGGCTGATCGCAGCTCATTATTAGATCACAGCCTCCGAAGCGAGGTACTTCTTTACTTACGTATTTTTCTGGGTCATAGCATCAGCAGAGCATCTGCTGGGTGCGTTCTTGGTTATTACTTACACGCACAACCCGACAATTACGCCGTCACGTAATCTCCGGTGCTGACCGTTTCTCGTGAGGCCTGCCAGCACGTCAGTAACTTCGAACAAAAACAGTAATTATGCTTCAATCCTCGCAGTACAGCCGGCAGCCCCCGGTTGACTGTTTAATCCCTTTTGAAGAGCTTCTTAATGTAGGCAGAGCCAAACACGCAACGGCAGCGGTAATGAGACCGGCACCGAAAATGCACGCGGAACAAAAGTAAAAGTTTTTTGTTTTATTTTCGATTGCGCACACGGCAAGGTCCAACAAATATGTAGATGAACGCGTGGCCGTACCGTACCTTCCTCATCAAGAGGTTCCTAAAATTGATGCAATCAAAAGCACGAAAAGAAAAAAAAAACATTTCACTTTTGTCCCACCCGATGGATCCGCGCCGGCTGCTTATGACCTAGAGCAGTCATTACTATTCGAGCGAGAGCGGATGGATGGAAACAGATTCCTTCGTGCACCAAGGGGCACGTCTCTCTCTCTCTCTATCTCGTTTCAGACTGACATTGTGTGCATTTGTCGAAATTGAATAAATGTAATAATTCGCCCAAACATCGGCTTTCAATTCCGCACTGGCTGCTGAGGGGTAGCCAAAAGAGTTGAAAATTTTGCACATTGATGCGAGCTTCTCGCGCGAATGCAGCTGATGAGCGGTAGTCGAAGACGAGTGAACGTGGACGGAGGAAGGAGGTGTATGCGGATGAAGCGAGCGGTGGAGAATTTTCGATTTCACTATTTTGCGCAAACAACGTGATTTGTGTGCGCTTGGTCTGAACGTGCCGGTGAAAAGCGCCCCAAGAACGCGAAGGTTGAAATTCTACGTGTTTGTTCTGGGCTTGAAAGAAAATGTCGCTTCCGGTCCGGCTTTGATAGCTGCCTCTATTTAATTAATAACATTGAAGGTTGAGTTTTGAGTGAAATCGTTACTTATATGTTGTTCACGATGAGCTAGAATTGGTCAAGGATCAACAGCAGATTGGAAAGTCCGATCTTAAGCTGGAAATCTTAAAAATCCGATTTTATCTTGTAATGGAGCTGGAAACAGGTTGTTTTGACGCTTCCGGAGAAAAGTTCATTTCGACAATAAAACTGATTATGATGAATAACACAATCCAATAAAACTGAACTTAAATCCTAAAATCACTTCAACGTCCATTTGTGGATGTAAATTTAAATCCGCCACACAGTAGAACCCTCCTCGTTTTTTCAATTGTTTCATTTAAACATACAAACAAGGCAACGGTTCGAAGCGATTTATAAAAATATGAAACACTCATCATCATTAGCATTGCATTTTCCATAACCTGGTTCACAGTCTAAATACGCCGGCGGCGGCGTTTGCAATTTTTCCCCCCTGATTGCTATAAAATTCTTTCGTTGCCGTACGTGCACCGATTTTTGAACAGTTTTAATCGGCCAGGCATAACCAATCAGCGAATCGCTGTTCGTTTGTCCTGCCATCTGATTCACTTTTGCTTATCATCGAGCATCTTTTTGTGAGTTTAACAGTGCTACCACTATTCATTTAGACGCTTACAATTCACAGGCGAGATGTTACTCATTTTATTTTCATGTACATCATGTAAACATAGTGCAAATATGGGTAAATTTACGGCATCATTGTTCCATTCGCAACCCGATGCAATCTTCCCATAGTCGTCGTAGCATGCGTGGGCTGTCTGAGCATTTTTTCTTATTTGTTCGCTTTCTGTAGCACACACAGAAAAAAGGAAAAGTGCCCGTTTTCCCCCCGCGTCAGATGTGCCAGCAGTCAGCAGTTGCGTAGCATTTTCAAAAATCAAGACGTGGAAAAAAGGAGAAAAGCGGAAAGATAAGCGCAGCGCAGCGGAAGATAAAATCCATAGCGGAGCTTTCCGATTGGTAGTAAAAAAAAGCGTTTATTATTGAACGACTATTTTATAATAAATGCAGCACGTGAGGAGCTGCGATAATCAAGAGTGCTAGCGGATTGCGGCTGGTGCCATGGTCCATCTGCGCCAATCGGTTGTGTTTATCGGCAGACTATTTTCTCCAATTACCATTTACCAAACGTCAATTCACTGGTTATATCAATCGAAGGGGAACTCGTTATTTTTCGCAGTGATTTACGGCGTTTTGGCTCACTAAACTTGAGCAGCGATTTGCACTTGGTACGAGAAATGCAATGATGCGATTTCATAAGTTTGAATGGTAAGATAATATTTAAATGGTTTTCTGTTTTCTATAACGGCATTAAATTGATGCTTACTGCTACCAATGTTGTTTAACAGTTGTATCGTTTAAAAATTCATGTCCCAACAAGAAAAACTGCACCAAAAAAGTTTTGAAGGTTTATTTCTACATTTCGGGCTAGAAAAGCTCGTAAAATATTTGATAGTGGTATATAAAGATGAATTTCTGTCTGTCTGTCTGATTCTCATAGACTTGGAAATTACTGAACGGGCATGGAAATTTGTATGTAACTCGAGAACGAGAATCAGTCTAATTTCAGGCGCATCACTGTTAGTAGAACAGCTGTCAGTGTCAAAAACAGTCTAACTTCAAGTTTTGATTTAAAAAAAAAACTTTGGATGAAAATATTCAAATTTACGGTTCCGTACTTCGTCTGAATGCAGACCTACCACAAAATTTGGACGAAAACAGAACCAGTACCAACCAATCTCATTTCCAATGTCCTTCCCTACAGCGCAGCGTGATGGATAATAAACAATAGGAAACTTACACCGTAGGTACATAGTAGCAATTGTTGGAAATCGTAGGTATTTTTCACTTGCCTATTTGAAACGCTCTTATTATTATTATCACTTATTCCACACGATTATCGCTATCATTGTTTTTAATTGGACCGTTCGTTGGTACGTATGTGTTACTTTACTGCTGGCTTTGTCTGCACTGCTGTGATTTCTCAGCGCCCAGATTCCGTGCCTTGTGTGGCAACATACCAGAAAGCAGTTGGCCTCGAAACTCTCCGCAACCGGATGCAGGTGATTACCAAAGACAACTGAGGGATGGGACACATAAATTGATTTTTTCCGCCCAAGGCTTTGATTGGGCGGCTCTGCGATGATCGCTTTAACATCTAAGGTAAGGAATTCGGTCAATTAGAAATATGCTCCAGGTTCAAAACTGTTGACTCCCGCTGTCTGCGAAATAATATCAATCATCGAGCGAGACCCACAGCAGCGTTTAATAAGAAGCGGTGTTTTTTTTTTTTTCTAACAAACGTCGTGTTTTACTCCCAGCATAAGCCATCTGTTTCGCATTCCTAACAGTTCACACTTGAAAAGTAACAATCAACTTAGTGTTGTTATTAAATCATTCACCTATCGCTTCAATCTCGCGTGAGATGCGATGGGCAAAATTGTTCTAGGCACTCGTCTGGAACGGTGCTTCCAACCAATTTGAAGCGATTTCCAGAATTCGCACAAGAGAAAACGTTATTATGGCCATTCTTCACGTGCTGCGAGAAAGGCGCTAAATAGTCCAGCTTTGGTTGGATCCATCAGCTGGAAGGCAGAATACGGAGCGGTTATAGCATAAGTACCACATCTCACACCCAAACCGACGTGCAGAATCAAAACAAAAGCAATGAAATTCACCACACAACACTGTGGTGAGGGGTTGTAAATCTTCAATGATCAATTGGAACTCAAGAAATGTTCCCATGATCTTGGTTAGCACGGAATTGATGTGTTTCCGTGTTTCCGACATGTTGATCTACACGCGAAAATTGGCTGCAACAAATGTTACACTAATAAGCTATTTAGTTCTCGAAAAACTGTCTATAAAAACTGGCACAATTTTCGTACGAAATCTGATGAAACCACAGGTGAATTGGAAGAACACAGAAATTGGTTTTGGCTTGAACTTTTGTGTGTAATAATAGCCCGTTACCACCAGACAGTCTTCCGGGGCTCGGCATCCCGAAGCAAATTAAACTCTAGGGGGTTCAGGCGCTTCGTACCGTTGTAGAAGGCTATAAACAAAGAATTGGAGAAGTGTGCCGAATTCGCTATTTAATGTATTGAGCTATCGATTTTGTAACAATCATTTCCTCTAAATTTAATAGAAAAGTACACCTGCTGGTGCCTTTCACACTTGTTCTTTGTCTTTTGCACCGGTTTTCGAGTTTTCTCATTTTCATCGATCATGTTTCAATTGTTCTCGATTACAATGTAGACCGATGGTAGCGATCAATTCGTACTTTTATGTTTTGAACCTGTTAGTTTCGTGTGTAAAGTTTAAAAAAAGTAATTTGCAATCAGTACTGTGCTTATCCTCTCAAAAGCAGATCAACAAAAGCCGTCAATTCGTTATTCATCCCTTTTCTTTTATTACAAATTTAACGGACACAAAATGCGACGGTACCGGCGAAGTAACCTTTGTCTCACATCGAGCTGAAAAAATAAAAAACAATCTGAGTCAAACAACCATGACAACTAAAAATAAAAGAGTGTTGCCAACCCCGACCGGGTTCGCATGCTATGGCGCGCTTCCCATCCCGAGCCTTTTACATCATAATAGTGTTTGCCAACAACAGCAACAACAGGTGAGGTGCCTTAAAATTAGCAGTTCATAAGAACATGCAATAACAAAAAAGTAGCGGGCATTTGTTTTATTGTTGCGAACTTTAGTTTTAATTACTCCCCGTTTACGACTTGACTGATCGTCCTCCAAAGTGTCGGAAAAGAACCACTAAGGTTGGGTTCAACTAGACCTGTGCGCCGACCATATCATCGGCGGCGGCATAGACAACATTTTACCTCGGCGGCGATCGGCGCGCCGGCGTTACGCCGTTGGCTTTTTTCGGCGGCGGCGGCGTGTATCGGCGTGACACTAATTACCGCTTATAAAATATTGCGCATAATGTGGGCTTTTGTACTCTCATGTTCAGATTTTTTTTTTGATTCAATGTTCATAAATAAAAATGTATGCGTAAGGATGTCAAGAATAGAGATAAAAACTATAAAAAATCAAACAATTGAACAACCGGAAAATAATAAACCAAGCAGAGAAAGTACAAACAAGTGTAAATCCTAAACAAAAATCATTCCCAGAGACGCTCAGTTTGGAAAAAAATCTTACGTTAGAAGAACGTTTTCAACCTTTATATATTTCGTTAGATTACGCATGGAAATACTGAAAAACATGGGAAACTTTTTTCATTCGACTAAAGTTCTTCGTTAAACTCCACAGATTCTTCATTTTCTATTGCGATTTTTGGAACATTTTCATAACTATTATCATCTGGAAAATTTTGGTATGTTTGAAATAGCGTTTAACGCAACTAAATCACTCGTACTATGTAATGTTATTTCCACGAAAGTCGCGCTTGAATATGACGGGTCGAAAGCGACCCATTCTGACCGAAAAGTTCGCAAATATCACCATGATAGTGGAAAATAGTAAAAAGTGTTCTTTTCGATGCCTTAATGTTCAAGCAAATAAGTAACGAGAATTCATCGTGAATTTTTGCAAAAAGCTTATAATCGATGTGGAAAAACAAAACTATCTACAAAAATCTCTGTTTCAGCGCAATATGATCAAATATGTAGTTTGCGCAAAATTTTCAGTGATTTCCCGCATGTTGATCTCCAGAAAATCTGGAGCGGAATGTGATACGATATAGATTGTGGAACAGTACCATCCGTCCCCCGTAGTTTAATTGGTCAAAACACCATGCCGGAGACAGGGAGATTGCGGGTTCAAGTCCCGTCGGGATGCGGTATATTTTTCCAAATCTGTATCATATTTCCAGTTCGATTAGTTTTCGTTCTCTCTACTTCACATACTGTCTGCTTATGAACTAGAATTTTTATAAAAAAATTAATCTACCATGAAAAAAATATTTTTCATTTCTCCATCCTGGACTTTTTTTTAAAAGTTGCGTATTAACATCAAGTTTCTTTAAAAAAATTAAAAAAAAATTCAACTCTTTTTTTTAAATTGAAATTTAATGTTTATTTTTAATTTTTTTTGGTCAAAAACATTTTTTTTTGTATAGTGTATATTTTTTTATGGTGCATTTTTAATTCCCTACAACTCATTCTCAGACAGTTTTTCTATACAACCAACGGTTTCTGGGCTACAATGCTTCGAATAAAACCTATGCCAAAAGGCATACGCCCTTTTAGAATGTAACTCATGGGTGTAAAAATCTCTCCACCTGTGAAAAATGCTCAGTTTGCTAAGCCAAATACGTGTGCAAAGATTCATTCAAATCAAAAATGGTCGATATTCGACCATAGGTCATTTGGCGCGATCTTGCTCGATAGTGAATCGATCAGTTCATAGTTGCATTAACCTAGTCAGTACCAAGATCATCAGTATTAATTACTGCTTGCACTGCTTTAACCATAGCAGCATTCTGAAAAACATTACCAATACCAGTACAAATCAGTACTTCAAAAGTGTTTTGATTTAGAGCCGTCCAATACATTGAACATTCGCTAGAGCACCAAATGCGTTATGAACAACACACATTCGTTGCACTGGTTCCGAAACAGTACATAAAATGCTCTATAAAGACGCAATATTGACGTGGTTACGCACAGTCCAACTTTTGTGTGTACTTAACGAAGGTGGTATTGAGAATTGCCAAATACCGCATTACTTAATATACAAGCGTTCCCTTATCGGCTGTGATTTGCGGTATTTTTATAATCAGGAAAAAATCCAGCATACACAATCACTACCGGCGCGGTAAAATTTTCCTCAGCGGCGCAATAAAAATTTTCTCGGAGGCGCGCCGAGTCAAAATCATCGGCGGCGGCGCGGCGTGGCGGCGCACAGGACTAGGTTCAACGAACTGCCCTACCGCGCGCTGGAACATACATGAAACCGCCAGGCCAAGTTTCCTAGATTCTATAAAGTTTGAACCTTACAAAAACGTAAATGTCAAATTTATAGTGTTTAAGAAACTGTAGAAAACTAATTGCAAAGTTCATGTAAAATAAACAAAAAACAAGCGTTTTTGGTTACATATTTTTAAAATGGTTACAAATGATCAGGAGTATGTATTTATAATACATTTTTTATGTTATATGACTTTGAAATAAGTGCTTTATTCGTTGCCTAAAGGGTTTTGAAGTGAAATTTCAAATATGTTGATCTTAGGCCAATATGACAACAGGGGTAATTTAGCGTTGTAACGTCACGAAAAAAGTACAGTTTTTTACTTCATAGGAACTCCTTACATTTAATCAAAGCAATATTTTGTTTTTTCTTTATACTCAAAAATACTTTTAATTTGATACTAAAAGATCGCATCTAGGTTGAATACAACATGAGTTACAACCGGGTTTAGTTTGCGTTGTAACGTCACGAAATTTTTTTCTCCCCTTATATAACATTCGTCTATGTTTAAAAACATACTTGTTGCGTCTAAATTAGTTCACGTTACATCTGTCATATAACAGAGAATAAATTTTGTAAAATGGATTAATGTTTTTGATTATTAAACTGTGGGTCATCCATGAGTAACGTTACATTCTAAAAAATTCTAATATTATTCTATTATATTATATTACAATGCATTGCGTGAGGGGGAATTGAAAATTGTCAACTTCTGCGTTACGTAACATGCGAATGTTCCATAAGAGAAAAACTATTGACGCAAGGTAACCGTATTAATGAAATGAATAGGTACTTCGTCCGCATCGCCCAAGCCAATCTTCCGAATGTGATGGTTATCGCAATTACGGGATGTGACATCACCACATATAACGATGAGAAGAACATTTTTGAACGACCAACACTATATCGTGGAATAAGCCAGCTATTTATTTTTGGGGCAAGTCTAGATGAAAAAATCTTCAGCGGCAATAATGCACTCGAATTTTCTTGAATAAGTAGTTTGAGTTTCAAAAAATCAAGGAAATATTACGGGAGCGAAAAAAGCTAACAAGCGGCATTTTTGTGTTATTATTATTATTTTTGAAAGGTTTCTTGTATTTACTGGAATTAAGGACACATTTATAAACTTAAGGACACATTTGTAAACTTTAATATAAATCCTGAATAAACTGCTAACGTACTCTAACATTGTGAAAAAACTACAATAAAAATAAATTTTATATGTTTTACACATAATGTCATATAAGACACTTTTGAGAATATTTATGATGCATATGTCACTTATGAAAAGAATTGATTTGATCATAACTCACATTCCTTCACTGAAAATCTCCAAGTTTAAGTTTGGTTTTTCATTACCAAACATTAAACGACAAAGTGAATTTGTTACGTAATTTATGAATAACCCCACAAACCAAGTGCATAAAGTAGAAGTAGAAATACATGAAATCAGATATTGAACTATTTCATATGAAAATGTCTAAGAAATATGTGATAAATAATGGATATCGACTGGTTCATATTTTCGTGACGTTACAACGGAGTGAGAATACCTCTTGCTGAAAAATGAGCGTTGTAACGTCACGAAATATAAAAGCTTCTCAAATATAGATGTTACCAGTTATAGGTACTCTAAACATGGCAAAATGTTCGATTAATATTTGTTATCAAATCGTGGAAGAAGAAATTGTTATAAAATTCCAAACAGAGCAGAGTTTTTCACCTTTGTAAGAAAAGCCCCGACACCTCAATTTCTCGCGCGTTGTAACGTCACGCTACATTTTTACTCCCCAAGGTAATATAAACAAAGTAAACAAATATCTTATGCATCATTCTTATAGGAAATTTTGTCTACTTTCCGAACCTGTAATAATATCAAAGGGTTTCATGAAAAAAATACAAGTTAGAATTGAAATGATGCCAACAGAATAGTCAAAACGTTGTAACGTCACGGTAGAATGTGTCAAATTACAAAAAAAGTATATTTATTGGCAATCGAACAATCAAAAGCTGAAAAGTTACTATCAAATCTGTGATGGCACTGTCCTTTCGGTACAGTATCAGATGTGGATTTCTGTTTATTATTTGAAAAATTGTTCTGTTAGTCTGAAAGCGAAAAAAAGGATGACAGCAGAAATCTGATGTTTTAGCGATTATTTTTCTGCATAATGCATTGTTGTATGATTGAACAAATGAATATTCATTGTTTTCTAGTTAGGCTGTTCAACATTTGATTAGAATGTAGTATTTTAAATAAATATAAATAATATTTCTAGCACTGGGTTTTGTGTAAGAAGCTCGTCAATTCTTCATCAAAAAAAAATTTCATAGTCACGAAAAGAAAGGAAATCTCCAGGTATTTTTGCACCAAAGGAACTCAAAATCCCAAAGAAATCTTCGATTGGGCGACACTGAGGTGGATTTGTTGGGTTGCGTATTTGGGAAACAAATAGAGTCAAGTGGCTGTTCAGGAACGTTTGTGTTTTTTGACGTGCTGTGATGATATTTTCTCTGAGTACAACACATACTTTTCATCTGTATGGTGTTTTGGAAGAAATGGAATCATAATATTGTTCAAACATTCGTTCTGGTTTATATTTTGATTGATAGCCAAACCACTAGGCTTGGACCATGGTTTGACAAACAGGAAAAAGTCCTTTTCTGTCCACTACTTTGGCCGGTCTTCCACTACATTCCTGGCGGATTATAGTTGAGGTTCGCAGGATGCATAATAAAAACCGGAATATTTTATGTCGAAAATTTCTTTTTTCATTGTGAGAAATTCGAATTGTAAGACTTCCCGTTTTTATTGAACCTTTTTGGGTCTATCATGTGCATGAAATAAACAAGTAATGAGAGTTGTAACCTCATTTTTCCGTCCTTCTAGGGATATTTTTTATTTGTGCAATAAAGGCACATCTACTCATATTTCTGGAATTTTTGTGAATTTTAAAACGGGCCTTTGTGAGATGAAACTTTATAGTATTTGGCATGGTTTGCCATCAATAACTCAAAACTGCAAAATTTTGAGTCGTGCCAGTATTGAATTCAACTGACGACACGTAAACACACGCTGCCAGTACACGCATAACTAACTATAAGCACTGGCCAAAGGGCTGAAAACGAATACGCCAGATCCTGACGGAATCATTTACATGTCCAGACATGTTCAGCAATGCTGAGCAGTGCGGTCTGCTAAATTCGTCTGTGGTCCAAATTGAAACAGCAAAAACCATACAAGTTCTGCTTAATGCTGTTCGATCCAATTTCCAGTGAATCGTTCTTTTGTTACAGTGATCAGATAGACAATGAAGACTAGAGTTCTGCATGCTAGCTTCTATATGTGACTACTGAGAGTTATACTTCCGGTGGGTGTGTCGTTGTGCACTCGAACGAGCAAAATAACAACAACAAATCGTGTGCAAAGTTAAATCGTGTGTATACTTAAGTGTAGGCTGTGGTTAGAAAAAAAGATAGTGATCATGACAATACATGTTATTTATCAATTTTTCAATAGTGTATCTAAATTAATCGCATGTTTTCACGCATGTTAGTTGCAAGAACTCAACCGTAAGAGTTTCTGATCGGTTGATGTCAGATATCTGATAAGGCGATATCCATAAATTACGTAACGCTCATAGGGGGAGGGGGGTATCCTTGAGCGTAACGATTTGTTACATAGGGGTGGTCGGGGGGTGGGGGTAAGATCAGCGTTACCTAACAAAAATTCCCTGGAGGGACTCTCCAAAAACTAGCATTTTAATTAAGCAAATTCTTCTACAGCGTTACGTAATTTCTATGGAGGGTAGGCGTTTGCGTTACGTTTTGTTACATAAGGGGGGTAGGGTCCGAAAATTGGATATTTTGCGTTACGTAATTCATGGATGTCGCCTAATAAATGACTGAAATGTGAGCGCTCAAACGCGGACCACCTTTCCCATGGTTGTATCGCTAGATATTCAATTTGTGCCCCTAACTTCCTGATAGACGTAGTTCTATATCAAAAGTAATGTTTATAGTAAACAATTTGATACGATAGAGCAAAATCACGCCTAGAGGAGCTCGTACCCTCAAGGTTACAGGTCCACTATCATGAGCGAATGGTCATGAGTTCGATTCTTAATAAAATCGGACCGTTCGATATCAGAGTGACTATCACGCTAAGGTCCAGAAGAAAAAGTCACATACAGTTGAACGAATACCTCTCCTGGCAGTTATAATTGCCGACGCTCGGCAGGGTAACTTACGAGGCTCTGTAAACAAGTGCAGTAGTGTCTACATGTAGGCGTGTAGAGGAAAGAGTAACATTATTAAAATCCCTCGCTGACTACGGCGACAGAGTATCCTTCCTTCCCGTTACTGGCCGTTAGAGATGCAGAGGTAACAACGATTGTAGCACTTCCTACTTCTTCCCCTAACATGACCGTAAGAACGTAGCCGGCTCCATTATCGATCTATACAAAGTGAGAGCGACTGAATTGTTGTTACATTGAATGGTTAATTAATCCCAAACTAGTCATCTTACGCTGATTACGGAGAAGCAACTTAAAATGTACGGTCGTTTAAGCTGAAGCTCAAGGTCGAAACGTTGAAGCAAAACTCCAGCAACCGGACGTTTGCCTCAGGTGCTTTGAGGGGGGCATAAGTTCTGGGCCTGTAAGGGGCCCGACAGGAGCCAATTGTGCAGGCGTTGCGGTGTTGCAGGCCATAAAGCAAAAGACTGCGGGGAGGCTTCCGAGTGCCTGGCATGTTCCGGAAAACGGGACGCCAAGCACTTTATGGGAGGTGCGAGGTGCCCATCCGGTCCTTGGCCTCCGGCGGTCGAGTCTCACGAGTGAAGTTGGAGTATCTCAGACATAAACCAGGGATGGTCGGCCAACCTGCTCGACATCCAATCAGTAAGCGACGACAGCCGTGTCGAGACTGAAGAGGAGGTAAGTGTTGCGAAAAAGGAACCAGGCTTCGGAAAGACTGCTGTGCGACACTGTACTGACGACTGTTCTCTCTTTTTACTCTAACTTACTCTGAATAACCTAGCATTGAGAGCTAACATACAGCTAAAGCTTACACAGGCAACGAAGCTGTCTTGTGTTGCATACGCTCAGGAGCATTCATGTACCGGTGTCGCTGTACATGATTCTTGGCAGAGTAGGCAGTGTGACTTTGCCCTCGTATCCAAGTGAGTTTTGAAACTTGCTTGCACATTTATTTTCGGTTTGCACATAAACCCTACTAACAGTGTTTTACACTTGAGTTGGATTTGAGTTTCAATCCTGTATAACAACAATTGCATAAAAATCGAAATGCGATGAAATTCGCGCCGCGTCTGCTGCAACAGTTTGTTGCATTGTCCTTTGAAAGCATAAATTCGATCTAAAAACAAAACTCATCGCGTTACATCATCGCCTGCATCGCTGGATACATCGTGCACTGCATGCATTGCACGCATTTAAACTCAATCGATCACAGTGTGCGGTGCAAAAAAACTCAAACTATCGAGAGGAAGCAGATACAAGTTGGATTCAAATCTGGAAAAGTGTTACTCAGTTCAACTTTGCACGAGTTCATGCCATCACTGATTCTCGGAAACTATTTCCAGAATCGAGTACTACTTTACAAGACGGAGGGGAGACAGAAATGCGTTTCAATCATCGCAGGAGAACCGCAAGGTTCTATCCTGGGTCCGGTGCTGTTGAATGTCATGTACGATGGAGTTTTGAAGCTGAAGTTCCCTGTAGGGGTTGTGATCATCGGCTTTGAGGACGACATAACGACGAGTCCATTGGAGAGGTCGCGTTGACAGCCGTGCATTTCTTACGTAAGGCCTGGATACCAGGAAACTGGATTTAGCGCACCATGAGACGAAGGTCACGGTTGTGAATTACCGCAAATCCTCTGAAAGGTGGTGGTTAGAGTCGGAGTCGAAGGTAATGGTGCACCTCAAAACGATCTCCGAAACTCTTGGGGGTTATGGATCATAACAAGCCTACGTTCAAGAAATACGTCAACTATGTCTGTAAGAGGGCCTCAACGGGTAGGTATTACAGCGCTATCACGAATGATTGCAAATAGCTCAGCGGTGTACGGTAGCAAGCGGAAACTACTTGCCAACGTGATTCCGTCCATCCTTAGGTATCAATTTTTGGTTTCTTCGCCAATGGGGAAGAAAAAAGGATAAAACCTACTGCTTGCCCTTGCTAAGGAAATCCAAAAAAGATTATTGAATCTGTATGTTATTTAGTGAGGTTTCCCATGATTAAATTATTTGCAACTCTAAGTGCAATATTCAAAGGTAAAAAATTATTTATTAACTAGAAAAAAATGGTGAGAATGCGTTATGAGATTTTTTTGCGGCAGCAATTAAATCCAAACGAATTGGCGTTAAGATTTTTTTTTTTGGTTGAACAACAATATATAATTAGAGTTTTAATTAAGGTAAAAACATTATATTCATTGTCTGATTACCTGTAATCTGTCGTAGCTACTACTCTGCTAAACTAGCACGTTAATAGGCAGATAATTTGGGAATTAGAAGGAAAATGGTAGAAAAACGTTAGAGAATGCCATAAAATATATTGATTTGTAATTACCTTTTCCAGCAGTGTGAGAAACTGGCAAACCGACCATTCTCTACGTCAAATCATGTCAACCATGTACGAAGAATGTATTGATTTCTTTTTAATAGCCAACAAAAAAAAAAAAAAAACACGGCTATCTAAACTTAGTTAGGTTGATTATCATAGTAAAAAAATATATCATTGCCTAGTGATTCCTCGTTTACCTCGATTCGGTAATCATAAACCTCGTTTTTCAAGACCCACTTTTTCAAATCAAAACCTATATTAATATACAAAATCACACATTTGCCTGTAAAATAGTGCATGATTATTAACGAGTAACGCATTACTATTACCGAACAAAAGGGATCGATTTTCGCAGGTTCACAGCAGGGGACTTCCAATTACGGTAGCTCGGAAATTCCTGTTCCCAACATTCCCAACATTTCTCACGAGTGATTCAATCACGACTTATTGAAAGTACAAAAAGCTTTTTAGTATAAAACATCGTTGTCCATTGCATCCATGTTCAACTCGAAAAATCGACACCATTTAACTGACAAACGTTGTTTGCTTACGTGTTGTGGTTGCAGAAGAAGCGATGAGCACGTTTTCCGAAAGCTCACGTGTGCATTATGGGAACTTGCGGCGGCGGCGCGAGGCCATCATCAGCAGCACACAAATAGCTAGTAAATGTCCATCCCAACCAGCGTTTCCACCAGCGCACTGGTTATGCTTTATAATATATAATATATTAAAAGCCTTGTGTTCCGCCAACATATGCGCATGTTGAGCTAACAAATCTCATTTTTACATTCATTAAAACTCAACTGCGCAATGAAAAGCTGGACCAGTCCGTCGTCACTGTAGACAAGGGACGATTCATTAATGATGTCACGAAAAATTTGGAAAAAAATAACTCCCCCCCTCCCCCTTGTCACAAGCTGTCACAATCTCCTTGACCCCCCCCCCCCCCTTAATAACGTCACGTTTTTATACCCCCCCTCCTCCCTCTTCTTTGGTAATAATTGTTTGTAAGTCGAGGAATTTGTTAGGAATGCATTTTTTCTTAATAAGAACTATTTACTGAAAGAAAAACTGAAACTAAAAAGAAAAAAAATTATAGAAGAACTAGAAAAGGCGTTCAGTTCTTAGTCCAAGGATGCTGTTGATGGAGTCGCATATCGACGACATAGGAAGCCGAGACAGTAACTATGTCACAAAATGTCACAATAAGCGAAACCCCCTCCTCCCCCTAAACGCGTGACATCATCAATGGATGATCCCCAAGGGTTACTTTGAAAAAAAAAAAAACGAGGAGAAAACTGAAATCTCGACGAATTCGTATTACGTTTCACCATTAATGAACCTTAACGCTTCAGCTGCTCCGACTTTGCTATTACCGTTGGTGCTTACTTATGGGAGTGCTCAAATCCAACGAATAAACTGGATGATTTTCGCGCTCATTAATACACATTTTTTGCTTCTACATCTCATCAACGGGGGGCGCCTTGGTGTTTCGAAGGCGGCCGGACACAGAAACCCTGAAAACTCATGGTCTGGTCACGGTGATGGCGTAACCTGAGGACTGTTGTGGACAGTGAGTGAGATGTGATTTTCACTTTTTCTCCACCTGCGCGCGCACGTTCATATATTTTCCGCTAATGGTTTCATTTGCTGGTCGTAGAGCGCAGCTACAAGCCATCAAAATGCGCGTCTGCCAAAGACGGCGCGCGGACGCTACGGTGCGTGGACGTAGTTCCGGTTGAAGGATTATCATCCGGTCGCGGTCGTCCGGTGTTTGGCTCTGCCCGTTCTGAACCGAAATTGATTCTCAGGCAATTTTGGGTCGAGTTTTTAAAGTGGAGCCACACACGACCACAATTCGGAAAGAATGCCGAGGAACAGCCAGAACGTGATAGCGACCGGATCGAAGCTGTGAGCGGAAATTCGATCGTCCATTGATTGATTAATGTTTGGTGCGCCGGTGTTTGGCGCGCCAGATTCGTCTGTAATGTTGTGCTACAGTTCTCGTTCCTCGGGGTGCGGAGCAGATCGTATCGGTTCGGACGCGCCCCGCTTGATTCAATTACGTTGCGAATGTTTGGTTCGTCCGGCGGGGCGCACGTAGTAGCGTAACACCAGGTTATGGGTTATGGCGGCGGCGGTGGCGGCGGCTGGATGTGAAAGAATGCGCACCACTTGAATGGCCGGATTCGGTAGCCAATTTTTGTCCGTCGGGGCAAATAACGGGATCGCTCATCTGGAAAGATAGGTCAATCGAGATATTTGGCGGTCGAACGATTTATGCTAGAGGGAGCCTCCTTTTTACTGCTGCTGTTGTGATGCTGTAATCAAAGCGAGAACCGGAGCGGTGTCAGTTGAGTCCATACATACTACGCTGCCTACTGATCCGAATTCGTCACAGTACAGTTTTTTTTTTTTCTTGCACTTACTCTAGATAATCAGTCCATGATATGGGTAAGCTTACTTCATGTGCAATCAAGTCTTTGTACGGCTCTATTTGTTACCGTTTAACGATTTTTTCATGGCTTCTTTTTTCCTCGGCTGCTTACTTACCACACAATTAACCATCGCGATTGATGATGATGGCGACAAGCTTGAGTACAGTACCCTAGGATTTTATTATTCGAGCACATAGTATTGAGTGTAAAATACACATCTCCACCCTCTTAGTAAGTAGGTTTTAGATACTTTACTATAAATGCGAAAAGTAACAATGATAACCGTTATTCTCTTAAAATCATCAACAATGGTGTAGAAAAACTGTCAAACATTGTTTACACCCGCTTCCCTACGCTACCTGGAATAATCAACTTAGCAAGCGCGTTTGCAGCGCGCGTTTGTCTGTCGATCCAGTCGTCATCGTCAAGTTAGATAGCGGGAAGATGCATAGCTTGCGGTATGGGTCGCGTGCATGTTTAATTGTAGGTAAGTTATTGCCGGTGCACCGTTTGC
This sequence comes from Wyeomyia smithii, assembly GCF_029784165.1. Taxonomy (NCBI): domain Eukaryota; kingdom Metazoa; phylum Arthropoda; class Insecta; order Diptera; family Culicidae; genus Wyeomyia; species Wyeomyia smithii. The sequence continues at coordinate 251,544,540 of NC_073696.1, forward strand.
TTCCATTTCGATAACCATCATCGCCACGCCGCGGGTTGCGTTGGTTATCGCATGCAGACACACACAAGGCGGCTGAGGAATCGTCGCATAATGGCGCTGCATAGCTTTTTCCGTTCAGAAATGAAAAGCCGTTCGTTTAGACTCTGCTGTATTTGCTTACGAGCTTCATTTAATCTTCTAGTGAATGATGGTTATCTTGGTAATATAACTTGTATAGTTATAAAAGTAGTGTATGATGTAACAATATTGTACGTTATGTATGTATGTTACGTTGAAAATAGCTAACTGACAAGTTTTTTATAAATTAAACATTCCTTCGAAAGAAGAAGTATTCTTAATTATTTTATAGATAGGGTAATTTTTTAATTTTTGACAGTTTAAGCCAATGTTTTGTTTTAAATTGATAGAGAGTTAGAGGGTAGTCGAATCTTTTCAAATTCATTCTGAACATACTTACCGACAGTTAATCCCATTTATTTTCTTAGGGAAAGTTAGTAAAATTGAACCGAATTTAAAAATTTAATAGTGAAACGTTGTCAATACAACGGATGCCAACTAAAATTTTGAGACATTTTTTGAGGTTCTTATACTCAACAACAAACACGCTCAGAGAGGAATGAAAGTGTGTATATGTAACCTTTCCCTCTCTGTTTCTTGTTTTGTTTATGCACGCAATGGCATCGAAACAAGAAGTTTTGCGCAAACGCCTTATATAGTTATATTTCATTTGCACGGTGTCCAAATTTCGATTATTATCGAATTTTCATGTACCTCTAATTTTTTTTCGCAGAAATGTTGCCAACTGGATAAGAATCAAGGATCGGAAAGTTAAAAAATATTTCATCGACGATTTTTTTGAAAAATTGAATTTATTTATTTAAAAGACGTTCAGCGCAAAAAAAATTAAGATGTAACAATTTTTGTGGGAATGCAGGAAAAACGTACGGGAATCCAGAGAACAAGTTTGCCTTTATGTTCTCGTAGAGAAAATTTCCTTAATATTTTTTCTTGGTCGGAATAGGTAAATAAATTCATTAAAAAACATTTTCCTTTGAAAAATTCAAAGTTATTTATATTTAAGTATCTTTATTGTAGTCGTGGACGTGCACATCTCGATGCTTCAGACCTTGTTTGAAAAGGTGCGTCAGCAATAAGTAATTTGACAATAATTAGATCACATTCCATTTAACTTTGGACTTTCAGTACACCCCCAGATAACAACTTCCGCGCAAAACTCAAGGATATTTTTTATTATTTTCGTTATTCATAGGCAGAAAGTGAGAAAAGAGCATTTTCTTCCACTGCTCGCCTATTCTCTTCGTAGATTTGGTTTTTGAAGTAGAATACTTCTCTCAGGAAGTTCGGCTACATAGGGATGTGAAATGAAAATCTAAAACCGAAAAAAGTGAAAAATATGTCCAATTTCAAATGCTAATAAATCGGTTAGTATTCGACGGATTTCCTTCGTTCTTGCAGCAATAGATTGGAAAATCTTCTAAGATTCTTCCCAAAATAAGATAATTGTAATTTTATTATTCACACTATTGTATTATTGAAAATAGTCAAGCCTTGTCAAAACGAAAATTTCGACCTCTGACTGGTCGTTATATGATTGCTTCCCAAGCACGGTCGACAGAATCATATACATTGCAATTAAAAACATGCTATTTGGCCTATATAAGAGCCTGTTTCAGCCGAAGCCGCTCATAATAGTTCCAGACAGCGACAACAGCAGTCGCCCTTCCTTAGCAGCAGCACTAGCCCTGTGGTTGGTCACCACGTCTCAGGAGCAACGCGGTTCTTTTCAGCGTGTGTCGCCAGACTGCCATTATTCCCCCCGTGTTGGGGCACCATGAAGATTGCCATCAGGAAATCCAATTTTGGAAATCAAAATGCCTTTTTGAAGGCAAATAAACAAGTCATTGAAAGTTAATAATTTTTGTCAACGCAAGCAAGTATTCTGTGTTGCATCCTAGCAATTTAAATTTGTCGCACCCGTCTTATTTACTGAATGTGAAATAGCTTCCACAGTGCATGTTGTCCGTGTACCTTAATTCCCCCAATGTTAGGGCAGCTCAAAGGTTGTAATTAGCAACCGATTTTGAACCGCAACATGCTTTTTTGAAGGCAAATAAAAAAATAATTGAAGGTTAATAATTTTCTGGCATCAACACAAGCAGACATTCTGTGCAGGATGCAATCAAATTCTGTTGTAGTTGTCTAATTTTCACTTTATTTAGTAAACCCCCCACTGTAGGGGCAGCGCAAAGGCTGCGATCAGCATAACCGACATTGAATAATTAACTGCCCTGTTAGTACGCATTCACAAAAGCAGTTAGTTCGACTATGCAGAGTTAATATGAAGTCGATTCAATCAATCAGCATAAACAGAATTTCGTCGTCTCCCAGCTGCCAAGTTGCAACATGATGCAACACGCAACAGCGAGCAAACGAAATCGCTTGATGTTACAAACCGCAATAAGATACGGGTTAAAACCGTTGTGTGTGTGAGAGCACCATCGGTGTTTATTCGCTGGATACATTATCAACTGTCTACTGAACGCAATAATCTGCTTACATGCAACACGGGGACGGGAACATTTTCTTCAACCAAGCTGCACAACACGACACAAAACATGTTATTTTGTTGCTTCAATGAGAGTGCTATCGGTCCGGCTCGACGAGAAATCATTTTTGTGCATCCGTGCTACGAAACTGAGGAAAAACTTTAGAAACTGAAAAAAGAGGTGGAGCTTATCAAATGATTGCTCTGAAGTCACACATATTTTTCAAGTTATATCATTCCACCACGTACGTAAAATAATTCATTCCAATTTTCATCCCTATATAAGAGCCTGTTTTAGTCGAAGCCGCTCATAGTAGTTCTGAACAGCGACGACAGCAGTCCTCCCTTAGCAGCAGCGGGAGCGAGCAGTGGGTACCATCGATAGCGGATAGCGGCCACAACTGTGGCATGGCTGCGAATAAGCGTAGCAGTTTCAGCGGATCTCACCATCGATAGCTGCAGGGCCAGCAGATGCAGGTACAGCGGATACCAATGGCGGCCACAACTGTGGCATGGCTACGGATAGCGTTGCAGTTGCTCAGCAGTTGGGCCAGCGTATAGCGGCCACAACTGTGGCATGGCTATGCATAGCGTAGCTGTTGCAGCGGGTATATCAGCATCGATAGTAGTAGGGTCAGCTGATGCAACGACACTCCCTTCACTAAAATGCTGTTTCAGTGTGGTAGCGGGAAGCATCAGCAGCAGGCTTGCATGAAGTGAATACATCAGCCAGCAACTTCCTCTAAGGCCTCTGCCATAGTAGACGCGAAAAGCGGCGCGAACCGATTCGCTCGGCCGTAGGTTGATGTACAGCTCTACTGATGGCTGTACATTAACCTACAGCTGAGCGAATCAGTTCGCGTCACTTTTCGCGTCTATTATGGCAGAGGCCTAATGGAAAAGTTGTATCAGTTTGTTCAGAAGAATATTATTGTCGGTAATATTACAGAGATGCGATTGCGTAAATCCGATTTTGAATTGAACAATTGTTCTTTTGAGAACAAATAACACACTTATTTGAAGAGTTTATAGCTTTTGGTACCAATAGCAGTATAGTGACAGCCTCAGCGGTAGATGCAGATGCAGCCGGTACTTCCCTGAGGCCGATGTAAAGGTAAATGGGAGCAGCACGGCGAAACAGTTCGGGTTATGCTTAGACGCGCGTCATTTTTCGTTGTTGATATTCCCCACATGAAACGACGCGCTTTCGTATGATAGCGGTGGTGTTGGCGGTAGATGCATTTGCCAACACTTCCTCCAGTGAAGCCGTGTCTAGTTTTCAATGTGAAAACACCTTTCTCATTGTGTTGACCGTGCGCCTTAGTCCTCACTATCAAGGTAACACAGAGATGTAAGATAAACACTACATCCTATGATAAATTGAACAATTGTCCTTATAAGGACAACAAATGAATTAATGAAGATTTAATTTTGAATTAGAATACTTCTCTCAGGAAGTTCGGCTACAGAGGGATGTAAAATGTAAATCTAAAACTGAAAAAAGTGAGAAAAATTTCAAATGCTAATAAATCGGTTAGTTTTCGATGGATTTCCTTCGTTTTTGCAGCAATCGATTAGAAAATCTTCTAAGATTCCTACCAAATGCATGAAATTGCAATTTTATCATTCGAACTATTGTACTATTGAAAACTCTTAAGCCTTGTCAAAACACAAAATTCGACCTCTGATTGGTCGTTATACCGCGCTTTCCCAAGCACGGTCGGCAGAGTTATGGACCTAGTAAATTGGGAATGCATCATTTGGCCTATATAAGAGCTTCATCAGATAATAAACAAACATTTCGACGGATATTAAATTGAACAACTGAAATTTGAAGAACACAAATGATTATTTGAAGAGTTAATATTTTCTCGTTTTGCGCTATAATCCAATGTAATTATCTTCATCTACATGCATACTCTGACTATTATTACGTGTTTGCGTCGCTTAGTGTTTGGCTACGGTCACGCAGAACGCAAATAACGGCGCGATGCTATTCGGCAAGACGAAATCTGTTGAAATGTATAGCTCTACTTCGCCTTAAAAAGAGCTGTACATTTCACCACGGTAAGGCGAATCGCATCGCGCCGGCATTCGCGTTCTGCATAACCGTAGCCTTTGTTCCGTTCCCGTTTAATGATGTCGTATTAAATGTGCATATTACAATTCGGCAGTACTTCAACTTCGCATTTGCACAAAATTCAAAAATATCCAATGAACTTCATTCAAAATATCAGACAAAAAGAAATTACAATACTGCCAATGAACGGTCAACGTTTATTTACTAGAAAAAATGACTGACACGCAAGCAGCCAGGTTATCTTTCTTGTAAAAGTATTCTACTTCAACCTTGCGGTCGTGGCTTTGCATACAACCTTCTTGTGATTTTTTTTAAGCACAAGGCGCAAACCAAATTTTACAGTTCTCGTAGTCAAGCTTCATGGTTTATTCGTAAAATTTTTGAAATGATTTGACATTGCACTATCCTCAAATGCATTGGTTGCTGTGATTTCCTATTTTTACATCACAGACAAACAGCGGTACCTTGAAATTTATATTCATGGATCAAAATAACGGTCAATTCAAATGAGTTTCAATTACGCGGAATATTCCCGCCGCAGCGGAGGTGCACATCAGCCCTTTTGCCTTTGAACTCAGTAGACAGTCGCGTGCCGTGCTGCCAGAATCAGCAGAAAGGCTGAATGTTTATCATTTGTGGAATATATCCAGTAAATGTCGCACAAGTTAATCGGAACCAAATTTTTTTTAGAATTTTGTATGGAGTGGTACGTCTGTTTTTCTGTGGTAAAATGAATGACTTAATTGTTAAATTTTTGAAATTAAATGACACTGCACTACCCTCAAATGCACTGGTTGCTGCCTATGTTAATATGACTGACATTAGTGAAGTGAGTGGGATTTTTTTGTAGATTTGCGAAAAAAAAAATCAAAATCCAAGTTTTTCAAAAAATCGCCGATGAAATATTTTTTAACGTCCCGATTCTTGATACTTATCCAGTTGGTACATGAAAATTCGATAATAATCGAAATTTTGACACCGTGATTTGCTTAATCCTCTATTTCCTCTTAGAAATAGGCGGCACTGGGTACTAGGGGGTTGAAAATTCAGGATAAACTATTTGAAAAGCGAAATGTTCCGGTTTACTATCCTGCCAACCAGAACGACTGTTTGAAGAAAATTTTGATTCCATTTTTTCAAAACCACGATGCCGATGGAAGGTATATGTTTTGACCAGATAGAATACTATCATATTGCGCCAACGGGTTGTTGAACAACCACTCGACCCCATTTGTACCCAAAATACGCAACCCAACGCATCTGCCTTAGTGTCGCCCAATCGAAGTTTTCTTTGGGATTTTGGGCTTCTGGGTGCACAAAAGCAACATATTGCAAACAGTTAATTGGTAGAATCATAGATACATTCGAAAAATCGGACATACACCACTCATGTTCTTCCATTACGAAATAGTTTCGTCGGTAAGCAGATTATGGGCCTTTTTCAAATGTTTATTTTTTTCCTGTTAACAATGAATGCCTCCTCATGAGAAATAACTTCCAAAATTTTAGCTGTCACCCGTTATTCGAATAATATGTACAAGTTTTCGAGTAAGTTATATGAACATATTCGTGACAATTTTTACTCCATGTATGACCTCACACATACGCAGGGTGATGGTGGTTTGTCAGTTGTGGTTTGTTTTTGATGCAAGATGAAGCATACTTGGGAAGTTGTAGCAAAGCGGTTTTTGGCCGGTGACCGCCTTTGCACAATATTCATACGTCTGAAATCATGGGTGGTTTCGTTTATAAAACCATCAAAAGATACAAGGAGACATCCTCTTTGGGGGACCGTAGAAAATCCGGTCGGTCACGATCTGTAAGGACATCGCAAATCAATAAAGTTGTAAAGGAGCGTATTCGACGGAAAAGGCAACGTACAGTTCGAAAACTTGCACCGATTTAAATATATCCATTAGATCTGTCGACAATATTTTGGCAACTGAACTTGAATGTGGGGCCTACAAGAAGCGTGAAGTGGTCACGAGTTCATTTTTTTCTGAGGAGGAACTATTTGTCCTGGAGCAGTTACACAATGTGGTAGAGACTAGGGGTGTGCGAAACTGGCTTTTCTGGTGTCGAAACGAAACGAAACGAAATTAACCCTTAATTTCGGTTTCGCCAAATTAGTCGAAACGAAATCAAGGTGGATTTCGAGTTTTCGAGACGAAACGAAATTGGTCTCTAAGTTTCGCGAAATTTCGAAAAATAAAATGAATGTTTCTGAAACATAGCATTACAATGATTTGAAACGTTGGAGCGTACGCTAACGAAGTACCCTTCAGCAGCTGATCGCAAGGTGCTTACCTGGTCGACGAAGAGTAACGTAGGTATTCAGATATCGATAAACCGACATTGTCGAGAAAATCAAAAACGCTAAAAACTGAAATCTTGATGCATTCATTTATACAGATTATATTGCAGGTAATAGTAGCGCGATAGATACAAATGATATAAAGGTCAAACTCGAAATGTCTTTGTAAATAATAATTTAATAAACTTCTGAACTGATTCTTTTGGTTTGAATGCAACTATGTTTAAAATAGTAAATTAGTAATCCTTCTTTCATAGCACTTTCATCATTCAAAATCCAAGTTTTGTCCTAGAGCTCGAATTGGAAAACATGAGAGATGGTAGGTAGGTTTTCAACCATTCCTGTGAGTTTTGGTGTCCCTAGCAAAGATGACTTTTCCAAAGGGTTTTTCCCTATGTAAACGTAAAAGCGACGAATCCGATAAGCAATTCCTCGGCGGCCTTCGGATGCATTTCTGCATTCTCTAAAAGCAGCAAAATTCACAGGAATGGTTAAAAAGCTGTAAAACTTTTGGAGGGCAACCAACCATCTTGAGCTTTAGGGCAACTTTTTTTTCGCTTTTGTCGACCAGTGTTATTGAATTTTCTTTAACACCGTTTAGTCAGACTAGACTAAGTGACATCTTTATCAATTCGAGGAAAACGAAATTTAAGTTAACTATTCTGTAAACTTTAAAGTTTCCAATATGTTTGCACATTTTTTAATACAACTTAAAATTACTTTTTAACTGAGCAGTTCCACAAAAAATGTCCCAGTTTCTATTTTTTTTTTCCTCATCTATAGTTTATTTGACACGGCACAAATACAATTCAATGTTTAACGGCGCCAATTATATCTGGTAGCTTACTTTCTAAAGTATCTTTATAACTAAAAGCAAATTTTTTATCCTCGCTGCCGACTACGAGCTGAAACTAAATCTAACTTAAGCTAGAATGTTTTGCATGAAAAGCACTGAATAGTTGTTTGATGGTTTTCCATCGCCATAGGTAAGCAGCATATTGAATATGTTCCGCTGCTGGGCCAAGATATTACGGACTGGCATATTGGGTTGTCTCCCTCGGGGCCTGAGAGTATCGTGCGGGTCTAGTTGCTGTTTCCGGATCCGGGGTCTTAACGTGTTCTTGTCGTTTGGTTGGATGTAGGCGGAAGGGGATAGGACTAAACTGGGGCGTGGATGGATTTCAGGAAAACGTATACAAGGGACATGTAGGATAGGTCACGGCTCGCCAAGACATCACGAACAGGAACAGCCGGCTGCCTACCTTCGGCCTGCAGGGAAGCTACTAATCTAGACCTGGCGTCACGGTGTACAGGGCATGACCAAACAACGTGCTCTATGTCGTGATAACCTTCACCACAGGCACAGATACCACTCTCCCCGAGCCCAACACGACGGAGATGCGCGTCAAATCTATAGTGATTGGACATAAGCCGGGACATCACGCAAATGAAATCCCGACCTACATCCAACCCCTTGAACCACGGGTTCGTCGATACCTTGGGGATTATGGAATGTAACCACCTTCCCAGTTCCCCCTTGGTCCAAGAATTTTGCCAACTGATGATCGTATTCTGACGTACAAATGCGAAAAATTCATTAAAGGCAATTGGTCTTTCATAAATATCACCGTTTGTTGCGCCCACCTTAGCCAAAAAGTCCGCTTTCTCATTACCCGGTATCGAGCAGTGAGAAGGGACCCACGCTAAGGTAATCTGAGTAGATTTTTCGGATAAAGCACTCAGATGTTCCCGTATTTTCCCCAGGAAATACGGAGAGTGCTTAACATCTTTCATCGATCGGAGAGCCTCAATGGAACTGAGACTGTCCGTAAAGATGAAATAATGGTCCGTGGGCATTTTTTCGATAATCCCTAGGGTGTACTGAATTGCAGCTAATTCTGCGACGTAAACAGAAGCAGGATTATCGAGCTTATGGGAGACGGTTAAATTGTTATTGAAGATACCGAAGCCAGTGGACCCATCAAGAAGTGATCCGTCAGTGTAGTACATATTGTCGCAGTTGATGTTTCGATATTTATTGGAAAAAATTTTGGGGATCTGCTGCACGCGTAAATGATCCTGGATTCCACGAGTTTCTTCAATCATGGATGTATCGAAAAACACAGTAGAATCAGAAGTATTTGATAAGTCGACACGATTTGGAATATTCGAAGAAGGGTTAATATTTTGGGACATGTGATTGAAATACAATGTCATGAAACGGGTTTGAGAATTAAGTTCGATTAACCTTTCAAAATTTTCATTCACGGGACGGTTCAAAACCTCACATTTGATAAGAATACGAGAAGACAGGCTCCAGAAGCGGGTTTTCAATGGTAGTACTCCAGCTAAGACCTCCAAACTCATCGTATGGGTCGACTGCATGCAACCTAAGGCGATACGCAAACAACGATATTGTATTCGCTCCAGTTTGATCAAATGTGTGTTTGCTGCGGAGCGGAAGCAGAAACACCCGTATTCAATAACAGACAATATCGTTGTTTGGTAAAGCCTTATAAGGTCTCCTGGGTGGGCTCCCCACCATTGTCCGGTTATTGTACGAAGAAAATTCACTCTTTGTTGACATTTTTTTATCAGATACCTCACGTGACAACCCCAGGTGCCTTTAGAGTCGAACCAGACACCAAGATATTTGTGTACCAAAACCTGAGAAATCGTTTTACCCATTAATTGTGTTTGAAGCTGAGCAGGTTCATGCTTCCTTGAAAAAACTACTATCTCAGTCTTCTCCGGAGAGAATTCGATACCTAGCTGTAAAGCCCAAGCAGACAAATTGTCCAAGGTATCTTGCAATGGTCCTTGCAAATCGGCAGCTTTGGCTCCTGTAACAGAGATTACACTGTCGTCTGCAAGTTGTCTTATCGTGCATGAGTTTGCCAGACATTCGTCGATGTCATTTACATAAAAGTTGTAAAGAAGGGGGCTTAAACATGAGCCCTGGGGAAGACCCATGTAGCTAATGCGAAAAGTTGCCAAATCGCCGTGCGTAAAATGCATGTGCTTTTCGGACAACAAATTGTGCAAAAAATTGTTCAAAATTGGAGAAAATCCTTGTCGGTGAAGTTTACCCGAAAGAATGTCAATAGAAACGGAATCAAAAGCCCCCTTAATGTCCAAGAACGCAGACGCCATTTGTTCTTTGCGAGCATACGCCAGCTGAATATCTGTTGAAAGCAACGCAAGACAATCATTCGTCCCTTTGGCACGGCGGAAGCCAAATTGTGTATCTGAAAGCAGACCATTTGATTCGACCCAATGGTCTAAACGACGGAGTATCATTTTTTTCATCAATTTCCGGATACAGGATAGCATTGCAATCGGCCTATAAGAGTTGTGATCAGAAGCTGGTTTCCCTGGTTTTTGGATGGCGATCACCTTCACTTGCCTCCAATCCTGCGGTACAATATTTTGCTCCAGGAACTTATTGAACAAGTTCAACAAGCGCCTCTTGGCATTGCCGGGTAGATTCTTCAACAAGTTGAATTTGATTCTATCTAACCCAGGCGCGTTATTGTTACAGGACAGGAGGGCAACTGAAAATTCTGCCATCGTAAAAGGTGATTCAATCGCGTCGTGGCCCGGAGACGCATCGCGAACAATGTTTTGCTCAGGAACAGAGTCCGGACATACTTTCCTGGCAAAATCAAATATCCACCTACTTGAAGACTCCTCGCTTTCGTTGACCGTTACGCGATTCCGCATTCTTCGGGCTGTGTTCCAAAGAGTGCTCATTGATGTCTCCCTCGACGTCTCGTTTACGAACCGACGCCAATATCCGCGTTTCTTTGCCTTAGTCAAGCTTTTAAACTTGGTATCAAGCTCCGAATAACGTTTAAAGTCGTCGGCATCGTCTGTATCCCGGAAGGTCAGATACGCGTCGGATCTTTGCGTGTAGACATCGGAGCACTCTTGGTCCCACCACGGAGTGGGAGGCCGTTCTTTGATCGTTACGCCGGGATATTTCTTCGTTTGGGCTTGCAACGCGGCGTCGAGAATCAAGCCCGCGAGGAGGTTGTATTCTTCAAGTGGTGGATGATGTTGAATCGACTCGACCGCTTTTGAAATCATTTCCTCGTATAACTTCCAATCGACATTCCGTGTGAGGTCATACGGAATGTCAATTGGTCGCATGCGAGTTGACCCGTTATTAATTGAAATAAGAATAGGCAAATGGTCGCTACCGTGAGGATCAAGGATTACCTTCCATGTGCAATCCAACCGTAGCGACGTCGAACATAAGGATAGATCCAAAGCGCTTGGGCGCGCTGGAGGTTTCGGGATACGTGTCATTTCACCGTTGTTTAAAATAGTCATGTCGAAGTCATCGCAAAGGTTATAGATTAAAGAGGAGCGGTTATCATTGTATGGGGAACCTCAAGCCACGCCATGAGAGTTGAAGTCTCCCAAAATCAAACGTGGCGAGGGAAGAAGTTCTATTAAATCAAAGAGCAGCCGTTGCCCAACCTGTGCTCTGGGAGGAATATATATTGAGGCAATACAAAGCTCTTTACCTTGTATTGTCATTTGACATGCGACAACTTCGATGCCTGGAATCGAGGGGAGGTTAATACGATAGGAAGAATAGCACTTTTTAATCCCTAAAAGTACTCCTCCATATGGGGTGTCTCGATCAAGGCGAATAATATTAAAATCATGGAAGTTGAGATCAATATTTGAAGTAAGCCAAGTTTCACAAAGGGAAAATGCATCGCATTTGTTTCTATTTATTAAAACTTTAAATGAATCCATTTTTGGTAAAATACTTCTACAATTCCACTGTAAGACAGAGATAGAATCCTTCATATACGCAGTTAAATTAGGCATCGAAGGATACAATCGCTGCAAGGAGGGGCCATTGGGCAGTCAACTGCTTCAAAAATGATCTAACTGTTGGGAGGAATGCTGTAAGAAAAATTTTAATTGGATCGGGTACATTGAAATTTTCAAAAATCCAGTCCACAATGTCAGAAAATTTCACTAATCCAGAGTTTGTTTCATCAACTGGATGTGCAAAAGGAACAACTGGGGTTTTAGATGTTCCTGGCAGTGCTGGGAACTCCTTCTGGGACTTTAAATTTGTAAGCCCAGGAGGAGTTTGCTTCGGTTTTTCCGCAGCACTGTTTGGTTTGTTCGTACTTTTCATTACACTTTGGGAAATCTTAGGACCTTTACGGGGAAGTTTAGGAGAAGAAACATTTTTCCTCTTCCTAGACTCCCCAGGATTGGCATAAGATGTTCCCGCTGATGAATCGTCAGAATCGGTTTCATCAGAGGGCAACAGATCAAAGGGGTTCGATGTTATGGTAGAAGTGGTCACGGTCTTCTTCAGCATCTCAGCGTAAGAACGCTTTGAACGCTCCTTAAGTGACCGCTTGATTTTATCTCTGCGCTGCATGCACACCGGGCATGTGGAGAGCTCATGCTGGATTTCCCCACAGTGAATACATTTTTCAGCATTAACACTGCAAGAATCTTCCGCATGAGTCTCCCCACACTTGCTACATCGTGCCTTATTGCAGCAGTAGGCGGCTGTGTGGCCTAACTGCTTGCAATTGGTGCAATTCATAACACGGGGTACATACAATCGCACAGGCAGACGAACCCGGTCGATCGAGACGTGGCTAGGGAGTGCAGATCCGGCAAACGTAACGCGAAACGAGTCTGACGGAGTGTAAACTTTTTTACCGCCGACGAGAGACATGGACCGCAATTGCTTACAATCCAAAATCTTCGCCTGTGTTTCGGTATTTTTGAAGCAACCGGTTGCGCTTTTTAGGATACACTCGACAGACAGACTCGAATCGGTTATGACACCGTCGATCTCCACGTCTCGTGCGGGTATGTAGACGCGATACTCGCGTGTGAAGAGCTCAGAGCAAGCGATAGCATTGGCCTGTGCCAGATCACTGACCACGACACGGAGCTTGTTAGGTCGGACCTTGGAAATTTCGGTCACGGCCTTGTACCCCTTCGTCAGGTCTTTAGCAATTTGCAGTATGTTTAAACGCTTTGAATTCACTCCTGCCTTTGGACGAAAATAAACAGTATAGCTGCCCTGTTGAGATCCGTCCGGGTAAAGCCTGGGGCGAGGGGGGACTGGAGAATGAACAGGGGAGGGGGTAACAGAAGGGTCAGGGTCAGGGGGGTTCGGGGATGGTGGCACGGGAGGCGAGGGATCTATATCCATTGCGCTAAATGTAGCGCACTAGCGCACTAGGGCCGACAAGAACACGTACCTCTTTACTTCTTCCTTCCAGCAGTGGTTGTCCGATCGTTCGAAGCTGCACCCAAAGCAGCCAGCAGCACCAGTACAGCAGCACCAATACAGCCACCAGCAGTGAGCCGGTTGTGAGATCACTCAGCACAGCGACACGGACTCGACTGTCAACTGATGGGCTTGGATTAAAAAGATCTATTCACGGTGCACAGATCAAAACTGCAGCTGATATTTTGCACCAATACAGCCAAAGTTGTGAGCCGGGTACAGAACGTATCGACACAACTCACAATCTAGTTGGCCTTTAGCGCGAATAATACACTCTTTTGTTTGGCTATTCGTATACACGGACCGGATTGTAATAGAACGACCACTTTGCACGTCCGTTTCTGTCGAGTGTTCGACGCGGAATGTCCCAGTTTCTATATTTTTTGTCATTTTAGATTTGGCTTAAACTTTGCATAAACGTTTCTATAGGCTGAGAAGCTATTTAAAATGCTATTTTGGGAGGATTATTGTGATTATAAATATTTTCAGAGCCAAAAGTTTTTTGATCAGTGTGACGCCTCTGGAAAAGTTTTAGATAGTAATTTTATCTTTCCGATAAAAAAAAATCAAAAAATTCATTTTTTTTAATGTAAAAGAAAAATTAAAATTAATATAAAAAAGCTTATTTTCAAAAATCTTATTTTTTTTTGCATAAAAATTACAAAAAATTTACCGAAACGATGAAGATATCAAAAAAAAGTTATATTTTTTCAAAAAAAAAAAAAATTTACAACATGTTTATTTTTGGAAGGACAATATTTTTTTCAATAACTTTGCCAAAGGCACTATGCCAATCAAACCAACTGTTTCGATTATAAAAATATTTTAACTACCCACAGAGTGCCCAATTTGAGATTAAATTATTTTTTCAGCTAAATCGGTTTGTTTGACTGGCATAACTAGTGTCTCTGGTAAGGTTGTAGAAAATAATTTTGACCTAAAAAAATATGCCCTGTGAGTTTCTGCGACACCAAAAATAATAAAATGCATTTGGGACCATTCCCAAACTACGTGGTCATATTTTGATCCCTTTTATACCCTCCTACTCCCCCGTGGTCTTTCGTGGTCTTTTGTTTTGTGATCTTATTCTGCATATATGTACAATAAAGTATGAAAAATTTATAAAAAATGAAGGTTTAAGAAAACTGATTATTAGTTATTGCGCAAATTGTAAATAGAATTTTTAGTAATATCATTTTCTCAAAACCAAAATAACAAATAGATAATGGTTGTTTAATTTTTAATAATATTTCATTGTCTTTAACAAATATAACAATTTTCTTACCTGAAAGTAATTTAAAATACGCTATTCTGTTGAGTATATTCAAAATGATTTTTAATTTGTTGTTGAGTATCAAAATAAATAAAATTTGCTTAAGTAATTTGATCATCTACGATAAACTTTTCGCTTATAGATATGGTAAATTGTATACTCATCTAGAAATCATCTAGAAAAATATTTAGTTGATAATAAGTGAAACCTTACTTTTAGTGATTTTCAGGTATCGGATTTGTAACTTAGTTTTTTTTAAATAAATTACAAAGTTTTTGAATGTCGAACAAAATATAAACATCTTTCTTTCTCCCTTCAGTTCATGAACATCCAGGTCTTATATATTGTTTTTAAGACCAAAACGTTGGTTTTTTTACCGGTCGTTGAGTATTGAAATATACTTCCAGGAAAAATGTCATGAATCCCGACGCATTGCAAAATAGAACTATTATTCTAAAGCAGTAAATGCCATATAAGGCAAAGCCAGTTTAAAATAAAAATAAATTTTTTCTTCGTTCGAATAAATTTGAAATATGTTTCAAAAATTTGATTACAGTTAATTGCTGACAACTCTCAAACTTTCCGTTCACTTATTAATCAAATAAATTTATTATTTAAAAAATTGCGAAGGCTTCGTCTTGACTAAGTGGCAATAATAAATTATAAGTCAGAAAAAAGACTACGTGGTCTATTCGTTAACCCCCACACCCCCCGCGTGATTTTTCGTGGTCTTTAGATAACCACCGCCCCCCCCCCCCCCCCCCCCCCGTCTCCCTATATATGACTACGTGGTTTGGGAACGGCCCCTTTGAAACAAACCAAAAATTATTTTTCTTTCAACCAATCAACAGTTAGAATGGAATGTTGTAACAAACAAATAGTTTTCTTCTTGCTCAATTAAGTTATTCGTAATCATCCTCGTTCTCTTATTTCTCGTTCTTTCTAACCTTTCTTTTCTTCTGCCTTGTATATTCGTCAAGTGCAAAGTCAGAATCGCTTTTATGCTATAATCTGAACTTGTTTTTGACATTGTAAAATTTTGTGTCCTCTAAAACAAGAGAAACATTTCTCAGTTATGTGTTCGACGAGAGCGAACCATGTGCTTTTTATTCATTTATTGATGTAGTATACTTTTTTGGTAACACGTTTAAAATATTTTTGATAAGGTACCTGGCAATTTTGAAACCTATGCTGACTTTGAAAGCAGAGTGTTTTGAAACAATACTAAAAATTCAGGCAATTACAACTTTTTCTGCTTGACACATCGATCACTCTGTCTGCACTCTATAAGGCATGATATCTGGTCAGCCTAGTGATAGCAATGAACTATCTGAAAAAAAAAACACATTTAAATACACTACGGTGTGCGAAGAGGAGTCCTCTAACACAGAGAAATCCGAATAAACGCATTAAAATTTTTACAAGTCGAGTGGCATAGAACATTTGGCCTGTAAGATAAAGCTTCAGAGCTTTAGTTTTGACAGAAATTGCTATGCCCTCCTTAACGAAAAACAAAAAGTGACCTTTTTAACCTTGTGCGCTGCAAATATAACCACATTTTGATGTACGTAAAAGATGCGTAAAATTTATTCCTACAAACAAATTACTAGATACCTTGTAGCGCATTTGGACGGCTTCATATTCCTCGAATATGACTTCAGTGATGACATGAATTTTATGCTCTGCGTGAATAAAAAATATCTCCCGCATGATGTTACGGTTTTGTCTTTAAAAACGAAAATTACCGGCTGAGAGTTGAATCTTCTATGTCTGACATAGTATACCAGATAACTGTTGAGATATATTCAATTTAATTTATAGTCGCAATGAGCACAAACCAAAATAATGTAATAATGTGTATCGGAAATTTGGTCCGAAATTTCGCGAAATTTCGTAATCGTCGAAATTGGAAGTTTGATTTCGCGAAATTTTAGGTGGAGTTCAGCGAAATTCAACGAAATTTTTAGGCAATTTCGCGAAACCGAAATTTCGCGAAATTTCGGGAAATTTCGAGTTTTGCGAAATTATACGAAATCATTCGAAATCTCGCACAGCCTTAGTAGAGACAATTTGACAGATTTTCTGGATAGCTCCCCAGATCCGAACCCAAACGACTTTTTTGTTTGGCTCTACTTGATGTCGAAGCTTGCTAATTACAAGATCTTAAACTTGGAACAGCACAGCGGTCATTCAGAAAATCTGGGAAAAAATAACCATGGAATTCGTGTATGCCGCTTGCGACAGCTTCAAAAAGCGTTTAAGGTGAAACGGTGTCGAAACCACAAATGATCGGCTTCGACAAGACTCGGCATCTGTAAGAACGCTACTTTATGTTTGCTGTGATGAAGCAACCATAAAATAGCATTTTCATAGGAAACACATTTACTATTGCCTAATCTTGTACTTTTTAAAATTCAAAGCGCTGGCTCGAAGTCGGTCATTTGTGGCTTTAACAACGTTTCACCCTAAAGTTGGTAAAGAGACGGGTTATTTCAAAACATCTGCTCTGCCGTGAGATGACATTGTGGCGTAGATCCAAGTGATCATTTTTTCAGTACGGCACAAAAAAAGAACGAATTTTTTGACACTTTTGTATCGAAGTGCCTACGTCACTTTTTTTATTAACGTACGAATAAGTAACAACAAAAAGGAAGATACCAAAAGATAGGTCTTCGTATAATGAACAAATAAAAAAAATGGCACTTACGTCACTTTGTTATCTCACGGCAGTGCTGTAGATGTTCACTATAAAAAGTATTTTATTAATACTTGGAAATAAAATATGTGATATTCACACATCATTTTGGAATTTTAGAAATTACATCCAAATTCATTGAGCACCCTGTTTTTTTTTAGTTGCAGGTCCATTTAAATTCTCGTCAATACTCGTTTTTTTTTGTCAGTTAATTTACTTCTATTGAAGTAAATTGTAGTGAAACAAATTTATTACACTGTCGTTTAACCCTCTAGTGCCCAAGTTAATTCGGGCTTCGGTAAAATCACTATGAATCATTGTAAACACTTTTTAAGTATTTATTAATGTTTTTTAGAGGTTTGACTGAAGCCCACCAAAAGGCGGCTACCACCAACCCACCAAATTCAATATGGCGACTTCCGGTTTCTGAAAAACAGCAGAAAGTTACCAAATATCACCCAATATTACCGGAATCGTAATGATGCACTGAAACCGAAATTCGACCTTACACAACATTTTTAATTCTCAATTCTGTGATGACGATCTCCGGTTGGAAAGCAGTTGACAATAACCTAATAGGGTAAGGAACGGTTGAAGCAATAGCGCCTATTTTAATCAGTCGAAGAAAACAGGCCAAACTCGTGCATTTTGATCAATATCGACAATTTCAATGATGGAAACGAAAACTTTGAATGTCTAGCTGTCTCACGAATATAAGCAATACCATTAATCACAAAGAAATCTGTGAACAAATATCATTCTAAACAAATCGACCTATATTGCAGCCATTCAGAAGGCACTTCGGGTGCTGAAAAAAAAAACGCCTGCAAAACAGATGGAAACTGCTTAAAATAGGTTTGGGGTGATTGGAATAGTGTCCCTCGATTGGTAACTTCAATTGATGATTGTTAGAGTTTGCTAACTTAGTTTTACAATCTGAAAACAAGCTGATATACTACTGTTTGATTTTTACCCAACACATTTCGAGTATTTCGTCTGAATACACAGGCGGTTCCTAAAGCTGCTTAGAATATGTTCCCTACCCTACCTTCCAATATGAATATTTTCGGAACCAGAATGACCAGAAATTGACGTGATGATGCACAGAAACCATAAATCGACCCCAGATATCATTTCGAATTCTAAGATGGCGACTTACGGTTTATGGGAAGGAGCCGAATACCACTCAATATGGATATTTCCGTAATCAGGATGAATAGAAGTCAAAAATTGACTTTGGACCGGATTCTCAACTCAAAGATGACGGTTTGCGGTTTCTAGAGAACAGCCAAAGTTTGCCGGGTCAGCATATGCGAAACCTAGCGGCGAGCACTTATGCTAGTATGAAAACCTTAAAAATCGCAAGTTTAACGCAATCACAGCAAGACGCAATATTAACTGTCATAAGTTGAAACCGTTGCGACCAAATTCAACGCCAGTTTCTCGTTTCGACCGATTTTTTAAGAAAATTGATTGTTTCTCGGCGGTATTTAGAGTTTTTCAGATTCAAGAAATATGTAAGGTTTTATTTCTCGAATTCTAGTTGCTGTAAAATAAAAATGAGTGGCGCGCATGATTTCACGGAAACACAGCGGATACTTAAGACAATAAAAAACCTCCGTGTTTAATGCCCTCCACGACCTAAAAAAAAATCCGAAACGACTCACAGTGTGTCCAAATCGAGAAACGGACGGCAAAACTATTTTTTCAAGTCCGATGTTATCCCTATATTCTAGCAAGTTGCTTCGTTTACTGCTGTCCTTCATATGCTTTAATAGAATTAGTTACAAATTTTGCCGTATAGAGGGCGCCATACCTAACTTTTAAACGTGACTTGCTAGACGAATAGTTTCTTCTGCAAAGTTGTGTAAAATTTGATTACAAAACTGATTGCTGAATTCCTTAGACCTCTAGAAATTGAGATTTCAGAGCTACAAGACGTTCTCTAAAAAGGCTTTTTAAAAGCAGTTTTTCATCCATAAGGCCTAAAACATGACTGTATATAATTAAGAGTGACGTGGTAAATCAGGATGAACAATTTCTAGTGATATATTGATTATTATATACAGTATTCATGAATAAAAACTGGAAAAAGTGTTTTTAAAGGCTTTTTTTATTTGATTTGAAACTCGAAAAGGCGCAAACGAATCCAAGCTTCTATGAAGCCATCCGATAGAGTACATTTCTGATCAAGAGAAAAACACAAAACTATAGTGGGTTATTAGTAGTTTAGAATATATGGCCAACTGAAGATACCGATTTTTACTTGCATTTGTGCGCTCTTTATAGCACAAAGGCCGGCGCGTACACTTCGTTTCCGTTTCCATACCCAACGAACAGATACCACAATGCATGGGGCTAAATCTAGAAACGGACGGAAATAGGAAATTTTGAAGTCCAATGTTATCAGTATCTTCTAGAAAGTTGTTTCGTTTACTGTTGTCCTTTATATGCTTCTATGCAACCCGCTACAATTTTCACCATATAGAGGGCGCCACACCTAACTTTTGAACGGGACTTGATAGACGAACAGTTTCTTGTGCAAAGTTGTGCAGAATTTTATTACAAAACTGTTTGCTGAATACCTCGAACCTCTAGGAATTGAGATTTTAGAGATACAGCACCTTTTACAAAAAAAAATATACCACGTCACTCTCAATTATATACAGTCATGTTTTAGGCCGTAGAGTTGAACATGTGGATGAAAAACTGCTTTTAAAAAGCCTTTTTAGAAAAAGGTCTTGTAGCTCTGAAATCTCAATTTCTAGAAGTTTGGGGTATTCAGCAAACTGTTTTGTAATCAAATTTTACACAACTTTGCCTAAAAAACTATTCGTCTAGCAAGTCACGTTTAAAAGTTAGGTATGGCACCCTCTATATGGCGAAATATGTAACTAATCCCATTAAAGCATATGAAGGACAGCAGTAAACGAAGCAACTTTCTAGAAGATATGGATAACATAGACTTGAAACAATATTTTTGCCGTCCGTTCCTCGATTTGGACACACTGTGCGACTGGGTGATCATGGAAAACGACCGCGAGGGATGACTCTGTTATAAAGCAAGCTTCCAAAACAGATCCTACTTAGGTCTCGAAAAAGATCCAGGACGAAATAAATTTATCAGTTAGTTCTCGAACAGTTCAGCGGTGGCTGGTGGAGCAAGGGCTAGGTGTACAAGTTCCCGGAACGTTCCGATGTTGACGCCGAAGCATCTGAAGGCGCGGCTGAATTTCGCGAAAGACCACTTCGACTGGATCGGTCCGGTGAAGGAAAAGCAGTGACGAAATATTCTGTGGTCGGATGAGACGAAGGTAAACCTCATCAGCTCTGACAGAAAAACTTGGGTCTATCGCCCAATAGGCTGTGCTTACATGCCACAGAGTATACCACAGTGTACAGTGGTCCAATAAGGCAAAAAGTGGAACTTAATTCCATAGCGCCTTTTACCTTCATCCTAGCTTAAAAGTGGCCTCGGAACAATTGTTTGTATGAATGACCCTCATAATCGCAAATTGTCAAAAAGTATGAAAAGTTTACTATACTAAAAAGAAAAAAATTAACTTTTTTGTGTTAAAAGATAGAAGGATAGTTTGTTCGGCAATGTTGTAGAAGATTCAAAAATATGAAACTTTGTTGAACAGATGAAAATCCTATCTTCTTTCAGTAAAAAGTTATAAGGTATATTACATGGACCTTACTAAAAAGTTAGTTTTTGGTACTTAACTTTTGTTAGTTGCATTTTACATAAAAGCATTGTTCGGAGGAATTGTTAGGGCACACAAAACACACATTTTTGCCAAAGGTCATATATCTCCAGGACTTTTCCTTACAAAGTTATATCATATTTTAGCTTATTTTTTCGATAACTTCAAGAACGTATAAGTTAAAAAGGGGCAAGTGGAATCATGATGTCAACACTTTTCTTTGAAGTTAAGCTGAAGCACTATAAACTCCTTTAGGTTCCATTTGTCCCAATCCACCCATATTAGAGTACGGCGAGCATATGTTACAGTAGGTTTTCATATATCCAAAATACTAACTTTTTTTTGTTAAGAGATAGAGGAATGGTTAATTCGTCAAAGTTTTAGAACGTGCAAAAATATGAATCTTTGCTGAACAAACAAAATTGCTATCTTCATTGGGTACAGAGTTACAGAGTATTTTCTGTAAACGTTACTTAAAAGTCAATTTTTTGCACTTAACTTTTGTTAGCTACATTTTACACAGAAACGTTGTTCTAAAGAAGCATTTGGGCATACAAAACATAGGTTTTTGTTGAAGACCACACATCTCCAGAACTTTTCAGCATATTTTTTCGATAACTTTAACAACGTATAGAACATAACAGTTTTGAGCACTCGAGCTAAACTTCGAGAAAAAGTATTAACATTATGATTCTTCTGGCCCCTTTTTATTTTATACGTTCTTAAATTCATCGAAAAAGTAAGCTAAAACATGCTATAACTTTGTAAGGAAAAGTCCTGGAGATGTGTGGTCTTCAACAAAAACGTGTGAAAAATGCAACTAACAAAAGTTAAGTACAAAAAATTAACTTTTTAGTAAGTTCCATGTTATATACTTTATAACTTTGTGCTTTGTGCCATGCCATGTTATATAGTTAATAACTTATAACTTTGTGCTTTGTGCCACCTCATTTTAGGCTGGACAGGTGAAGATTTTGTAAGGGGGTTCTGAAAATGACCGTTTTGGTTGGCACCCTATTGACGGTGGATCTCAACGTCTGGTCAAAGTCTCCGTCATATCTTTAAAAATTAACTTTAAACCAAGCTCCACAAGATCTAGAAGGTTCAAGAGGCAAAACAAGAACAGGGAAAACCGCTCGTTTAAGCAAGTGAAACCAGGGTGTCGGATTTCTCTATTTTTGATCACTTATTTTTTTCGACTGGTCACTTCACAACGCGTCAACACTTATTTACGTCTGTCTCAAAACTGACTCGGATTCCCGGTCTGCTTTCTTTAAAGGACTTTTGATGGTTAAGAAGAAACCCGAAGGACACTCAATAGTCAAGAAGGGATACAGTGCTGCCACCTTGAAAAGTTTAGTTTATGAGTTAATTCATACTCGCATATGAGCGAGACGATTGAATGCCGTCAACGCGATTTGCTATTCATTCACTTTCACACGATTGATTTATTCAATCGTAGGGCCGATACACGCTTATTGAAAACGTTTAATCCTTATTTTATTATGCCGATTTTTAAAACATTTTATCGTAGGGTAGGGAACATATTCTAAGCAGCTTTAGGAACCACCCGTGTATTCAGACGAAATACTCGAAATATTTTGGGTGAAACTCAAACAGTAGTATATCAATCTGTTCGCTATCGTTTTCTCTGTCAGAACTTGTTTTCAGATTGTAAAACTAAGTTAGCAAACTTTAACAATTATCAATCAAAGTTACCAATCGAGGTACACTATTCCAATCACCCCAAACCTATTTTAAGCAGTTTCCATCTGTTTTGCAGGCGTTTTTTTTCAGCACCCGAAGTGGCTCCTGAATGGCTGCAATATACGTCGATTTGTTTCAATTGCAATTGTTCACAGATTTCTTTGTGATTAACGGTATTTCTTAGATTCGCAAGACAGCTAGACAATCAAAGTTTTTGTTTCCATCATTGAAATTGTCAATATTGATCAAAATGCAGGAGTTTGAGGCCTGTTTTCTTCGACTGAATAAAATAGGCGCTACTGCTTAAGCCGTTCCCTACCCTACCTCTTTTTTAATTAACCACCCTATATAGTATCAGCAATATTATCTATACAGGGTACCAGGGGTTGAGTTTTCTAACAGGACTCGGTGTCGGCTTACAAAGTTTAGAAAACCTAACTCTAGATAGCGGAATGTTGGAGGCCAAAGTCTACTCTAGAAAACATAAGGTGTGGAAGTCCTGAAGCGACATCTGACGGCAGCTTGGGATAAAATACCACAAAAACCTCGTGCGATGCGTTTCTCGATTGTCTACGGCGAGCTGTTTAGTTCATGGGCGAACAAGTTAAAGTTGACAAGTGAATCCTCGAAAAGTGGTATGTTTTCAAGTGAAACTGAATGAATTTGAAGTAAAATGTTTTTGTTTTGATAAATATATCTGTTTGCTTCAATGTATCACTTCAATTGCCTGACCCTGTACTTCGAGCTTTCGTTTGGAATCCAGTAACATGTTTGCTTTTTTGCTCAGACATAGTTTATTCAGCGCCATATTCTTGCCCAACTATTTGGGGTGATAGATTTACTCTTGTTCTTCCATCCATAAATTACATTTTTTTGCGTTACGTAATTTATGGATGTCGCCTAAGGTAAAAAAATGCAAGTGGAAATAAGTAAAGAGAAAATTTTGGCTTCAGTTCCAGAAATGAAAGAAATTTCGAGGTATGTAGCTTGAAGAAGTCAATGCAATAAATAGTGTAATCGTACCTCCAATGACAACTCTTACGCAAGATGACATTCTTGACACTTTTAATGAAGATTGTGATCAGCGCAGCCATATAAGAAACACATATTTAACATTTAAAACCATGTCGGGAGGCACCGGTTGTGGCCGTTGTATGTTATTTATAAATGATATTGATTCATCTATATTAAAAAAAAATATCTAAATGAATTCATATTTCCTGAATCAAGAAACCTCTCTTGGTTTCTGTTTCGCACATAGCATTCCTAAATTCATCACTCGTTGCTGCAATATTTGCCGAATTTCGGGAAACTTTAACATAAAATTAAATTAGTTCAACTATACTGTTTAGTTGTTTTTTTTTTTTTTTTTTTGGATAAAATATCTGTGAATGCATCAATCAATCTTTCTGATGATAACATACATAATAGAGTAAAGTGAAGACTGACTCGGTTTGGATAACTATGAATCATCATCATCATCATCATCATCATCATCAATTTCCTGAAAGAGATCTGCATTAATAGTCTTTCACTTCTTACTTTTTTTTACGTAAAACACTTGCTCGAACTATTTTATAACGTCAACCTCGGTAAGTTCGTGTTGGCGCCGTGCTCAGGGTCAGAGGTTCTGGTAAAAATACAATTGAAATTAAAGTGTGTGAACAATTTCCGGATACTTTCTTAAAAACTTCGCAGGTACCGTTCAAGTCCTTGAACCATTCAAACCACTGAGAGGTTATTTACCAAGTCTTTCTACCATGAAGGCTCATAATGTTTGTGTGTCCCAGCCAAAGTACAATCAACAATCGCTTTACACCTGCTGCTAGCAGTAATGAAAGAACAAAATTAGCAACATTATTACCGTGACCTGGGCTATGCATTCAGAAATCGGTGCAAAGTGGCGGCATCCGTCGTCATGGTCGGTGGGAGTGAAATTTTCTTTTGCACAAAAGAAAAATAAAGCCTGCTACGGTAAGAACAAAGAACAGGAAAATCTGTAGATTGTACAAAAAAGAACAGATTATACAAACACAGTTTGTCGGCATCGCGCGACATTGGTTTTACTGACAGGTGGTAGCAAACTCAGCAAGCTAGAACTTATTGTGTTTTTATACAGTAAGTACTGAATAAGCTAAACCATCATCTACTTGTTTCGCCTAAAGTCAGCTTCCGTGGCGAAATAATCAAAATAAATCTTGTCCGTCAGACTCGCTTGCAAGGAAATACGGTTCACAGCGGTTGATTGAGGGAGTTTTTCTCCGGTTGAAAGCGGAAGCAGCAAACAATTGGACCGACCTTGATTTCTAGTTAGGCTAGACTCCAACAAGTGTCATCCTTAATGACACTGAATTGTCACTTTCTCAGAAATGATTTACAGAGTAGGAAGTACCGTGACTAAGGTGACATAATTGTTATCGAATTTTCCTTTTATAAGCTGAAGCTACCGAATGTTTATGGTTCAATTTCAATATAACGTGGGTTAAACCTTGAAAGCGAAATGAACATAACATAAACTGAATAAAAAGCATGATTCGTTCGTTCTTCGTGGTTGTGTCAATATGGAAGCGATGACGCTCCGCTAGCAAATGTTGTTCGCTCATGCATGCGCGAGCGCCCAAGCGTGACAATCCACAGGGAAAAATCGAAAACAGTCCAGATGGCTTAGCTTGGAGTTACGCAGGTTACAAAAGGTAGGTACGCACCGCAGAAGAAGGGTACACACCTGTCCAAAGTTCACGCTACCGGCGAACCGCACCGGTTGTGGAGGGTGGGGGTGGTCAGTGGTCGTAAATAGCATAACAATGTCGTTCGCTAAGCGCCCAGTTGTCAAGGGAGGGTAAATGATCCGCGCCTACTCGATCACCGCCGCAACAATAATGCCGACCGGCAGCCGACTGTCCGACAACAATAGTACCCGGCAGCAGCGACGGTCACAGTGATCGGGTCGCAAAGATATGACACTGGTTGGCACATGTGATTGCAGTTTCAGCGTGTTGTTGTTCCACACATATGAGATTCGCAACAAATCTTGTTTCTTTTTTTGCGGAATGTTTTTGTTTGGTTTCGTCGGCGTTCTGTTTTTTATATATATTTAGTTCGCAACAGTAACAGTACATGTAATTATTATTAGGTGAATCTCGCGCTGTGAAGCCAGCAGCTGGCTACTGTTTAGTAACAGCTTGGGTGGGTGGGCATGCATTAGGAATGTTAGCGCAAAAGTGCGCTCCAGTGCAGTGGCCATTGCTGGAAACTGAATCGGGTCAGCAGAAGAGGAACCGCAATCGGAGCTGTGCAGAGGAAATTTAAATTGGCGCTGGGTGTTTGAATGGTGACACAGTTTTAGCAGATTGCACCTGATACGGAACGATACGAGTGTGGTTTGTCGTGGTCTGAACGGCCGGACCGGTTGTGCATAGTTTAACTGTTCCAGAACGGCAGAATGCCGCTTCCGCTGGAAGATGGATGGTAACTTAATAGAAGTTGAAGCGTTGGTGAAACTAATTACATCACCTGAATTGCTCTATGGTCGTTTGTGAAGCCGATGGTTTCTAACATCAGATGCACTGCTGAATTAAATAAACGGTCTTTTAATTGTACCTTCAAAATGGTTGTTCGTTCGAAAACACATTTTTAGCTGGAATTTTTTAGACTCAACAGTAATTTTTTATGAAGGTGTGTGGATAGGATATAGTTTTTTAAACAATACCTATCCAAGAATGAGGTTCAGGGAACAGATGAATTGTAAAATATATACGATAAGAATGAAAAAAGATTTTTTTCTAACTTGGTTGGGCTTAAATAAATATTAGAGTTGAAAAAAAAAATTAGGCGGGGCCGCGGAAGTGGTATTATGGAAGAATGTAAAAAAGGTTAAACTGAACTGCGCTTCGCTTTTAGGTATAAAGACGAACGTTGAACGAGAAGTACATTAGTCAACAAGCACATCGTTAAGATAATACCAATGTAGACCCATGTCACGACGACTGTTTCCTGAAACCGCCTTCGATGATGATGGTGCTACTCTTAATAATATGGTCTCAAGCCCCGTTGGCACGGATTTTTAGCGTGAAAAGTTTAGTTTGAAAATTTTCAATGAATATAGGTATATAAATGAGAATATTGAATTTCTGGTTATCCAGAACGTGTTGAAACATGTCAGGACGAAACCATTTATGTCCTGCACAACATACGCACATGCACAAGTCAAATAGTTTGTATACTGTAGTGTCGACTGTGCTTTGAGCAAGCGATTGGTTGAACTATAATCAAATTGGCTGTACATTTCAACCTCTTTACTATGAAAAAATGTTTCAAAAATTGTTTTCATAAAGTAGAGAAGTTTGTTCTCTTTCAAATGAGACATCAATGACTGAAACCCGTTCAGTGATAGCAAAGTTGACAGCATTTAAAATCTTACATTCTGCCGTTTCATTCGATATTGGTACCCTTAAAAGGTGAAACGTATTCTACGTCAAATTTTTTAATCTATCTTTGGAAAAACCGATTTAGATTAAAAAAACACCTTTTTTTCTTTAATTTGTTTTTCGTTCTTTTGGGGCAAACATAAAAGTATCTCTTGACTTTATTTCGAAGGCCGTATTTGACTCTACATGTAGAGAAAACTCTCAAAATATGTTTTTTTTGTATATGAGCAAATTCAATTTGAACACATGATAAAAATTATAAAAATTTCATAATTTTTGCATTTTAAGTACACATTAGGGTGGCAATGCGATATATGGAAAAATCGATTTTGAAGATCCGACCATGTACATTTTGTTTATTTGCCCAAAATAATAACCTTTGCCGAAATTTCAGCTTAATTAGACATGATTTAGGGGTGCCTCAAAGCTCTTAAAATTTCAGTATTTTGACCCTCGAAAATTAACATTCTTAATAAAAAAAATGGTGTTTAAGATACCTAATACACATTAAAACTGATTCACATGTGGTTTGGTAAATCATTTTAATGTTTATTAGGCATTTTGAATTAGATTTTTAATTAGGGATGTTCATTTTCGAGAGTCGAAACATCATAACTTTGAACACTTTGAGGAACCCCTAAATCATGTCCGATTGAGCTGAAATTTAACACAGAACATTTTTTTAGCTCAATAAACAAAATGTACATGGTCGATTACATGATCATTTTCGCTGCCACCATAGTACACGTTTTTAATTCTTTCTTTTTCTTTATAAACTAGAATTAATTATTTATAATTTGACCCAAAAACATCTAAAATCGATCGACTGGTTCAATGTCGATGGTTATTGATTTTTGAAAATAATATGTATGTGGAATAAGGTTGTTTTTTCCTTGCCGCTGCCACTTTTGAGTACAATTATAGCTCTTTGGGCGATTAGTTCCGAAATAGGGTGGCCAGAAAGAAACGATTTATTTTCAGGAATTCATAATTTTCGAATCAGTCAATCGATTCTCGATGTTTTTATCTCAAATTAAAGATAACTAATTCTAATATTTAGACAAAATACCGAAAAATCAAATATTTGTACTTTTGAATACAGAAATTCTAAAATTATGTACTACATTTTTTATCATATTTTCAAATTGAATTAGGTTGTTTAGCTACTCACGGATTTCTGATTTTTATATATCAGCCTAAAAAAATCAGCCTGTGTAATGTCCACGGTCCATACAAAATTTATAAAATTTATATGGGCAGTTGTCCACGGGGAGGGGGAGGGGATTAAAATAGTTAAAAATCTGTCCACGTGGTATGTGAATGGTGCCTAACTTTGAGTAGAATTGTGGTATTCACGATGTCAGCATTGCAAATTGTTTTTCTAAAAAAGCCATTCAAAAATAGTTTTAAGGTAAAACTTTAAATAAAAAAGTTAGAGCGAAAAATGTGATATTTCAATATAAAGCGGATTGGATTTGGATCGAATTTGGAATAAATTTGATCAAAATTCAATTTGGATTTGGATTCGATTTGGATCGAATTTGGATTAGATTTGGATTGAATATAGATTGGATTTTAATTGGATTTAGATTGTATTTAAATTTGATTTGGATTTGAATTGGATCATATTTATCTTGGGTTTGGATTGTATGTGGATCGGATTTGAATTGGATTGGATTTTTATTGGGTTTGGATCGGATTTGGATTGGATTTGGATCGGATTTGTAATGGATTTAGATTTCATTTGGATTGGAATTTGGTTGGTTTTGGATTGGACTTGGATTGGATTTGGATTGTATCAGAATTAGATTTGAATTGTATTTGGATCGGGTATGGATTGGATTTGGATCGGATTTAGATTGAATTTGGATTAGATTTGGATCGGATTTGAATTGAACTTGGATCGGATTCGATTTGGATTGGTTTTGAATCGAATTCGAATTGGATTTGAATTTGGATTGGATTTGGACCAGATTTGGATTGTATTTGGATAGGATTTTGATTTGATTTCAATTGGATTTGGATTGGATTTTGATTAGATTTGGATCAGATTTGGATTGTATTTGGGTTGTATTTGGATTGTATCCAAATCGGATTTTGATTAGATTTAAATTGGATTTGAATCGGATTTGAAACGGATTTGGATTGGATCTCGATTGAATATTGATTGCATTTGGAGTCGATTTGTATTGGATTTGGATTGTATTTGGATCGGATTTGGATTGGATTTAAATTTAATTTGGATCGGTTTTGGATTAGATTTGGATTAGATTTGGATTGTATTTAGATCTGATTTGAATTGGATTTTGATTGGATTTGGGTTGGATTTAAATTGGATTTGGATCGGTTGAATTTGGATCGGACTTAGATTCGATTTCGATTGGATGTAGATCGAATTTGGATTGGATTTGGATTTGATTTGGGTTGGATTTGGATCGAATTCGGATTGGATTTGGATCGTATTTGAATCGGATTTGGATTGGATTTAAATTGGATCTGGATCGGGTTTGGATTGGATCTCAATTGAATTTTGATTGGAATTTTGAGTCAATTTGAATTCGATTTGAATTGGATTTCGATTAGATTTGGATTGAATTTGAATTGGATTTAGATTGTATTTAGATTAGATTTGGATCAGATTTCGATTGCGTTTTGATTGTATTTAAATCTGATTTGGGTTGAATTTTGATTGGACTTGGATTGGATTTGGATTGGGTTTAAATTAGATTTGGATCGGTTTTGGGTTGAATATGAATCGGATTCAGATTCGATTTGAATTGGATTTAGATCGAATTTGGATTGGATTTAGATTTTATTTGGGTTGGATTTGGATTGGATTTGATTTGGGTTGGATTTGGATCGAATTTGGATTGAATTTGGATTGTATTTCAATCGGATTTGGATTGGGTTTGGAACGGGTTTAGATTGGATTTCGATTGAATTTTGATTGGATTTTGATTGGATTTGGATTGGATTTGGTTTGGATTTAGAATGTATTTAAATTGGATTTGGATCAGATTTGGATTGCGTTTGGATTGTATTTAGATCTGATTTGGATTGAATTTTGATTGGATTTGGATTGGATTTGGGTTGGATTTAAATTGGATTTGGATCGGATTTGGGTTGAATTTGGATCGGATTTGGATTGGATTTGAATTTGGATTGGATCACATTTGGATTGTCTTTGAATTGGATTTGAATTGGATTTGGATCTGATTTAAATTGGATTTGGATCGGGTTTGAAACGGATTTGGATTTGATTTGGATTTTGATCAGATATGGATTGTACTTGGATTGTATATAAATTGGATTTTGATTAGATTTATATTGGATTTGGATAAGATTTGGATTGTATTTAAATCTGATTTTAATTTTATTTGGATTGGATTTGGATTGTATCTCGATTGGATTTGAAGTCGATTTGGATCAAATTTGGATTGTTTTTAAATCTGATTTGGATTGAATTTGGACTAATTTGGAATAAATTTGGGTTGGATTTTAATCAAATTTTGATTGGATTTAGAGCGGATTTGGATTCGATTTGGATTGGATATGAATTTTATATAGATTGGAATTGGGTTTTGATTGAATTTGGATAATAATTTTATTGAATTTGAATTGGTCTGGATATTGAATGGATTTTGAAATGATTAAAATTGGATTTGGATTGTACTAGGATTATATTCCTATTTAAAAGAAATGAGCCGGATTTAAGGGGGGGCCCGGGCCCCCACCAAACGAGAAAAAGTTCTTTTCTCTATCGAAAATGAGATTCAATCAAAAGTTCAATTTACAGCAAGAAAATTTGAACAGACCATTTTAATCTGAAACTTTCCTTCAGTGTTATTTTTTCGCGAGCGTCATTATTACAACAACATCCGTGAGAGTTCACCTTCGATTCTCTTGGAATGACACACATTAACACACCATTTGAATCGAACCAGCGCGCATGGGAGATCAAGCAGGAAAGAAAATAATCCACAAGTTTTTTAATGCATTGCTGTTGATTCCAAAAATAAGTTTACTTGTCCTAATCAGGGATATCAGATTTGCGTTGCAAAATGCAGATTTTATTGACCTGCAGATGTGTGTAGTTTTTTCCTAGTTTCTGTAGATTATTGCCAGTGTAGCCTTATATTTGCGCAGTCTTTCTCAAATTGTGTGCAAATTTTTGCCTGTGGATAGCATTTTTTTTTCAAATTGCGGTAGGTTTTTTTCTCAGATATCAAGAAAAAAATTTCCGGATTTCGAGCAGTTACAGACATCTTTCGAGAACATCTGGCACCTCTGGTCTAAATCATTCGACAGTTAGATCTGGCTGTAAACAGTGAGCAAGAACCGAATTTATTATTACATTTATTCAAAATGAGCGATCGCCACAAAACCCCGCGAATATATCAAAGTGGAGCTCAAAACAGAAGATTACATGAAGAAAAAATTCGAAAACTCGTTAGTGCCTTGCAACAATTATTTTATTCAAGGATTTATTTGAGCCTAATGATCTCGAACGCAACTGGAGAAAGGTCTTTTTCGAAGATGAAACTGATTGAAAATAGGTTGCGTACGACTATGAAGAATGGAAGGCTGTCAAACTTAGCATCGTTAAGTTGAGAGTACAATATTCTGAAGGAGTTGAATGTTGATTATTCATTCAATCAATAAATTCTCTGCAAAAAAAAACTCGTAAGAAAAAATTCTAGCAAATTTTTGGAAACTTTTCAATAACAAATAAATGTTTTTTACTCGTACGATAAGAAAACGGTTTTGCTTTATTTTGGGGCCCTCACTGTAAACTGGGCCCCGGGCCCCCACAATCGTTAATCCGGCTTTGTTGATATCCCAACAAATAATTTACAGATTAGGAAGCCACTGTAAAATGTATTTTGGCTGAATTGAAGCAATAAACTGTTGCACAACAGAATTGTTTGTTTGAATATTGTCAGGATGTCAAACATTCAAACTCCAGTTTAAATAAATAGTTGAAATGTGTTAAAAAATTAAAATTTGATTGAAAAGGCAATTCATAAATTGATGAAAAATCTCGTATACCGCTTAGTACAATCTCCCTCTTAAATATTATATTTCCCTTTTTGTAATTCATAACGGTGTAACTTGTTGGAACATGGAAATGTTGAATCTTCAAAATGCTCGTCTATCCGACATGCAGTACCCAGCAAACAATTTTGTTGATTAAGTCTATTAAGCAGAAATCCGTTTAATAATAGCCTAATAAACTAAAAGTAACAAATTGTTTGTTGGGGTAACATTTGCAATAAAAACTAATCTTCTACATATCGATTGGAATAAATTCTTTAACTTTGTTATTATTCAGATAAGTTATACTGGACTAACAGTAATTTCCACAGGATATAAACTCAGGGCTCAAAAACTAACTAAATTCAGATAATTCATTCCCAAATTGGCGCACTTCAGCCCCGCACTATATCTAATGACAGCAATGGGCCGTGTTGTAGTATAATAACATCACTTAATATAAGTACTACCATACTCACTTTTTGATCCATCCAAATAGCCCCATAATTATAATCCGGTATGGCGCTTCGATTCCAAGATGCCGATTAAACAAACGAAGAAGAAAAAACACGATCCACGTATGGCAAATTCAGCTCGCGATTGTTCACTTGTTGTTAATGCCCACTGCACCGGTTCGGACAATTTTAGCAATCATCTAATTTGAGATTCGAAACAATAAACCAATCACCGTAAAAATCTTAAAACCAACTCCACCAGCTCGCATACATCCGTCGCATAATTGTGCCATTTGCTTAGGTTATAATCAACTTATAGGTTGAAGAATATCCGAAAACATCGGAGATAAACATTATATTTCACTTCACCCCGAAAAAAAAACAATGCACAATCACGTTTTCTTCATTTTGTATACATTTTAATGATTATCCGAGTAACTCACACCACGAATTAACTATCCCGCTGTCAGCGACAGTAATAAATATCATCACTTTGGGAGTGTTAAGTGAAAATTAGTCGAATTCAGCTGCCTTGTTAATTAGGTGACCAAACTGTTATCAACACTTCCAGAGCACAAAAGCACTAACACACTTCGCAGCTATTCGGCATTCAATTGTTAGCGCGAAGCGCATTGTTTCGGGGGTGCTCTTCGATTTATTGGCAGCGGTACCGATGATACTCCGCTGGTAAAGCACGTGTGCTTGCTTGGCGATGCTGCCTACTATGCACGAAAAAACGTCCAACCCGGTCAGCTGTCAATTCGCGAATGCTTCGCCTGCTGGCGCCGCGTTGTTTTCAGCTCGGTAGGTAAGCAGCAGCAGCGCGTTTTGTTTGGGCTGTGCGGGCCACACCACCTGATGATGTTTGTGAGTGTTTTTTTTTGTTTTATGCTCTTCTGCTGCTTTTCAATTCGCTGTTTATGCTCTATATTCTACGTATGATGAATGGAGTAAGAGAAAAAAAAAACTTTAACACCGCACTCTGCTAAAGGCGCTTCGCGAATAGAACAAAGATAGTTGTGTTTTATTTGATATATATTTGCACCTGTCTCATATAACTTCTCTTCTCATTTTTTCAAATCACGCAACTCAGATTGTCAAGATGTAACTGGAAGACAATTCATATCCAAAAGCTAAACTTAGAAAAGTTACTTCTAACTTTTCTGTTTTTCCCTTACCCGACGTGTAACAGGTATACAATGTATTTTTACCATTGAAAATGTCCTCTCTTTTTTTCCAAACTTTTACCTGCTGGTGATATAATCCAAAACGACTACCGGAAAATATTCTACGGTACTGTGGGTAGTCCAGAAGTCAATCGTTTTTCCGGTTATTATTATTAGGGGTTTTACCCAAATGAATATTGGGAACCCCATGAAGTGTATGGGCACTCTTTTATGTTCTTAGCTTCATATACTTAATTTCATAAGAATGCTACAATATTTTGATTGCAGTTATGGCAATTTATTGATAAATTGAAAAACAAGATGTTAACACAATTTTAACATGATTTTTCTGCATAGAACATTTTTGGTTTTTCAATCATCGGTTTCAGAAATCCTATAATGTACATTTATTGTGAACAGCCATCAGCGTCTAGTGGACTTCAATGGTTTGTAACTTTCAGAGCCATGGTAAGAAAAATTATTCTATTTTTGTACCCTGAAGGCTTCATTAGCTTATTTCTTTCTGGTTTCTGACTGTTCGTGTCCTTGACACTTGTCATTTAACAGTTTTGTTTTGGGAGACCCGGCAATTTTCATGAATTTCGGTTTTAGAATTTAGATTGCTCGAAATGTTAACGCTATGTTAACCCAAATTAGGTGATTTTTTGCGTACTTTTTTTTAAAATATTTATATGTTAGTACGAGATCAAATTTTAGCTGTTTTAGTTTTTACTGTCACACCGTTTGCGCCTTATGTTTTCTCATTTAAAACATTAGAAATATCCCCGTAGTACCCAGCCATTAAAATTTCTAGCCCCCTTTACGTGTAGTGAAAGATTCTCAATTTCAGGATGTATATGAGTACTACACTGCCATTCCAACTTAATTGTCTCACCTTGCGTAAAGTTTGCGTAGAATATGAGACAGCTGTAGTTATTATGTTTTAACTCCTTCGTGTTTTTTTATATTTCCACGATATTTTTCTAAGCTAGTTTCCATTTTTTTTTGAGTTATAAATTTAACCATAGGTCAAAAATTGAAAAAAAAGCAATCAAAAAGATTAAAATACTTTTATTTGAAAAAAAAAAACCAAATGCGAAATGATTTAAACGTTTTAATTTTGTTTTAAATGGTGAAATATAAAACGTATAAACGTTTGGCCGTTGAGGAAAGCCAATTGTACTCTAGTCCAGGGATGTCAGATGTGAAGATATATCTCAACTTTTTTCTAGCAGAACAAAATTTATCGTGATAAGTCAATAGAATTTGCCAAATGAAACGAAAATGTTGACATAAAAATGCATTTGTATAGCAAAAATACTTTAATTCCATTCTTACAGATAATAAATATTACAATGCTATCGTTATGTAATGCATGGATTCAGCTTCAGTAGCTAAAAACACACTGGCATCTTTGCCTGGCACATCTGTGAACGCACTCTAGTTTGTTTTGCCTCTCGGACGCTCGCACTGCACAAACTGTCAATGATCACCGCGCATCAGAAAACGCCGAAAAACAATCTCCATTCTTTCATTCGCATTGAGAATTGAATTTGCTCTTTGATTATTACTTTTATTTAGCCAAAATTCGTGTTTTGAATCCGTTATTCGAACCGACCAATCAAATGAACGCAGCGTCTGCTAAACAGGTGAGCATTTAACTGATTCAACTCCCAGAGTGTGATGCAAAAATTTGTCCTCCATGTTTCGTTTTTCTAGAACTCGAGCGGTTCCGAAAGTGACCACTCGACAGACGAAATCTGGGACGACACGTTAATTATACGTAAATATGATGAATCGCTAGCCATGGTCAAGGAAGAGGTCGCTAAGCGGTTGGCTATGAAAACTAACAAAAAAATGTTAGCAGCTAAAGTCGCTGCGTCCTCCGGACAGCAGGCCGAATCTGGCGGAAATGAAGAAGCCGCTGCAGTGAAAGACGAGCAGCCTTCCGAAGAAGGCGCCACAGCTGCAGAGAAAGGTTCTAGTGAAATTGATGAAAAAGCTGTGTTCAAGCCGGGGGAGTATTACCGTGCCACGTACGATGATGGCGTCGACTATGAGATTAAAATACTGGCTGTGAAGGAGGGCGAAGCCCTTATTCGCTACATTGGCTATAACAATGAACAGACGGTTCCGGTGGAGAACCTGGTTCCTTCTTGGGGTCGTAAAGCCCGCCGTAAGCAGCGTGAGGACGCGGCAGAATTGGCTGTAGAAGACGATCAACACCAGCAGATGGAGATAAGCGACGATGAAGAAAAGCTTACTAGAAAAGCAAGCAAAATTCGGATCAACTACAGCCCGAACTTTCGGATGCCAAAGGCGGGCCCGTCCACGATGCCAGCTGCCGGTTACAGTGCCGGACCGATGGGAATGGGTGCTTCCTTTATGGTACCGCCGCCACCGCCAATGCCTCCGATGCTAGAGGATGAGGACGATCTCGAGTCAGAAAATCTCTCGGCCATGCTTATGTCCTGGTACATGAGCGGCTATTACACAGGACTTTACCACGGACAGAAGATGTCGCAGAAGCGAGCAAGACCATCTTAGTGAGGAGGGTAATTTTTTGTTGAGGTATTCTATTTTTGACTTATATTACTTTTAGCTTGTAAGGATCCTTCTTTTCGTTCGTTTGTAAAACAAGCGGAGTTCGTAATGAATTTCGCTTTTTTACTGATCAGGAATTTGAATATTTTAAGTTCCGCAAAATAATTTAACAAAATGAGAGATAATAAAAACACGGTTGTTCATAGAAGATGGTCGGGTTTTGTACTTGCTTTTCTCAAGGACCGTTACCGTACTTTCGGTTCCACTCTTTGTGCTTTTCAATCAATCCTAGCGATGCAGGTTTAATTTTATCGAGTGCAGCTCTCAGCTGAGTGAACTTGACTGCGGTCGGTCTCACTGTGAGATTAGCCGGCTGTGGCCCTAAAAGCAGAAATGCGTTACATAATTTAATTACCAATTATCAAACTGATTAGATAAGCCATGTGCAATCAAATCATTTTTCCGATGCGGCGGTTAACAGCGTAACATCTTCCACTTATCTTAAGATATTTAACGTCTAGTTCATTGTTGTAAAATCAAATGAAATCCAATAAATACGAAACATTTGAGCTCTAACTTACCTTGTCCAATTTGATCTCGTATCACCATCATTGACGCCTCCTTGCACGCTATCCTTATCTCATCTCCTGTGAAATGCACCGTTATGCGTTCCAGTTCCTCCTGTTGCTTGGCGCTCCAATCACTGTATTCTGGCAGCAATTCGTTAATGATCGAACTTCGGCCTTGCGCATCGGGTAAATCTATGAGAATTTTTTTCTCGAAACGTCTCAAGAAGGCGGGGTCTATCTCCCACGGTATGTTGGTACTAGCCAGCAGAAAAACTCTTTCGTCATCCGTCCCACTGTCCAGTCCATCTATTAACGAGAGGAACTCGTTTTTAAACCGCTTGGAAGCTTCGTGCTCTCCGACGGAGTCTCTGCGGGAGGCTAATCCATCGAACTCGTCGATAAATATTATAGAAGGAGCGTAGAATTTGGCCACATCGTACAGTACCCGGATTAGTTTTTCGGACTCGCCTCGCCACTTCGATATCAGTGTCGCTGCGGTTGCGTTGAAAAACGTAATCGAATCTCGGGTTTCCGAGCAGAGCGTCCGGGCTAGCAGTGTTTTTCCTGTGCCCGGGGGGCCGTGGAGAAGCACACAGCGCCACGGTTTGGTTAAGCCTACGAACAGTTGCGGATATTGGAGCGGGGTGATGACGCTCTCTTTTAGCAGTTTAATGGCAGAATCTAAGCCCTTTACTTGACTCCAGCGCTGCTGGAGGTCCTTTTTGATGAGGTCCCTGAAATTTAATAAAGAGTGCGTGAATTGGGTTCATTTTACATTTCAAACATTAGCTGCAATTCAGAGGTGCCCCAATGGCGGAAACCGTAGAGATAATACAGAGATGGTATGGACAAGCGTCACAGGTTTTTTTAATTAGGCCGTTACAAATTTTATTTTCGTTTTATGTCAACCCCCCTTTCAAAAATCTTGAATATTGGAAGGGGAAGAAAAATAAAGCTCAAACCGCTTTGTTCATTTTATTGGTTTTCCGACAGCATAAATGCTTTATTTAGCAACAAACAAGTCCAGTGACAGCGAGAGTGTCGTCAAAAGGCAAGCGAAATAAATAAAAATAATAATAAAGTGTTATTTTTCAACAATTATTTGAGTGCAAGTTACAAACGTCATACTTGCACATAAACTTTGATCAAAGATATTTCTTTTTTTTTTGTCTCGGTGTTATTTATTTTTTGCCACCCCCTTTGCTAACTTTGATATTCTTGGACATAAAAAGAATTCGAAATTTGTATCAGCCTTAAGAGTTCTGTGAAATTCTGTTTTTGGGACAGTTAACAGGCAAATTTAAAAAAAAATCGAAAAACCTAAAAACTGTATTATAGCGCCTACATGTAGGCTACGACTGGACCATAAAGTGTTAGCCATGTTTTTGTTCTCTTTTTTAAGTAATAATTTAAGAACATTGAAATGTATTACTTACACGCTCACTCTGGGCTACTCAGCGGTTGAGTTGAACTTTAATCATTTTTTTCAGTTGTTCGAAGATGTCAAATTATGAGTAGAATTAAATTGATCATGGCGGCAAATTTCCTCAAAATTGGGTAACTGGTGCTTGCGTGTTGTTTTTGTTATTTTTTTTTTGCAATTAAAAGCAAACAGAAAACCAAGCAAACCGTCTGAAAAAAGGAAGAAATAAAAATGTTTGAAATTAGTTGTTATCGGTAGGTAATTCATAATTTGAAATAATTGACTGCAACTAATGCCAATTTTTCTTTTTCACCAGGACTCGTTGGTTGGATATACGGCGAATAAATTCAAAGATCTCCCGTGTCCCAGCGAACAGAGGTAAATTTCATGAAATAAGCCTTTTTTTAAATAAAATTCATTAAAAAGGCAAAATATAATAATATCGAGTCAATAATGATGATTTTTCCGAAATTCCCTCATTGAAGCTTAAAGTACTCATTTTTGAGTCGAAAATGAGTAACATTTACGCATCGCGCATCAGGTATAATATGGGTAATATTTACTCAATTTTTACAACATTCGGTGGTACTCAAAAATGAGTAAAACAACTTCTACTAAATTTTGAGTACATACGGTTTTAGCGAAACTGATTAGGTTTTGACTTAGTTTTGGGTTATCTAGAGTGAGCGTGTATATAAGTTCAAACCATTAAATAATGTTACTTCCGTATGTGTCCTTTTGTTGTACGTACAGAAGGTATCCGATTCGACAATTGATAAACACGCATTACCTACAAACTACATCGGCGAGTTCTTTCCATTCACTCGAGTAATTTTCATGCAGTCTGATAAACGGTCTCAAGCTAGCCATCGTTGTAGCACTATGATTTCCATTCTCCGTTATTTTGGCAACTGCCGGTACCGGATTAACCGCTTCAATCGGCAAAGGCGCAGTTTGTTGGTTGACCAGCTGGGAAACCACCAGATTCGTTCCCAATCCCTTGATGTCGTTAATGTCCGCTTCCGGTTCACCACGTGGTGCTACAGCCAGCGGTTTGCCAGTCGGTTGTGCACGTTTCCGGTAGCCAGATTGCTTCCGCTGTGGCAGTGCCGGGACTGCCGATTGCACAGCATTGGATTCATTTCGCTTCACCACCCGTGGCTGCTTGCCAAACTTGAGCAGATAGTAACTGCAGTACTCCTGGTAGATCGTGTCCAGGTCGATGTTATCGCACACCTCGAACTCCTCCGTTAGGTGAGTTTCGTCCAGCAGAGCCTGACGCGATTGGTTGAGACCCATGATGGAGAAATAGTTGGCCACCAGGTAAAGGATGTTACGACGGCGTTCATAAAGTGAGCGTTTGTCTTGCTGAAAGATGATAGATTTCAATTGAAAACATGTTTTTTTTTAATATATGTATGATTTCGAACCTCAAACGACATCTTTGCAGTGAGAACTTCCAAAAAAAAATGTCGGATCAGTGCCGAGTCACTAAATAACAACTCAAATGCAGGCAGAAAAAGGTTTTCTGAAATAAACAATTTTGCAATAAACGAAAATTATGTCCTGTTTGCGTGTTAACGAACATGAAACGTAGCCTGCTGTGTCGTTGCCAACGGAGCACGTGACCTAGAAGCGCGTAGCGTAGGAACCAGGTTTGGTAACAGCAAACATTTTTTGGTTTGTTGTACGCGTTGGTAGGTTGGACCATTATGTCAGAAGGTCAAATATTTGACCATTAGACAAAGAGTGTACTACAGGCTTAACACTTTCCGAGTCAAAACTTCCGGAGGAAGTGTCTGTCTGTAATTGTATAACACCTGCTAGAAGGTTTAAAAAAGAATTGATTAGACCGCGATGAGACACCCGATGGACAATCGAGACTATGATATGATATTTTTAGATTGTATAACATGCGAAAAACCGTATCTGTCGGAATTTTCATAAGACACATTTTATTGTTCGAACGTTTATGACGCGGCGCCTTAGACACCAGGATAACGGTCAATACGCTAGGGGCGATAATTGATAATTTTATGATGACACTGCTTTACAACTGATTGTCAGTGATACCTCAGCAGGATGAGCATTGCGAGATAAGTTCTTCCGGGACTAAATCGAATATAAATTAAACCAACTGTGCGTTGGGAAGTTCAAGTTACTTTCCGGTTCTCGTCGAAGGTTGCAGTGAGTGAAATTTAGAAGTTAAGTGTAAAATTGTCATATGTTCTAGAAAGCTAGACAGGTATGATGGATTCAAAAGAATGAAGTGAATAAATAATTTGTGTGTTGTCAGAGAACAGAAATTTTCATGCCGTTTTTTGCTGGATTTCTAAGTGTTTAAGTTTAACTCAATATTATTTACACACATAAGGATTAATGTTGGAAGCAGCTGAGAACCGTGGTTAACCCGTGGTTCATTTAAGAATTAGAACAATGAACAAAGCAGTGAATAAAAAAATACTTTTAACAAGTGCTTCCAGGTGCTTTAAGACACTATATATATAGACCTGCGGGGTGAAAGCAGTAAATCTGGCACCATTGCCTTTTTATATTATATTTTAAATGTTCAAACAACTTTAATACTATAGCTATTGATCGTGATAATTGTACAAGATACAATCTTAATAATGTATGTAAATTAAATAATGCAGACAACGGAATAAAGCCCTGTTTTCAGCATTTAATTTGACCTACATAACTTTAAAATGCTATAGCATTTTTTTGGAACATCTTAAAGTTCTTCAGTGTCTTCGGCAAAGTTGTTAAGTGTAAAAAACCAACCTTTTGAAGCCATGAAAGGTATGGTTCAAGCCATTTTAAGCTCTCTAGAATGGAAAATGCAAAATTTGACATTTCATTTTGGCGCGTAGACAAAGCCAGCAAACTTCCGATGAGTTTAGAATTGTTATGGGTTCCAAATAGAACAAAAAACCTGGTTATGGCTTTGTTCTATCAAGTTTAATTTTTTCCATATAACGATGCCCCACTTATATAGGGTCTATAAGAATAATCTGTATGTATTTATGTATATTACCAATTGGGGGAAGCTAAGAGTATTTTTTTTAAAGTTCGTAGCCAACCCTCGTTTTTAGCTTTCGTAATCGATGGCTGCCATAATATATCTTCTGATGCATCGTCGTACTGATAAGGTTTACCGATTTATGGCACTGCAAATTTCGTCGGTTCATAAATTCGTTTCCGTTAGCTAATCAAAAAACGAATCGCAAATCTTTCAAGCTCGCTAGTAGAGGAACTGGGAGTAAAATCAACACACACAGTCGGGGAAAACGTGCCACAGTTATATTTCACACTTTTTATCAGTAGTTGAAGGGCCAATCACTTCTATTTTACAATGATAACTCGTGTAAATTATTCTGCCGTGATATGACATTGTGACGTAGATCCAAGTGATCAGTTTTTTAGTGCGGCCCAAAAACGAATGAATTTCTCGCCATTTTTGTATTGCAATGAGTGCCAACGTCACTTTGTTTTTTATTTTATTTTATTCAACGTACGAATAAGTAACAACGAAATGGAAGATACCAAAATCTCACGGTAGTATATAGGCATCCTATATAACATAACTTATCTTACCTTACCAATCAGAGGAAGGCCTGTGTGGCATTTGCTGTACCTAAGAGCTGATGCCATTATACTGGAACTGGACTCATGGCTGCTCGTTGCCACTCTTGCTACTCTCTAGTGAGTTTTCCCAGCCACTGATGCAACTCGTGGTTTATTCGTCGTTTCATGTCCCACGTTCATTCGCACCCCACCGTAGACCGACCGCAGCACACTCTGTTCGAAAACCCCAAGGGCATACTGGTCCTCCAAGCAAATTTCAAGTTTGTGGTCGTGGAGTATCACCGGTCTAATAGTTTCTTTGTGGAGAGGCGAATTTTATTAGATCGGAGCGTCGATTTCGTCATCGTCAATTAGAATCCGTGGTGGGAGGTCAACTAAGCCTCGAGCCCCTGCTTCCGTAACCCTTCTCAAGATTCAAAAGGACCCGAGAGCACTGTACTCATATGCTTCTGTCTATCGTCGCTCTGACCAGTCGTGTAAGTTTGTCCGGGAACCCGTGTTCGTGCATAATTCGCCATAGCTGATCTCGTGTGTCAAGCTGCTTTGAAGTCAATAAAAGGGCCGTGCTCGGTTACGTTGTACTCGCTGCGTTTCTGGAGTACCTACTTGCTGCAGTGCAAAAATCGCGGGCCACAATGAATCTTACCTGGTACGAATTCCTTTGTGATAGGTGATAGGCGACGTCATGAAAGTTGGAAGAGTACCTTGTAAGCAGCGCTTAGTAGCGTGATTACACGATAGTTCCTACAATTCAGCTTGTCGCTCTTATTATAGATGGGATACTCGGTTCCTTCCATTCATTCCTTCGATAACGTCCCATCCTTCCACATCCTGATCCTGATGCACCGGTTACCATGGTCGTTCGATACGGCGTAAAGGCTTTTCGGCTCAACCACCGGTCTATGTATTGCCCTTTCGTGATACCTGAGTAGGACATGTCGCCGAAGACAATTTTCACGCGTAGAACATTTCCTTCTCGCCGTCGGGTTTCGTCTCGTGTGGGCCGTGCAGGTTGATGATGGTGTAGTTGAAGAAACGACCTTTAATCCCCAGTTTACACATTAATACGTACCGCCCGATAACGCGTTCGCATTCAGTACTACAGAACAGGCTCCCAGCGCGTTGGTAGCGCCAAAACTCTAGTAAAAGATAGCCACCCGATGCTCGCATTTCCACACCTTCTGTCCTGTCCAGCAAAGTTCCTGCAGTGTTACGACTTCGAAGCTGCGTGGATTTAACTCGTTGTAGATGATCCTATCGCAGCCCGGGAAGCATAACGACGTACAGTTTTATGTTCTGTATTTCCAATTCAATACCCGTTATCGTCGCCATGGTCTTTACCAATTGTTCCGTGTCGTTTGTTCATGTGATCGTTCGTAACTTTTTATGGGCGACTTGTTGGGTTTCCCATGTTTCGCCGGAGGACCATCGAGTCTGCTCTGTTTAGTGTCCCACGCTAGTACCAGGACGATAAT
Source organism: Wyeomyia smithii (assembly GCF_029784165.1). Lineage (NCBI taxonomy): Eukaryota > Metazoa > Arthropoda > Insecta > Diptera > Culicidae > Wyeomyia > Wyeomyia smithii. The sequence continues at coordinate 251,587,849 of NC_073696.1, forward strand.
CAGTTGCTTTTAACAAGGAGATCAGACGCTATTTTCAGCCGCACCATCTTGGTGAACAGACGGATTGGCGAAACATTTCCTCCACCGCCGAAAGATGGTTATCGCGCTTATGATTGCGTCGCACATTCTCATGACTCGTGGAGGTGTGAGATAGGAACTTGTGAGGGCCGGAAATAAATTTGACACTACTTCCAGGATGCCAAATCACCGTTTGAAACCCATAACATGAAGAAAATCGGAAAATATATTTGAAGGCCTGTTTTTCATAATTGTCACAACTTTTTTCGTAAGTTAATTGTTCTTGATATGCATATATTGATTACATTGATATTGAGCAGCCAACGTAGAATTACTTGAATTAAATTACTATTTCAATTATTTGAACGTTTGGTTTTATGGGTTTTATGAATGTCGACGCGAGCCAAAATTTGCCTTGAGAAGCATGAGTTTACTAAACCGAACGCGTACCCCACTCCAATTGTTGTTAACGTATATCTTAGTACATTTTCTAGTTTCGTCAGATTTTATGTCAAAATGACATTGAAACTATGCGAAAACGACTTCAATTTAAAATTTTAAATTAAAAAAATTATTAATTATTAATTTAAAATTAAGTAATTCCTGAAGATTGAGTATTTTTGTTATCATCAGTTTCAAGTTTTGGGTCTCCTACGAAAGGCAGAAAATCGAAAGGCAGAATCACGAAAAGCAGAATTACGAAAGGCAGAATATTTCATAAGGCAGAATATCGAATGGCAGAATCAAAAAATGTGTCTATTTTCTTTTAAACAACACACACTCGCGGCCTTTGGCCGACTCTATTGTCCAAGTATATGCTGTCCTTACTCGCTACCGCTCCTTCGGTTTGATCCTGGTTCATACCAATTTCAGTGTTTTTCACGATACACTTGGATTGATCGCAGCGTTTCTAATAAATGATGGCGGTTATGTGCAAAAACTGATTTTTAATGTGAAAATACACTTGTAACGATTATAATGTAATACTCAAAATTGTATTTCAATGCCTAAATGATTTACTTTTTGAAATTTGATGATATAGAAATAATGATCCTGGTTCGAACTACTGATTAAAACGTGCAAGTTTTTTTTGACTCCTCAAAATATGAAATATTCTATCAATGACTCAACTAAATACTGACCGGATATAGATAACCCCTAAGAGCAATACAAGCATTTAATATGTGAACTGCTCTGACTGAATTATAAAAAAATCGTGGCGACTTTATCGGTGATATGAGGAGCTTGCTAGTTCGAATCACGATCATCAGTAGTTCGAAGCAGGATAAAAAATGCAGTCATATTTTTGATTAAAATTCATTTTAAATAATTTTTTTGATTGAAAGAACGTTACAGGAATGGAATAATATTCATGCCTAAATATTGTAAAATTGTTTTTGCTTGAGTGGTTCGAATGCTATAAAATAATGTCGAAAAACCAGGTCATAGATCAACAACCATAACTAAATGGAAAGCTTTTTCGATTGTAAGTAATTGAACTTAAGGCTGTAATTTTTCTAATGTAAAAAAATTCTATGTTTAGACAGATATTAAAAGAATATTATGCAATCGTTCTTATCTCAAATAACTGAATTTAATATGATTATTCGGGGTTTTTAGGGTAGGGAACATATTCTAAGCGGCTTTAGGAACCGCCTGTGTATTGAGACGAAATACTCGAAATGTGTTGGCTGGAATTCAAACAGAAATATATCAATCTGTTCTCTATCTTTTTCTCTGCCCGAAGTTATTTTGAGATTGTAAAACAAAGTTAGCAAACTTCAACAATAATCAATTAAATTTACCAATCGAGGAACACTATTCCAATTTTCCTGAACCTATTTTAACTAGTGCTGGGACTATCCGGATTAAAATATCCGGATATCCGACAAATATCCATAATCCGGATCAACTGGATATTATCCGACAGGATATCCGGATTTTCGAAAAGACGGATATCCGGATATTGTATCCGAACATAATTTAATGAGGATTATGTAAATAATGACTTATGTGGGGATGGGGTTTGTGAAAAAAGCCATTTTTTGCGTTACATTTCATTCGAACGGGCCTAAAAGACAGAAAAAAAAACCGTATCCGGATATCCGGACATCCGAATGATATTCGTTCACACATCCGTGATCCGAGCTTCGGATAACTGGATCACGAATATATCCGGTTAAAAGTCCCAGCACTAATTTTAACCAGTTTCCGTCTGTTTTGCAGGCGTTTTTTTTCAGCAAACGAAGTGGCTCCTGAATGGCTGCAATACAGGTCGAATTGTAGAGAAACATGTCAAAAGGGTCTATCTACTTTCATCGATTTTCTTGATTGACTTTTCATTTGTTTAATAGTTCAGCTAAAGTAACTATTCCCAACGTGGTTTTTATTTAAAAAGCTAGATTAGATTCTCCGCTATCAAATGCTGTAAAGGACATATCATGAAACGTGTTTAATAAGCCGTGGCGGTTGAAAGAAACCGATCGATCAAAAAATCGATCAAAGCAGATAGATCCTTTTGACATGTTGCTCTACATTTGTTTCTAATGCTGTTTGTTCACAGATTTCTTTGTGATTAACGGTATTCCTTATATTCGTAAGACAGCTAGACGATCTAAGTTTTCGTTTCCATCAGCGGAATTGTCGATATTGATTAAAATTCAGGAGTTTGAGATCTGTTTTCTTCGACTGATTAAAATAGGCGCTACTGCTTAAGCCGTTCCTTACCTTACATAGTTCAAACCAGGATCAATTTTGGTATGGTTCGAACCAGGATTAAAAACCTCAATATTGATTCATTTTCTGTCAAATTAACGTCAACGCAACGCCAACATATCTGAGTTCTTTCTTTGTTTCATTTATCAATTTTTCCTCAGTTTGCGCGACAAAATTGTTGGAGTAAACCTTACGCTTCAGGTTTCCCCAGAAATCAGGGTCGGGTCAGGGTCGGCCGTCCGGAACGGGGCTTCCTTTCGATGCTTTTATTGTTGTCCAATAGTGCTAAGATGTTGTAGATGCCGGAACGGTCGTATGCGGCGTCCGCGAAGTGCTGCAAGATGTCCGTTTTCGACGAGACTGGGTACCGTTCTTTGAACGCGCACAAGTGTGCGGAGTAGCTTCACCGTTTTCGCCATCACGGTTAGAGTTCGACTGATAGAGCTCCTCCTTCAAACTCATGGGTTACCATGATTGATGCTGCTGGTGCATCGTTAGTTTCGTCAGTGCGTGTGAAGTTAAACCCATGGAAATCGGCAATTTTCGACTGTTTTTAATGCAAACGTTAATTACAGGATTCCGAGGAAGGAAAACTGCGATATCTCAGAATTAAACGCTCCAGCGAAGATTAAAGCTTGCTTCATTTAGAATCCGGAATAAATGATTTAGTTGCATCTCAGAGTTGGTTTGACTTAGAAAACATGTAAATGTACTTGTAGGAGACTGAACCACTGCGACCATTATTTTATTTCTTGTGGTATGCTCCATCTCACTCACACATTTTGATGAGTTAATATCCAGTCAATAGGCTTGTGAACGGCATCAGGTCTTTGTTTTCTTGAGCTTGAGAAGCGCAAAGCTCTTCTCGCGATTTAGCTCTACGAGTCTTTTCGATTGTCGTAACCCGCTTATGACATTCCAATTTGCTTTGATCGTCGTTTTTTCCCCATTCACCAGAGCTCAGCTTTTGAAGCGCTCGGTGAGACTCACAAAAAGGTTCTGGACCGATTAAAAAACCAGTGTCGTCGATTTTAAAAGTTTAGCATGTTGGTTATTTTATTTTTGTTGAAATTAAGTGTACCTAACATACTTGAACATAATTTGTACATGAAAATAAGGAGAATTTGAAATTCGGCTTTGACTCCTTGAAGCTAACCACTAAATGATAGATAGGCAAACCATCTGAATACAAAATTGTCACTTCTTTTAACGCCTATTAATTTTCTGGAGGTAGTACTACAGTAAAAAATTGTAGAGGACATTCCAAAGAAAGAAATGGAATATAATAATCATACTTTCCTCATACTAGCAAAAAATTGCGCAAGGGATCGCATAGCCAGTAGCTTAGTGATCGATGGAGATGAATTCGAGGTTGTTGACGACTTTGTGTGTTTCGGATTATTACAGGGTGACAAAAAAGTCCGTTCACACAGGAAAATCTCAATATTTGAAAGAATAAGAAGAAAATCTGTATCTGGCTTTCATAGCTTTATTCAGTGACTCATAAAGATACTTCACAGACGATATCTCGGCATTACACCACCTTTCTCTGATCGAACCAGCTTCAGACGTCTCGGAAAGTCGTCGCAAGCGGCGCGCACGTGCTCCATCGGCATCTCGTCCCAGATTTTCGTGATAACTCGCTTGAATTGCTCAAAATTTGTTATTTTATAGTCGTTCAGCTTCGACATCATGTATCCCCACACGAAATAACCCAGTGGATTCAGATCCAGAGACGACGGAGGCCATTCATTCTTCGAAATGAAATCGGTCAAGTTTTCCTCACACCACGCCTGAACAACCTTTGCGGTGTGGGATGGGGCGCCATCTTGCTGGAAGCAGTAGTAATCGTCTTCAAACAATAGTTCAGCTTGAGGCAGAACATTTTTATTCAAAACCGTGTCCAGGTAGTACGATGCGTTGATTTTGACCCTTTTATCGATAAAAATAAGAGGCAGTTTACCTCCTTGCAAATGGCTCCCCAAACCATCACTGACGTCTTATTTTGGATCCGGGAAACGTTCAGCTTGTCCGCAGGAGCTTGCTGGAGGCCCACATTCCAAACTCGATCATTTTGGCGATTGACTGTTTGCTCCAAAACGAACAGCTTCTCGTCCGAAAAAAATCTCGTCATCTGCGCGACAACCGAGCAACTTCCTCGACCATTGGTACCTCTTGTCCTTTGTAGCTTTGGTAACTCCATGAACCACCTGTTTTTTGTACGGTGTAAGTTTTAAATCCTTGCGCAGAAGCAGGAGGATTGATTCTCGGTTCATTTTAAGGTTCCTGGCCAGCTTCCGTGCAGATTGGGCGGGATTCCGGTGAATCCGGTCTCGTATAATCTTTTTCAGCCTTGATGTTCTCACAGACCTTGGTCGTCCAGATCGTGCCTTGTCATCGGTGCCTCCGGTCTCTAGGTACCGATTTATGGTCCGGTACACGAATTTCCGGTTGACTCCGAGCGGTTTTAGGTGTTTGAATATGTGTCCGGGTTTGTACCCTTTCACATATTCAGCGATAACAGCTGCTCTTAACTCTGCCATGGCTCACAACTCAATGTAAACAAACTGCACAGAAACGAAACTCTGCCACTTTGGGCAGCAAAGTTAACCCTTTCATTTGACATATAGATGGCACCAGAGAGATGCAACGTGTAGGCTACAGGCGACCCCAAAAAAGTGTGACCGGACTTTTTTGTCACCGTGTAGTAACCTCAGACAACAACTGCAGCGGAGAAATCCCCAAACGTATTGTAGCAGGAAGTCTTTTTTACTACGGACTCCACAAGGTCGGTGTTAAGTCAGACCGGATCAAGTGACATTTTGATCATTTCGAGAAAAACGAGTTTGAAGTTTGTTGCTCTGGGAATTTTGAAGTTTTCAATATTTTTGCGCAGTTTGTTATAAGCTGGAGTAACTCTCTAACTGTATCATGCATTGTGACAATTGAAAAAAAGGAGTGCCGTGAGCTCAAAAAGGACAGGTTTGTAACTGAATCAATGTACTTGGTCCACTCTGATTGAATCAAAGAAGAATTATTAATGACTTGGTCCATTATGACTGAACAATTGAACAAATAATTTAGGTCCATTGATCGTCGAACAGTCAAAAAGTTTTTAATCTACATGGTTAGCTTCTGCGACATCAACAATTATTGAAAATAGTTTGAATAAACATTAAACTGTGTTTGTTGCAACAAATCAATGGTAAGAGCGAAATGTTTTAATGGAACAAAAATATGGTTAATTCACTCAATTAAGTTATTCGTAATCATCCACTTTCTCAGCAACTTTGGCCAAAGTTGGCTTCATGAAAAGTTGGCACAGGTTCTCTATTATTGATTAGAAAATAATATTGAATAGATATTGACAACATGCTTTAAACACTCGAATGTCAATCGAGTCAGCTTCTTCTTGTATTATTATGAAAGGTCTTCTCCAAACAATTGCTTGTGTTGCCTTTAGCTTCGTAATTTCATTACGGGCATAAATTTAATTAGCTTGCATAAAACAGTAAAAACAAACACTTATCAATTATTTCAACCTCCTGAGGATATAATTCATTGGTAAAATCATGAAGTTTTAAGTCAGTATTACTACTGTAACTTGAACTTCTTTCTGAAATTGTGGAATGTTGTGTCACCCACACAAATGACTAACGTTTCTCATTTACGTGTTCAATCAGAGTGGACCATGTACATTATCCTCATTTCCTGGTAAAGCATTCCGATAAGTTGCCTGATAGTGTTGTAATTCATTTATGTTGACTTCAAACCGATGCTGTAAATTCCGATAATTTCAACTTTTTTCTGCTTAACACATGGTTCACTTTGTCTGCACACTATAAGGCATGATATCAGGTCATGTTAGCTTAAGAAAATCTTTATCCAATACTATTGTTAACTCGTTTTTTTTAAATTTTGCGACTTGGTCCGGTCTGACTTAACACCGACCACAAGACCGTGAGATTTGGTAAACTTCGCTCCTTGCTAAATGCACCATGTACAAGACGCTTGTAAGACCGGTAGTCCTCTACGGGCACTGCCATGGACCTAGTTTATTGGCGTAACCTTGTGACGTAGGATAAATTCTGAGGGATGTTTCACCAGGGAAGTAAGGAAAAGTGAGTCAGTATTACTGCGTATGTGCGTATGTCCGCCCGAAATACTGTTGGTCAGTGTCCCAAAGGTTTTTATTTTAATTCCTAGAACTGTGAATTCTACTCCCGCGGAATCATTTATTTTGGAAACGTCTGCGTATAAGCAAAGTGTGTTTTTGAGTCCTTCAGTTTAGTATCTGGTCAAGTATGAAGCGCAAATATTTGGTTTCAATGAATAGCTTTATTTCGGTGCTTTCAAGTCGCAGTTTGGGCATAGCGTAAGGTAAATTAACCTCCCTTTCCTGTTGCATACCACTCGTTATATTACGTCAATTTCTCTTAACATAATCGAAATTTTATATAAGTTTCTCGTGATTTTGATGCAGATTGGCTGGATGAGATGTTTCTCGATGGAAGTTTTATGAGTGGTTCAATAGAGGAAAAGTTAATTTAGCATGGTCCACTGAAGGTTAATTTTGCATGGCATGAATCCATCCTATTGTGTTCCTGTCTATGTAGTGCCTTCCTATGGCTATTTGCATTGAGTTGCGAGATAACTATCAAATGTTCTCTCAATATTAAGAAAAGCTGCCAGAAATATTTCTCTGATCTGAATGGATTTTTTAACTAAAATGTGTAGCGCATCAGTGGTTGCTTTGCTGTTTTTATACACAAATTTAAATTTATCCAAATGAGTTTTCATATAAACTGTTTTCATATGATGATCAATTAGTTTGTTCATAATTTAAAAAAAATCACAGGAAGGTTGTGTGCAAAGCCACGACCGCAAGGTTGAAGTAGAATACTTTTACACAGCTCTACTTACGGCCGGCTGTACATTAACCTACGGCCGGGCGAATCGGTTCGCACCGCTTTTCGCGTTTAGCCTGGCAGAGGTCTAATGCGCACGCCCAACACAATAGAAAGGTGTTTTCGCATTGAAATTAGACACGGCTTTACTAAAGTAAGTGTTGGCAATTGCATCTACCGCTAATACCGCCGCTATCGTACGAAAGCGCGTCGTTTCATGTGGGGAATAATATCAACAACGAAAAATGACGCGCGTCTAAGCACACCCGAACTGTTTCGCCGTGCCGCTTCCATTTTCCCTTATAACATCGGCCTCAGGGAAGTACTGGCTCCACCTACTGCTGAGGCTGCTACAATACTGCTACTGGTACCCAAAGCTATTAACTCTTTAAACTAAGTGTTTTATTTGTCCTCAAAAGAACAATTGTTCAATTACATATCGGATATAATGCAATCGCATCTCTCTAATATTACCGACAGTAATATTCTTCTGAACAAAATGATCCAAATTTTCCATTAAAGGGAGTGCCGGCTGATGTACGGCAAAAATCTCACCCGATCGCTCGCGTTGGCGTTCAGCATGGTAGAGGCCTGAGACGTGGTGACCAACCACAGGGCTAGTGATTTGTTTGTTTAATTTGAGGGCAGCTACAGGCGCAACCCGCTGCTATCCTCTGTTACTGCTGAGTGCTGATATCTGCTGCTACTGCTGTCAACGTTGTGGACGGTCCATCCAGCTCACCTTCCGACTAATGAATGTAGCTAGATTTCCCTGAAACACTTTTTTATAGTCGAATAGTGCTACGAAATAGGCCACGCCTTTCAGTTCAGTTTTTCCATTCTCTAATGTTCTTCAGACGAATTATTCCACAATTCGCAATTGATTTTTGCATCCAGCGAATAAACACCGATGGTACTCTCACACACGCAACGATTCATCCCTAACCGTATTGCGGCTTATAACATCAAGTGATTACGTTTGCTTGCTGTTGCGTGTTGCATCATGTTGCAACTTGGCAGCTGGGAGACGACGAAATTCTGTTCATGCTGATTGATTGAATCGACTTCATATTAGCTCAGCATAGTCGAACTAACTGCTTTCGTGAATGCGTTCTAACAGGGCAGTTTGTTATTCAAAATCGATTATGCTGATCACAGCCTTTGCGCTGCCCCAACAGTGGGGGGTTAACTCAATAAAGTAAAAATTAGACAACTACAACAGAATTTGATTGCATCCCGCACAGAATGTCTGCTTGTGTTGATGCCAGAAAATTATTAACCTTCAATTATTTGTTTATTTGCCTTGAAAAAGGTATTTTGCGGTTCAAAATCGGTTGTTAATCGCAATCTTTGAGCTGCCCTAACAGTAGGGGAATTAATGTCGTTTTCGTTTTTGCGGTGTAGCTACCCCGCGAACTACACTTTGTCCTATCACTGTTTTTTTTTACATTTTCCGGATTATCCCGGACTACCCTTTTTCTGTCCCGGACAGTCCGCGCAAGAAACAGAGTGTAGTTTTGAAGACACCAACACATTCACACGTATGTGTTAAAATAAAAAAAAATGTGTCAAAATCGGTTTGCTTTGATTATCGTTCTTCGCGTGTCAACCATCAGGTTGAATTTTATTTTGTTATTTTGTCATTTTTCAGTAAATTGGCAAATTTTTCGTACAGTAGCACAAATGCGATAAAAGACATTGGCGATAATGACCAAAACAAAAGTAACAGTTACCTCTGGTATTACGCACACCATTGCAACTGCTCGGAAAGTGTTTTTTTTTTCAGCTGCAAAGCGTAGTCCGGGACGGGATAGTCCTGCCGTAAAAACGAATTCGACATAAGATACACGGACAACATGCACTGTGGAAAATATTTCACATTCAGTTAATTAGACGGGTGCGACAGATTTAAATTGCTAGGATCCAACACAGAATGCTTGCTTGCGTTGTCAAAAATTATTAACTTTCAATAACTTGTTTATTTGACTTGAAAAAGGCATTTTGATGTTCAAAATTGGATTTCCTGATGGCAATCTTCATGCTGCCCCAACACGGGACAATAATGGCAGTCTGGCTACACACGCTGAGAAGAACCGCGCTGCTCCTGAGACGTGGAGACCAACTACAGGGCTAGTGCTGCTGCTAAGGAAGGACGACTGCTGTTGTCACTGTCTAGAACTATTATGAGCGGCTTCGGCTGAAACAGGCTCTTATTTTGGGCAAATAGCATGTTTTCAATTGCAAGGTATATGATTCTGTCGACCGTGCTTGGGAAGCAATCATATAACGACCAATCAGAGGTCGAATTTTCCGTTTTGACAAGGCTTGACTATTTTCAATAGTACAATAGTGTGAATAATGAAATGACAATTATCTTCTTTTAGGAAGAATCTTAGAAGATTTTCCAATCTATTGCTACAAGAACGAAGGAAATCCATCGAATTCTAACCGATTTATTAGCATTTGAAATTGGACATATTTTTCACTTTTTTTCGGTTTTAGATTTTCATTTCACATCCCTATGTAGCCGAACTTCCTGAGAGAAGTATTCTACTTCAAAAGGGGGCGTTAATTTAATTATCCCGAAAACTTTCAGGAGTGTCTTATCTCGTCTTTCGGCTTTTAATTATGAAAAAAAAATCAAGTTTTTCTCCAACTAGAAGGTTTGTAATTCAGTATTAGGCCCACCATACACATTTCCGTAAAAGTTGGAATAAAAACTTGCTTGCTCTTCTGGAGCACAACTGGCTGCATTGCTTCCGTTCCCGGAGACTTATAAGGATGGAAAGAGTCTATTACCCATTCTACCTTCGATTTACTGAATATGGCAAGCAAGTTACAGACCAAGTCGCTTTTGAGCATAGCTGATCTCATCAGTATTCGAATATGATCTTGATTTTCCATCATAATCATGGTGTTTTTAACGGAAACTACGAAAGTGATTTTTCGAAATTTTTAGCATTTTAAAAATAAATATTACTTTAACATTTGCGTCTTCTTATCAATTGATCTGTATCTATTGCTAAGGTAATTTCCCAACAAATCGAATTTGATATGAAAAACAAATTAGGGCTGGTGTATGAGAACAACGTCTGAATGAAAACAAAAAATAAATGAAATCTGTGCCCTACCCCGCTTTCGATTTAGTAATTGCCGATAATCTCCCATCGAACGCAGTTCCTGCACCAAGTACACCGATTTACGTAATTCAATTAGGAGCCTAATCGTGCGTCCAATTGATATTCCATTTATCGATAAGAACGAAAAAAAACACTTGCGTCGCGCGATCACACATTGAACCTGTACGATTTTCTCTTATCGTTCGCAGACGCACCCCGAAGCTATGAGAGCGACTGTCGTCATTACCCTGGCGCTGCTGACCGCCATGGCCGGCGCCCTACCTCGAACGAGGGAGGGAACTAAACGCCGAACACTGGTGGATGAAATAATTGCGAAACGGGCTACCAAAGCATCCACCCCCGCTACAGCGGACACCCCGAACAAGCAGGTCGTAATTGAAAATTTCTTCACCACCCAGGTGGACCACTTTAACCCACAGGATTCGGAGGAATGGACGCTGCGATATTTTTCCGCCTCCGATCACTACCTGCCGGGGGGTCCGATTCTGATTTTCCTAGGCGGTCACACACCGATTGTCCCTTCGATGATTGACGAGACCTCGCTGATCTACGAAATGGCTAGGGAGATGAATGGTGTGGTGTATGCTTTTGAGACTCGCTTTTTCGGTGAAAGTAGAATTACTAGGTGGGTTGATATATTTTTTTTCAGTGTTGACTGTTGATGTTAAACGACTTGTGTGTATTTTAGCGACTTGAGTACGGCGAACCTTCGTTTGCTGAACACCGACCAGATCTTGGCGGATCTTGCTGAGTTCGTCGCCTACTTGCGGCGCGATGTTATACAGAATGAATTCGCTCATGTTATGGTGTCCGGTATGGGATACGGAGGAGCCTTGGCGGTGTGGTTCCGAGTTCGCTATCCGCATCTGGCCGATGCCGCATGGTCTTCCAGTGGCACTCAGAATGCGATTTTGGACTTCCAGGAGTTCACAGAATCCTGGGGTGACACGCTGATCGAGTTCGGTAGCCAGACTTGCTACAACGACATCTTCGTGGCTTTCCACGTGATGCAGAATTTGATCGACTCCGGTTTGGCGGACATGGTTTCGGAGAGGTTCAACATCTGCTCGGATATCAACGCGGACGATCGTATCCAAGTGATGTACTTCTTCCAGGTGATGATGCAAGCGATAGAGATGCACACTTTGGCTAATCAAAAGTATGGTTTTGATGATGGGTTTGCATTAGTGAAAATTGTAATCACATTTTTATTCCTTTTGCAGTGTTACCGACTTTGAAGAAGTTTGCAACGATATAACCGGTGGAACCGAATCGGCTTTGGATGCATTTGCCAACTGGTTCAACACTAAGTTCGCAGTTGACGTTGGTTGCGTTGTAGTCGATCTGGACGAGGCAGTGGAAGTTTTCAGTCAAGCGGATTGGGATTCAGCCCTCAATCAGTTGGGAATTCGTCAGCGAATGTATCAAGCCTGTACGGAGTTCGGATGGTTCTTTACGACCGACTCGGACCAGCAACCGTTCGGAAGCCGGGTTCAGTTGGAAATATACACCGAAACTTGCACCCGGATTTTCGGTGACTGGCAAAGCTTCGAGTCCATTTATTATGGTGTTCGCCGGGCCAACAATCGTTATGGAGCCAACAGTCCTGCAACCTCTCAGGTGCATCTAACGAACGGTGCGGCCGATCCGTGGCGCCGAGCTAGCATTACCAATGATCTAAATCCGTTTGCGTTGGCCGATATTATTCCCGGAGCGCTTGGAGGTGCTGATTTGCCAGCTATTTCGGAGAATGATTCCGAAGAATTGCAAGAGATCAAGCGTAGAATCAAGGCTCTAATGAGCAGATACCTGTTTCCCGTCGATCCAAGAAGTTAAACAGCAGCTACGAAGGAGACTTCTGTTTCTGTTCAAGTAATAGCATTTTTGATTGAATAAAACGATTCGTTCTCTCCAAACCCAATCTATTTATAGTAACTCCAGTGCAGTGTAGTGACATAATCGATGGCTATTTATTGGTTTTTAGCTTGTCTCAAGTAAAAATTGAGAGCTCGTATCAATGGGCGCCAGCGATATGGCATTCGTTATCCTGTTTAGATTATTGCAAACGAAAAAGGTTAAACCCACGTACTCGTAAAACTGAACGGCCAGGTTTGAAACCGAGATAAGCTGGAGGGTATAAAATACTGCCGTGTTACACGCTTTGAACTCAGTTGTTTATCAAATCGCTCCTTCAGAGCGAGATTAATATTTTCGGAAGGACCTTCGTGTTCAACAGGTATTGGATTATTGATGTGAAATTGGTGCTATCGGTAGCTAGTTCGGGTTATTTTATAATCTGTGTTATACTTGCAGTAGCAAGGGTTGGGTTTTAGAGAAAGCCATTAACACGTGGCTACACAATTATTACGAAAAACGTAATAATGCAATAGTTCGTGTAGTAAAACGATGCTTCATGGGGTAAAAAGAAAATCGCTAGTTACAAATCATCCAACAAAAAATGGAATGCTGTTTCAACTAAAACGGAGCGATCGATCGGTTTTGTGTGAAAAAAATGCAACTTTAGCATGTACTAGTGGAAAAAAATCAATCAGTTTACAACTTTGCTACACGTTGTCCAATTGACTTTATCAGCTCTTAAGGCCGATACAAATTTTATTTTCATTTTATGTCACCCCCCCCCCTTCAAAAATGTTAAAAATTGGAAGGGGAAGACAAAAAAGTTCAAGCCGTTTTGTTAATATTATTGACTTTTCGACAGCGTATTTGCTTAATTTAGCAACAAACAAGTCCAGTGACAGTAAAAGTATCATCAAAAGGCAAGCCAAATGATTAATAATGATAATAATGTGATAGTTTTCAACACACTTTAGCATACAAGTTACAAACGTCGTAACTTGCACACAACTTTTTATGAAAGCTATTCCTTTTCTTTCTTCTCAGTGTTATTTATTTTTTGCCCTCCCCTTAGCTAACTTTGATAACCGTGGACATAAAAGCTATTCAAAACTTGTATCAGCCTAATTATTGAAATTGTCATCATCATAAATGGAAATCTGTTAACAGATTAATATTCGCAACTAATCTGACATGATAAATGTATACAATTTGCAGACTTCTAGGCGTATTATGATGAATATTATTGGAATTTACGTGACATGAATTCAACTCATAACGAGGCTTGCATTAACTGTGAAGCATGTTGAATTCGTATGCTATAAAAATCTATAATTTTCTTGAGTGAAGAAGTTTAAAATTCCAGCAAAAATATAAATTTAAACACAATGTTTATCATCGCAGATACCAAACCATGCGATCAATCGTACTGATCGCCCTATCGCTGGTGATCGCAGCATTCGCTGGGGTTCCACGCAGCAAACCGAATCTAGAAGCTAACCGGCGGCTGATCGAGCAGATGTTTACCCGACGCTTCACGGAGCCAAAGAAGCAAGCACCTGCACGCGACGATTCGAGCACGCGACCAATTTCGGAGCATTTCTTTTCCACGGAGGTAGACCACTTCAACGCCCAAAATACCGATCAATGGACGCTGCGGTATTTTGCCTCAGCCGATAATTACGTTCAGGGTGGTCCTATTCTGATTTTCCTCGGAGGTACCCGTCCAATTACGCCATCTATGATTGATGATACCACACTGATCTACGAAATGGCACGGGAATGGAATGGTGCACTGTTTGCCTTCGAACCTCGTTTCTACGGAGAAAGCCGAGTCACCGAGTATGAAAACACTGAAAGCAACAAAGATAAGTTTGACTAATAATTTCCAATCCTTTCAGAGATTTGAGTACCGAAAACCTAAGCCTTCTGAGTACAGATCAAATATTGGCTGATCTGGCTGAATTCGTAACTTACGTGAGACGCGAGCTTGTTGAAGATGAAACGGCTAGGGTTTTGGTTGCTGGTACGGAGCTGGGAGGATCGTTAGCTGCCTGGTTCCGGATCCGATATCCCCATTTAGGCAATGCTGCATGGGCTTCCAGTGCCTACATGAATGCCGTTCTGGGCTTCGATGATTTCTCGGAGGCCTGGGGAGATTCGCTGATCGCACACGGTAGCCAGGAGTGCTACAATGAGATTTTCGTGGCATTCCACGTGATGCAGAATCTAATAGATTTGGGAATGGCCGACTTACTGTTCGAGAAGTTCAACATTTGCTCGGAAATAGATCCGGAGAATACATTCCAGGTTCAGTACTTCTTCAGTATCTTGATGATATCAGTTGAGATTTATACAATTCGTAATAACGAGTACGTTTTTCGAACATTTCGAAGAGTTCGCAGTGAGTTTAACGTATTTTCTCTGTTACAGCTTGGCGGATTTCGCTGAGGTATGCGACGATTTGACAGCAGGTGGCACTGATTCTGCAGTTGAATCCTTCGCAAACTGGTTCAATGAGAAGTGGGTCGAAGACCTAGGTTGTGTAGTGTCGGATCCGGCACAAGCTATTGAAATATTCCAGGACCCTGACTGGGATTCCGATTTCAACCAACAGGGAGCTCGCCAATGGATGTATCAAGAGTGCACGGAGTTCGGTTGGTTCTTTACCACGGAATCTGCTTTCCAACCGTTTGGTGATCGAGTTTCGATAGACTTCTATGTTGAATGGTGCCGTCAAATATTTGGCGATTGGATCACCATGGAATCGGTCCAGCGAGGTATTAATCGTGCGAATAATCGATTTGGTGGAGATAATCCTGGCTCTAGCTTAACTCACTTCACCAACGGCGATGCTGATCCGTGGAGAATGATAAGCATCACCCGGAACCTTACACTCGACGCACAGGCTGACATAATCAGCAACCAGTTGGGAGGTTCCGATTTGTCCGCGATGTCACCGGATGATCCCGCAGATCTCGCAGAAGTCAAGCAACGTTTGAAGCTAACACTCGCCAGCTATTTGTTCCCGTTCAGTCCGTATGAGAGTCCGTGAGATAACTGTTTGTGAAAGGATTTGAATTGCAGTTTATACAAGATTTAAATCGTTGTTAATGTTCGATAAATTGTGAATTAAAGCTGTTGTACTGTGATAGCATATTATTTTTGCCATTTATTTGGATCCTATGAATCTGAAACTTCTAACCTAACCACACTAACTTATCTTTTTATGGTTTTTAGGTTATACTTATACATCTAAGCCAATCAATTTGGTGCTTTTTACTACTACTAATGGGCTTTAAAAAAATTCAAACAATTAGTTTTGTGCACATTACTATTAAGCGATATTACTAACGCTAGACCAGTGAGTTTGCGCTTGCCGGTTATCTCCAGGCAGGACTTTATTGAAAAATTATTCCACCATTGCTTGTCAATGTCTGTTGAAAATATTGACTGGAAGACTGATGGTTAGCGATATTCATGCCATTCCAGTGAAAAAAACTTTTTCAATGCTGCTATAGACCTTTTTACGTACGAATGCATTAGTGCAACTAGTTGAGGAAAATATTTACAAATAGCTGTTTTGTTTGCAATGCTATGTTTCTAGCAGTTGGACAAATATTCAGTTGAACGCCTATTATATGTTTTAAACTTGTTTCTGAATGAATTTTTTCATTCGTGATCAGAAATCGGAAGAAGCTGCTGAGCATAATCGCCCAAAAATGTTAAAAAGTGATAAAATTCGAAGCAACGAGATGCGATGATTTACAGTTTGAAGGAAACAAAAGCAACTTTACACGGGTTTACACGTTTCCTAGTGTGCGTGGGTGAAAAGTCGCTTATCTCTATAAATTAATTAAACGCTTCTAGTAGCCGTAACCAGTACCAGTAACCGATAACAGTACACCCATATACTGACAGACTTTTGAACCAATTTCCAGTCAAATAAGGCTCGTTCAAGACAAAATCTGCACACCACTAAACATATATCTCAGCGAGCTGGTTTGCTAGCAATAGACCTTTTTACGTACGAATGTATTAGTGCACCTAGTTGAGGAAAGTATTTACAAATCGCCTTTTTGTTTGCTATGCTATGTTTTTGGCAGCTGGACAAATATTCAGTTGAATACTTATTATAAGTTCTAAACTCGTTTCTGAATGAATTTTTCATTCGTGATCATGAATCGGGGGAAGCTGCTTAACATTATCGACCAAAAATGGTAAAAAGTGATAAAAAGTTGGAGCAACGAGATGCGATGATTTACATTTTGGAGGAAACAAAAGCAACTTTACATGAGTTTACACGTTCATTAGTGTGCGTAGGTGAAAAGTCACTAATCTCTATACTCAGAGGGAGAGAAATGCGAAAAGAATGTTGTGAGCCAAACGAACAAGAAAGGTAACACATTGAGTGGTATTGATATCAGGTACAATAAAGAATATTTTTATTTTCACACGTTTTTCGTGTTTTTTTACTAAACCATGAATTGAGAATGCTCCAAAGTTGCTTTATCACAGTGATTTTCAACTGGTGGTTCACAAACCTTTTGTATGTTCAACAAAATAATGATCAATTATAGTCAAAGTATATAAAATTTAACCTAAATATAAAATTTAACACCTTCGTCAAAATCAGTTATACAAGTCGAAAGAAAAAGTTAGTTAACATTGCGCTTTGAGAAGAGAACTGGTACCTCTGACATGTGAAACCTAGTTGCCAGATTGGCGGTTTTTTCGTCGCTTATTTCTCTCTCTCTGAGTGTCTCTAAGGTTTGCCACTAGATTTCATTTCATGCGCCAAGGGGTCCCCAGCAAACAATTTGGTCCATATTACTCGCACTCTATTCTGTTGAGTGAATTCTTATTTGGTAAAAACCCTGACCTTAAAAGATGTATTGAATACGACTATGTGTGCAAATTCGGAGGCCATATATGTA
The DNA here is from genome assembly GCF_029784165.1 of Wyeomyia smithii. Taxonomy (NCBI): domain Eukaryota; kingdom Metazoa; phylum Arthropoda; class Insecta; order Diptera; family Culicidae; genus Wyeomyia; species Wyeomyia smithii. The sequence goes on from NC_073696.1 coordinate 251,605,420, forward strand.
AAGAACAGTTTAAGCAGTGGTGCCTATTTTAATCAGTCGAAGAAAACAGGCCTCAAACTCCTCCAATGACTAGAACGAAAACTCTGATTGACTAGCTGTCTTACGAATACAAAATATACCGTTCGACATAGGAAAAACTTTGAATAAACATCAATCGAAAAAATCAAGCGAAATTGCAGCCATTCAGGCGCCATTCTGGCGCTGGAGAAAAACCCCTGAAAAACAGATGCAAACTGCTCACAATAGAATAGGAATAGAGTCCTTTGATAGGGAACTTCAATATTCCAATTCTCAATACACAGGAAGCTTCTTCTTCTGCTCAAAATATGTTCCCTACCATACGTACATTAATGAAAATATTCTTTACGATTTTGTATAACTTCACGGGCTATTTTGAATGGCCTCATTCGAAATTTTAGGTTGCCTTTTACCTTTTGGATTTGGCTCAAAGTTGGGGGAATTATTCATCTAAATTAGTTTTGAAAAAAAAAAAACAATTTTTGTGTCGATTAGCATATCCCCCGCTCTGTGGGACCCCCCTTTTTGTTGCAAAATATCGCATTTTTTGTTCAAAATATTGTTATTTATGATAGGGTAAGGAACGGCTTAAGCAGTCGAAGGAAACAAACCTCAAACTCCTGAATTTTGATCATTTCAATTTCAATGATGGAAACGAAAACTTTGATTATCTAGCTGTCTTACGAATATAAGAAATATCACAATAAATAATACGAATACGAATAAATTATCACGAATAAATAATCACAAAGACATCTGTGAACAAACATCAATCGAAACAAATCAACCTTTATTGCAGCCATTCAGGCGTCACTTCGGGTGCTGAAAAAAATCGCCTGCAAAACAGATGGAAACTATTGTGGCGTCAGCACTAAATTAAAGTTCGGAAGTCGGACTTCCGACTTCCGAACTTTCTTCCGACTCTACAAACACATAGAGCAACTGCGTGTTCACACAACACGAACTGCGGGAATGATTTCAATGTATTTGTTTTTGTAACCCGGACTGACAGCGCAGTGGCGGCTGAGATGGTTGCAGTGACTGCCTGCCAGTTTATCAGCGACGTTTCGATAATTTTTATTTAAACGCACAATACTTAAAATAGGTTCGGGGTGATTGGAATAGTCTCTCGATTGGTATTTTCATTTTAAATTCTATAATTTCATCGTATTTTTTGGAAAATGTCACGTAAGAAATAACTATCACCCCGAGGTAATATGAGTTGGTCTCGAAATAAAGCTCAATCCATTTGATATTTGGTCGCACAAAATGGGACATATCTTCGCCAAAAACATGTAGAAAAAATCACAAGGGTTGTATGCAAAGCCACGACCGTAAGGTTGACGTAGAACTACATAAGGTTGTTTGTTACATTACTTAAATTGAATATGCTATACATCACTGAACAGGAATGGAACAAACACTATACAACGTAAACAAGTTTCAACAGTCAGAGTGCATATGGATTAGAATAATGTTTTACTTTTAATTCCAGCACAAAACCAGAAAATATTAAATCTTCAATAATTTGTTTGTTGTCTTTATAAGGGCAATTGTTGTTCAATGTCATATCGGATATAATGTTGATCGCATCTGTGTGCTACCCCGACAGAGGATTTTTTAAGCCATTTTTCTGATAAAACAGTTGAACACAGTTTTTACAATGAAAATTTGACGTACCATATATTTCGAATGCCACCATCCCAGATCGCTTATGTGTTGTCAAAATACGGCAGCTTTTCATTATAGGAAGCGCCAGCTACTTTGAACGTACCTACTACTGATGCTGCCCGCTACTGCACAAAGGCAGCTTTTCACTAGAGGAAGTGCTGCTACACCAGCTGGCCCTGCTCTTATTGCTGCTGCTGCTATCCGCTGCCATTGCTCTTCGCTGCTACTACTAAGTAAGGATTAAGGTTTCAGCTGAAACAGGCTCTTATAAAGGCCAAATAGCACATTTCAAATTACTAGGTCTATAATTCTGTCGATCGTGCTTGGGAAAGCAATCATATAACGGCCAATCAGATTAATCGAAATTTGCGCTTCAACAAGGATTGACCATTGTCCATGATATAGGTGCTTGTCATGTTAGGGCTTGACGATTTTTTAAATTTGATGATGCGATAGTTTAATTTTTATGCGAATAGAAGCTGTTCGGGTGTTGTGCTTATTACTGAAGCAAAAGGTAATTCAGTACGTTCTGAGACATGGAGATGAAGTCAAATGTATAACTTTTCAAATATTTGAAGGTGTAAATTAAACTAACAGAAAATATTAACTCTCCAATTAGGTATTCATTTTATCCTGAAAAGGACAGTTTGCTGTTTAACTCAATATCGGATAAGATGCCGAATAAGGTAATAGCTAACACAGTGAAAAGCTGTTTTAACACTCAAAACTAGACGTTGGTGTGTAGTCAAAATGAGGCAACTTTTTAGACAGCCTTTCACTAAAAGAAGTAGTCGCTGCCCAGAACTACTATGAGCGGGTTAGGCTGAAACAGTAATTTGAAATGTTGCTCTTATATAGGCCAAATAGCTCATTTCAAATTACTAGGTTTATAATTCTGTCGACCGTGCTAGGGAAGCAATCATATAACGTCCAATCAGAGGTCGGATTTTGCGTTTAGACAAAGTTCGACATTTTTCAATAGTGCAATAGTTCGAATAATAAATTTACAGTTTTCTGCATTTAAGAGGAATCTTAGAAGACTTTCCAATCGATTGCTGTAAAAACGAAGAAAATCCATCAAAAATTGACATTTGAAATTGGACATATTTTTCATGTTTTCCGGTTTTATATTTTCATTTTACATCCCTATGTAGCCGAGTGTGTACCCGAACTTCCTGAGAGACGTAGTTCTACGTCAAAATCTTGAGATATCACTTTGCTGCAAATTTATTGACCTTTGAAGGAAAAATACAGAAAAATTTATTTGTCTGAGTTGCGGATGAATTCACGCACTTTTCATTTTATACCACCCATCATCTTCTGCACAGTAAAACTGTCAACTCGCTGCGCTATTTTCTCCCACCATCTATGTAAACCAGCTAGTTTTTTTATCGTTCTGCCACTTTTTCTTCAACTTGCTCTCGATGATTGCCCAATATTTTACAATTGGACGAAAATCTGGGCAATTTGGTGGGTTGATAGCGTTTTCGATGATATCAATTCCATTCTCCTTGTACCAATCCATGACTTCCCGGCTGCAGTGGCAGCTGGCTAAGTCAGGACAAAACTTCACAGGACCGTCATGTGATTGAATGAACGGCAAAATCCGCTTCGGGAGGTACTGTTTCTTGTACACTTGGCCATTCATGGTTGATCCGGTAATGAAAACCTTGGTTTTTTACCACAGCTGCAGATCCCCTGCCACACCATCAGCTTCCGAGTGAACTTGTGAGCAAACTCGAATTTAAATCGCTTGGCGACATCACATACTACATATGTCTCATCGTCCATCAAAATTCATCCGTCAAATCTGGTCAAGACTTTCTCATACAGCATCCTAGCGCAGCGTTTTGCAACGAAACTCTGCTTTTTTCTAGAAATGAATTAACGCACGTTGTGTGCGGAAATTTTGCAAATTACTTATATCAAAAGAATTTTGCAAATTACTTATATTAAAATACTCCTTGGAGAGCAGCTTGCCTGAGCGTCTGTTCCCCAGGTCAGAGCGGGTCAAACAGCGACTGATCCGGAGCGGACGGCTGAACTATGAAATGCGCTGTCTCGCCAGCTACACCAAAGCCCCGTCGCGAGACTAGGCATCGCAGCCCTAGTAAGGCAGCATGCTGAAAATAAACATACTACGAACAATCCAGAGAATGAAACGCCAACACGTTAGTAGCAGCTAATCGTGTAACGCGTCAGATGCGGGAGAAATACCGGGAGGCAAGAGCTGCCGAAAAGAGGCTTCATCACCGTAAGAAACGTGAGCACTACGATCGCGTCCTCGCGGAGGCGGAGAATTGCTTCACCAGGCACGACACGAGGAGCTTCTATAGAACGATCAACGGAATCAGGAACCGGACCGTGCCAGTACCTACCATGTTGCAATGACAGGGAGAGGAACCTGATTACCGATAAATCGCAGGTGGCCAGGCGTTGGAAGCAACATTTCGAAGTGGTGTTGAACGGCGAGGAAGGGAGGAGAGTCGTCGAGGGGAATAGGATAGAAATTGAGGGGGACGGACAAGCTGTGGACCCACCAACATTGGACGAGGTGAAGAATGCTTGCAAAGAGCTAAAAAACCACAAAGCCGCCGGGATGGACGGCTTACTGGTCGAATTTTCAAAGTTGGGAGCGAGCGGCTGTGTAGTGCAATTCACCAGATTATCCTAAGGGTATGGTCTGAGGAACAACTACCTACGGACTGGTTGGAAGGACTCATATGCCCTATCTACAAGAAGGGACATAGACTCGAGTGTAGTAATTATCGAGGCATGACCCTCCTCAATTCCGTTTCTCTCCCGTATCCTGTTCCAGCGACTAAGGCCGTTGCAGGAAGCCTTTGTTGGAGAATACCAATGCGGTTTTCGAGTGGGGCGATCTACAACGGACCAGATGTTCACCTTGAGACAGATCCTCGTCAAGTTTCGAGAACACAACCTGCAGACGCATCATCTGTTTATAGACTTTCGAGCGGCGTACGATACAGTGAAACGCAACGAGCTGTGGCAAATAATGCTAGAACATGGTGTTAACCGTAGAGCAGCTGAGGAGGCCTTTACGGCTCTCAAAAGGGAAGCTGCGAGAATTGGACTCACCATAAACACTGCCAAAACGAAGTACATGGTGGCTGGCAGAGAGTGTGGTAGTTCTACGGGTGTTGGTGCTGCGGTGGAGATGGATGGGGATACTTTCGAAGTGGTCGACGAATTTATTTATCTTGGTACTCTCGTGACATGTGACAACGAGGTGAGCCGCGAGGTGAAGAGGCGGATTGCGGCAGCGAATAGGGCTTATTACGGATTGCGTAGCCAGCTTAGGTCCCGTAGCCTACAGATCCGTACGAAATTTGCGCTCTATAGGACTCTGATCCTCCCGGTGGCGCTCTACGGACATGAATCGTGGACGTGGAAGGAGGCCGATCGACGAGCGCTTGGGGTCTTCGAGCGTAGAATCCTGCGATCAATAGTCGGAGGCAAACTAGAGAACGGGGTGTGGCGCAGGCGCATGAATCATATTGTCAAGCTGATGAAACACGGCAGGTCACAGTGGGCTGGCCATGTAGCACGAATGGTGGATGAGCGACCGGCAAAGATAATATTTAGTAGAGAACCGGATAGAGGCCGACGACTTCGAGGCAGACCGCGCACGCGCTGGATGTGTGCTGTCGACGAGGATGCCAGAGCAGCAGGTGCAAGGGGAGACTGGAGAGTAGCAGCCCAAGACCGAGTTTTGTGGAGACGTATTCTGGATTCGGCATAGGATCTTAATGATCTGTCGCCATAAAAGTGAAGTAAGTAGTATATCATTGACCTTGTAAAATATTTCTCAACATAATTAGAACGAAGTAGACAGAAATAGGCCAAAATAACATCGCCAAACGCATGACAGTGTACATCTCTTCGATGCGCGAGTGTCAATTGACCACCTATCTTTGTGTGAGAGGCGACGGTTGTTCTACATTTACGATCGAAGGCCTACTGTGACGCAAGCTAAGGAAGAAAAATCGAATGAATGTGTTGACCGTTCATAAGCCTGATAGTGATTAAATCGAAATAGTATTGTATCCTGAATTAAACTAATAGCACGATTGTGTAATTCCGAAATTTATGTGTCCAGATTTTGTCGCAAACAAGGTTTAAAAGTCGTCACGCGACAACACCGTGTGAGGCGCTATTACGCTATCTCATACTTTTTTTTGTGGTTCGAAATCTGATACATGCACGTACGCGCGCTGCTGTCGCAATGAAAAAGCGGCGTGGAGGCAGCAGCGAATGATTAAAATGAGCTAGTTATCGAACCAAAACACTTTCTGAGAATTTATTTCCGTTTGTTTTACTTATATACTTTATAATTTGGTATACTGTCATGTCATCAATTTCAAACTACTTTTGAAATATATTACAGCGAAAATGAAGCTTTTCTTGGATTCAACGAGTATGAGCTGAACACCACAGATGGATCACTGGTGGTTGGCTACCGGCTAAGAATAACTTCCGAGTTCCAGTGGATGTTGATTTCGCACATCAGATATTTTTCATTCGTGCCTCTTGTGCTAATTGTGAGATTAAATTTTATGTTTATAGAACGAAAATCACTGTTGTCTTACTCAATTTCACTGAATAGAGGGAAAAGGCGGAATGTTTGCATTTAGATATGAAGAACATAACAAAGTGTGTATTTTGGATCTTATTACATTTTTAATCAATAAACTTAAAATGAATAATTTCCTAAAAATCCTTACAAGAGAAAAAGTAATGAATTCAACACAACAGTGTATTTCAAACATCGTTTTCCACATTAAGAGTTCACGCCGTTCAAGCTCTAATGCTATCACCGGCAGTATATCAATTGACGTAGACCCTGTTCGGAAGGAAATGGGATTACGAGTGTCAGAATTTCCGGTGTGTCACGAGGAGTTTTACCGTTGGAAGTACCCAGTCATTAGTATTTGTTTATAATGTTTGTTTCAAGTCAGCTGGTCTCATATCAGTGTACGCTAGAGATATTAAAATCACAGATCGCTTTCAATCATATGATTAACCTGACGTAACGATGGTAATCACTTATGAGGTCGATATAAGCCACTAATATATAAGGCTGTAGATATAAGTCCTTTACTCTCAGTTATCCGTTAAATTGTTTCAGTGCATTACCACGATTAGAAAAGACGGGAAGGACCTCCAGCAAGTAGGTTTCGATTTTATATAGTGTCTTTTACTAGTGATTCAGTGCCCAGAAGAGGAATTGCTTCCGCTTGCTCACACTTCAAGAGGATTTTATTCCAGACAGGCAACGATGCGATCGATTTTTCTTATCACCCTACTGGTGGTGACTACCGCAGCATTCGCTGCCGTTCCACGCAAGACACGGAACACACAAGCCAGCCAGCAGCTTGTGGCTCATCTATTTACCCGACAATTCGCGGGAGCAAGGAAACAACCATCGGTAAGCTCTGATTCCGGTGCGAGCCAACGACAAATTTCCGAACACTTCTTTACCACAAATGTCGATCATTTCAACGCTCAAAATACCGAACAATGGACGTTGCGGTATTTTGCTTCAACCGATAACTACCGACAAGGTGGTCCCATTTTGACTTTCCTTGGCGGGGTCTATCCTATCGTACCAGAGTTGATTGATGAGACAACGCTGATTTACGAAATGAATCCTCGGTTTAACGGGCGAAGTCGAGTCACTGAGTATGACAATTCTCACTTGAACTTAAAAAACAGAAATTTTATCTTTCATTATTTTCAGAGATGTGAGCACCAACAATTTAAGCCTGCTGAGTACTGATCAAATATTGGCAGATTTGGCTGAATTCGTGACTTACGTGAAGCGCGAGCATGTTGGAGACAAAACGGCTAGAGTTCTGGTTGCAGGTATTGAGTTTGGCGGATCGTTGGCTGCCTGGTTCCGGGTTCGATATCCACACTTAGGAAACGCTGCGTGGGCTTCCAGTGCATTGATGCGTGCCGTGCCTAATTTCCAAGATTTCTCGGAAGCCTGGGCAGAGGCGTTGATCGAACATGGTAGTTAGGAGTGTTACAATGAGATCTTCGTGGCATTCCATGTTTTGCAGAACATGATTGATTTAGGACGGGCCGATATGATGCATGAGAAGTTCAACATTTGTACACCAATAGATCCGGAAAATACGCGCCAAGTTCAGTTTTTCTTCAGTGTCTTGATGGCAACGGTTGAAATGGTCATAATTTACACCAGAGAGTACGGTAATCATTATGTAATGTTTAATTAATTCTACAGCTATATTTTTTACAGTGTGGCCGGTTTTGCTCAAGTATGCCAAGATATAACTGGAACTGATGCGGAAACTGCTGTGGATGCGTTCGCGAGTTGGTTTAACACAATATATCCCGATGGCTGTGCAGTCTCAGATATGGCACACACTATCGAATTGCTCCAAGAAACTGACTGGGATTCCGTGTTCAATACATTCAGACTCCGTCAAGCGCTCTATCAAGAAAGCACCGAGTTCGGTTTTTTCGTCACAACAGACTCCTTTCCAACCATTCGGAGACCGAGTGACGCTTGAAGTATTTGGCCGTGAAGTATTTGGCGAATGGATCACTGAGGAATCGATCCAGCGAGGCATTGATCGTGCGAATAACCGATTTGGTGGAGATAATCCTGGCTCTAGTTTAACTTACTTCACCAACGGCGATGCTGATCCGTGGAGAATGATAAGCATCACCCGTAATCTTACGCTCGACGCGCAAGCCGATGTGATACGCAACCAGTTGGGAGGTTCCGATCTACCTGCAATGTCACCGGATGATCCGGCAGATCTGCTGGAGGTCAAGCAACGTTTGAAGCTAAAACTTGCTAGCTATTTGTTTCCGTTCAGTCTGTTAGATAGTTCGTCAGATGACCGCTTGTGAAGCGGTTCGAGGTTCAATTTAATCAATTTGTACTTTTTGATAGATCCTAGGCATACTCATCTGACCATACTTTCTAAGGAGGAAAACAGTACAAGTGGGGTCAAGAAACGAACCATTTTGTAAGATTAATTTTTGGAAATCTTCTTTATAATTAAATAAAACACACAAACAATTATTCATTGCTTTTAATGCTTTTCGTACCTTTTCCAGTTGTCAAAATTTTAATAAAAAATATGAGTAAATTCATACCAAACGACCTAAAATTACGCAAAAATTGAATCAACTATTTTTTCATTTGAATGAAACTGTAACCATCTATTTGACCTTCTAGCGCTCAGGCCCAAATGTCATCAATAGCAAAAATATGTCAGCAAAATTGTCTATAATAACACCCGGGCGATATAACAAAAGATCAATGAGTCCATACAGGAATAATAAAAAAGCAAAGCCTTGGTGCTACATTTTGATTCGGAACTCGACCTTCTGTTCATTATACACAGACTTCGGCCAACTGTTTAGTGTACAGGACATTTGCGGGGCTAGCGCTTCGATCCGCTTCGATGAGCATTTCCATGCCGATTGATCTGAAAATTTGTAAAAAATCAATCGACTTTTTTTATTTGAATGAAATTTCGCATACCTATTTAGTTTAGCAAACTGCGTATTTTGACTATGTCTTACGACTACGTCTTTGTTTACTGTACTGGGATGCATTCTGTAAAATTGGAAATGAAACTGGCAAATGTTGCGTCAGATTTCAAACGTTAATAACAGCATAACCACATGATGGATAACAATAACCAATATGTTGTTGGATAGATAAAATGTGTGACAATTTTATAATACGCTAGTTATCATTATTATTTCACTGCTCAATGGTGAAAATTGATAAAAAGTTATAGGGAAACTTACGCGAACAATGAACCAATTACATGCGAGCATTCCTAGCACAGACGACGTGAATGGACACCATCCGTTCCCCGTGATATTCTCTGTATCAATATCGATATAAAAATTGACAGAGTCTCCTCGTCCCAATAGGTCAATTTATTTTTGCTTCCATGAGCTTAGACTACCATGATGTCTCGAAGATAAAAGATTTCCGAAAAGTTTGAAACAATCCCCATACTTGAAGAATTCCTAAACCAGCTGTCAAAACGTAATAAAAACTGATGTCTTGAAAGAAAACATGCCGGTAAAAGCAGTACCAGTACCAGTGAAGTAAAGAACCGCAGGTCTCTCGTCGTCTACGATTGCAGCGGTACTCTTCTATTCGTACATTTCAGCGGTACTCTTCTATTCATACTGCAGCGGTACTATTCGTATTGCAGTGGTACACTTTTGTTCGTACATTTCTATTCGTGTGCAATCGAGGAAAAACTGTAATGCTGCTGTTGATGGTGATTGAAAGTTTATCTCATAAATATGATTACCATAAACTATTCAAGAAGAATTGTAAATTTTTGCAACGGATATTTATTCAATTTTATCTAAATAATCGTGACCGGATAGTATCGATAGAGTATATTCCACATATACACATTTATAGAAGAGTAAGAACCTGCGTAAAGCCGCTCAATATACACAGGGTGAAACCGCCACGTATACAACTGTTTGTTGTTTTACTCCAAGACCCAAATGCCTCGACACTACAAAGGGAATATTAACAGGATCAGTGAAGCAATTTCAAGCCACATAAGACAACGATGTTATTCGACCATTTTCGATTTGGTTGGAGCTATAATAGTAATAATTTTTCAACATGACTAATTTTTGAAAAGAGTGAACTTGTGTAAAAATGGTATTAATGAACAAACATAATTTTAGAGCCATGATGGTATGTTTAATCGGTATGACGTTTCCGGCAGAGTTGAAAATAGTAGTTTTGTCCTTTCGAAAAAAGTATACACTTTAAAAAAATTTTAGAGGAAAGGAAAATTTTAAAACGTATTTCAAAATAATCATGTGTTTGCCTGCAAAATCTACAAAAGGTAAGTAAACTTTGATGGTTGGCTAATCATGGAATAATAAAAATTTTAATAGTTCAAATTTTGTAAAAAAAATTTTTTTGCCGGTTTGTTTGATAGTTAGAAGTATGAGTCGTTGGTAAAGTTTCAGATAGTAATTTTGTTCTTTAATAAAATAAATAAAAAATAAAAATAAGTTTAAAATATGAATAAAAATATGATATTATATTATTATATAAGTCATACAGACAGGTTTAATGAGTATTTATTTTAGGCTGAAAGGCAGGTATATTATAAATTGAATATCTTGAAAAACCTCAATTCTTAAAAATCTATTTTTCATGAAAACCACAAAAAGTAACCTAAACATTGATATGAACTTGGATAGTTAAAAAAGGGAAAAAAGTAAAACTTAGAAAATTTTTTTTTCAGATTTTTCACAGTGTACATTTTTTTAGAAGTAAAAAATACCAAAAAAGAAGAGCCCCTCTCCAAAGAAAATATGCAATTGCAGCCGCAACTTTTTTTCCCATAAACCGAATTGCTTAAGGGGGCGGTCTTATCCCGCTTACCCCTACAGAAAAACTGTCAGTGGGGAATTGTAGGGAACAAATGTAACCTTGAAAAAAAATATACATGCTGAAATTTTTTTCCAGTGCGAAAATTCTTAAATGAACACGAAATTTTGATTTACAAAAATAAGAGTTGAATTTTTTCTTAGGCTTTTTTTTAGAGAAACCTGAAGTTACAACAAAACATTTGGTAAAAAGTCCAGGATGAAGAAATGAAACATAAAAGTTTAAGTCTTAGAAAAATATATCAATCTCGTCATTTTTCAATATTATTATATTCTAATGATGTTAAATGATTTAAAATATTATTTTAAATCAAAAAGCTCATGATGATTTATTTCGTGAATTCTTTCGTTTTCAAGTAATTATGGTTTTAAGTTGAAAAAAATAGGAAAAATTAACACTAAATAATACATTAAATCAAAAAAGGATTGAATTTTCTCTTCAAATTTACTTTTGCTTGAAACTTGACATCAATCAAAAACTTTTGATAAGAAAACCTGGATGGAGATATAAAAAACAAATTTTTACTTAAAAAATAAGTTGAACACCATTCCAATGATGCAGTATGATTTTAATAGTAATTTCAAGCCATAAAACTGTTGGTAGTGAATTCTCTCAACGCATCCGTTTTCGAGATATTTTAAAATTATGTTTAGAAACTTTGAATTTTCTTTAAAGATACGCCTTTTTGTGAGTTATTTGTGGCTCTCCAGCAGCAAACAGAAATTTATTAAAAAGTACGGTCAATATATTACAATTCACTCTCTGACAGCAAGAAGATTGGATGAATAATAAGCATTAGCTCACCGGATTCGTCGCTTTAGCTCTTTTAAGTATCTAAAAATGTTATCCATTCTAGGGGCACCAAAACTCGCAGGAATGGTTGAAAAGCTGCAATCTTTCATTTTTTTAGCTATAGGGCCAAACCTTTGTTTACCAGTGTTATTTATTTTTTATTTATTTATATGGCACTCCGTCATAATGACGTGGCCTGATTCACAAAGTTTCTCTAATTCACTCGGTTATTGGCTGCCGCTCTCTAATACCACTGGAACACCGTGTACTCTCCGCCAAATCTCTCTCCACCTGGTCTATCCTTCTTGCCTGCTCCTACCGAAAGCGAGGCAAACGCTATCTTCGCAGAGTACTTGTCCGGTATTCTTGCATCATGCCTTGCCCAGCGTATCCGTTTAGCTTCAGCCACCTTTTGAATACTGGATTCACCATAGCGTTGCGCAAGCTCATGATTCATCCTCCGCCAAGGATTGTTCTCAGTACCCGTCGTTCGTAAACTTCGAGCACTCACAGGTCTTCCTCGAGCATTGTCCACGCTTTATGCCCGTAGAGAACAACCGGTCTTATAAGCGTTTTGCACAGGATACACTTTGTGCGAAGGCTAAGGCTGTTCGACCGCAATTGCCCGTGGAGCCCATAATAGGCACGACTTCCGCTGATAATACGCCCCCGGATCTCACAGCTGGTATGTGAGCCAAGATAGACAAACTATACTGCAGACTATAGAAAGCGTAGATATCCGCATCTTCTCCTCTGGTAGCTGTTCTATATCCCAAATTCTTGCAATCAGCCGGTGCAAACAGGTGGCCAGCTTTTCCGGACTCATCTTTATAAGCTGTTTTTTAGCTGCTTGATGGCATCCTTAACTTCGCTTATCGCTGGCACGTCTTCTACGTTTGACGGGCTCGCTTTTTCCGTCGCCATGATCCTCTGCCTGGACGCCGTCCAGGTGTTCGTCGAAGTGCTGCTTCCACGTTTCAGTCACCTCACAAAGATCCGTCAGAACACTAGTAACCATCTTTATCCCGACACATTTCGGCTCGCGTAGATACACCTGGCACCGGTGGTACGCATTATCCAGCCGTTTACCAGCCATTCAGATCAAAAATGGTCGTTATACGACCATAGGTCATTTGGCATGGAAACGCTCTAATGTGATTTGGGTATTTTTTCGAGAAACGAAAGATTCTAGACCAACACACTCCTTATTTGCGACGGAATTTCTAGATGAACTTTTTGCAGAACATGAATTTGGCATCTAATGGCATCCTAAAATTGTTATAGTTGGCCAAGAAAAAGAGGAAGGTTGAGGTTCCAAAGAAGCAACAACACATAAGCATCAACTAACTCTCCAGGAAGAGCATGAAAACTTCATCAAGGAACAATTGGAATCACCGAAATTTATCCAGTGGACCATGTAAAAATTCTTCATGGGGAAGTAATGCCTTTCGAACTATCAGGTCAGTTGAACAACAATCTTTAAAAAATGTTATAGAATTTAATGAACCAGGCTCCAGGTTTTTTTCTGTGGTGGCTGATTTCTTCAACAAAAAACATACGTACGTTCTTCGAGTCGTATTGTACAAATAACCAGCCAAGTTAATGTATGTCATTATTTTTTTTTTTTTTTAAATTGATCATCTTTTTTCATTGTTTCAGTGCTTTTCTACAAATTGTGATGATTTTCTCTTACTTTCCAAGATCTCGTGATTCCCGTGGAATGAAATTATTATCACCCTAATCCCGGAAAGCTGGAAACCGTTAAAAAATTGACACTCTAAACTTGATTTGAATTTCATATATAATTCAGTACATAACACAACACATCCATATTAATGCTACTTTTGTGCGTTTATACAATAAACATGATCTATTCCAGAGCCATTTAAGGTATTTGCGAAGTCCTACATCAATTGTCCGGACGTGTGTTAGTTATAGAAGGTTATGGGATAAGACCAACGAAAACAAATAGGACAAAATGAACATTAATAGAAAAAGAAACGGAATTATTGAAAAATCTCCGAATGATAGTGGAAGATTGTGTCAACGTATTTGTTTTGCGCTGTTTAATAAAACATTTTTACTTTCTGCTTAACCCTCTAGTGTCCAATGCCGCCATTTGGCGGGCTTCAGTCAAACCTCTAAAAGCTTCAATAAATACTTAGAAAGTGTTTATAATGATTCATATTGATTCTACCGAAGCCCGTCTAGAAATTAACTCGGGCACTAGAGGGTTAATTCAAAACCATTTTTCACTGCTTCTTTTCCTTTTATGCTTGCCGAAACGGTTTGTCCCCTGTTATCAACTTTTTCTTCTGATTCTGTAGCTGTCAAGCTGCAACACTCTCGCATTGTTGTAATACAGTCATACCTCGACAACTTTATTTTTATTTTCGTTACGTTATATCGAGTTACGTTATATCGAAGCAAAAAAGTTTTTTTTTAATTTATGCAATAATGTTTATGGTTCCTTACAGATGCGCAAAAACCTGGTTTCCATAAGGCGTCGTAAGCAAATTACGTAACGCTAAAAATCTAGATTTCAAACCCCCTCCCCCCTATGTTACGATAGGTAACGTTCGACATGACTCCCCCCCCTAAAATTCTGTAAATCTGATCAGCCTGACCCCCCTCCGGAATTTTCAATTTCGAGCAAACATCACAGTTACGTAACTGTCTCTACTAAACCCTACGTATGAGCGGGGGCCTAGTGTGGTTGGTAACGTCTCCGCCAACCACGCTAGACGCCTGGGTTCGAATCCCACCGCCGACATAGGTGTCGATGGTTGTGAGGTGGCGTGATCCACTCACAACCAACCCAACTGGTCTAGATTCAATCCTAGCCGACACCGGGAGATTTTCTGAGGCGAAAAATCTCTGGGATCACGCCTTCCATCGCATGAGGAAGTAAAGCCGTTGGCGCCGGTCCGTTAATAAACGGGTCGTGAGTTAGGGTCCTGGGTGTGGAGTCGCCTCCCTGGGCGTCGGTGATTGGCCACAACAGTGGCGAAACTAGACCGACGGAAAATAAGCGAGAATAAAAAAAAAACCCTACGTAACAATAAGTAACGCTGGCGCAACCCCCTCCCCCCATTCATGCGTTACGTAATTTGTGTACGACGCCTAACCTATCAGTATTTTTAAACTATTCTTATGTCCATTTAGAATTTTTTTCAGAAGCAAAAAAAAAATATTTTTTTTTTTTTTCTTCACATAACATTTATTTGACACGGCACAAATACAATTTAATGTTTAACGGCGCCAATTATATCTGATGACTTAAAAACTAAAGCAAATTTTTTATCCTCGCTGCCGACTACGAGCTGAAATTAAGTCTAACTTAAAACTAGCATGGGATTTCCAATCAGTGTTTTGTTGTTCAATGGTCGTCTGATAATCGTCGAATGGCATGTATGGATTCGTTCTGCTGAGCCACGATGTCGTGAGTTGGGACAGAGGCTCGTAGTCCTTGGGTCCTGGTTCTGTTGTGCGGGGTCTGGTTGCTGGTTTTGTGCTTAAGGTTCAAACGTGTTCTTGTCGTTTTGTTGGGTGTAGACGGAGGGGAACGGGACTAGACTGGGGCGTGGATGGATTTCAGGAAAACGTATATAAGGGACATGTAGGATAGGTCACGGCTCGCCAAGACATCACGAACAGGAACAGCCGGCTGTCTACCCTCGGCCTGCAGGGAAGCTATTAATTTAGACCTGGCGTCACGGTGTACAGGGCATGACCAAACCACATGCTCTATGTCGTGATAACCTTCACCACAGGCACAGATACCACTTTCCCCGAGCCCAACACGACGGAGGAGCGCGTCAAATCTATAGTGATTGGACATAAGCCGGGACATCACGCAAATGAAATCCCGACCTACATCCAACCCCTTGAACCACGGGTTCGTCGATACTTTGGGGATTATGGAATGTAACCACCTTCCCAATTCCCCTCTGGTCCAAGCATTTTGCCAACTGATGATCGTATTCTGACGTACAAGTGCGAAAAATTCATTAAAGGCAATTGGTCTTTCATAAATATCACCGTTTGTTGCGCCCACCTTAGCCAAAGAGTCCGCTTTCTCATTACCCGGTATCGAGCAGTGAGAAGGGACCCACGCTAAGGTAATCTGAGTAGATTTTTCGGATAAAGCACTCAGATGTTCCCGTATTTTCCCCAGGAAATACGGAGAGTGCTTAACATCTTTCATCGATCGGAGAGCCTCAATGGAACTGAGACTGTCCGTAAAGATGAAATAATGGTCCGTGGGCATTTTTTCGATAATCCCTAGGGTGTACTGAATTGCAGCTAATTCTGCGACGTAAACAGAAGCAGGATTATCGAGCTTATGGGAGACGGTTAAATTGTTATTGAAGATACCGAAGCCAGTGGACCCATCAAGAAGTGATCCGTCAGTGTAGTACATATTGTCGCAGTTGATGTTTCGATATTTATTGGAAAAAATTTTAGGGATCTGCTGCACGCGTAAATGATCCGGGATTCCACGAGTTTCTTCTATCATGGATGTATCGAAAAACACAGTAGAATCAGAAGTATTTGATAAGTCGACACGATTTGGAATATTCGAAGAAGGGTTAATATTTTGGGACATGTGATTGAAATACAATGTCATAAAACGGGTTTGAGAATTAAGTTCGATTAACCTTTCAAAATTTTCAATCACGGGACGGTTCAAGACCTCACATTTGATTAGAATACGAGAAGACAGGCTCCAGAAGCGGTTTTTCAATGGTAGTACTCCAGCTAAAACCTCCAAACTCATCGTATGGGTCGACTGCATGCAACCTAAGGCGATACGCAAACAACGATATTGTATTCGCTCCAGTTTGATCAAATGTGTGTTTGCTGCGGAGCGGAAGCAGAAACACCCGTATTCAATAACAGACAATATCGTTGTTTGGTAAAGCCTTATAAGGTCTCCTGGATGGGCTCCCCACCATTGTCCGGTTATTGTACGAAGAAAATTCACTCTTTGTTGACATTTTTTCATCAGATACCTCACGTGACAACCCCAGGTGCCTTTAGAGTCGAACCAGACACCAAGATATTTGTGTACCAAAACCTGAGAAATCGTTTTACCCATTAATTGTGTTTGAAGCTGAGCAGGTTCATGCTTCCTAGAAAAAACTACTATCTCAGTCTTCTCCGGAGAGAATTCGATACCTAGCTGTAAAGCCCAAGCAGACAAATTGTCCAAGGTATCTTGCAATGGTCCTTGCAAATCGGCAGCTTTGGCTCCTGTAACAGAGATTACACTGTCGTCTGCAAGTTGTCTTATCGTGCATGAATTTGCCAGACATTCGTCGATGTCATTTACATAAAAGTTGTAAAGAAGGGGGCTTAAACATGAGCCCTGGGGAAGACCCATGTAGCTAATGCGAAAAGTTGCCAAATCGCCATGCGTAAAATGCATGTGCTTTTCGGACAACAAGTTGTGCAAAAAATTGTTCAAAATTGGAGAAAATCCTTGTCGGTGAAGTTTACCCGAAAGAATGTCAATAGAAACGGAATCAAAAGCCCCCTTAATGTCCAAGAACGCAGACGCCATTTGTTCTTTACGAGCATACGCCAGCTGAATATCTGTTGAAAGCAACGCAAGACAATCATTCGTCCCTTTGGCACGGCGGAAGCCAAATTGAGTTTCTGATAGTAGACCATTTGATTCGACCCAGTGGTCTAAACGACGGAGTATCATTTTTTCCATCAATTTCCGGATACAGGATAGCATTGCAATCGGCCTATAAGAGTTGTGATTAGAAGCTGGTTTCCCTGGTTTTTGGATGGCGATCACCTTCACTTGCCTCCAATCCTGCGGTACAATGTTTTGCTCCAGGAACTTATTGAACAAGTTCAACAAGCGCCTCTTGGCATTGCCGGGTAGATTCTTCAACAAGTTGAATTTGATTCTATCTAATCCAGGCGCGTTATTGTTACAGGACAGGAGGGCAACTGAAAGTTCTGCCATCGTAAAAGGTGATTCTATCGCGTCGTGGCCCGGAGACGCATCGCGAACAATATTTTGCTCAGGAACAGAGTCCGGACATACTTTCCTGGCAAAATCAAATATCCACCTACTTGAAGACTCCTCGCTTTCGTTGACCGTTACGCGATTCCGCATTCTTCGGGCTGTGTTCCAAAGAGTGCTCATCGATGTCTCCCTCGACGTCTCGTTCACGAACCGACGCCAATATCCACGTTTCTTTGCTTTAGCCAAGCTTTTAAGCTTGGTATCAAGCTCCGAATACCGTAAATAGTCGCCAGGTATACCTCCCGTCTGGTAGGCCTTAAACGCGTCGGATCTTTGCGTGTAGACATCGGAGCACTCTTGGTCCCACCACGGAGTGGGAGGCCGTTCTTTGATCGTTACGCCGGGATATTTCTTCGTTTGGGCTTGCAACGCGGCGTCGAGAATCAAGCCCGCGAGGAGGTTGTATTCTTCAAGTGGTGAATGATGTTGAATCGACTCGACCGCTTTTGAAATCATTTCCTCGTATAACTTCCAATCGACATTTCGTGTGAGGTCATACGGAATGTCAATTGGTCGCATGCGAGTTGACCCGTTAGTAATTGAAATAAGAATAGGCAGATGGTCGCTACCGTGAGGATCGAGGATTACCTTCCATGTGCAATCCAACCGTAGCGACGTCGAACATAAGGAAAGATCCAAAGCGCTTGGGCGCGCTGGAGGTTTCGGGATACGTGTCATTTCACCGTTGTTTAAAATAGTCATGTCGAAGTCATCGCAAAGGTTATAGATTAAAGAGGAGCGGTTATCATTGTATGGGGAACCCCAAGCCACGCCATGAGAGTTGAAGTCTCCCAAAATCAAACGTGGCGAGGGAAGAAGTTCTATTAAATCAAAGAGCAGCCGTTGCCCAACCTGTGCTCTGGGGGGAATATATATTGAGGCAATACAAAGCTCTTTACCTTGTATTGTCATTTGACATGCGACAACTTCGATGCCTGGAATCGAGGGGAGGTTAATACGATAGAAAGAATAGCACTTTTTAATCCCTAAAAGTACTCCTCCATATGGGGTGTCTCGATCAAGGCGAATAATATTAAAATCATGGAAGTTGAGATCAATATTTGAAGTAAGCCAAGTTTCACAAAGGGAAAATGCATCGCATTTGTTTTTATTTATCAAAACTTTAAACGAATCAATTTTTGGTAAAATACTTCTACAATTCCACTGTAAGACAGAGATAGAATCCTTCATATACGCAGTTGAATTAGGCATCGAAGGATACAATCGCTGCAAGGAGAGGCCATTGGGCAGTCAACTGCTTCAAAAATGATCTAACTGTTGGGAGGAATGCTGTAAGAAAAATTTTAATTGGATCGGGTACATTGAAAGTTTCAAAAATCCAGTCCACAATGTCGGAAAATTTCACTAATCCAGAGTTTGTTTCATCAACTGGGAGTGTAAAAGGAGCAACTGGGGTTTTAGATGTTCCTGGCAGTGCTGGGAACTCCTTCTGGGACTTTAAATTTGCCAGCCCAGGAGGAGTTTGCTTCGGTTTTTCCGCAGCACTGTTTGGTTTGTTTGTAACCTTCATTTCACTTTGAGAAATCTTAGGACCTTTTCTGGGAAGTTTAGGAGAGGAAACACTTTTCCTCTTTCTAGACTCCCCAGGATTGGCGTAAGATGCTCCCGCTGGTGAATCGTCAGAATCGGTTTCCTCAGAGGGCAACAGATCGAAGGGGTTCGAAGTAACGGGAGAAGTGGTAACGGTCTTCTTCAGCATGTCAGCGTAGGAACGCTTTGAACGCTCTTTGAGAGACCGTTTAATTTTATCCCTGCGCTGCATGTACACCGCACATGTCGAGAGCTCATGCAGATTTTCTCCGCAGTGAATACACTTTTCAGCGTTAACACTGCAAGAATCTTCCGCATGAGACTCCCCACACTTGCCACAACGTGCCTTATTGCAGCAGTAGGCGGCTGTATGGCCTAACTGCTTGCAATTCAGGCAGTTCATGACGCGGGGCACGTAGAGCCTCACAGGGAGACGAACCCGGTGGATCGAGACGTGGCTTGGTAGTGCAGACCCGGCGAACGTAACTCGAAACGAGTCTGACGGAGTGTATACTGTTTTGCCACCGATGATCGATGCTGACCGCAATCGCTTGCAGTCGAGCACCTTTACTTCGGGACACGTTTTGTTCTTAAAGCACCCTTTGGCACTTTGCAGTATACACTCGACGGACAGACTCGAATCGGTTATGACACCGTCGATCTCCACGTCTCGTGCGGGTATGTAAACGCGATACTCGCGTGTGAAGAGCTCAGAGCAAGCTATATCGTTGGCCTCTTTCAGGTTACCGACCACGACACGGAGCTTGTTAGGCCGGACCTTGGAAATTTCGGTCACGCCCTTGTACTCCTTCGTCAGGTCTTTAGAAATCTGCAAGAGGTTCAACTTTTTCGATTTCGGTCCTGCCTTTGGCCGAAAATAAACAGTATAGCTGCCCTGGGCTCCGTCTGGGTAAAGCCTGGGGCGAGGGGGGACTGAAGAATGAACAGGGGAGGGGGTAACAGAAGGGTCAGGGTCAGAGGGGTTCGGGGATGGTGGCGCGGGAGGCGAGGGATCTACATCCATCGCGCTATGTTTAGCGCACTAGCGCTGACAAGAACACGTACCTTTTTATTTCTCCCTTCCAGTAAGGTTGGTTGTCCGATCGTTCGAAGTAGCAGCCGTTACAGCCAGCAGCACCAATACAGCAGCACCAAACAGCCACCAGCAGCGAGCCAGGTGTGAGATCACTCCACACAGCGATACGACTCGCTGACACTGATGGCTTCTTCTTTTTCCTCGTTTGTGTCTCGTCCACTGCTGTAGCACAATCCAGCCAGCAGCCAAATCGGCTTACGCACCAGCTGGCAGTCACGATGCGAAACAGTTGCACAAAGGAACGACCTTGAACCCGGATTTATTTCACTCGACCAGGCAAACAATGCCAACACTTGTTCACACGTCTTTTGTTTTATACTCTATCGGACCGATCACCAAACACGTCCAGTACTGATGCGTGTTCGGCACAGAATCAAAAAAAAAAAAAAAAAAAAAAAAAATATTTGTTTCAATTGAAACAAAAAGTTACTCAAAGATGCGTGAAAACCTATTTCCCATCACCTATCAGATTTTTAAACCATTCTTATGCCCATTAAGAGACGATTTCATCAAGCAAAAAAAAATTTTTTTTGATTGATGCAAGACTGTGAATTGTTACTGAAGGATGCGTCAAAACCTATTTCCCATCACCTATTAGTATTTTTATTTAAGTTTCCAAACTTACTACAAAAAATTTTTTGAAGCAATTTATACCACAAAAACAGTTCTGTATCATTTATTTTCAATTTCAATACATCTTGAAAAGTTACGTTATATTGAGGTAAAAGTTACGTTATATCGAGGTTGCCTTATATCGAGGTATGACTGTACTAGATATTTTCAAATAGTAATACTAATAACTATTTTTAAAATTTTATTCATAATCAAAACTGAAAAAAAAAACAATTGACAAACATTCAATACTTCAAATACCGTTATCTCCGTTAAGAGTTTGAGTAATATCAAGAAATAGGACCACGAGTGTTACAATTTCCTATTTGTCACGAGGAATCATGAGTCACTGTTTATAATGTTTGCTTGAAGTTAGTTGGTCTCATATCAGTGTACGCTACATATATTGGATTCACAGATGGTTTTCAATCATATGATTAACTCGACGTAACCATGGAAATCACCTGTGCCTGTGAGGCTGAGATAAGCCATCAATATATAATGCAGTAGACATACACTCTCCACATTCAGTTCTCCGCTAAATTGTTTCAATACATTACTAGGATAAGGAAGAACCTTCAGCAAGTAGGTTTCGTTTAAGTGAGTATACATGAATTCTATGTTAAGTATAAGTTTCTGATGCGTTTTAAAAACTGAGCATAACAAAACATTCTAGAAGAGAATTGCTTCTGTGACATTCATGTAACTTGTATTAAAAACTATCGAAATAAAACTTATCACGTGTTTGTCGCGTGCTGACATCTGAAGAGAATTTTTTTTTCAGGTACGCAACGATGCGATCGATTTTTCTTATCACCCTACTGGTGGTGATTACCGTAGCATTCGCTACCGTTCCACGCAGAACACGGAATGCTCAAGCCAGCCGGCAGCTTGCGGCACAACTATTTACCCGGCAATTCGCGGGAGCAAGGAAACAAGCATCGGCAAGTTCCGGTTTCGACTCAAGCTCACGACAAGTTTCCGAACACTTCTTTACCACAAGCGTCGATCACTTTAACGCTCAAAATACCGAACAATGGACGTTGCGCTATTTTGCTTCAACCGATAACTACCGGCAAGGTGGTCCCATTTTGATTTTTCTTGGAGGGCTCAATCCAATCATACCAGAGTTGATTGGCGAGACAACGCTGATTCACGAAATGGCACGGGAGTGGAACGGTGCGCTGTTTGCCTTTGAATCACGGTTCTACGGACAAAGTCGACTCACTGAGTATGACAATTCTCACTTGATATAAACAACAGAGAAATTTTACTCTCGATTATTTTCAGAGATGTGAGCACCGAAAATCTTCGTCTGCTGAGTACTGATCAAATATTGGCAGATTTAGCTGCATTCGTGACTTACGTGAAGCGCGAGCATATCGGAGACGAAACAGCTAGGGTCTTAGTTGCCGGTAATGAATTAGGCGGAGCGTTGGCTGCCTGGTTCCGGGTTCGGTATCCTCATCTAGGACATGCTGCGTGGGCTTCCAGTGCCTATATGCATGCTGTGCTTAATTTCCAAGACTTCTCAGAGGCCTGGGCAGAGGCGTTGATCGAACATGGCAGTCAGGAGTGCTACAACGAGATCTTCGTGGCATTCCATGTTTTGCAGAACATGATAGATTTGGGACGTGCCGATTTGATTTACGAGAAGTTCAACATATGCACACCAATAGATCCCGAAAATACGCGTCAAGTTCAATATTTCTTCAGTGTTCTGATGGCAACGGTTGAAATGGTCACTATTTACAGCAGAAAGTACAAACATTTGTATTTAATATCCAATTAATCGTACAGCTGTATTTTTGTTTTATAGTGTGACTGGTTTTGCTCAAGTCTGCCAAGATATAACTGGAACTGATGCGGAAACTGCTGTGGATGCATTTGCGAGTTGGTTCAACACAGTATATCCTGAGGATAGCGTTTGTGCAGGCACAGATATAGCAGAGGTTATCGAATGGCTCAAAGAAACTGATTGGGATTTTCAGTATAATGCATACGGTCTCCGTCAAGCGCTCTATCAAGAGTGTACCGAGTTTGGTTTTTTCGTCACAACGGATTCACCTTCCCAGCCATTCGGCGACCGAGTAACGCTTGATTTTTACATTGATACGTGCCGTGAAGTATTTGGCGAATGGATTACTGAGGAATCGATCCAGCGAGGCATTGATCGTGCAAATAACCGATTTGGCGGAGATAATCCTGGCTCTAGTTTCACACACTTCACCAACGGTGATGCTGATCCGTGGAGAATGATAAGCATCACCCGTAATCTTACACTCGATGCGCGAGCCGATGTAATTCGCAATCAGTTGGGAAACTCGGATCTACCCGCCATGTCACCGGATGATCCGGCAGATCTGCAAGAGGTCAAGCAACGTTTGAAGCTTAAACTTGCCAGTTATCTATTTCCTTTGACTCCGTTGGAGAGTCCGTCAGGTGATCGCTCGTAAAACAATTGGAGAAGTCGTCTGTACGATGAAATTTTAAATCTTTTTTGGTGTTTGAGAAAAATAAAACTGTTCTACTGTTGAAGCATATCGTGTTTTTTTTTCTTCATCTATGCATATCGTGTTGTTATATTTCTTTTTACCTGTGGTTTTCACCTGAACTTACTTTTCTGTTTCTTTTTTTTTTTTTTTGGATATGTTAATACGATCACTACTAGTGGTATCAACTCTTTTCGGGAGATTTTTTTTTTGCTGTCATCGTTTTTGTCAAATGATGTTCAGTTTCATGATAAAACAAGCGGTTGTGAACTAGGAGAAGGTGAATTAGACAATTAAAACAAATAAAAATTGTTCATGTGACGCCACACAACTTCACACCACACCTCTCCACCTTACGTCACAGATCGTTACGATTATTTTAACCCCTCTCTCTTCGCTGAGTGCGTGACGAACGGATGCCCGCTTTACAGTTGTGGTGCATTATACATGAGCAGCGGTGAATTTCTTGATAAGGGTGTTTACAACCCATGTTGTCACAACGATTATTAAACGTTATAGAGTCATTTAGTTTTTTTATTTAATGGATTTATAGGTGGACATTAGTCATTTTCAAACATTTGGTAGGTTGGTTTTTACAAAACATTTCTGCTATATTTCCTTCTAGTTTTATAAAGCTATACTCTGTGACCTATTCTGTTTTAACTTTTAGTTCCAAGTGATCTCATATCAATATACGCCAGAGATATTAGAATCACAGATAATAGTAAATCAAATGACTAATCTGACGTGACCATGAAAGTGATAAGCTGCCAATATAAAATGCAACCAAATTACACCCTTTCACTCTCAGTTGCTCGCAAAATTGTGTCACTTCATTATCAGGACTTGGTAGGACCGAAAAAGCCACCACCAAGTGGATTTCGTTTACAGTAATATTACAGGTGCTATAGCACCAAGTATCAAATCAAGTAATTAATTTATCCATTTACATTAGAGTGAACGCAGCAATACGATGCAATTGATCTTCCTAATCACCCTGTTGGTGAGGATCACCGTAGCATTCACTGCCATTTCACACAGAACTCCAAATGGGCAAGCCAGCCAGCAACTTTTTTTTTTTTTTTTTTTTTAATAGGGGGGGAATGTTTGTAATGATTTATTTATGTACTAATATCTATTCAGAATTAATATTGTGTGTTCTGCCACAAATGGTGACATTTCAACACTATTATATATATTTGTACGCTTTTTTATATTATTGAATGTTATTAGCTTTCGCAGTTAAGTTAATGTAATTGTAGGAAAATTATTAAACCTACTTGTCAAGGAAAAAAAGGAATAAAACAAAACTTAAAATAAACTTAAAACTATCTTACTGACTATAAAGTGAGCTAGTCGTTGCAATTGAGGATTGCAACGATTTTTGTCGGAATTTGTTGATAATTTGGCTTGACATATTTTCTAATGTTTCTACATTAGTGAGCCTATGTAGCTCGTTTGTGCTAAACCAGGAAGGACGCTTCAAAATCATGTTCAAAAGTTTATTCCGAATCCTTTGAAGTGTCTTCTTCCTAATTGTACAACAACTTATCCAGATGGGAACTGCATATAACATTGCTGGCCTAAAAATTTGTTTGTAAATTAACAGTTTATTCTTGAGACAAAGTCTAGAATTCCTGTTGATAAGAGGATATAAACATTTGATATACTTATTGCACTTTGACTGGATATTTTCAATGTGCTCCTTGAAGCCAGCAACTTGTTGAACAACTCTTTACAAGGCAATTCGCGGTAGCAAGGAAACAATCCCCGACAGGTTCTGGTTCCGATACGATCCAACAGTCAAGCATCGTTTAAAGCTAACACTGGCCAGCTATTTGTTTCCGTTCAGTCCGCAAGAGAGTCCGTGAGATAAACGTTTGTGAAACGATTTGAGGTGCAGCGTATTTTATAAGGTCTGAAATTGTTTTAGTGGTGGATAAATCAAAGCTGGTTAGCTGTGATAGCATATCTTGTTGCTGTATTTATATATCTACACGATTCTTTATAACTCGGAGCGCTCATATGCTTTGCATCTCTTTTAATAGTTTTAAAATAATTTCACTAATTGTGTTTAGTATTGAAGGTGGAAAATCGGTTTGTAAATTGATCTGAAAAGCTGGTTATCAGTATGTTGAGCTTGGAGTACCAACCACGATCATGTAGTCTAGTTCAGGTTTAAAATTCAACTATCGTCGTTTGTTTGATTACTACAGTCAGGTTTTAAAAGCAAGATTGAACAACAAATGAAGTATGATCAAAAAGTGCTTCATCCGTAATTACTGATTTTTCTTTCGCGTACCCCCTGAAGGCTTTCGAGTACCTCCAAGGGTACGCGTACCCCAGGTTGAGAACCGCTGTCCTATGTCATTGAATATATCCTGCTGTCAACTTTGAAAAAATTGCTCAAATTCATATCATCATTCATAATAACGTTTTAGCCTGTTATCATGAACTTCTTCTGAACGATTCCCATTTTTGATTACAGTGGTCATTTCACTTAGAAATTCCACCACTTCATAAGGTCTTTTCCACATGTTCTGCAGCTTTTGACTTGGTCCCGTCGGGACTGATTTTACTAAGACTATATCACCCCCACATGGGCTAGCAGTAATTTGATTTTTTGTCATACGCTTGCTTGCGCTATTACTTTAAATCAGCTGTATCCCTCTGAGAGCAAAAATATACTTTCATCACAGGATTCGTAAGTTAATATGGAAGAAACGGGGTTGTCGTTACACTCGGCTCAGCAAATACACTCAAAATTAGATTTTCGTTAGCACAAAGAACATTGTGCAAACATATAAATTCAATTGACTACTAAATTAGATTTAAAATCCAAAACAACTCATAAAAATCGTTAAAAAATCTGTCCACGTGGAATGTGGATGGCCTCAAACACACTGTATAACAAAAAAAGATATATTTGTGTTGCCCGTTTGTTATAATCGTTTGATCGGGACCCCGTGACAGGCTCTTTGATCAACTTTATGCGCCACGCATCGTTTTTTGCTCGCGGCCATCATAATCGTCTTGACTCTGTTAACGGTGGTTTCTAAGGAGTCTGCCAGCCAGCACTTACAGGTAAGTAAGTACGCGTGTAATGTAGGACGCTCTCTTGGTGGTTTTTTGAATAGTTTCAGTCAGTTTTCGCTGCAATGAGCAATCAGTGAGTCCTGATTGCAACAGATTTGCTGATGTCCGCCAACAAACTATTGCGACGAACAACCAGTTAGTTTGGATAGCAGCGGATCTTCACACCAACCAGTTCTGCAACCACGCCCCACTGTAGAAAGTATGTTGAAAGATCTCGACTCTTCCAGTTTAGCCGAGCAGTACACAGACTGCGCTCTTCACAGTCATCTCGGTCCTGTGGTTCGGGAATTTTCCGGTTTGTAACTGCAGGCAAGTACCACTGTAATTTATGTGAAGCAACTGATGCATTATTTTTCAGTCCATACAACACGTAGTCGTAGTGGTTCAACTCGCGAACGCTCTCTCTTCAGTTCGATCCTGAATTCGAAGTTTTCCGTTGCAACATGTGCCCGTAAATAGTCGGAAACTTTCTGGCAGTGATGTACTTGTCACGGTGATACGATGGTTGAAGGCTAAGGAAGTAAAAGAAGATCTGTGGGATAACATCGAACAGGTGTGGGTGTGATTTGAGCTTGCGAACCAGAAGGTCTGTCTGTGTGGGATTTATGTTCCATCCGATCGAGTACACGATGATACACTGCTCGGAGTGCACTCTCGGTCCGTTATTGTTATCGGTGATCTCCTAGATGTTGGCCCAACAAGCTAGTCGTCGTAGGTTCGAGTCTCGGGAGAGACTGTTAGTGTCAGTAGGATCGTGGCGCTATCCCCGCAATTGTCCTGTACACTAAATAGTCGGCTGCGAAGTCTGTGTATGAATAAAACAGAAGGTCAAGTTCCGAATCGGCACCAAGGCTTTGCTTTGCTTTGATTTATCTACCAGGTATTACATGGTAACCATTGAGCAACGGTTTTTGCTATCCGAATCCTGATCACTCTTCTTTGCACTTTGAAGTTATACGGTTTCCCGAGGGCTATAGTTCTGCCACGCTACCACAGATTAACCACGTGACCAACGGGAACGATTGCTGCCTGGATCTCACTCTCTCTTTCGTCAGCGCACAGAGTGTTGTCCCTGTTGTTTCACTTGCTCCATCATCTTTGGTCAAGCAAGTAAGGCACCACCCTCCATGATTAACGACATCTCGAAGGCTAAACCAAAACATTTTGGAGACACGTTAACGTTCAACAAAAAACCGAGTCTCCCTTTAACTATGACTTTCAACGGTAAGGTTGCCTCCGAGTTAAAGGAAGTCTGTCAACTCTTCACTAAAAAAATCGCACGAACTTCTCTCACCGAAATGATCTCGGCTGACCAAGTAACCCAGTGGAGATGACGGGTTCGGGTCTGGAAATTTTTGAAAGTGTTGGGTACGGGTCGGGTTCGGGTTTTGTGAAAAAAATATTTTCGGGTTCGGGTTTGAAAATGTCGGGTTCAGGTCGGGTTTGGGTTCGGGTTTCAAAGAAATAAAATTTTCGGGTTTGGGTCGGGTTCGGGTTTGAACGAAAAAAAAGTTTCGGGTTCTGGTCGGGTTCGGGTCTGGAAATTTTTGAAAGTGTCGGGTTCGGGTTTTGTGAAAAAAATATTTTCGGGTTCGGGTCGGGTTCGAGTTTGAAAATGTCGGGTTCAGGTCGGGTTTGGGTTCGGGCTTCAAAGAAATAAAATTTTCGGGTTTGGGTCGGGTTCGGGTTTGAACGAAAAAAAAAGTTTCGGGTTCGGGTCGGGTACGGGTTTGAAAAACATCAAACCCGACCATCTCTATAACCCAGGCTTCTCACAACGTTACGCTTATAGTTGAGAATGTATGAGAACAGTATGAAAAGCCTGGCGGATCGCGCTTAAACGGACGTCGTTTATACTGATTTGTTTGCGGCGGTTGACAAAATCAATCACGCTATTACGATTGCCAAACTCGAAAACCTTGGCATAAGCGGCTGTTTATTATGCTGGTGCCATTCCAATTTTGTCGGTCGGAAACTGCTTGTGACAATCGATGACTTTCAAGCAAATGCTTCCAACCACAAGGCAGCTCCTTGGGACCGTTAATCTTCCTGTTGTACTTAATCGCAGACGAACAGACATACCTCGAAGTTGATTTTCGTTGATCAAAATAACGGTCAATTCAAACGAGTTTCAGTTACGCGTAATATACCCGCCACAGCGGTGGTGGCGCTGATATGATTTTTCTCTTTGGACTCAGTTGACAGTCTGCTATGGTTACTTAGAAAACGGTATGAATCCAGGAGTCACACAAGTTAATCAGAACCACATTTTATTTAGAATTTTGTATGGAGTGGTACGTCTGTTTGCGTCCTCAAATGCTCTCGTTTATCCTTCGCTGTTGATTTGAAGATTTACATGAAAACCCATTCCATGGTGGATGCAATCGGCTTCCAGCGCACAGTGGTACAGAACGACAATTTAGGCGGAAATGGAGTTTTCGATACATTTTTGTGATTTTAGAGCCAAACTTTATATGGCGAAGTTGCTTATTATAATTTGGTCTACATTTAAACCGAGGTGAAAATTAGGGTGGTCCTAGAACCAACGAAATAAACCAACTAAAATTTTTATTTGTGGAAAAATAAAATGTTATTTTCAGTAAAGTTGTAGATCACTTGATTTTAAGCAGCTTTGTTGAAGACTACTTCTTGTAGCTCTTAAATTGACTGAATTAGAGCAATTTTGCCTAGGGTGGCTCTTAAAAATCTCAAATAAAAAAACTAGGCTGTAAAAACCTTACTTTTTCGACTGAAAATGATCATATTCAAACTTATTTTATTCGATTTTAAGAAATAACTTATCTCCAATTTTTTTTATGATAAAGTACAAAAGTTGCACTTTCAAATGAAACCAGAAGATATTTTTTTCATCTGCCCCATTCAGAGATATCAACAGTTGAAAAGGGCTTTTTTAAAAATTAAAAGCTTAACAGCTTTTCACCCATAAAAGATATCGTTAAAGTATAGTGCGTCTTTTAAAGCTCTAAAAGTTGTCTGAACATAATTTTGCTGAGAACATTGAATTAAACAAAGTAGAGCGAAAAAACATTTTTTAAGAGCCACCCTAGGCAAAATTGCTCTTATTCAGTCAATTTAAGAGCTACAAGAAAGTAGTCTTCAACAAAGCGGCTTAAAATCAAGTGATCTACAACTTTACTGAAAATAACATTTTATTTTTCCACAAATAAAAATTTTAGTTGGTTTATTTCGTTGGTTCTAGGACCACCCTAATTTTCACCTCAGTTTAAATGTAGATCAAATTATAATAAGCAACTTCGCCATATAAAGTATGGCTCTAGAATCACAAAAATGTATCGAAAACTCCATTTCCGCCTAAATTGTCGTTCTGTACCACTGTGCAGCGAGAGTTAGACGACTTCATAAATTGATGCGATCTGAGAACTGCATGCTTGTCAATCTTAAGAAATGCTCTGTTATTACCTTCGCTCGTATTCGTCATCCTGGCATCTTCAACTATATGCTCTGTAGTACCGAAATTCAACGTGTCGACCATGTGAAGGATCTCGCCGTATTGTTAGGTGAAAATATTAACCATCATTGAGACGTTTGTTGTCTGTCGATGTAGATCCAATCAATGAATAATAATAAAAACAATTATAGTAAAAAACTAAATTGGATTGAAAATCCGAAATCAATAAATGTTCCGTACATCATCATCATCATCATCATATTAATGATTATTCAAATTTGACCTAAATTGATAAAAACGTTTTCCATTAATACATTTCACATTTACATTCGAGATGTAAACAACGAGATCGATTGTCGATTTAACCGTGGATGGATAATTTATGTCAATTTGATCCACCTCCTTCAGAAAAATTACACAATGCAACAATTTTTTCGCCTTGGCTTCTATGTATGATTTTTTGATAAAGTTTGATGCGAAAATAAATTTCCCGGAGTTTGAACATATTTCAACTTAAGGGGCAACAATGGCGCCATTTTGAATTTTTGAGAAACTGGTAATTTTTTATGTTTTTTCGACGCCATTTTGTTTTAAGACCAAATATCAAAATTCTAAGAGTTTGTCCACATATTAACATCCTTTTACCCACCTTTTGAAGAAAAAAAAAACAGATCTCAAATCGGACAAAAACTGAGCTCAAAACGGTGATTCTACGAAACCGGTTTTGGCATAGTTTTAGTGTATTTCACAAAGCAAAATAATATCGACTATTTCTGAACATTAATATCTTATCTTGAGTAAAAAAGCCTCAGAAATCGAATGGTAGGTGTCTGATCTAAAATCGTAAAATGTCAGCAAAATGTCGATTTTGCCCCATTTCCTCTACAATACAAAAATAGGTTTATCTGCTGACATTTTACGTACTTCAGACACCTACCATTCGATTTCTGAGACTTTTTTACTCAAAATAAGATATAATATTGCTTTGTGAAATACACTAAAACCATGCCAAAACCGGTTTCGTAGAATCACCGTTTTGAGCTCGGTTTTTGTCCAATTTAAGATCTGTTTTTTTTTTCAAAAGATGGGTAAAAAGATGCTAATATGTGGACAAACTTTTAGAATTTTGATATTTGGTCTTGAAACAAAATGGCGTCGAAAAAACATAAAAAATTACCGGTTTCTCAAAAATTAAAAATGGCGCCATTGTTGCCCCTTAAGTTGAAATATGTTCAAACTCGGGGAAATTTAGTTTTGCATAAAAAAACAAAAAATAATTATATATAGAAGCCAAGGCAGAAAAAAGTCAATTTTTGTTGCACTGTGTTATCTACTTTTTTCTAATAGTGCGCCATTTTCTTTCAATCAGTTACGAAATATCCGTTGTAGCCGAGAGGTCAAATGAATCCTGCGTCGAAATGCCAGATAGTAAGACAAGCTGTTGAACATAGGGGATAGTCGAAGAAAAACATTGATTACTTTCCTTACTTTGTTGGCTAACGGACCGTTCACCGGTCTAGGGCCGAACGAATTAGAGATGTCCAGCTTCTTTTGTCTTGGGCAGCCGCTCTCCAGTCTCCTCGTACACCAGCAGATCGTGCATCTTCTTCCACCGCGCACATCCACCGCGTGCGAGGCCTACCCCGGTGACGACGGCCTCTTCCTGGTTCTCTACTGAAGATAGTTTAGGTGGCTCTTTCGTCAGGGTACATGTCCAGCCCACTGAAGCCTACCCCGCTGTATTACCTTCACTATATCAGCATACCTAATACAACTCGTGGTTCATGCGTCTGCGCCACGCTCCATCTTCCAGTTTACCGTCAAGTATCGATCGCAGAACTTTACGCTCAAAAACTCCGAGCACTCGTCGATCCTGCGTCCATGTTTCATGTCCGTAAAGGGTCACCGGGAGTATCAGCGTCCTATGCAGCGCTAATTTTGTGCGAGTTTGCAAACTACGGGATCTTAGCTGGTTACGTAGTCCGTAGAAGGCCCCGTTCGCAGCTGCAACTCGTCGTTTCACTTCACGGCTCATATCGTTGTCACATGTTACAAGCGTACTAAGATAAACGAATTCGTCAACCACTTCAAATCGTTCCCCATCTATCTCCACCTCCGCTCCAGCTCTGCCAGCTACTTCGTTTTGATAGAGTTAATGACAAGTCCCACCTGCACCTTCAAGAGCGATGTTGAACAGCAAGTTGGAGAGCGCATCTCCCTGCTTCAGTCTAACCAACGTTACGGGCGCGGCTGATGTCTCGCCAGCTTTCCGCACGCACGATTTCGATCCCTCCAGCGTCATACGACTCAGCTTAGTTAGTTTCGTAGGGGAACCGTTTTCCAGCATGAGCTGCAGACTTGGTAAAGCACGCACCGCACTAGGAGCGGAACGCAAATTGAGCTCTTGCTTGCTAGGTAACACGCACTCAAGCTAGCTGCTTCGGTCGCCGACTAGGCTCGTGAAGAATAAGAGAATAGCACCAAACAGGTGATATCTCTTCGTTGGTGTTTTTATAAAGTTACATGGAGCGCGCGGTGTAGCCCCGATCCATTTTTGCTTGCTTTTTTGCTTTGTGGCATCTCCGCCTCCTTGTACTCTGATTCTCCTTGCTATGTATATTACACGTTGAGCTAGCGCACAGTGAGCGCTGACGACGTTTGCGGGTGAATGGGTGACAATATATTTGTGTTGTTTTTAAAATTGAATGTCTTGAATTTAACGAAATGAAATTTAATGAAATGAAGCAGCAAAATAATGCTCTGTTTAACAACACCGGTGTAGCCAAGGATACAAAAAGGGTTCAAGTGATAACTGATCAGTAGTCTAAATTGATTTTCTATTTCTTTTCATAGTTTTAAAAGAACATGCGGTGAAAATTTTTTATTGCAACAGTTGAAATTATTTGGCTTTGTTTGTTTCGTTCTCACATTTGATATTTTTTCACACATGTACTGTCCACACGCGCAAACGAGGAGACGAACCTTCTACATATCAGGTTCATATCGATTTCCAACTATTTTTAGTACTAAAATTAAAATGTTCGAATGTACAACAATCGCAAATAAAAACAAAATAATAAGGAGCGCATTTTATTACTTTTATTACTTTTTATTTCATTTACTAGTTGAATATGCTGCTTATGTTGACCAGAAGGATGGTTTTCGTAAAACAAATGCAAATATGTCCTGTATTTTCGAAGAAATAAAGTTATTTAAATACATTTGAGGGACATAACAAATTCGTTAGTTATTTTGCCACCCACGGATTTTCCGAAAAACCTTATAAGAAATTTTAAACCCAATGTACATACGCATATTGCAATACAGATCGGACTCGATTATCTGGAGGCACAATCATCCGGAGGCTCGATTATCCGGGGTTCGACTATGCGGAGAGAATGGCTTGACTATCTCGAGTTGTTATTTTTCTCCGATTTCGGATTTTGTTGACTATTCTACCTAGAAATACCAACTTTGATTCAGTATTTTGCGTTATATGCTGCGTAGTCAATTCAATGATACAAAAAGGGGAGGAGCAAGATTGATTTTAGTTCAACTTATTATTATTGAATTTCCACTATTTTGACGGTCACCGTACCCGTCGCATGGATGGGTTGCTTCTGAATAAATCTTAGTCGCTTTCTCTGATCCGCAGCTTATCTAGCCGCAACGCTTATATAATTACCAATAAGAGACATATAAAAAGGGTATCAAGGTCTTTTAGCGGCTTCATGTTTCCTTTATAATTATTCTGGAACTTATTTCGGAATCTGGTGACCGATTACGATAAAGAATATGAAGGCAGCTATACTTTTAAAACTATAACTTTTAAAGCTATAAAGATAAATGAACTTAAATAAACTGAAAGTGATTTATATGATAAACATCGACATCGACCATTAGACCATTTCTAAATATTGATGTCGGCACATTTACACTTATTTTTATTAGCAATCTAGCTGTTCTTGACAAGCGAAAATAGAAAAAAAAAATTAAAACAAATAAACGTTTCTATTATCCGGAGAATTCGGTTATCCGGAGTGAAATATTATTCAATGCTCCGGGTAATTGAGTCCGACCAGTACATACATTCAGAGTTGCGATTTATCATCAATCCAGCTACTCATGTGTTAATTCTGATTGAAAAAGCGAGACATACTAAGATATATTTTATTTGATTTAATGAATATTCTTTGATATGATAAAATTTTTTCATACTAATCAAATTATAATAATATTCACCCTGGGCTCAGTAACGAAAATGAATTGAAGGCTTAAACGGAAGAGAAAAGTGCTTCCAAACAACTTGCACATAAGCTAATAGCCGAATTGAAAAACACATGTTTGCCATCACAATGTTACCGGGTCAGTCAATGTAATGCAAATAAAAAAACAACGCTAATCTACTTATATCGCTAAAACTAGTAATTTATCAAATCTCAAATATCATCAAATCGATTAACGTTTATAACAACAGCTTTTGATTTATGAAAGCATAATCTTGATTACAAATAGCATAGACGAAATGCAGTAAGCTCACGATCCGTAACGAAGGTAAATGATATCACTCGTATTGCATTCGAAGTACAAACCACGCATCATCCAAGTTGGCGGATTGCAAGAGCAAGACATGTTTACCATTTATTAGAAGCCACATCAAATCAGAATTACATCAAAACGGCAATGCAAAATCATGTTCAACTACACAAGCAAACACTCAGCCATCATCCCTTCCTGCTCATCAATCCATAGCAGCACTGCAGCAGAGTAAACATCGAATGCCGTGCGCGAGCGGCCTCAGTCCAGCCAACCTGCCGCTCTGGCGGTTCAAAACAGAACGAAAAAGGTAAAACGTTCAAAGTGTATGTGCCTCCCGGTGACGAACGAAAGGTTACGGCACTGCATTCGTAGCTTCTTAGCTCTTGCGCCGAGCTGGGGCTTGCTGCGAATGTCGCATGAAAACAGCGTTGCCAGGTATCCAGATTTAGCTGGATTATCAAGATTTTTGAACATGTATCCAGCTAGACAGCTTTGATGTCCAATTATCCAGATTTTTCATGGATGATCCAGATTTTATTTTCTCTGTTCCGCAAAAAGGTCATCACTTCAATTTTGGCGCAAAATTTTGCAATTTTGTCACCTCAAATTTTGCGTACCCCAAAACTTTTATTCGAAAAATCAACCTTTCACCCCACGAAATGACTGCCAGATTTTTCCCAGATTTTTATTTTGCCTTTTCCAGATTTTTGAAAAAATGACCTGGCAACGCTGCATGAAAAGATAATTCGCTCGTGGTGATGGGTGCCTAGAATTTGGCGATGTCACCGAGCGGCTCTGAGCGGTGCTTTTACCAAGTCTGATTAGCTTGTTTTTTTTTTCATTGAGTCGTATGCCGCCTTGAAATCCACAAACAGATGTTGAGTTTGCATTCAGTGCGTCTTGAACTGTCCTACAGATCAGACGTTTTTTCGGTTGCTTGTGGACTGGTCTTTGACTGCCTATAGCTTCAAAGTTTGTGTTTTGTCAGTGTGTCTTTTAAAGATTACCTGAAAGTTATTTCCCATCAGTCTTTCTCAAGACTACCTACATTTGAATTTAACATTTGTTTTAACTTTTTTCGTATCACCTGAAATGGCTGGACGGAAAAAGAAACCTCGCATCGCTGCGGGGAGGAAAAGAGAGGCATCTCTTTCTGACACTTCGAGTGTCTGTAGTGACAATCCTTTTGATATTTTGCCTGAGCAAGAAGCTGGTGAAATGGAAGTTATTAATAATGAAACTATACAAAATATAAAATCTTTAAAAAAGGAGAAAGTTCCACCTATTGTGGTAACTATTTCTTCTGAATTTAATATATTCAAAAAGGAACTTTCAACGTTTGTTTCTGACGTTAAAGTTACCTATCAAATTGGCCGTAGAGGTGAATGCCGCTTATTAGCCGACTCAGTAAAGGGTCGTGATCGTCTTGTTCAGTATTTAACTGACAAGATGTACAAATTTTTTACATATGACACCAAGAACGCCAAGCCGTTCAAGGTTGTCTTGAAAGGTCTCACCAACGATCAAACCGTTGATGAGATCAAACTTACTTTAACAGAATTACTTGGTATAGCCCCTACCCAAGTAATTCTAATGAAACAAAAATCACGAAGCGAAAACAGTCAGAGAACTGGAATTTCCCTTGTTAATTATTTAATTCATTTTAACCGCAATGAGGTTAACAACTTAAAATTTTTAGAAAAAGCACATGCTTTGTATAATGTGCGTGTAAAGTGGGAAATTTATAGGAAGTATGGCGGAGGTGAAAAGCATATCACCCAATGCCGTACTTGCCAACGTTATGGCCATGGTTCCTGTAACATGGACCAAAAATGTCTTAATTGTGGAGACTCTTCTCACAAAAAGGACACATGTCCTGTGAAAGAGAGTAAAAATTTTCGCTGTGCGAATTGTAACGGCAACCATATGTCAAATTTTTATCAATGCCCAGTCCGTTTGGCAATTGTTAAGGCAAGGCAAGGTAAACAAAATTCAATTTCTCAATTAAAACCAACTTCAAAACAAAATTCTTCAAGCGTACCAGTGACGCATAGTTTACCTACTCCTTTGCATACCCGTTTAACTTATGCACAGGTTACAGGTAGTTCGAACATTATACCGCCTAGTGTTGGTAGTTCGAAAATGACTGTTAATATGGGTAAGCAAAACACGCTAGAAAATAATTGTACACCTGTTACTCCAGCTAATATTGCTGCCGAATTACGGCAGGTAAACTTTCTTTTTTGCAACAGGCAATGTTCGATCTTATGAACGCCATGTTGCAGGCAAAATCAATGTTTGAAGCCATTCAAATAGGCACAAATTTTACTATTAAAATTGTTTCTAATTTAAAATTTAGCAATGATTTTAAATAAAACAATTAAAATATTAAATTGGAATGCTCGCTCATTGAAGGCCAATGAGAATGAGCTTTTTAATTTTTTAACAGTAAATAATGTGCATATTGCAATTATTACTGAAACATTTTTGAAACCTAACATAAAATTTTAAATATGATCCTAATTACGTGGTTCATAGATATGATAGGATTCAGGGTTCCGGCGGTGGAGTTGCAATTGTTATTCATCGCCGAATCAAACATCGTGCTCTTCCCCATCTTGAGACGAAAGTTATTGAAACTTTGGGAATTGAAGTTCAAACTGAACTTGGGATTTTATTTATTGCCGCAGCATATTTACCATTTCAATGCACACGCGAGCTCAAAAATTATTTTAAAGGTGATTTACAAAAACTCACCAGAAATCGTTCGAAATTTTTCATAATCGGCGATTTTAACGCTAAACATCGTTCATGGAATAATTCTCAAAGTAATTCCAATGGCAAAATTTTATTCAATGATTGTTCTTCAGGATACTATTCTATTTTGTCTCCGAATAGTCCTACATGCTTTTTTTCTGTAAGAAACCCTTCAACAATTGATTTGGTGCTAACAGATCAAAGTCATGTATGTAGTGATTTGATCACACATGCTGACTTTGATTCTGACCATCTTCCTATAACTTTTTCTTTATCCCATGAATCAGTTTTAAACCCTATGAGCTCTGTTTTTAATTATAACAAGGCTAATTGGGAAAGTTACAAAACTCATATTGAGAGAAATTTCAATAATGAGCTTGATTTGCAAAACGAAGTGAATATTGATTCCGCTTTAGAAGCATTAAAATGTGCAATTGTTGATGCCAGGAATTATTCTGTTCCAAAGGCTCAAGTGGAATTTGACTCATCAATAATTGACGAAAATCTTCAACTTCTAATTCGTTTGAAAAATGTCCGCAGACGTCAATATCAACGTTCTCGTGACCCTGTTTTTAAAACTATTTATAAAGATTTACAGAAAGAGATTAAGCATAGATTTACTCTTCTGAGAAATCAAAATTTTGAGACTAAAGTTGAAAAATTGAAACCATATTTAAAACCATTTTGGAAGCTGTCGAAGATTCTTAAGAAACCTTCAAAGCCTATTCCAGTTTTAAAAGATGGTGAACGTTTTCTTGTATCCAATGAACAAAAGGCTCAAAGACTTGCTGCAAAGACTGCAATTGAAAATGAAGTCACACGTCAATTTGATTTGATTTCTTCCCAGAATTTTTTACCTGCAGAAATAATTGAAACTAACTTGAATGAGATTAAATCAATTATTAAAAATTTCAAAAATATGAAAGCACCTGGTGACGATGGAATCTTTAATATACTAATCAAACAACTCCCTGAGAGCACAATGGAAATTTTAGTGAAAATTTTCAATTGCTGCTTCAAAATCTTCAAAACTTCCTGATTTGCCTCCAGGATGCACAAAGTCATTGTTCTGCGATGACACAAGCAAAAGGAAAAAGTCTTCGTGTCATATGCAGTCGATTGCAGAAAAGTTTAGATATTTTTTCTTCCTACTTGCAAAAGTGGAAAATCTCTCCCAATGCTTCTAAAACTCAAATGATAATTTTTCCGCATAAGCCTAGGGCTTCTTTCCTCAAGCCAAACAATAATCACGTTGTCAAGATGAATGGGGTTATTTTAAGTTGGTCCGACAAGGTTAAGTACTTGGGACTAACTTATGATAAAAAACTTATTTTCAAAGAGCACATTGAGAGTATACAAGCCAAGTGCATCAAATATACGAGATGTTTATATCCTCTCATTAACAGGAATTCTAAACTTTGTTTAAAGAACAAACTTTTGATTTACAAACAAATTTTTAGACAAGCAATGCTTTATGCTGTACGGATCTGGTCAAGTTGCTGTTCAACAAGGAAGAAAACGCTCCAAAGGATTCAGAATAAAATTCTGAAAATGATTTTGAAGCGTCCTCCTTGGTTTGGTACACTCGAATTACATAGACTTACTGGTGTTGAACCATTAGAAGCTATGTCAAATAAAATTATTAACAATTTTCGACAAAAATCGTTGCAATCCTCAATTGCTACGATAAGCTCTCTTTATAGCCAATAAGTTAGCAATTAAGTTAGTTGTAAGTTTACTTCCCCTTTTCTGACAAGTAGGTTTAAATCCCTACGAATGATAAGTCCTAATTGCGAAAGCAAACAAATCCTAACAATTAAAATTACAAATTTCTAACAGTGTTGAGAAGTCACCATTTGTGATTGGACACACATACTCATTATTTACTAATATTTATCATAAATACTTAAGCTACTAACAAATCCCCCCTTAAAAAAAAAAAAAAAAAAAAAAAATGTTGAGTTTGCAAGTTATACTCCCGGAACTTATCGAGGAACGTCGCAGGGTAAAATTTGATCCGTCGTGGAACGCCCCTGTCGAAAACCAGCCTGGTATTCGTCAACAAAGGATTCCGTTAATGGTCTCAATCTGAAGAACAGGATGCAGGGAAACACTTTATATGCGGAGTTGAGCAACGTAATGCCTCGATAGTTGCAACAATCCAATCGATGACTCTTCTTATAGATAGGGCATATGAGGCCTTCCTGCTTTTAGAAGTTCGGCCGGGATACCCCCTTCCCAGCGGCCTTGCCGTTTTTCAGCTCACTAATCGCCTTTTTCACCTCATTCAGTGTTGGTGGCTCCACAGCTTGTTCGTCACTCATAATCGTTATCCTGTTCCTGTTCTGCTCTTCCGGCTTCTCACCGTTCAATAGCGACTGAACATGCTCCTTCCACTTGGCTGCAACCGTCGGTTTATCAGTAAGCAGGTTGCCGTCTTTGTCATTACACATGACCGGCACAAGGAAAATTCCTGCTTCTGACTCTGTTGACAGTTCTAAAGAATCTCCGCACGTCGTTTTGAGTATAGCTGTCCTCGGCACTGGCGAGCACTTGCTCCTCGTGTTATTTTCGGCAGCTCTTGCCCCCTGTACCTCTCTCTGTTCTGACGTGTAGCCGCAGTGAGCATGCGGCTCCTGGCACGGTCCTTCTCATTTGTCGCTCTCTGGCACTCGGCATCGAACCAGCCATTACGCTGTCTTCCACGCGTCGTACCTACCACCTCTCTTGCAGTCCTTTCGAAGGCGCCGTGGACACTGCTCCACAGCCCATTTATGTCTTCCACTCCTTCCTTCTGCTTTTCTGCGATCCGTTGATCCAGCTCTCTGGCGTATTCTGCTGCCACGCCATCAGCTTTCAACCGCTGAATGTTGAAACGCGTCGTCCTCTCTGTGCGAGATTTCAGCACGTTCGACATCCGTGCGCGGATCTTACAAACGACGAGATAATGGTCAGAGTCAATGTTGGGTCCCCGAAAAGACCTAACATCAGTAACATTCGAAAAGTGAAGACCGTCAATCAGTACGTGATCGATCTGGGAGCCCATTTGGATGCCTCCAGGTGTGTTTCCGAATATTCGAACGTGGAAAACAGGAGATACATATGGCCATTCCTCTGGCCGCGGCAAAGTTTATCCGCCACTCTAAGCACTCTAAGTCCACAAGTTTGGTGTACATCAATAGTAAGCATACAGTTATCACAAGGTTTTTCAAACGCCTATTGATTTTTTGTTGGTTCAACCAAACGATGTTTGTAACGAAGGAATTGTTAGCGTTATCGCCTCACACTTCGACTGCTCTTGGTTCGATTCTTCTTACTTGAGACCAGCATGGCAAAATTGTTCACGTGATAATTTGTCTGTTCGATTCTACTGCATCTTTACAAAACAGAATATTATTCTTATCTTATTTAATTAGACTGTGAAAATGGACGGAATATTGTCACCAATATAAACAGGAAGTTTATTCAAAATGGGGGTAACGTTTTTTCGTGAATTTTACTCTCAAGAAGCGATAGAACCAAAGTTATCCTTTTTAAAATTTATCAAATAACCAGAGGAATTAGAGGATACTTTTTACTGAAAAGTTCTTCGAATATTGGTAACTTCTTTAAAATAGAATATTTTCGAAAAATAATCACCATATTTACCCAAACAATCATTAAACGTCTCGGTGAAACCCAACCATGAGCTATTGATTTCAATTTTTCTCCCAAGTCATGGTCGCAGCAGATCTCATATCAGTGTACGCCAGAGATATTAGAAACACAGATCGCTGTAAATCATACCGACCGATGACGTAAACACGAAAGTGATAAGCCGCCACTATAAAATGCAACCGAATTACACCCATTCACACTCAGTTGGCCGCCAAATTATTTCAATACATTATTATCGGGATAAGGAAGGACCGGAAAAACCACCAGCAAGTAGGTTTCGTTTTCAGTGAATTTACTAGTGCTTAAGTTGGTTAACGCATGTTCTATCGTCACTCCGGTACGGCTGGATCTATCTCCCTCAAACTTGGCGTACAAGCTCCTTGAAATAGGTCAATTATCATACGAGAGTTTTAGGAAGGAAAAAGGTGGCTTTGTTAGGTGGATGAGTGAATGATGGGTTTAGTGGGTTAGTGAAACAAAA
The DNA here is from genome assembly GCF_029784165.1 of Wyeomyia smithii. Classification (NCBI taxonomy): domain Eukaryota; kingdom Metazoa; phylum Arthropoda; class Insecta; order Diptera; family Culicidae; genus Wyeomyia; species Wyeomyia smithii. Next base: position 251,647,109 of record NC_073696.1, read on the forward strand.
GCTAGGTGAGTAGTTGGGTTGGTGGGAGCTTTGAATTAGGCAGTGATTTGAATGAATGGTTAGAGCTAGACGAAGAAAGTTTCCTGAGTTTAAAAATCATAGAGCAGTGTTTCTGATGCAACTCTTCGGTATTGCTCTACTGTATTTTGGGTTTAATTTAGTTGGAGCCAATAAAACAGACAAGTTAATTTAGTTGGGTTATGGTCACTTCCCTCAAAAAAAATGGGGTTTCATTCAGACGATCACGATAAATAAGTCACAAGGGAAAACAATGACATAATTCGTAGTTCGTTCATGATCATTAAATCTCTAGTAAAATCCACTTTATGAGAGTTTGCAAAAAGATCATTTTATGTAAGAATTTGTACAAAATTAGTGACGCAACAAAAAATAATTTATTTATAAACAAATAGGTGAAATAAACTCACTGTCATTTCAGGCGCTCAACGATACGATGCGATCCATCTTTCTAATCACCCTTTTGGCGGTGATTACCGTGGCTTTCGCTGCCGTTCCACATAGAGTACCGAAAGCCGAAACCAACCGGCGGCTTGTTGGACAGCTGTTTACACAACGATTCGCGGGAGCAAAAAAACACGCACCGACAGGATTCAGTGCTAACCAACGGCAAGTTACCGAACACTTCTTCACCACAAATGTAGATCACTTTAATGCTCAAAACACTGACCAATGGACGCTGCGGTATTTTGCTTCAACCGATAATTACCTGCCAGGTGGTCCCATTTTGATTTTCCTTGGCGGAATCACCCCAATCGTACCAGAGATGATTGATCAGACAACGCTGATCTACGAAATGGCACGGGAGTGGAACGGTGCGCTGTTTGCCTTTGAATCTCGGTTCTACGGGCAAAGTCGAGTCACTGAGTATGAAAGTTAACATTTGAGAGAAAGCGAAAAAACTTCACTTTTGATTATTTTCAGAGATTTGAGAACCGAAAATCTGCGCCTATTGAGTACAGACCAAATATTGGCGGATTTGGCTGAATTCGTTACTTACGTGAAGCGCGAGCATATCGGAGACGAAACGGCACGGGTTTTGGTTGCCGGCACTCAGTTGGGCGGATCGTTGGCCGCCTGGTTCCGAGTTCGATATCCGCACCTAGCAAACGCTGCGTGGTCTTCTAGTGCTTTGATGCATGCCTTGCTCAACTTCCGAGATTTCTCAGAAGCCTGGGGAGATACGTTGATCGAACATGGCAGTCAGGAGTGCTACAATGAGATCTTCGTGGCATTCCATGTTTTGCAGAACCTGATCGACTTGGGAAGGGCCGAGCTGATGTACGAGAAGTTCAACATTTGTACACCAATCGATCCGGAAGATACGCACCAAGTTCAGCATTTCTTCGCTGTCTTGATGGCAACGGTTGAACTGGTCACAATATTCAATAATGAGTACGTAAAGCATTATGTGATGTCCAATTAATCTACAACTGTATTTTATATTTTCATAGCGTGGCCTATTTCGCTGAAGTCTGCCAGGATATTACGGAAACTGATGCGGAAACTGCCGTAGATGCTTTTGCGGGCTGGTTTAATTCAATATGGAATGATACGCTCGGCTGTGCACTCACAGATGTAGCAGAGGCCATCGAAACACTCCAAGACATTAGTTGGGAAAACGAGTATAGCGAATTCGGAATCCGCCAAAGCGTTTATCTAGAGTGTACGGAGTTTGGTTGGTTCATCACGACCGATTCACCTTTCCAGCCGTTTGGCGACCGAATTACGATTGATTATTTCATCAACATGTGTCGTGGAGTATTTGGTGATTGGATCAGTGAGGAATCGATCCAGCGAGGCATTGATCGTGCGAATAATCGGTTTGGTGGAGACAATCCTGGCTCTAGTTTAACTCACTTCACCAACGGCGATGCTGATCCGTTGAGAATGATAAGTATTACCCGTAATCTAACGCTCGATGCGCAAGCCGATGTGATTCGCAACCAGATGGGAGGTTCCGATCTGCCTGCCATGTCCCCGGATGATCCTGCAGATCTGCAAGAGCTCAAGCAACGTCTGAAGGTAACACTAGCCAGTTATCTATTCCCATTCACTCCGCATGAGAGTCCTTGAGATCGCTGTTGCGGAAAGAGGAGAGACAATAATAAGGTTTCAGTTATAAATAAATATTATAAGAAATAAAGTTGCGATAACTGATAAAAAATTTCCATGATATTTGAATATATATACTGTATATAAATTATTTCCAACGAAGTTTATAGTTAAATAGTTAAAATAATTCGTTATTTTGCAGTAGTTTATGATCATAGCACGAGATGAATATGAAATGAAGGCGAAATAGTTTCTTTGTGTGTAGCGTATGGTTTACAGTCTGCATTTCTAAGAACTATAATCATAAAACCAAAAAAACCGATACGGTCAAACTAACTTTGAACGCCGTCCTGTAACTACATAATCAAAAAATAGCAAAGCGACACTACGTGTCAAGCACTTGTACTAACGCAGCGTGACGTTTTGGAATACCTTCTGACTGGAGCCGAAGATTACGCCATACGCTGGAATGTAAATGATCTTTTTCAGGTTTTTAAACAATTTATTTGTTTATTTTATTGAATTTCATAGGTAAAAAAGTAGGAAGTATTTCCTACTCTTTTACCTAAAAAAGTAGGAAGTATTTCTGTTGTAAAATGTAGTCGCATCATACGGAGGCCAAAAGAACCTTAACGAACAGGCATAAATCAGTATCATGTCTGTAAAGTTTCACTGAGCCAGGACAAGATTGTATTTTTCGGGCTCTGAGAGTATTCAAAAGCCAGGATTTGGCGCCACGAGATTTGGTGCACACTCATGAGTAGATGTGCGGCTAACCTTCAATGAAATTTCTCCCTACACCGCCGGAATCAAGGTGTCGTCACCTTCCCAGTTCTCTCTTATTCCACTAGTAGAACACATTGTTGTAGTTGACGTATTCATATTTATTGAAACATACTTCAAGGATCTGCTGCACATGATCCGAGACCGAGATACAATTCGTCAATCTCTGTCATCGTCGTTGATTACAATAATGTTGACTTCGTAGAAGCTTTAGTGGTTGTTGTCGTCGATTTAGTTGTAGTTGTAGGTGCTTTGGTCGTCGTCGTTGTTGTTGTGGTTGTAGGAGCTTTACTGCCCCTGTTTACATAGTTGACGTAAGAGCCAAAATGACCAAAATGCACTTTTTCGTTGATGCAGCTTCCTTTTCCTCAAGATACATACACTACAAACAAAAAGAAAACCATTTTGTTCTGAAACTTTTGAGAAATATTGGAAAAACGTTTTGGCGTAACTGCCAATTGGTTGCAAAAACTGGCGTCACTCCATACAAGGTGCAATTGTTTATGTTAAGTCGTTTTATTCGACTGTCTAACTACTGTCTGTTTGTCTAAGTTAAGTCGTTTAATTCGACAAATATTCCATGGAAAGGGGTAAAGGTGAAAGTGGGATTGAATAATTATATTGTATATTAATATTTTCACAAAACACTCAGCCTCAGGAAGGTGTGAAGTCACCGTGTCCTTTCCCCCTACTAATTAAAACGTGTGTGTATAATACGGTGGGTAAACTTAATCGATTTGCCAGAACGTTTTTAAGGTTCTATTTGGGGCCCCAAACAATCATGACACTACCGGAAGTGAATTGATCGATAGCTCTCTGTAAAGAAACATGCGCAAAAGTTTTCCTATACTAATTTTCATACAAATTTATGTACATGCATATGTAATGCACCACTCAGAGGCACGAGAAATCCATATTCGGCAAGTTTAGAATTGTCTGGGGGCCTAAATTGAACCAAAGAAAAACTTTGTCCTGGCTCTGTGCTGTCAAGTTTGCATTTTTCCATGTAACGATTACCCACCTTAGCGTAAATGTAAGTCTTTATGCATGTGTTTGTGTGTGTGTTTGTATGTGTGTTTGTGCGTGTTTGTCTAATTGAAACTGCCGATGGACAATAACTGACGTTTGACCGTAACACGATTGATAAAACTGAATCAACTGCGAGGCAGAGTAGTCAAGTAGTCAAGTTTTTACGCCAAGCTATGCGAACAATCTGCGAGAAAAATACATGTTTATTCGCATAAACTGGCGTAGCGGTTTTTCTGGATCAACTACCACGGGCCGACTCATATAATCCATGGGGCCTCTTTTCAAACATCAATCTTCATAAAATTGACAGACTATTTTGTTGAAATTGTATCTCAATATAATGATTTGGGTTAAAATAACAAAAACTCGTTTTTCTCGCAATGATGGTGTTAGTTGTTACGTCAACTATGTAAACAGGGGCAGTTTAGTAGTTGTCGTCGTCGGTTTCGTTGTAGTTGTGGTGGGTGCTTTGGTTTTCGTCGTTGTCGATTTCGTTGTGGTAGTAGGAGCTTTAGTTGTTGTTGTTGTTGTTGTGGTTGTAGGAGCTTTAGTGGTTGTCGTCGTCGATTTCGTTGTGGTTGTAGGCGCTTTAGTCGTCGTCGTTGTTGCAGTTGTTGTGGTTGTGGTTGTAGGAGCTTTAGTAGTTGTCGTCGTCAATTTCGTTGCGGTTGTAGGCGCTTTAGTCATCGTCGTTGTTGTTGACGTTGTAGGAGCTTTAGTAGTTGTTGTCGTCGATTTCGTTGACGTTGTAGGAGCTTTAGTTGTCGTTGTTGTGGTTGTGGTTGTAGGAGCTTTGGTGGTTGTCGTCGTCGGCTTCGTTGTGCTAATAGGAACTTTAGTTGAGGTTGTTGTTGTAGTAGCCTGAGTTGTCACCGTCACTGCCAGTGCTGCTAACTTTTCAAAACCTTGAGTGGGTGTTGTCTTCATCGTTAAAACCGAAGTTGTAGTTTTCGAAAACAAAAAAAAAATGCGTCTATATTCAATAAAGTTTGGTTACCATGTCATACATACCATTCTTTGATCAACTGCCGGACCACTCGAGGCTAGCGTTACTAGCAGCAACAACAGATAGAGGTTATTCATGGTGATAGAGACTGGTAAATTTAGCGTGAGTACGATATTTATATTCAAAATGGAAAGCAATTGAATCAATAAATCTTAGAAAAAAAAATACCGTCGCCAATAGTTCAATACAATCATACTTGGGATTTGCAGTAATAACGGAACCGTTTACGTCTGGCACATGTTTACTTATTCATCTCAGATGCTCTATGGACGTATAAAACATAAAATGAGTTGACGAAACTGATCCTGTTCCATTGATTAAAGCAAGACCGGGGTATACTTTGTTTTTTCAACATGTATACTCTAACTTTAGCTCAAGAGTGTGTTGAGCTACCTTGACAAATTAGGACAATTCATTCGTTCAGTAAGCACTTTTGAAGACAAACTTGAAATACGTATCTGCTCACAGATATATAAAGGGAAAAGTGCTAGAGTGAAAAGTAAAAAAAAAAAGAATGAGCAATTTCACAATAAATGGGCAACCATTTTAATCGATCATTTTTGATTTGGCTGAAACTGGGCACTGTTGGTCATTTTGTGCTTGCTGGATTTTTTAATTACTTTTTACTCATTTTCCAAAAAGGTTTCGTAAAAATGGTATTAATGATTACACATTAGACTGGCAATGACATGCATGGAAAAAATTTGACCTTTGAATTTCGTTTAGAAGTTTCGCTCAAACGTTTCGTCTTTTCGAAAAAAGTCCTCTTACAAAATTTTAGCTCAATCGTACTTCGGGAACACATGCCTCAAAGCGGTAAAAGTTTCACGTTTTTTGAGCGATGAAAAAATACGCAGGTTCCAAGTTCATGAAACTGTTGATGTCGAATTTTTTTTTACATTCGGCTAAATGTCTCAGGCATGACACGTCGAAAAAATTTTTTTTTTCGAAAATAATCGAATTTTGGGATTCAGAAATTGTTGAGATAGGGAAATTTAAATTTTGGTGAATAACTGCTGAAACCATTTACCATCATTGAAATGGAAATTGAAATTGAAAAATCGGTCTAAAACCTAACCTTTAAAAAAACAGTCTCGCATTTCTCTAATCTGAATTTTGTACCAAAAGTTTTTTTCAAATTACTGTATGTTTTCAACTATGTTTTTCAATAATTTTTTACTGAAAATAATTGTTTTTCACCCTACATTTTTTGCGCAACTAACTAACTAACTAAAAACTAATGTTTACGTCTGTAGGAATTGGCGCTTTGAATCCATCTGAAGTTTGCAGTAGAAAAGGCACGAACTGATGCTGGTCCCAGACATAACTAGGTAATCCTTGCTTTCACGCAGCACTTTTTGTCGTTACATTTAACAATTTGCAAAAAAGTACTGTGATGTTCTTACGTGACGAGCAAACCATTCGGATGAATTTTCTTCCAGTTCTGTGGCAACACATTGTACGTAAGTGGGCTCAATGTATGCTGCTCTTACAGGATGTCCATCGATTGTCGAATCATTCCAAGTATCTGCCATGGCATCTTCTGCGTACTTGAAGATCGCCGTTTCCAGGCTTTCATTTTTTTTTCGTCCAGGTGTGAACCATAAACTGCGGCCGGGTGCATCTGTGACAATAAACATTGCATCAAGGTCCAATTCTCGGAAGTGATGAATAGTCATATCTATTACCTTCTTATATCGGGAGTTTTTGTCTAGACCTCCGTCAACGGTAATAATGATTATCGGTTTAATCGCCTTTTGATACCGAATAATATCGTCAAATGCAGGGCAGTTCGCATACCCTATTAAAATCCAGCCCATGGGAGAAAGCAGTTGAAGAATAGTACTTTCCTGAGCGCACTGCAACATAGGTAGGCCCACTATACCCATTAGCATCACAACCCCCCGGAGATAACCGAGGGAATTAATTTGTGCTTCGGAGCCACGACAAAATCGTTGTCTGGAAGCCGTACCCGATATTGCAGATGCGTGATTATTGGCGCTTGCTCGTTTGCAACTGTAAGACCCATCACTACACGAGCTTTGTCATCCTCGCTCAGAAAACATATCTCGTTAAGTCCCAGTGAAGAAGCAGCTGGCAAGATGCTCCAGCATGGTCATTGCAGTAAAAAACCTCCCGTCGTTGTGAGCCTTGTGGCTATCGTTTTTAGCCTTAAAAAGTTCCTTCAGCGCTGTTGGCCCGGTGAGGCGAATTTTACGAGCGCGAGATAAGTAGTCGACAGGTTGAGGCAGTTTTTCAATAATCACCTCAACAGCAACGGAAGAAAAGAGGCCGAGTGGAAATTGACCCTGGAGTGCCTACAAACAATAATAGTGTCTCAGTTTTCGATATCCTAGAGATGAAACGGGAAATTGGGTCACTTAAGAACAATCGAGGTTCAAAAGCACCGGCACTCCACTGTATAATTTCCAGAATATGGGAGGAAGAGAGACTACAGGAGGAATGGATGGAAGACGTTGTATGCCACATCTATGAAAAGGGCAGCAACTGCCGTGGCATAACGTTGATCATGGATCATAACTTCATTCTCCAGAAGCTCCTTCAGAAATACCGAGAGTACAACGTGCCCACACACCACGTATTTGTGGACTTCAAGGCAGCGTATGATACAGTCGAACGAGACCAGCTATGGCAAAAACTGCACTTATCAAAGCTACCTTGTATCGAGTTACGTGTGCGTATCAGAGACACTCTCGAATTCCTTCAAGTCGTACAGAGGGTGTAGACAAGGAGATGAACTATCTTGCCCGTTGTGCAACATTGCTCTGGAGAGAGTAATCCGACCAGTGGGCATTGAAACGGGAGGCACGATTTTCAGCAAAGGTAGTCAACCCTCGCAGTCTTCGCAGATGGCCTCGACGTTATTATAAGAAACTTTGCGACTGCGGAGGTAATCTACGCCAGATTAAAAATGCTAGGGGAGTTGGGAAGTTAATGCGTAGAAGTGTGTCAAAAAGAGCGAAATTATTTTGCCGTGCTGCTACTTAGGTTTTCCGACTCAAGATTTTAGTGATTAGTGAACCGTTAAATGATATTTAACATTGTTACAATTTTCAATTTCTCGAAATATAGTAAATAGTAAATTCTATACTCAAAGAAAAGATCCAATTTTACCGCTATCCATCTATAAATACAAAGTAGGTACCATGTCTGCAGGTAATTCCGCGCAGCACATTTTCCGCACACTGAGCCTAAAAACCTATTTTTCGACAGTATATTACACTTAAACATAGCTAATTTGTGTTAAATCATAACAGGCCTTGTTATTTAAATACTGTTGTCAAAAACTGACAGCTTTAGCGTCTCACAGCTTTTAAAAAACACACTGCGTATAGATCGAAACGTCACTTTCAGGTGCAGTTTCTTTAGTAAATGTGGTAAGCTGTTTATAGACTGTTCCGAAAATTATAAATACATCTTCTTTCTTGAATAAAACAAAAAATACAGGATTTTTCGGGTCATTTTATTCTGAAATATAGATAATAAGTATTTCCTTTCCAGTTTTAATTCAAGTTGGGATTATTTTTCGTAGGATACGCGAGTTCTCTAACTTTTCTCTTAACACTACTCATAAACTTTTGCACAGTGTGTTCTCCGACCATTTTCACCACTTTAAGCCAACCTTTTTTTAATTTTTCAACATTGTTCGCAGGTTTGACATATTTCCTCAGCTTTGCCTTGGTCAAAGCCCAAAAAGTTTCAATAGGGCGAATTTAAGGGCAGTTTGGAGGATTCATCTCCTTTGGGACACATGTGACATTATTTGTTTTATACCACCCTAGTGCATCCTTAGAGTAATGGCAGGAAGCAAGATCGGGCCAAAAGATTGGAGGATTGTTATGCTGCTTAACCATGGGTAACAACCTTTTCTGCAAACACTCTTTCACGTAAATTTTACCATTCATTGTGTCATTCGTAATGAATGGACGAGATATTTCCCCATATTCAAAAATGGCCTGCCAAACCATTACCTTCTTGCCGAATTTTTCGGTGTAAATGGCTGTCACTGGTCCAGGGACATCCTTTTCCTTCGGTGATGTGTAAAATTGCGGTCCTGGCAGAGTCTTATAGTCCAGTTTTATGTAGCTTTCGTCATCCATGATAACACACCCCATTTTTCTGGTCAGAAGTTTGTCATAAAGCTTCCGAGCTCTCGGTTTCACAGATTCAGCTTGTTTTGGATTTCGTTTTGGCTGCCTCTGCTTCCGACGGGTCTGCAGACCCATTCTTCCCTTGGCACGCATAACGTTACTCGCCGAGGTTCCAAGCTTTCTCGCCACATCTCGTACTGATACTGAAGGATGCCGCTTGTAGTATTCCTTAACCTTTTTGTCCATTGTGGGATCAACAGGCCCGGGTTTTCTACCACGTCTTGGGGCATCAGTAAATGTGCACTATTCACAATACTTCCGCAATGCGGTTTGAACTACTCCGACACTTATACCTTCTTCTCTGGCTAATTTTCTTATAGAAAGACCACTCACGGTGCCCCATTTGTGCACAATTCGCTTTCTTTGCTCGGGAGAAAGGCCACGCATTTTCAAAATTTCGCACCAAATGTTAAAAAAAATGACAGCATCTGTTTCTTTTTGATATAAGCAACAGGACGCAGCCAACGTTTGGTTGAATACTGCACGTTACTTGAAATGACGGTTGATCGTAAGTGTATTTATAATTATCGGAACGGTCTATATCAAAGCAGTTTTTGTGATTTATTCGTGCCGCAAAAGATAATCACAAGTAAATAACGTTGTTTTATTGCAAAAGCTGTGGAAAATTTATTCGTTTGTTCATTTTGTGACAGGAATTTTGGTGAGCGGAGTTGGAAGCAAAAGGCCAGGTGTTGTTTATAATTCCTCGTGGATGCAGCGAAATAATGTCGAAACAAACTGGCAAGCAGAATAAACGGTACACTCCGGTAAACTTAACGGACGCAGCAAGGGAAGTCGAGCGAGGTAGTTCAGTCCGGAAGAAAAATGTACGGGATACGCTAAGTCTGGCTCAGGAGCGAATACTAAACTTTCGAAAATAGAATAATTAAAAATCTGCGAATGGATTATAAAAATGCTGGTTTTCCCGTGAGCCCACAAACAATTTGAGTTTGTGTCACAAATTTCGCCAACAAAACTAACAGACAAGACATGTTTCGCAATGCGGTTCCGTCACGAAGTTGGATGGACGGATTTTTCAAAAGACACCGAGTCATAAGTAAAAGAATTCCGTCTGCTTACCCCAAGCACCGTGCTGCTGTTTCGGAAGCAATGATAAGAAAATGGTTTAACCACAGACTAACAGACATAACATTACGAACAAATTTTCAATGAAATCATCGTTCGGACGATTTCAGTACTTTACGTTAGTAACACTAGCACCACCTGCCGCCGTGTTTGCGCTGCGTCATGTATTTCGACATCAGCGCTAGCGTTACGGCATGTGTCAAATGGGGAACCACAAAATATGTACGAGATTGCGTGACAGCGCCCCAAGCGGCATTTTCCCGCGATGACTGTTATTCGATAGGGAATTGGAAATGATCGTTTTTTGTGACGATGCTAGGTTCCGGTGTTACGTCTGTTAGTCTTTGGTTTAACGATATCGAAACATCTGTAACTGATGAAAACCTGCAGGATGTAATGAAGGATTCTAGTCGCGTATTCAATATAGACGAGACATCAGTACGAACGATTCTCACAAAAGAAGTGGTTCTTGCGGAGAAGGGTGTTCCTTACGTCCACGCTAAGGTACACTCTGAAAAAAATGCACGTAAAATTTACCGGGAAAAGTGGCTGATTCTCATCCACCTTTTTTTCACGTAACTTTTGCCGATTTCTCGAAAGCCGTTCATGTGTTAGTGTGTTAGTGTCAACTTCAGTGTCAATCGTCTACGTGTTGGTCAGGTAATTATAACCTGATTTTCACGTACCTTTTTACGTGATATTTTGGTGAAACCATAAACAGAACGCATAAACCCCACATGATTTTCACGTACTTTTTACGTGTTATTCAGATGGAATCTACGTGAATTTTAAGTAAATAGACTAGACAGCGCATTTGAAAAATATAATTTATTTTCGAATATTAAAAAATAATTACTTGTTTAAAATCGCCCATCCGACACGAAAAAAACAGGAATGACCGGAAAGATGTCGACCGTTCAACCAGCAGGAGGTGTTCCACTCGAAAATGACCGTTGACCATTCTAATCGCCCGGAAAGAATTCACCAACTGAAAATTTGAAAAATGTATATGTTACCTCTGTTAATCTAAATATTATTCTGGCTACTTACATTGCGTGTTTTCCAATATAAAATAAGCTGAAGCAGCTTAGAAGTTCTTTGGACGCCATATTGACTTTTTTTGCATACTAAAAATTCACGTAAATTCCGTTGTCGGAAACGTCACACCACAGTCGCACTAACACTAACAAAGTCAAAACACACAAATACCAACGCGCTCAAAATATTTACATTATAATTTGACTGATTTACGTGAATTGACAGTGAATCGTACGTGAAATTTAAGTTAAGTTACTAATGTCACGTAAAACGGCAGATTTTCTGAAGGTCAGTCACTTACGTGATTTTTCAGGTGGATTTTACGTGCCTATTTTTTAGAGTGTAGGTAACTCAGGCAAAGGATCATACACCGCACTCTTCACTGCAAACGCAGCCGGACTGCTTGCGCCGACCTTGATACCACAGACTAACAGACGTAACACTGAAACCTAGCTTCATCGCCACAAAAATACAGTCAGAATACACGACGCAGCGCGAACACGGCAGCAGATGGTACTGTTACTAACGTTAAGTACTGGAATCATCCAAACGATGATTTTATTGAAGATTTGTTCGAGGTGTTATGTCTGTTAGTTAGTCTCTAGATAAATAATAAATAAATCTCGAGGAACATTTCAAAAGGTCCTATCTGACATTTGTAAACAAAACTCAATTTATACGTATTCGTTTAAAAGAGCTTCTTGTCTTTAAGCTAATTGAAAAAAAAAAATTGGTTTTTGATTACTATAAAAATTTCTGAGTGTGAGAAAAAAACGTCCAATTTGAAAAGTATTACAATATCGCACAGCTTTCTGATTGGACCTTTTTACCTACTAGTAGGCCAATATGTTATTCAAACGAAAACTTTGACAGAAACAGATTGGACCTCGAAGATTCAATATTGCAATACTGAGTGAATGTTTTTTTTATTCGTAAAACGTAGTGAAAAAACCAGAAAATGGAATCCGTTTCGTCTAATCTCGGTAAGTTGAAGAATTATTTTGGAATTCCGTGAGTAATTTTGTATATTTTGTTATGCTAGATGCCGCAGATAACGCCAGCCGAAGTCCAAGAAATATAAATCAAATGGAAATCTTTTATGGCCATTTGTGTGAAGGTAAAGTTTAATGCCATAATTTCTGTAAAAATTTAACTAAATTTTTAACCTAAAAACCAATTTCAGATGTTAATTCGTCATTCGACAGTCAATACTATCCCCGGCCATGCCACTACCGTTCTACTGACGGAGGTTCACCTCGTCCTGGCCCTTCTTTCCAAGTCTCTGCTATCGGTAGTCGGTGTCACCACTCCAACAGCCTAGAGAATAGACGTTCAACACCCCATGGTTCTTCTTTTATATGTGGTAAAATTTCATGCGAAAGTTTCTATCATGTTTGGATGGCATACTAATTTTCTCTATAACACGATTTTGTCAGGTCCATCGCACCGTAATCGTTTTTCTCTTCATCATGATGTTTCACGCCGCAATCAGTCCTTTACGTCAAGCAGAACAGACCGTGGCCGTGCTGATCAAGCTTCTGTCGTTAGTGGTCGATATCCTCAACCATGTCATTGTCATCGTTCACGTCGCGATCAGCCCTTTACGTTAACTCAGCGGATTGTTTCTTATGGGATGAAACTAAGGGCCGAAGGGGGTCCCAAGAAATAGGTTCTTGCCTACTCCACGACCTAAATAAGTTGCCAGCTACCGTTGAAACGGTAATATATTATAGCGATCGATGCTCTGGCCAAAACAACAACCGAACGATAATCTTCTTATTAGCGTACTTCATCGAAACCGTTGCGGAAAGTGGGCGGAAACTACAAATCTTCCATAAGTTCATGGCGAGTGGACATTCGCATATGGAAGTCGACACAATCCACGGGGCCATTGAGAAAGCGAAGAAGAAGAATACAATGAACATAGAAATTCCTCATGATTGGGCAATTCTTATAGGAAATATCCGCCGAAGAGTACCATTCAACGTAGTTGAACTGTAACAAACACAAATTCTCAATTTGAAATGTTTGGAACAAAGATACAAACTTCCAAAAAACACTTTCGCAGATAAGCCGTTCCGCTTGAGAAACACGATGGTTTTTAAATTTTCGACTGAATTTCCGGGATTTGTCGAACTTAAAGAAAATATCAATGATGTGACATTTGATAAGATTCGAATTCTTCCTGATTTGGCACCTAATGTAGGTACAGTAGGTTTAAAGCCAAAAGCATGTGAACCTCTGGAACTACCAAGCGCGAAACTAGTAGACTTAAGAAAACTCATGCCCTATGTCAAACAAAAAGAGTACTATGCCACATTTTTAAAGACGTTAGTTCCTGCCAAAAGAGGCAAAAGGGCTAAAAATAACATATCTGACCACTTTGAGGCTGATCTGGATCCTGAAGACGATGATGAGCAGCAATGAATAATTAAAATAATGTTCATAATTAAATTTCCTTGCATTAATTATAATAAATAAAAATAAATATAGCATAAAATGGTTGAGTTGTTTCCGTTTCTTGCTAGTTTTTTTTAAAGAAACTGTATTACATATTTTCACATCGCATGACATATCACATTTCCTTTCTTGATTGAGTTTAACATTTTTAATTCCTATTTGATTCCCCACTTCATTTTTTGCGGTCATTTCATAGACCACTTCACTGATCCCGCCTGCCTTCATGATTAAGTGGGTACTGGATTCCTATTTATTTTGATCCACACAGAATAAGATTATGTTAGAATAATGTTGGTCAAATAAAAAAAAATCATAAAAAAGCTAAAAATTGTTTTTATGAAAATGAATTTCGAATTCGAATATCATACTTCAATCATAAAAATATATTAGTTCGTATTAAGCCTTTGGAGCCATTAAATCAAAGGTCCAATGTGTCGCTAATATTTACTAAGAGACCAATCAGAAAGGTCCTATGTGATAAGGAAAACAACATAGGTCCTATGTAACAAAACCATCAATAAACCCTGGAAAAAGGATTTTAAACGTTAGAAAAAGCATTGGAGGTGCAGACAACATTCTTTCTTTACACTTAAGACCATAAAAAAGATTAAATTTTATTTCTGTAGAAATTGGCATTTGAAAAAGATATACAAAACTTCAAGTTCATTTTTCTCTGATTAGCATCGATGTCAGATAGGACCTTTTGAAATGTTTCTCTAGCAATAGCATGAAAATGAAAAGATCAAAAGAATATTACTATTCCAAAATAGCATCTTGTGCCGTATGCTCTCCAAAGAAACTTGTCTGGATATATCAGTTCTTACCGCATTTCGAAGTAAGGTTGTGAGTTCATTTTTTGTATCAGTTCTAGCCGTGTGTCTTTTTTTCCAAATGCATTCTAAATTGTTACATTTTTTATTAAATCGCAGACGTCTGTTTGTCTGTGGTCCAGTATTTGTTTGTCTATAGTTCCTGTTTTCATCCGGCAATCGCTCAGATAGTGCACCCGTTTGATTTAAAACATTTAATGTGATGATTTCGATTATAACAAATTGCGCGGAATTATGTACACGAGTGAGCGGTATTATAATCAAGTTTCAAAAATTTATGCAAACTTTTTTATTTTTTCAAAACAAAGGACTGAAAAACCTATCCGATGGTTGAATTTAAATTGATATATCTAAAGAAAAAGTAAATTAAACAAAAAATGTCCAAAATAAGCGAACAAAATTATAAGATTAGCTAGCACCCGCCCAAAACTAAGTAGGGTAAACAGGTATAATACGCCCCCCCTAAGGAACATCGTCAATATTGTAGCTATGTTTATCACAAACAACAAATCTTCCATGCAGTTGGATACACTATTTAGTTGGTAATGCACTGCTATCATTTTGTTTTGTAACTACTGTTACACAAAAACGCCATAACTTTATTAAAAAATATGACAAAATTGCAAGCTTTCCAATCTACCGGGGCAAAACGCCCCAGATGCAGTATAATATGCCCCATGCAGTAGCTTCATATGACAGCTCAGCACGCGAAGTGAAACAGCGCTTGAAGTCTCAGAAGCAAACGCTAAAGCAATGAACAAATCAGCCGGGCTAGCGGTGGGGCATATCGCCCGGAGCTGTAATGTAGCAGAAAGCATTGAATACATAGGCAAATTATATAATTTTTATCGTTTCTTCACTAGATACAGCTTATTAGAGGTTCATTTGAGATATATAAGTGCAAATACCAGGTAATAAACTTTATACGCTAGTGAAAAAACGTTACGGAAACGCTGCAAGAAGCTCAAATCAAAATTGATTTTTGTTTATTTTTTGCTGCTAGTGACAATTATGAAACTTGCACAGAAGGTTGGTCCTATGACCCGCTACGAATTCCCAATAGTCTCATGTCTTATTTTTTGTGTGTTTCCGAATAAATGGACTGGGGCGTTATGCCCCGGGGGGGCGTTTTATACATATTTACCCTATTATACAAATAACACAAACAACAAACGACCGTAAAGGATGATGAAATAATCGAAGTTACTGAGAAGGAAAAAATGTTACAAAAATGACATTGACCCTGCACAAAAAAAGTTTGATAGGTTCAGAATATAACCCCTCTATATTTACTAAATGGTTGACCGGTTTATGCATAATCATATTCTCGAAAAAAAAGGGAAAAATCAATAATACCTACCATAACCATAAGTAAAACCATTCCATTCGATTAGTAAAACCTTTATACTTTCATAAGTATAAAACTTATATTGCGTTCACAGTTAATTAATTATTTAATCACATCGCATATCATACTTTGATAAATAGTGTTTTTTTAACTAGACTTTTTTCTGCACGACACAGTTCTTTATGCACTGAAATTCGTAGCCCTCATTATCCTCGGTTTTGGTTTTTCGAAAATAATTGCAGAACAACATAAAAATTAAAGACATTCGACTTCATAAAACAAAAACATCAACATCGAACAAACTAGCCACTCTGAATAATTGACAAGTTTGTTTACGAACAGCACACTCTGTATTTCGAAGGTCGAAATTCAATAAGGGTGTGAACAAAAATGTTGTTGTTTGTAACGTCTGTTCCAACTCAAGCTCACTAGCCTCATATCAGCCAGTGGACGCCAGAGATATTGGAATCACAGATCGCCGTAAATCATTTGATTACCCTGACGCAACCATGGAAGTAAACACGGAAGTTTTCGGGGCCTAGATAAGCCATCAATATATAATGCTTCCGACATACGCACTTTACGCTTAGTTTGCAGTTTAATTGTTTCAATACATTACCTGGATAAGGAAGAACTGGAAGGACCACCAGAAAGTAGGTTTCAGTTAAGTGATTATCAGAAATGAATAATGTGTAGTACAAATGTGTGATACCTTTTAAAAACTAGTGCTGTAGTGATCTAGAAAAAATTACCACGTGTCTGCCACGCGACAGCTGTAACATAACCTCTACACTGCTTTCGTCTGATGAGAACTTCATTCCAGGTACACAACGATGCGATCGATTATTCTGATCACCCTTTTGGCGGTGATTACGGTAGCATTCGCTGCCGTTCCACGCAGATTACCGAACGCACAAGCCAGCCGGCAGCTTGTTCAGCAACTGTTTACAAGACAATTCGTGGGAGCAAAGAAACACGCCGCAACAAGCCCCAGTTCCGATTCAACTCCACGACAAATTTCCGAACATTTCTTCACCACAAGCGTAGACCATTTTCACGCGCAAAATACCGAGCAATGGACGCTGCGGTATATCGCTTCAACAGAAAATTACCTACCAGGTGGCCCAATTTTGATTTTTCTTGGAGGGATCAGACCTATCGTACCGGAGATGATTGATGAGACAACGCTGATCTACGAAATGGCCCAGCAATGGAACGGCGCACTGTTTGCCTTTGAATCGCGGTTCTACGGACAAAGTCGAGTCACTGAGTAAGATACTTCTCACTTGAGACATAAAAAACATAAATTTCATCTTCGATTATTTCCAGAGATTTGAGCACCGAAAACCTAAGCCTACTGAGTACAGACCAAATATTGGCAGATTTAGCTGAATTCGTGACTTACGTGAAGCGTGAGCATATCGAAGATGAAACGGCTAGGGTTCTGGTAGCTGGGACTGAGTTTGGAGGATCGTTGGCTACCTGGTTCCGGGTTCGGTATCCACACTTAGGAAACGCTGCGTGGGCTTCCAGTGCCTTTACGACTGCCGTGCTTAATTTCCAAGATTTCTCAGAAGCCTGGGGAGATACGTTGATCGAACACGGTAGTCAGGAATGTTACAATGAGATCTTCGTGGCATTCCATGTTTTGCAGAACATGATCGATTTGGGACGGGCTGATTTGATGTACGAGAAGTTCAACATTTGTACACCAATCGATCCGGAAGATACGCACCAAATTCAGCATTTCTTCGCTGTCTTGATGGCAACGGTTGAACTGGTCACAATTTACACTAATAAGTACGAAAATGATCATGTGATGCCCAATGACTCCTATATGTAATTTTTTTCCATAGTGTGGCCGGTTTTGCCCAAGTCTGCCAGGATATTACTGGAGCTGATGCGGAAACTGCCGTAGATGCATTCGCGAGCTGGTTTAACTCAATATGGACGGGTGAGGTCGGCTGTGCAATCACAGATTTAGCAGGAGCCGTCGAAATACTTCAAGACCCAAGTTGGGAGACCGAGTATAGCGAATACGGGATCCGCCAAAGCGTCTATCTAGAGTGCACGGAGTTCGGTTGGTTCATCACAACAGATTCACCTTTCCAGCCATTCGGCGACCGTGTTACGATTGATTATTTCATCAACTTGTGCCGTGCAGTATTTGGTGATTGGATCACCGAGGAATCGATTCAGAGAGGCATTGATCGTGCGAATAACCGATTTGGTGGAGACACTCCAGGCTCTAGTTTAACTCACTTCACCAACGGCGGTGCTGATCCGTGGAGAATGATAAGCATCACCCGTAATATTACGCTCGATGCACAAGCCGATGTGATTCGCAACCAGATGGGAGGTTCCGATCTGCCTGCCATGTCCCCGGATGATCCTGAAGATCTGCTGGAGGTCAAGCAACGTTTGAAGCTGAAGCTTGCCAGCTATTTGTTTCCGTTCAGTCCGCTAGAGAGTCCATGAAAAAGCTGATCATAAAAAGGTTGGAAATTACGAAACGTTTTCAATTATTTGTATTGAAATTTTAGTACATTTATTTTTTGTAATTTGAAATGGTAATATATTGCCCTACACTATTCATTTTTTCTTACAGTATGCGAATCAAATGGTTCAAAACATACGTCAATAATGTCACAAATGACAGAAACGTCAATAATTCCAACATTGACAAATAATGATGTCAAAAATTTGAAAAAAAAAGGATTGTGAGAAAAAACGACAATTTGATTCCTATGAGGTAGAGGTGAAGACTATCTTCCGCACTAACATTAACAAATTGCCAATCCGCAAGAAAATTGTCATGAAAAGAGAGTTGTCGCAATCAGGCTTGTAAACGGTCAACACTCTCATTTGATTCGCTTTCTAATGTCGTTTTCGTTTTCGCGGTGTAGCGACACTCGGACTACACTTTTGACACCGTAAATGTTTTATTTCACTTTCCCTTTTTCTGCCCCGGACTACACCCGAAAAAAGCAGAGTGTACTGTAGGAAGTTACCAACACATTCACACGTATGTGTCAAAACTGGTTTGTTTTGGTTCTCGTTCCACGTGGTAAAGTGTCAGGTAAACTTTTTCAGCACATTTGCGAGATGTACATATGAAATGGAAACAAAATGACGATGGCCATAACGACCAAAACAAAACAAATTGACAGCTATCCCATTATAACGCATACCAATGCAACTACACTGAAAATGTTTTATTTGAAGCTGCAAACCGAAACCGAATCCGACATTAGTGCGCGTCGCAGTAGGCTTTCGCTCGTAAATGTAGAAGGAGATGCTAACTGTCATTTGTTTGGCGATGTTATTTTGTTTTATAGCCTACGTCAGAAGTGAAAGAAGACAATCTCGGTAAAAATTGGTCTACCATGACCATTCACAAGCCTGGTCGTGGATGTAAATGTCAGTGATCCAATTTGATTTGTTTTATAGTTTGGCTACTAGATCTATTGAATGTGCAATCTGCTTCCGAAAATTTTTCCCATTTTTATTTCATCACAAAAAAAACCTAACCTAACTCGCTTACTTCCTAAACTCCCGGCGTCTTCGAAGCGATCGGTTCAAACTCCTCGAATATCCAGATATCGATGAGATCGCGGGTTCTTTCTTTCGCGGCACGCAGCTCGGGCGAATCCAGGTCGGCATCGATCGATTCCAAATCGGGTGCGAAAAAGGTATCGGGAATGATGGTTGCCGGAGCGTCATCGTTGAGATCCGCTAGAATTCCAGCCGCCATTTGGGGATCGATTGTACCGTGGGTGTAGTGAACGTTCCTCAGTTTGGGTGTTTTGCCACCGTACAGGATATTCATTCTGTTGATCTGGGCCTGAATCAGATCTTCGGTGATCCAATCGCCGAACGCACGGCTGCACACTTCAACGTAGAACTCCGTATCGATTTGGTTACCGAATGGCTGGTAGAAAGATCTGGTCGTCGGGAAGAATCCAGTTGCCGTACACTGTAGGAACAGTCGTTGACGAAGGCCATTCTGCAGGTCAGTTGAATCGAAGTCGGTTTGCAGGAGCGGAGCCATATACGTTTCAAAGTTGAGATTGATGCACTGTTCGAATTGGTGTTCACGTGCGAACCACGTATTCAGTGCGTGCAAACTGTTGGTGATTGTATCGTTTTCAATTTGCTCGCACATCGCACGTGTTGACGCTAGATTGCGAAGGTGCAACATTTCTTGCTGGATGTCAGTTTGCAGACCCAACAGGAAAGCGGTTGTATCCCAGCGATCGTCCGTATTGAGGGGTTCGCACAAGTGGAATAATTCGGTCAACTCATCCGAACGTCCTAGGGCGATAAGATTTTGCGCTACCAAGAATCCACTGAAAATGGTGTTGTAGCATTCGCTGCTTCCGGCAGCCCAGATGGTATCACCTAGTGACTCCATAAATCCGGGTACGGCTAAGTCTGCTTCCACTGGTCCACTGGATATCCAGGCACCGTTACACAGATGTGGATACTGTTGGCGGAAATAAGCGGCCAAAGCACCTCCGTGTCCGTATCCCATCAGAATGATCTTGGCTCTAGGATTATCGACAACCGTATCCCTCAAATAGTGAATCCATGCAGCAAGATCTGCCAACGTTTGATCGATGGTCAAAAAGTCCATGTTTTCAGAGGATGCGTCACTGTTGACATTATATAAAAACACTTCATTAAAATTCTACCACTCATCCACTTGTCATTAGTCTATAATACTTACGCAACCGGTAAACTTTGTCCGAAATAGCGATGTTCATTGGTAAACAGATAGGCACCTTCCAGATAAGCAATATCGTAGAACAGACCTTGCGTTATGTAACGAGTATCCACAGCTGCGTCAGTACCAACGACTACAAAAATTGGTCCCCAACGGTAAGAGTGCTCATCGTTCGCATAATATCTCATCGGGAACGTTTCCTGGTTGCGTGGGTTGAAGTGATCGACTCGGCTATCGAACCATCCTTCGCGCACTTGTCCGTTGGTCGCGGCTAGAAAGCCTACCAACAGGATCGCTGCCCTGCTGATCATATTGTCACACTGGAACTCACTTGAACGGTCGGAAGAGATCGAATTCTCTCTAGACACCACACTTGAAACACCACACGAAATAGTCTCCCAAAGCAAACAACAACCTTTTATAGCATAGCCTTCAATCCTCGACTGGTGACGATATTGGCGAACTGATACGCGAGCGCCATGAGGTCGCAACAAGGTACATTATATGAGGTGATTAGATTCAGTAGACGAGGTCCTATCTACAGATGAAAATCATAAACCGGAGGTAGCGATACGATTCGACACGTGCCGACGCTTAGTTTTGTTCATTGGAACTAACAGTTACCCATAATAACCATACGATTTCCCACTTTTGTGGCGCCATTCAATTATTTTTAAATCAGCAAAAAAAATTGGTTTCTGATTAGATTCGTAAAGATTTTTATAAAATCCACGGAGGATCAAGAGTCCGGACGAATCACAAAGCTACTGAAAAAGGGCTGATGTTATATTTCACCAACTCGAATCCCGATATTGCGCAATTGTGTTGCGCAAATCAATAGCACCTGTGATGATCCAATCGTGCTCAGATAACCAGCTAGAGTTATTTTGGTAATGCAATTTCAGCTACTACTAATTCACTGAGTTTATCTTATCTAAAGTTGATGTCGGATGTATAACTCCGAGAAAGGAAATATTGCGAATTTTGTACGCAAGATTGGAGACGTGCTAAATTTAGCATTACCGATGCCGTGAAAACAAATGCGAATGCGAACCTTTATAAACAGAAATTCAAGGCCCTGACAACGAATACAATCGTTTTGCTCGCACTTCTCGGAAGTATTTTAGAGCACAGTCTTAAAGTTCTCAATTTGTACGAGTTGTTCAGAAGGCTGAGAAACGTCACTTGTTGCATTCAAGCTTTACCATCTTGCACACAAGATGCTTTCTACATACCGAAGACTACTCATCGAAATGCTGGCTACTCAGTGGTTTTTCAATAGACAAGGTTGGAATGCTCTCCACGTGGGATGTTGAAAGTGAGTGTGAATGATTCGTGTATCGTCATATCCTAGCACAGGACGTGTCAAGTCGAAGGTAAAAATCAACCACTTTACTGTCAAAGTGACATCCTTTTTGGATTGCCAAATATCTGATTCATCGTGTCGTTGAGTTTTATTCTCAGTAGACTTGTTTGACTGCGCTGCTAAGAGTCATTTTACAATATGATTGACATCATGAGTGATCAAAATAGAAAATTAAACGTTTTTATCGTCATTTTAACAGTAGATTTTTCAAATGGCGAGTTTAAAAGAACAGTGTAAAAACGGTACCATTTCAATCAACCATTTTCGATATTGCTGAAACTTTGCTTTGCATTCTATTTGAATCACGACCTATTTTTGAGAAGAGCTTATGTAAACAAAGTTATTGATGATTATAAATATTTTTAGTGTTAGAGCATATGTTTAACCCTTTCCGACCGAGCCCACACAATTGTGTAGGTAAAATATGACGGATAACAAAACCTAAATCGAAGCAACTCCTATTTAAAAACACTTGCTTGCTCCGGTTTTCATTTTTCCTAGCAGCTGCGATGTTGACACTAGCGTTGTGAACGATAAAACAATGAATAGGACGTTCAAAAAGCGAGAGAGAAGGTTTTGTTCAAGTCACCTTCTACCTACGCAATTATACGGGCCCGGTCGGAAAGAGTTAATTGGAGTAACGTTTTCGGTAAAGTTGTAGATAGTAATTTTGTCTCTCTAAAAAATCTAAACACATATGAAAAAAATATTTGTTTTTCAAGGAAAAAAGATAAAATAATTTACAAATGATTATTCAAATAAGCTCATTTTTGGAAAATGTATTTTTTTTTTAAAAAAAATCCTTGTCGCTTGGATAAAGTGCACACTACTAAAGTCCGATGAAACCAAACCAGACTCCCCGCTGTCTACGTGAGAATTCCTGCATCTTCTAGCCGAAGCGTTCGTAATACTCCGTACTTGCAAAACCCAAGCAGAACAGCTGCAAGCAAAGGTCAGGTCACCTTTCTAACCTTAAGTGAATCGGGACGGAATCAAAGCATAGGAGGACCGATGGCATCATTCTGCATACTACCGCATTTCGGGAATGCCTCATATAACATCATTAATTTTTCAACTAACCAGCCATTACCTATGGTTTAACTGCTAAACCAGCATCAGCGCGCCTAATTTAATCAGTTTGTACATTTAGTTTTAGTGTGAAACTTTGAAAACGTTTCAATCTTGCTATTTTTCACGTCACTATTTTTTCTCTCTTGGTGTTGTTTATATTGTCGAACCGGTAGCGACTAGAACATTTTCCACAAATACCGGCAAGTAAGAGTCGCGTAACCACTCAAATTAAGTAAACTTTTCTCTTTGCACTAAACAGCGAGATCGTAACTAATTTCCGCGAAAAATTGGCCGAAATGGGCTAAAACTTGCTTCGAAAGTGTAGCGCCTCGCAAAGTTATGGTTTTAACTTTTTTTCTAGTTTCAAGTCAACTGCGTGTGCCAAATTTTGCGCCAGTGTTGTCAGCACTGTCAGCAGCAGGCTGCGCTAGCATATAGAAATTTTCAAATTGTTATGATTCTGTTGAATTTTATGGTATCAAAAGTATTAAAAATTTGATAATCATGTAATGGTAACAATGATAAATTAATGCTTGGATTCCGTCCCGTTTCACCTCAACACCCATGAACACTATCTAGAATATAGACAGCTTAAGTACATCTCAGTAATACAACTAGGCCCCATTAACAACGTACTGGCCTGCCCCATTTGAAATTTTAATGTAACTGTCTCAATAAAATTATTAAAACCCAGTTGGTGGATCTCAAAAACAAGAGCTTTGCAAATCACATTCGTTCCCTCCCAGATTGTGTAAACCTTTTCTGGAAACTAACTAAATTATTGAAAAAAAAAAAATCTCAAGGGTTGTGTGCAAAGCCACGACCGCAAAGTTGACGTAAACTACATAAGGTTGTTTTTTACATTACTTGTATTTCATGTCCGAATTTGAATTTGCACACATATAAATATAACATCATTTTAACAGTCAAAGTGTATATGCAGGTAGAGATAATTAACTTTTGATTATAGCGCAAAACGAGAACATGTTGAGCTTTAATAATTTTTTTGTTGCACTTATTTAGACAATTGTTGTTCAATTTAATATCGAATATGTTTATCGCATCTCTACGCTACCCCGACAGTAGGGATTAAGGCACGCGAACAACACAGTGGAAAGCTGTTTTCACATTGAAAACTAGACACGGCTGGCAGAGCTTCTCACTGGAGGAAGTGTTGGCCAATGTACCTACCGCTGATGCTGCCGCTATCGTACAAAGGCAACTTTTTACTTAGGGTAACACCGCTGCACCTACCGTTGGGACTGTTACCAAACTAACTACAATTTGTTCACACAGAACGGCACCACTGTGTGCTCGGTTAAAAAAATAATAACAGCTGTCACATTCTTTCGTAAATCTCGGTTCAACTTAACTGAAGTTTCAGCATAAAATATTACCGAGCTATCACTACCGAGATTACGGATATTTTGTGCCGAAAATTCCGGTTAAGTGAATTGAGATTTACGAAAAAATGTGACAGCTGTCTTTTGTCTTTTAACCGAGCACTCTGTGGTGCCATTTTCAGCAAAAATTACCTAAGTGTATTGTTTAATTTATTATCGGATATAATGCTGACCGCATTTCTGTGCTATCCCCGACAGAGGGAATGAAGCGTTTTTCTGAAACACAGTGCAAAGCTGTTTTCACACTGAAAATTTGACGGTTCATATATTTTGAATGCCAGCATTTCAGAACGTTAGGCCGATGTTATGCAGAAAGAAAATTGAAGTGATCACTCGGCGAATCAGTTCGGGGTGTGTTTTGACGCGCGTCATTTTTCACTGCTGATGTTATTCCTCACATGAGAAAAGACGTGGTGTATCGCGCCGCATCGTCTTCTGTATATCATCGCATGATGATGATGATGCATCGGCCTTAGTGTGTTTTTAAAAAATATGGTAACTTTCAAGTAGCGGCTGATGTATCTACTAATAATGCCGCCCGCTTTCGCAAAAAGGCAGCTTTTTGACGTAGGACTTCGTCTTTCTTTTCTATAATAGATTACACTTTGTGAAAT
The DNA here is from genome assembly GCF_029784165.1 of Wyeomyia smithii. Lineage (NCBI taxonomy): Eukaryota > Metazoa > Arthropoda > Insecta > Diptera > Culicidae > Wyeomyia > Wyeomyia smithii. The sequence continues at coordinate 251,672,114 of NC_073696.1, forward strand.
TGAAAATGAAACTGGCAAATGTTGCGTCAAACGATTATAGCAAGCGAACGACTTAATGCATCTTAGTCATTTTAGGTCGGAGGATAGATAAAAAGTGTAACAATCGTTTGATATAATGTTCAACATTGTTGCTTTACTACTTAATGGTGGAAAAAACTTCCCGAGCACAGATAACAATAACATGGACGAAATAAATTCAACTGCCTACATATTTTGACTCAACAAAGTGTTTTGGTTTCTTCCTCTTTCTCCAATCTGTGTGGCCACGCCTTAATGGCAAAAATCTACGCTGAACTCGATACAAAAGACTGCGTGTAGAAAATTCAGCTTCAGTTTAGTTTGTTACACAATAGCGAGTGCAGTGCAGCTGTTAAAGCTTCGCGACATTGAGAAACGAGAGCTGCATACGAGTCAACTTCCAGGCACTGCGGAGTATGTTACCTTTATTTTGCATACGGCAGCAACAGTTACCATCGTTCGCTGCAGGATATTTTGCTGGCACAGCTACTGGAGGGCACAACGGTGAGCAAACAATTAATTTTTCACTTTTTCCGGTTTGAAATTTTCATTTTACAACTTCCTGAGAAACGTAGTTCTACGTCGAAACTTGAGCAATCTTTTATTACCTCGCAGAGATCAAGTGTTTGGAACTTGGCTACTTCCCGTTCTGTTGGAATAAACCTGATGAAGTCAACGCCATTAGACTCCTATCACCTATTTCGCTAACCAAAATAACATCTTCCTTTGAGAGCAATTCGGGTTCACAAAGGAGCACTCCATTGGGACTCTACAAGTGCCATGGTGTTGTTGGACGTTGAAAAAGCGTTTGACGTCTGGCAATGGCCTTTTTTATAATAAGCTGCATCTATGCAACTTCCCGATCTTCCTCGTGAAAACCACCAAAAAATATCTATTGGGCAGATCACTCAGGGTCTGCTTGAACAACTCTTAGTCCGATACGTTTAATGTTGACACTGGTTTCTCTCAGGGTAGCCTTCTGGGTCCTATCAATTTCAACATCTTCACGTCAGACGTCTAACGAATCCAAACAACATCCTTTAGATGATCATTAACAGCTCTAAACGGTAACTCTACGGAAACGGTTTCAGGTTCTGGAAATTTTGTCTTTCCGTCAATATACATAAAAAAATTATATACATATAGAAGCCAAGGCAAAAAAAAAAGTTGAACTGTGCAATCAGTACAAAAGCTATTACTTGTATATGCTCTTCGTAACCTCACATCGTCTTACGTCTTATAAAGCTCGTTGCATGTGAGTATGCAATGGTATCATTTGAATGGCGAGAGTAACGTTTGCGGAAGAAATGGACTTTTTTCAGATGGTGATGAAAAAAAACTAAGACAGATAATTGAGTTGGATAAATTTCCCATGAAAGGTAAGGCGTCGTACACAAATTACGTAACGCATGAAGGGGGGGGGGAGGGGGGTTAAGTCTGCGTTACTTATTGTTAGCTTCCTCGCAAAAAAATATTACGTCCTTGCGTGCGGCCTTCCGGCAGTCAACCGGAACATTCGCCACGGCGGACGAAAATATGCGTGTAGCCATGTTTTTAAGCTCTTTCTTCGTTTTTTTTTATTAATTCCTCCTCCGTTTTCGCGACAAAATTGTTAGAATAGATCTTGCGCTTCAAGTTTGCCCAGAAATTCTCGATAGGAAGCAGCTGGGGGCAAGGATGAAAAAAATCGTATCTCATAGCAATCATTCGGGTATCATTTCTGAACGTGCTATCCATAAGCTTTCAATCCCAGCAAACCATCGCTATTAAAAGTTACACATTCTCATGATGCAAGAGACAACTTAGAGCAAAGAAATATATGATGGCTTTCTTTGATGATTTTGTTTCAGTATTGCCTGCTTTAGGCGGAGCGAGCAACATAAAGCGAGTGTTTAACGAAAGAATCGTAAACGATTGCAATCAAGCGATCGCAACGATTCTTTCAAATGTGGGTTGCTTGTAGGTGGATTTCGGCTACTCCACGTCGTGCTTTACCCGTGATATACCACGAAGATTCTTGGTGATTTAAAATATCACATGCTAATTCACCATGCTACAATTTCCGTTAGCATTGATGATACCTGCTTGCTCCGGTGAGCAAACAATTGAACGTAATCTAACGTTCATTTGGATTCATAATTTTGTATCACTGGCGAAAATATTTAAAAGATTCTCGCGATAATGTTGAATGCAAGTGAACTTGGATACAATAAATACTATCGTGTTTGAATCATTCAGTCTTCTTCTATGGTATTCGGAAATCCTAGAAGCGAAAAACAATCAGCAGCGTTTCTATGGAAAACTTGTATGCGAGTGGAAATAGTTGAACGATACCTGATGAATCTAAGAACACATTTGCATGACATATTGCTAGTGAGTGAAAATTTCCATGCTTAGCTGGGGGACATTGGGCGGATTCGCCAACTTCGGTACCACATAGATATTCAGCCGCTCCATCTCCTCCAACGATCGCTTCGAGTAGTTGGCCGACGTCAAAGCTGGCCAGAACACCGTATCTTCGCGCTTATGGTATTTCTTGATGAACGACACAACTCCTGGCAGGCACTTCGTACTATAAATTTCCCCGTTCACGGCCAGCCCGGAGCGAAAGAAGAGCGACTTTGACATCCCTGGGGAGCTTGGTCTGTGAAATAAATTTCACCTCGGTGTCTGCAGCTCCGAGACCAGTGGACGGGACTGCCATTTCCTGACATGTATGTCCATGTTCTCCAGATACTTTTTCACTGTTTTAGCGCATGCACCAACCTCCCGGCCTAGTGCACGCAGCGATTTAGCCACATTTCCCTCGGTCTTCCTCTTCAGCATCCTTTGAAGCTTCTTGTCGCTCAGGGTCGTTGGCCCTCCAGAACCAGGCTTTCTTTCGATGCTCTGATCGTTGTTCAATAGTGTCAAGATGTTGTAGATGCCGGAACGGGGATACCCGGCGTCCACAAAGTGCCGCACGAACGCGCACACTTCTGAACGGAGTAGTTTCAATTTTTTCGCCATTACAGTTAGAGTTTGACTGAAAGACAGAGATGTCAGAACTATTTCGTGAAAATCCGTAGATTCTACGGATTTTTATGGATTTCTACGGATTTTCCGTGTTTTCTTCTTCTTTTCTACGGATTTCCCATATATTTGTAAATCTGTAGAAGTGAACAAATCCGTAGATCTACGGCTAAATCCGTAGATCTGGCAAGCCTGCTGATAGAGCTGTCAAATTTTTTTGCTAACTCATGGGTTACTATGATTGATGATGCATGAGTAGTTTCGTCAGTGCGATTAAAGGTAGTCCCATGAAAAATCAAAAATTTGTGTCCAATTTTTTTACCCCAAGCGTTATGCAATGGTTTCATTTGTAAACGCTGCCATTTCGCAGCGTGGTGACTCAGCAGAGCTACCATCGAAATTTTACTTTTATGCCTACCCGACAACTTCGGAACCGTAGTTTATTCGCTCTTAACCACTATCGAACGGAATATACAAAAAAATGAATCTATGAATATAATGATTTTTATAAACAACACTGTGAGGCCATTGACTTTACAATGCCCCGATATATAATGAAACTGTATTTTGAGTCCGCTAGGCTGATTGTTTATTTTTTATTTATGTGTTATTAAAAAAAAAAACCAGCCTATATATGATTGACACAATAAATAAATAGATGAGGCATGATACAAATGAAATAACAAAAACAATTATTTTACGTTCGTTGATTAGAAATTTGAGGTTTCTGTGATTCGATTATCCGAGAATTTTGGTAATCCAAAAGTTAAAAAAACGATACTCGGAATAATGGAATCAAACCTGTGTGGTAGAATAGGGATGTTATTTGGTGCTGCTGAAAATTACATGAAATTGTGCGTTCTTGGCAGCCAGTGAAGCAAAGCGAATAATCAAGCAATACCAGCCTCTCTGGAGCAAACACAGTTTTTTACATTTCACAGGAAATGTCTATGTTTGAATCGATAGTAGCTTCAACAATAGCCCGGAAACCGCAGGCATCCACTTTTTATTGCTCCGTGCAAGGCGGGCGCCATTCCAGCGACAAGGTATTTTTCTTCACCACAATCTAATCTTTTTACAATTCCTGCAACTGGATGGATCGCCCACACCGAAAATTTTCGAAACAGTCTATTAATCATTGTTTTAAGTTTTTTTATTGGTACTCACCTTTACTGGTATGATTGCCCAATTTGTGCTGCTTGACACTCGGTCGCACTTATTGCTTATCATTGAAATAGCACAATTACCGCACTACAATCACTTATCAAACCTACGATCGTGCTTCTCAATTACGTGAATTCAGCTTACCGATAATGAACTTGATACCATTGGATGATTGCTAAATTTACGATCCTTCTAGCCGCTTTAGATTTCTTCCAAAATTTAAACCCTTCCTTACTGCAAATCGACTGCCAATACTGTAGATTTCACCCAACAGTCGAAGCAACAAGACGCAATGGTGAACAAACGAGCACTAGTGGGCCTGCTCTTTGCGGCCGTAGCCGCTCTAGCGGCAGCAAAACCTGCACCAAAGGTTGCCCCCTTCGTACAAAAGCTCCTCGACATTTTCCCAGTGCCTAAGGTCCCGGAAGGGTACGTGTCGACTAATCCCCACACGATTGGAAGCACATTCCGCACTCGGGTTGATCATTTCAACCCGCAGGATCGCGCCACGTTCGAGTTTGGCTATTTTTCCAACGATGAATACTACCAACCTGGAGGACCGATCTTCATCTTCCTCGGTGGAAACTGGCCGCTCGGGCAGTACTATATTGAGCACGGACATTTCCACGATATCGCCAGTTACGAGCATGGTTGGCTATTCACCAACGAACATCGCTACTACGGAGACAGTGTTCCAACGGAGTAAGTTCTTGGTGCTTCTGAGTTTGATTTCAACATAATCTGATTCGTTATTGCAGAGACCTATCGGTTGAAAACCTTCAATTCCTAACCGTCGAGCAGGCTTTGGTGGACGTGGCGGAATGGATTGTTCATTTGCGCCAGAATGTGGTTCAGGATGAGAACGCACGTGTCATCCTGGCTGGAACCGGTTATGCTGGAGCTGTTGCGACCTGGATGCGTCATCGTTATCCTCACCTGGTGGACGGTGCCTGGGTTTCAAGCGGACAGGTCGATGCCCGGTTCAACTTTAAGGAGTTCGCGTTCGAAATCGGTGAGGTGATTCGTGAATTCGGCGGAGATGACTGCTTCGGAACGATTTGGCGTGGATTCCGTACCGGAGAGGCTCTTTTCGATGCTGGATTGGGTGAAACCGTTACCGATCTGTTCAACACTTGCGCACCGGTTGACATGGAGAACATGTTGGATGTGGAAACGTTCTTCTATAACGTTAAGGCAAGCATTCAGGAGGATATTTTGCAAGCACCGCAGAGAACTCAATCCACCGAAGAAGTGTGCCACCAGTTGGGAAACAGTACTGCTCAAACCGACTTAAATGTTCTTGCCGAATATGTTGGCCAGCGTTATGCCGATCTGCCATGCTTGCCCTTCGACTTTGCCACAACCGTCGAGGCTCACCAGAACGTGGAAAATCATTTCCCGGAAAACAATATTCTCGGTTTACGGCAACGCGTTTACCAGTTCTGTACGGAATTCGGTTGGTTCCTGACGGCCGACTCGCCAGACCAGCCGTTCGGCTTCCGTGTAACTATGAACTTTTTCCTGAACTTCTGCCGCGCGGTGTACGGAGATTGGCTTACCAGCGAAGTCGTCGTCGATGGGGTACATCTGACCAATATACATTTCGGTGGCAAAAATCCTCACGTTACGAACATTCTGTTCACGAATGGAGCTCTGGACCCGATAAGGGACATTTCGATTACCGAATATCATCAGTCACAGTCCGGTGCAATCGTCATCCCTGGCTACTTTAACAGTCCAGATTTGAACACGATCAGCGGGTATGATTCGCCTGCGCTGCTCGAAGCCAAGCACGCAATTCAGCTGTACATCGCGACTTGGCTGGTGGAGGGTGTCACGCCGGTCGAGAGTAACTAGATTTTAGCATTTAAAGAAACAATATTATAAGCTTTGTCAGAGCCCTTCTTGCTGCCTATAATTTTGCGGCTACAGTTGTATTTATTTGCCGATGTCATAGACCCATGTAATTTGCTGCACTAATAAATTGAAATTCGCATTTTCGCTTCAACTGAAATAACAAATTAATCTCTTTCCTCTTTTTGGTCCTTGTTCTGTGTGAAATTATATTTTAACTGGCTACTTTATATAATTTTGATTTGAAACTTCGTATTCCAAGTTCGAACTATTTTACTCTTATTGATCAAGTGATTGGCTGATGATGATGACATAAGTAAGAAACCTATGAGTGCTCCACAATTGCAGAGCAAATGTGCTTTATTGTCAACATAATCAGAACGATCTAAAGATCATTTTGATTATGCTCGTTCTTCAGAATATAGTCAGAAATTTCGTAAAATAACTTGTGAGTGCTCAAAAGCGAGGAACATAACGACCGCAAGTTGAAAATGGTGTTTCAGCGAAAAAAAAATTTTAGCAAAAGCAGAAGGGGATATTGAGTAATGATATACATAATATTTTGAACTCTACTTATTCGTTCAAAATGCAGTCAAATCAATAACGCTGTGGTGAAAACTCTCCAGAATCATGATAAAAAGTCCAAAATGTATATTTTCTCTAGCATTACCGCCGTTTGATATGCTTAATTTGTAAAAGGAATTTTTAAAAATCTGGTAAAGAATAGTTACTCATGAAGAGACAAAAAATTCATAGATTTGACATTTTTAAATAGAACTAAAGCGTATTACGGTCAAAAATTGTTCAAACAAAAGTGTGTGTATATCGGCCATTTTTTTTCAATAAAAGAAAAATATTGATAGAAGCTTCCTTTTTAGCCAATGCGAATTGCCGAACCTTTCCCCTGACTCCTTCCATCAAGTTTTGTACAGACTTCTTGATTACTTTGTTCGCCGCAGAACGCCAGTTAGCATCCAACTGCATCTCGTTTACAACTGTCTTTCTGGTCTTCTTGAGGTTCCGCTTGATGATGGCCCAGTATTTTTTAATAAAATGGAGCTGGTGTGCTGGAATGGTTCATATCCCTTGGCACCATCTGAACGTTGTTCGTGGCATACCACTATTATAGTTAGGCAGATAATCTTCGGAAACTAAAGGGAAAGACGTCTACTCTTGCTTGAGGTTGAGTAGTGATGAGAGAATTTTATTTTTCATTTGGTTGCTATACAAACTACACAACCAATTGCTAATAGATTGCATGATGTTTGCACTCCATCAAGGCGATGGTTGCCTAGATCCATCAACACTCCTCCTCAACATTAAGTGATCGAATTCCGATTGCTTCTCGAAGTTGTCGTAGCTTCACTGCTCCCGAAGGTTTGGCGAGAAGATCCGCTTCCATCTGCTCCGTGGGACAGTACCGATTGGATGCGATACCAGCCTCTGACAAATCCTTCACAAAGCTGTACTTGGTGTCGATATGCTTCGATCTTCTTGAGGCCTTGTCTGATGCTGCAAGCGCAATGCAGCTCTGGTTGTTTTCGTTGACGACAATGGGTTACATCAGATGCTCGCTAGGGCGTCCACCAATCGACGAAGCCACTGCAACTCCTGCAAGCATTCTGCCAGTGCGATATACTCTGCATCGGTGCTGGAAAGAGATACGCACGTCTGCTTTCTGCTTCCCCATCCAACGAGTCCGTCACCGTACTTGACAATGTGGCCAATGTTGGACTTCCTGTTGTCGGCTTCACCAGCCCAGTCCACGTCAGCGAAGCACTCCAGATAAAAGATGCCTTTGCCATCCAAGTGTAGTACGTGGTCTACTGTATCCTTCAAGTAACGAAGCACCCGCTTCGCCCCGTTCCAGTCCGCCGATGTTGGTTTGGTGGCACACTGCTCGGGAAAGGAAGTCAAGATGGCTATATCTGGGCATGCATTGACCGCAATGTACAACAAAGTGCCGATCTGACTTTGGGACTGTAGTCTATCTGTCAACGAGTCGCTATCTTCCTCCTTTTGTTGTACGTAACCGGTGATCATCGGGACACGAGAAGTCTTGCAGTTTTCCATGTTGAACCGCGACAGGATCTTCAGCACATAGCACATCAGTCGCCCAGTTCCGTGATCTTGAAACTCTCACTCAATGCACCGACCAATCGCCGATACTCCTGCTTCGTACTGCTCGCAATAACGATGTCATCCACGTAGATCAGAACAAGTAGAGGCACGAATCCGCCGATTCCGGGTGGGACGCTGCTTGCTTCAGTCCGTACAGCCTTCGCTTCAAGGAGCACACGGTACTCGGATCGCCGTTCGAATACCCTGGAGCCTGCTTCAGGAAAATCTCCTCCAGCAGGATGCCATGCAGATATGCGGTTTTGATATTTATGTGTTCCACGATCAATCTCCGCTTGCTTGCTATCGTCAGAACGGTACGAAACGTGATCTGCTTTGTTGCAATGCTGGGGTAACCTGTCCAGGGTCCACGTTCCGTTATCACGTAGGGATGCCATTTCCCCGTCCATGCCCGCTTTCGCGCTGGCTTGTGATCGCTTCGTTGTACGTTCTTGGCTCTGTGCACTTGTTAATTACCAGACCAATCGCACCTGCATATCGCCCCAGTGGGACACCACAGTTCGCTCTCTCTCTCTGATCGTCGCAACCCAACCCACCTGCACTTTCTTCTCATCAAACCATGCACGTCTTCTTCATCGAATTCGAAAAATTCGCCTATTTCTTCTTCGTCAGGTCTACGATTTAACAATGGTACCACAATATGTTTATCTTCGTTTTTGGATTCACTTGGTAGGTCATGGGTTGTCCCATCGTTCATTTACTTGTCCCTCTCGTCGAGCTCCAAAAAACATACGTCACGGCTGACAACGATTCGCCGAGTGGACTTATTCAACAACCGGTATGATAACGGCAATCGGTTCTGGATATACGTCGCGGTGCTCCAAACGTTGAGGTAAACCAGCGTCCAACAGCATGCACAGTCTCATCTCATTCAAGATCCTGTTCCTTCTTTTAGTTACGCCGTTTTGCTGAGGTGCGTACCCAGCGGTGAATTCGGCCTTCCTTCATTGATGTAGAATTTTCGCAGAACGTTGCTAGTGTAGTCGGTACCCCGATCCGAACGGATGATTTTCGATTATCGACTGAAATTAGTTGGAGTGAACCTCACATACTCACAGATATTGTCAGCTACCTCGGATTTATGTTTTGAGAAATAAATGACCGTGTAGCGCCTATGGTCGTCAATCATTGTCGGCGATGTTGTCATAGGGCCAACAACAGCATTTTACTATCAGCAGTCAAAACTTCCGGACAAACAATCCCATCGTTACGCACAAACGTGAACGACTTCGAGCCGCTTTCGTGCATTGATTTAGCTTTTGCCTTTTCCTTCTTTTTATCGTTCTTTGCGTTGTTTTCAGCCAGGAACGCTTTGCAATTCCGCATACGATGTCCCAGTTTGCCGCAGTGGTAGCAAAAAAAAAAAATATCGCACGCTAGCCTGGAGGGCTAATAGCGGTTTCGATCAACTAGATCAGTTGAGAGAATTCGTTATCGACATTGTTTTTTGGCACATTTTGCATGTTGTAGGATAAGTACAACAATACACTGTGCCCCAGTGCGGAGTCAAGAAAATTTCCAGCTCGAAAAGATCCTCGACCTGATCGGGAATCGAACCCGACATCACAACCGTGTGTGGGAGAGCTAGACGACCGACATCGCTAACCACAGAACCACGGGGACCACATGCCGCAGTGGTAGCGCACTGCACCTTTATGCGACGCACGCGTTCCGTCCATGCGTAACGCTTGCTCGTCAAAACCGGACCTCGTCCTCGCAGAATTGGCGCCACCATCAGGCACTCCTTCATTTCGAATCCAGAATTTTCGAGACGGGCATACATTTTCTCGATTTCTGGCAAGTAGGACTCCATGTTTTCACGTACCTTGAAGATTCGTGATCTGCCGGAGAAGGGTCACCCGCTACCACAGCGTGGTCTTTTCATGATAGTCCTTCAGCGCCTTCCACGTATCTTTTCGTCGCCCACTTTCCATGCAGTCGTTACTGGGTACGGGGGAGTTTCTGATTCTACGTACGTCCAGAGCTGCTCCCTCCGCAACAACGCCTTCACAAAGAACGACCATGATTGGTAGTTCGAACTGCTCAGCTTGACGATCTTTGCCCACACCATTTCTTCGATAAAAAATAAATATAATTAGGCAGGGAATCTTCGGGACTTAAGGGGGAAGACGTTTACTTGAGATTGAACTAGTAATTAGAATTTTTTTCCACTTAGTTGCTATACAAACTACACAACCCATTGCTAAGAGATTGCATGATGTTGCACGCCATCAAAGCGATGGTTGCCTAGATCCATCACTCCATGGCTTTTCTACGTCATGAAAGTTTTATGTCATTAAATACATTCAGTCAGCATCAACGAAAACTTCTATTTGTTCTCAGGACTAACTGGTCGGGTTTCAAACTCATTTTCACGTCTTGTTCAGTTGTCGAATCCTTAACGTAGACGACGAACCATATTATCGCCGTTCACCGTGATCCCAGGAGAAAACCACATACATACTGTATTTTCTAGGTCCTCATTCCAATATGCTATACTCACACCTGCGTGCTTAATGAGGTTCCTTTGGTTGGCAGTGGAAAAAAGTGCGTGGAACGTTTTTTGTTTCACAACAAAGGCAAAAACTTCAGGCTTCGATGAAAGCTAGGCCGTAACAGGGATGACTGTCGCAACGTCGAATACGGAAGTTGAGTTGAGCTAGTAACTGAGGGTAGTCCACCTCCCGTCCAGACCAAACAATAGAAACATGTTATGTATAGGATAAGTCTTACTAGTGAGCAATACAACGCTATAACTATAACTATTGCAGTTCGTTGAAATCGCGAGCTATCTTGGAGATAAATCCCAATTGTCGGTTTGCTTTAGATACTATCTAGAAGTAGACAAGATTGAGGTCCAATTTTGAGTCAAGTAGAACACCAAGATCAGTCACACGATCAACGCTGCAAAGCGTATCATTTTTTTATAGTTATTGTATAGAGTTGGTTTTCAGAGCGGTGGAACGTCATTACCGCACACCTTAGAACACTGAAAATGAGTTTATTACGTTCGCACCAGTTTACTAAAGTGTTCAACAAAGCTTGAAGACAATGGCAATCCTCGAAAGAGTAAACTACAGCATACAGTTCAAAGTCATCTGCATAAATGAGCTTGCATCTATCTCCCAACAGAGCTCGTTGAAGAATAACGTGAACAGAAGTTGCTTCCCTGTTGATACCCTGGAAGTACTGATGAAAGCTGAAGAAACACATGAGCCGAGTCGCACCCGAAGAGTTATTCCACTCAAATACAAGTTCAATCATGTTATAAGCTGCTCGGATATTCCAAGTCGAGCAAGCTTTTCCCACTGATATCAGATGCATGTCCAGGTCTTCTTTGCTTCACTATCCTGCCCATAGCAGTGAATTTGGCAATCACCTCCAAATTAGCGCACATGTGAGAACTGGCACCAGAATAAACAATTCTCTTGGTCACTGGTGTTTCACTTACAGTGAAATCGAAATCTTCATCAACAGATTCCACTTTTCTCGCCTTCACCGGTTATGTAGCAACTTTCTTAGTCTCCTTGACAACGGATTTTTCTTTTTGAAAAAAAAACTCAAACACTGCTTCTGCCACAATCTATAAGCTCGCACTTTGTGACTGGCCTTTTGTGACAAAAGAAGACTCTCATTTTCCCGTCCGATTTCAACGCCGCCGATTCAACCGAAACCATTTCGCTCAGTTCCTGAATCTTTTCAACGATTTTATCCGTCACAAGGGCCAGTGTAAGTTTTTCATTCGACCGGTTTTCCAGGGTGGTTGTCAGAACATCAAAAGAACTCGGTAGACTTCGGAACACTAGAACTAGCTGCAAACTGTCATCCAAATTTGTACAGGCGTTAGCCCGTTTCCATACTGCATTAATTTCATTTGTCAGTTTAGTAATTCCGGATCTTTCCATCTTCAACTTTATATGGCCCACAACCTATTGTACTTGAAAATGGCGGTCGTAGATCGAATATTCTACTGAAAAAAAATACGTATTTACTTGACGATGGACAAATTTGGAATGAATGAAATTTGGAATTACGAAGGAAGACTCGATGTAGGAAAAGAAGCGTTTTAAGCAAAATTCTACGACAGCTCGAGACATCAAGATCATTATCGGGAACATGAACACTCAGATTGGAAGGGAAGGAGTCTGAAGTACTTTCTTTCCCCGCAAACACATCCATAAAACCATCTGACCAACGTACAACGTTGACCATTTTCTCATCGACGGCCGGTACTTCTCAGACATTACTAATGTATGCAGTAATCGCGGTGCAAATATTGACTTGGACCATTACCTTGTTGCGGTATGCTTGCGCTCGAAAATGTCGGCCGTGTATCACGCACGGCCTAACCAATCCCCGCGGCTCACCATCGAGCAGCTCAGGGACTTCCAGGCTGCGGAAGAAGCACGCAACAGCTTGAAACAGTACTATTTACGGCTAAAGGACTTGGCGCATTGCCTCTCGAGAACGGCTGGTACAAGATACGCACAGCTCTCAGGGAGGCACTGATCGGCAATTCGACTGGTATGACGGGGAATGGCAGCAATGAATGAAAAGAACCAGACCTGTGCGATATACCTGGGTAAGTAAACGAAGAAGAATAAGGTCAAGTACAAACGGGCACGTAACGACATGATCTCGATGTTCAGACGCAAGAAGCGCAAGAGGATCGTGAACATGAGGAGCTCGAGCAACTATCTCGTGTCAGCGATATGCGAATGGGAACCCACTCATGGATGACAGGTGGAAGGAATATTTCGATACAGAAAGCAGGAGCGGAACGAAACTGACCTAGAAGTACCAGCAGCAGGTGACCGAGTACCAGCCCCCGATGTTTATAAAGTTCGTTGTAAGATTGGGAAGCTGGAAAGCAACGAAACTACCGGCAAAGATGAATTGCCGAGCGAGCTCTGAAAAAGCGTTGGCTGCCTACTATGCTGGGCCATTTCCAGGATTTGGGAGAAGGAATAGCTGACAGTCGGCTACCCCATCTATTGAAAGGGCGACAAGACATTATTTTTACCTCCCAAATGATGTATAAATGTAAATTTAATATCTAAAAACACTTTTTAAACATCTGGTTTGGTTTATGAAAACTATGCAATGTTAGCTAAACATTGATCAAGTAGTGGTAAAAGAATTAAATGGAAACATTGCTAACCCTTAATTTCTAAACATTGATAGTTTAATCATTCTGAAAGACATTTCTTCCAAAAACTTTTTGAGACGTTTAGGTCGGGCATGTGCTTATCAAACCCTCATTTAAAAATTTGTCATCGACGTTTCAACTGTTCCAAATTTTTGTTGGTGTAATTATAGATATATTGTGAATTAACACTACGAAAAAACCTAAAAAGTTGCTTTCTCTATTGAATTTCTATCGATTAGATCACACGCGCCCTCTGCTTCCATTAGTAATAATATCAGTTTATTTCAAAAAGTATGTTTTAATCGAAAATGTACATCCTGGATATCCCGTTAGAAGTTTATCATCGTTTTATATCGATTCTTCCTAGTGCTCTAGCTGTGATAACTTGCCGTTTACATCCTAAGGAAACCTACTAGAACTACGTTTCAATAGTACACCTAGCAATTAATGACTGACTGATGATAATTCTTTCTTTCCATTTCACGTGTGTGTGTGTTTGTGTAAAAACTGTGGTTGTGAGCGTAAGTTTTCTTGGATCAAAAGAAAAACATTCGCTGAAGGGTAAGGATAAAATCAACAAAAAAAAAACTAATTATTAATGATTAATACCCGAGTGATTGAATTCATTATCGTTTTGCTGTATTAGTCTAGGCAGCATAAATCTGCAGGTGTTTATTTTCTTGTTTAATTGATATTTTATTAGTGTTGCCTGTTCAAATCTGTCACACAGATGCTGGGAGGCTTGGTGTCAGGCAACAGTTACTATTATATTATCTCATAGTTGTGCTCGTGTGGATTACCTACAGAGTCGCCCCTTTCGGCAACCCGCCCGGGGGAAATGGCTACAAAAACACCTTTTACCTTTGGTCCCGTATTCAAATAACAAATTACGTGGAATTGACCTCGTTTTAAGACAAATTTACCGATGTTTAAAATTTATGTATATGCTTTATTACATGTTGAAGCGTGCTATTTAAAATGAAAACGCTTCAGGGGAAAAGTTTGCTGTGCCAATACAGAGAAGAAAATTTAAAACAGGGGGAACAACAAAGTAATAAGTTAATAACGATTCAATCTACTATCCAGCTTCCGCCTTGGGTAGTCGTAGAGTGAATGGGAAAGAAAGTTAGATAATAAACATTAGGATACATTATTAAGTTAGGTTAGGGCTTACTGCGAAGGTGCTTCTTCACCAGCGCTAGGGTCCTTACTGCGTAGCTTTTCTCTGTTGAAGCACCGAATGGCGTCCAGCAAGGCCGATCGCGGATCCGCCTCGGGTGGCGGGAGTTGTTTTTTAACGATTGCTCCGCGAACCACTGGAGTTGTAAGTTTTGCCGTCACCGGTGGAGGTGGTGGTGCAGCAGCTACGCTCGGAACCGTACCATCCGTTGCAGGTGGTGTGGATACAGGTGCGGGCGTGATTGTAGGTGATTGCTTAACGGGTTCGGGGGCTGCTTGGGCCAGAATTTTGTCCTTTAGACCGGTTCGGCGAAGCGTGTTCTGTCCGAAAGGCAAAGCGGGTGCTGTTGGTTGCGCTGGTTTTTCCTTTCGGACTGGAGTGCTTTTTAGAATGGCGGTGGAAAAATTAGTCGATTCAATCATAGAACCCGGACGGGCCTTCGATGCCACAGGTGGTTCTTTTTCGTCAATCGATTTGAAACCACGCACAACCGGTTGAAATTTGTTGTGACCATGAGTAAGTCGGTTAATGGTGGCGGTACCATTGGGCATTACTGCCGATTGGCTACGAGAAAATGTCTCATAGAAGAACGGTTTATCGATCGGTTTCTGTGCAACGGGGGGTGGTACAACATTTTTCTTGTACTCAACGGCGCGAACAATCGGAAGACGCTCTTTATCGGAATGCGCGGAAACCGTTTCAATTTGAGTTGCTTCTTGCGAGAGTGCAGAATCGCCGCTTTTCAATGGCACTTGTTCATGGGGAACTGGGCAGTCGACTCCGTTCTGTTTCTCCGCTGATGGCGCTGGGGTTGTATTGACGCTAATTTTGGTAGTATTATTTACATTTCTGTACCCTCTCGGTAGGGTCGAGCTTCCTCCGAATCGGTAATCACGATCGGATTTAATCGAAACATCTATTTTTGGCCGTTCGCTCCAGGTGGTAAAGTTAATGGTTGGAGGGCCCTTGTATTCCCACTTCTGCTCGCTGATTCCATTACTTTGAGCATTAACCGTCACACTAACACCACTGCTAGCAACGGTCGTACTGGTGGTGGTAATATTTACCACGGAGGTTTGCGGTTGTGGCTTGTTTGCAGCGGCCGACAGTTGCTTGGTTTGTAACTTCTCATCATCGCTTTTGGACTCGTTGGACACGTCGACTACAATTTCGTCGTTGTCGATAGTTTTAGGACACACCGGTTGCTCAATTTCAACCTTTTTCTCCGGCACCAGCTTGACTGTCGGCTTTAATTCCTCTTCTTCTTCAACCACCTGCTTTTCCTCCTCTAGTTGCTCAATTTTCCGTTCTATCATGCTTTCCCGTCGGACAATGCCGTTACCTCGGAGAACCTCGCTTTTATACTGCACCAATGTGGAGATATCGGTAAAACTGTTCCGTTTGATTGCCGACATCGGTAAAATTTCCTTCTCTTGAACAGAGTGCAAAGTTTCGCCAGCCAGATTGCTTCTCGACGTATTGAGAATGTTTTTGATTACTTCCAGACTTTGAAGCGAAGGCGAATCACAGATGCTCATTTCGCTGGTCGACTTACGCCGCTGGCTTGGTTGTGAGAACCGATTCTCGAACTTCTGTGCCCCGATCAACGAAATGTACGACGTACTGCGAGGTGTCAGCTTCAGCCCGTTAACGCTATTCAACGATTGGATATAATCCGAGCGGGTCGAATGGAACGAATCCGAGCGATTGATGTTGCGTGGTGTGCTGTTCAACACGGTTAAACTGCGTCGTTTGACCGGACCAGGATCTTTTTTGTTGTTGTTGCTACCGAGGGGAGTTCCAACGTTGCGATTAGTTGATTCGTCTTCGTCGCTGCTCAGTTTGCCTCGGTGAGTGGAGTCGGAAGAAACCGTGCGACGTACAACAAAGTTGCCCTCCTCGTCGCTAGCATATTTGGGTGCAGTGGGTGGTATAACGACCTGCAAGGATCGACGAAGGTAGATAGGTCAATAGTTTAAAGTTTAAAGGCTAAATTTAGAGAAGATTTTGTCAAAAAATAAAATACCAGCCATGATAAAATATGTCATAACTCACCTGTTCCTCTTTCTCGTTGTACATTTCGGCAGGTTGTGGGCTCAAAACTTCCCTGACTTCGCCGACATTGTTGTAGGTGCTTATTTTAAACGTACTCAAACTGCTCCTATTAGCACCGGGAATTTCCTCCTCCTCGATTTTCTTCCCACCAGTCAATACTTCCTTAAGCCCATTCTCGTCTTTGATGACATGACTCAGCTCGCTAATGACTTCGGTCTTTCGTTTCACCACCACCAGTTCTTCATTCTCCTTCGGTGCAATCGGTTCCGTTTCAGCAAGCGCCACAGCCTGCGTGGGTTTTACCTGGTTCCGTTTGACAACGACCGCAAAATCATCGACTACCGTTTCCTCGTTCAATTTGGCACATTTCATAATATCACTCTCGTTGCACTCCTGCGGTTGCTCCTTTGGCTGCAATACACCACTCCCCTCGATGGAGTCCTTCAAATCCTGCAGCTCGCTTTGTTTCAACTTTTCTTTGCGCTTTTCCAACGTTTGGATCATCGATTCGCGCAACTCACTGCCATCCCGGTAGCTATCCTCGATGTCGGACGGGATCAAACCAGGCGTTAGAATTCTACTGCCGGTGCCGTCCTCACTCTCGTTTGGCGTCATCGTGGACAATGAATGCTCTTCCAGTGTTTCCATGGAAGCCAACCCACTCTCGTCTATCAGGATTTTCTCACGAATAATCGGTCGAATCTCCTCCGTATCATCGGAACCAATCGTCAGCTGGTCCGTCATTACGGTAGTGTTCTCAACGTAGGTCGATTGCAGATCGAAATAACGTTGCTTCTCATCGTACTCGCCGGATTTGATAGACGAATCGGCGAATTTCGGCGGAGCCGGTAGAGTGTAGGTCCACTCTTCTGCGGGGCTCGGTGAACGATTGGATTTACCCTCCGGAATGCGCAACTCCTGACCGGATTCAATGTTGTAGATTTTAATGTCTTCCTCCGAACTGTTATCACCGTTAGAAAGTCGTCGATCGGCCTCGGGCCCCGCTTTTTGCTCGCCATTAGTTGCGGCGGAAACAATGTGGACGGTAGAAACGATCGGTGGAGCGACTGCCGGTTTATACTGGGCAGGCGCAGGGTGGTGTCCGTTTGCCGTAGTGGGGGGTGCTTCCTCTTTCACGATTGTTATCGACACCAAGGAAGCTCCACTGGTTGTCGAAGCTTTGGGTGTGCTTGGAGAGGACAACTCCGCCGGTTGGATATCTGCTGTTTGATCAACGTTTAGCATTACTTTTGTTACATTTTGTGGCTGGACAGCAGCGGTAGCTGCCCTGTGCTGGTGTGTGCTGTTGACGGCGTTCAACTTGTTTACAGTTTCTGAAATTTAAAGTGCTGTCAAAATTCTAGAATGGAAGATCCAGATCGCAACCTACCTTTGTTCCGCTGTAATTCATCGGCTTCGCTACGGTTGGAGTCGGTTTCCGATATAATGGTGTCGCTATCGGATGCCATTGTAGACCGGACCGGCGCCCTGGGTGAAGGCGTTGGGACAATTTTCGGTTCCGTCGTTAATTTAGTGCCTAGTGACACACCTCGCGGTGGCGGAGCTGGCGCTTTAGGTTTTTTCGCTGAAAACAAAAATGAAGTCAGTAAGGGGTTATAAATTGAGTCGACCACGTAGAGAACCATTCGAATCAAGGCGCTTTCTGGGTTCCGGAGGCTGCTTTGGACCTTCCTGAAAATCCCGAGGGTCCTTGACTACTTCGGACGAGTTGGATGAAGTGCGAGAGTGATTTACGATATCCACCAGGCTGCCGGCTGTGCCATTTAGTGAACTGCGCTGCAAATTGCCGTTCGGCGGTTGATGATTAATGGTTTCCGGGGGCTCCCGGATGATGTACATTGACGTGGGACGGTTTTTCAGTGTACTGTACGAGGTTTTGGTGTTGATGATGTTGTTTATTTCCTCGACGCTTTCTGGCGTGTGATGACCGTTACCGTTATAATCGCTGGATTGGTTATTGTTGTTGTTGTTATTGTTGTTATTAAAGGAGTCAGTGGTTTTCAGCTCTTTGCTATAGAGATTGGGGGAAGAGACGTGAAAATTTTTCTTGGAGTAGGGAGGCAGCTGCGGTTCCTTGAAGATAGAATCGTCTCTAACCGTTTCCAGGGGACCCTTTTCGGGAATTGAGTTTTGACTAGGAGGCCTAGGTGCGATTCGTTTCTTCCTCGCAGGAGCTACTGGTGCGTGGTGCTGGTTTCCATTGACGCCTCCACGAGAGCTGGAGCTCAGCCCCGAGGAATCCATTGAGTTTAGTGAATTAGAAGAGCTGTAGGGACTAGTCGTTTTCAACGCTACCTTCGAGGTTCGACCTAAATCGGACGAGGATACTGAATTCTCCCGAAGGTTTTTCTGATGCAGCCGGAAGATGTCACTCGTGCTTAATCGGTACTCATTGGTTTGCATATTTTCCAGCTCCCCACGGGACATCAATCGGATTTCGTTCAGTCCAACCTCGCCGATAGTGAGGTCCAGCTCGAATCCCTGGTGAAAGTCGGCCGGATGACGGAATAGATACTTTTGCGCGTCCAGCTGCTTATCACTGCAAACCATGTCCATCAGGGTAGACAAGCGGGTTTTGGCCCCAATTCGTGCCACGTACAGTTGATCCCGCGGTAGCAGGACCGTTATCCGAAAGGTTTGTTCGAACGGAGCGTTGGTCATGGCGGCCAGCGGGACAATTTTGTTGTACTGACTAGTGCTGTCCAGATTGGTCGTCGACCGGCTGAGGTTCGAGGTGGATTTGGAAACTAGGGACGAGAAGCAACGATTACAAGTTAATCACTGAATGAGAAAATGGTATAAACAAAATTATTACCATCTTTGTTTCGTTTGCCAAGTAATCGATTCAAGGTGGAAAGGCCGTTCATTTTGCTAGTGGATCACTCAGAGCGGGCATAAGATGTATGTTCTTTGGGATTGGTCAGATTGCTGCTAGAGTCGTACTCACATAGTTTGACGCTTAATGGGTATCTGTAACGAGAAAAATAAAAAGATTTAGGAAATTGAAACAAATTTAGAAACAGGTTATTGATCTAAAAGCTACTCTTGGCATTTCTTAAATAACATAACTGATGATTAATCGATTCAGCAAGCTGAAGTAGCTTGAGTATATACAAATAGTCGGATAGCAATTATGCGGATCCAATGCCGCAAGGTACCGACACTCCCTTATCAGTGAACACTTCTCCATTCTGACTTATCGCAAGTTTCGCCCATAGAACGTACGGCTGGGGAGATAAGACACGGTCAACTATAAATTCGCACCTCATCGGCTGACCAAGACCAAGACCCAATAGACAGCTTCGTCAAGATTAAATTCCACCGAGGCGGCGCTATTTGATGGCCTTCTACCGCCCACACAATCGCGTGAACAAAATTCCAATTTTGCTTTACGATTCGATTCACTAGAGCTTGCAAGCGAACAGCGCAATAAGTAAAATGCGACAAGTTTCTAGTATCAGCACTGCAGATCTTCGGTCCAAAGGTTTATCACATGGTCTTTACGGGGACACTCTGATTGTTTGCTGTTTCGGAACGATATCAAACTTTCCACCCAAAAAAAAAAAAAAAACGACAGCGAGAGAAAGTAGTAATTCGGAGTCTTGAGAAAATTTGGTAATAAAAGGCACCTTGAACGTGAACAAAACGTCGTCCTTTTATTTCTTGTTATCACTGGCCGAACGATAAGGGTGAACTAAAAACAAAAGTCGTGTTTGCGTGCTAGGTTTGCGGTTTGCGATAACGATAGCTGCCGGTGTGTATAGAGACAGGCACTCGTAGGTGGGTTAGTGGTTCAGTTGATATTTGATGGTAAACACTTTGCCATTAGGGTGAAAAAGGTGGAATTCGTTTGTGATCAGAATGTTTTAATTAAGCCTCTTGATTGATTCATAATGTATGAAATAAAATTCATTTCATGACAGATTTTTTTATAATGGTAAAAGCATGATTATAAGTGGCTTCCTTGCAGCACTTTGAACATTTTTTTTCTAATAAGTGCGGATGACAATCTGCTTAAAAGTAGTTTTTACTTGTATCTTACAAATTTAAAATTTTGAAATGTGCGAAAATTCAAAGCATGGTTTTTTTGTGCTGAAAAAAGTTTCAAAACAACGTGAAACTATTAACCCTCTCCCGCTCACAAGGTTTATCATTAAAATTTAAAGCTTCACGAGAAAATTCAAACTGAACACTTTATAGACTAACTAAAATTACTGTCAACTGTAGTATTTTGAAGAAAATGCCCAGTGATGCTCTGAGGCAGCATATAAAAGTTTATGGAACAATCGTAAGCACAACAAACTATTTAGTGTCAAGATATGATGATTATAATTCTTGGTGCTTTAGAGTCACCATGAGCGGGAAAGGGTTAAAAAACTATACTGATTTGGTTGGTTTTTGTGTTCATCTTTCTCCATCTTCAACCCTAGAAGTCCGAGGAAAAATTTATTTATTTTTCGGGGTCAGAATCAGGAACCAAAAAAAATTTGTTCGATCGAGTTGATCACAAATTTATTTTACTATAGAGTCAATCTAAGTGATACATACAATAAAATTCAGTGGAAAAGGTATGTTACCTAACAATATTACTAAGCAAAACAGAAGTAGTGCTGAGCAACGAATGAGTTGAAAACGTTGAAAATAAAAATTTATTCAAAATTGAGGGTGCATATAATTGAGGTATAACTGAATCCATTAGGTTCAAATACATTGAAATCTAAACATTCCTGAATTCGATTGCCTCCTGATAAAATACAATACTGGATGCTACTCTAAAGATCGAAATTTTAGGATCTTATTGTGAAAATGTTCATTGAGCAGACAGTATGTGAAGTAAAGAGAGCGAAAAATAAGCGAACTGGAAATGTGATACAGATTTGGAAAAATACACCGCATCCCGACGGGAAAATGTCTCTAGATTTTTTTTATTATACCTTTTTTCAGGTTTCATTGTAATAACAATTTTTTAAATTTATAAAAAAATTAAAATCGCGAAATGTAAAAACTGAACTAGAACTAACAAAAAATTTTGGGTGGAATTGATATTACAGACTGAATCGAATGCAAAAAATTTATAGTTCCATTTATACGATCCATGATTCAGAGGTTTTTTTTAAACAGGATTTTCAACACTATTTTTATTGAACGAGAGAAGATGTACTATGTTTCATCATCGAGTTTTTTGGAAACAAATCTAGGAGAAATACTGCCAAATACTAAAAGTAAAAAACTGTTGCGTGTCTGCGAGGGCTATACTCTTGTTATCTACTTCCTTGCGACACGAGAAGAATTTCTTTGTCCTCCTTCTTAGTCCGCAACACTATACAACGTGTTATTTTGTTGCGTGACTGAGCTAGACATACGAAACTGGGGAAATGAAACAACTTGAAAAAAGTGGAGCCACTTACAAAATTAGTTAGAAGAATTCGATTGTCTTCCTTCTAAGTCGCAACACGATACACCGTGGCTGAGAGCTCCATCCGGTTCCACTGTTTGCTAACACGAAATAGGATTCATTTTTCGTGCATTGTAACAGGAATGTAAAAAAATCTTTTTGCTTTTGCGAAATTGGGAAAATGACGAAACTTGAAAAAAGGCGGAGCCACCTACAACATTAATTCAACATAAATATTGCGAAACAAGACGATATTAAAATTGAAATCTTTCTAAAATAAAAACCAGACAAAATAAAGCATGAATATTAGATCAGTGCGGATGTTGTACGAGATCTGATCATAATGCATTTATGCGATAACAATGGTTCATTGAACTTTTCCATGTTCATCACGACTCGATAATTTTTGTACATTTGTGTTGCATAAGACATACAATTTTTTTGTGTCTTGCGAAATTGAAGAAATGGCATACAGACAGGTTCGAATTATCGCGGGTTGGGAACCAAAAACGTCTAAGTGTTGATTGAGAAAAATACTTAGTAAAAAAAACCCTCCGCCCTCCTAAATATCCGGAATGACCGTCAAGGACAATTTTGAATACTGGTCGTAAGGCGTCTGTTTTTTTTTTTTCTACAGCTTTTCTTGATGGTTTACTTTACGCGGATTTTTGAGTTAACGCGGTTTTTTGAATTACGGCGGTTTTTTACGCGGACCGTAACTCGAAAAAGTGGCTCCACTTACAACATGAATCTAAAATGAATGTTGCGTTTCCCTGTTGCTTGATAATTTATTTGTTCGCCTGTTTGGATTTGCAAAGATAGTCTAATTATTATGTCGGAAGTTTGAGAAAAACTTTTCCTATTGATTATGATATTTCTCGCGTAATTTTTCAAAAGGACCTATATAACATTGAGAGACTCTCTTTGTTTACTTTCTCTTTGATCAATAACTATGTTGTTTTTTCCATATTTCATAACACTCAATGCATAGTAAGCAAGACAGTATTACGATCTCTCGATTAAGGGAAAGAAAGCTTGGAAAATATTTATAATGACGACATATTTAACTAAACAAAGTGAGAGAGGAGAGAATCTCTCATTGTTACTTAGGTGCTTTCGAAAAATTACACAAGATTTGTGTTCAAGATCTGATTGGTGAAAGAAATAATGCTTGCATTATAGTTCGATTCTACGCTATATCAACCTATTCTCAGCTGTAGAAGCGAGCCGGTTGATTGGTTGAATGCAGTGAAATTAAATTAGGGAACATCCATAAATGACGTAGCTTTTTTAAGAGTTTTTTTGACACCCCCCTCCCCCATCGTGGCATTTCGTCACAAAATCAGGACCCACTCTAGATAATTACGTAGCTTTGTAACAACCCCCCCCCCCCTACACATGATAATTCTTTTTGCAAATTTTATTATCAAAAACATACGGTGTCATCATAAATGAAAAACAAAAGACAAGAAAGTAATAAAAATAATCCAAAACATACAAAACAGTGATAAAAAATAACAATTAGAAAAAAATCCAAATTTTTTTCTTAGTTTCATATTTGCTACGTAGCTTGGTTTGACCTCCCACCCTCCCCCTCGTCACCTTTCGTCACAAAACTGCAAACCCCCTCCTCCCCCCTCGAATGCTACGTCATTTATGAATGTTCCCTTAAAACGATTGATTTTCATCTCAACTTTTCAATAATGTAATATCGAAAAGATGTCGTTATGCCACAAATTTCGGGCAACCTCCACCTGCATTTGCGTTTAAAATACGTTCAGAGGTAGTAACATAATATGCATTATAAGAAATACATTTTTGTT
Source organism: Wyeomyia smithii (assembly GCF_029784165.1). Taxonomy (NCBI): domain Eukaryota; kingdom Metazoa; phylum Arthropoda; class Insecta; order Diptera; family Culicidae; genus Wyeomyia; species Wyeomyia smithii. Next base: position 251,695,924 of record NC_073696.1, read on the forward strand.
AACTACACTTTCCACAGCTTGCCACCTCACTAAAGTGAGACGTAGTCCTGCGTCAAAACAGAGCACGAATATTTTAAAAACCAGAACGGTTTGTTTATTTGGTGTGACGATAAAAGAAATAAAAAAAATAAACTTAATCGTCTCATTGTTTTGATTTTTTTAATCTACAAATTATGAATTATGAAGATTATGAAGAAATGAGGAGAAAAAGTTAAATTTAAAAAAAAAAAAAAATAAGTAAACAATCTTAAAGCCAGAACGGGTTGTTTGATGGGTATTATTTTGTTCTCAGCAAAGTTATGAATAGTAATTTTGTCTTTTCAGAAAAAATAAACACCGTAAGACAAAATTGATCACCCAGATGATCTCGAGGTACGATGCTGGCCTACGACGACTGGCGTAGGTTCGAGTCACGGCTTGGGAGAGACTGATAGTGTCAGTAGGATCGTAGCGCTACCCCGGAATTGTCCTGTACATCAAACAGTTGGCTGCGAAGTCTGTGTATAAATAAACAGAAGTTCGAGTTCCGAATCGGAATGTAGCACCGAGGCTTTACTTTGCTTTTAAGACAAAATTAAAGAAAACAAAAAACAAAAATATAATTATAAATAGATATCTATAAAAAATAAAACAATTCTAGAAAATCTGACTTCTTGACGTAGACTTATATCTTACTGCAACATTTGGAGGAGTACAAATTGGAAAACAGAAAACACCGAGAGCGTCACGAAAATTGTCCACCTTTAATTGTTTAGAATTTCAACCAAGTTTCCAACCGATTTCCTTCATTTTTACAGCAATCAGCAGATTGGAAAATCATCTATGCACCCACCAAATGCAAAAAATGTAAATGTGGCCGATTTCGACCTCTGATTGATCGCTTAGTGCTTTCCCTACCACGATTGACAGAATATTAGACCTAGTTAACCGAGAATGCACTGTTTGGGCTATATAGGAGCCTGATTTCACTCAAACCAATCAGTTTACTAGTGACCACTAGAATGGTGCTTACCAAGTAGCATAGGATAACGTTAGTGGTAGCAGCAGCAGTCGAGGTACCAGCAGCAGAGCAGTTTAACAAAAAAAAACCCAGTTTTAATATTTTTTTAAATTGTCATTTTTTATTTGGCTGAAACTTAAACCTTCCCAACATAGCATTTTTAAATAACTTCTCAAAAATGAGTCGTCTATGCAGACTCATTTTTGAGAAGCTATTTAAAAATGCTATGTTGGGAAGGTTTAAGTTTAATTATCAATTAAAAATATTTCTAGAGCCAAAACAGTTTGTTCGATCGTTGTGACGTCTTTGGCAAAGTTGTAGATACTAACTTTGTATTTCCGAAAAAAAAATATAAAAAATATTAAAAAACTTTAAAATCTTATATTTTTATGTAAACTACAAATGATTACCTAAGCTCTAAGGACTGTACGATCATGTAGAAATCAAGAAAAAAAGTAATAATTTTTTGAGAATTTTTTTTTATACGAATGTTTCCTAAGAACTTACTTCTGCTCAAACCAATCAACGAACTAGACCCAAAAAAACATGAGCAATTGACTGACCAAGGTTATTCAGGAACAAATCCAAGATCTACGAAACCGCGAGTTTGAACAAAAGTTCCTACAAATCCATCCAATTTCAAAACCGTTTTGGTCTCTAGACAAAGTTGTAAAAAAGAACCATTGTCAGCTCTTACCAGCTGGTTGTTTCTTACGGGATTCGCCAATGTCTACAATTCGAATAGTTTGGCCCCAGAAGAAGCAAGAGTGGCGGCGAATGAGCTCATCGGTGTAGCGAGGAGATCTAGGAATATTAAGGCCCCCGGCTTGGATAAAACATTCAACCTCGAGCTCGAGCACTTGAGCTAGGGTTCTTTTGCGTTTTGTAGCACGTGTCTTCAACCAATACTGGGAGCTTAGCACCTGTAGAAGTTAGCTTAAGTCATCCCAGTATTCAAACCGGGGAAAGATCCTTTTATTCCTAAGAGCTAACACCCAATCAAATTGTTTCCAGCTCTCTCCAAGCTGTTTGAAAAGTCGATCCAAAGCCGACTGTTTTTCTTCACCGATGAGAATGAATAGTGTCCTTCCTGAGAAAAAGTTTGGGTTCCGAAAGGGTAGGTTCACCATCCATCAACATCATTCAGCGGAAAAAGTCAACTGCACAAGCTGCATCGACTAAATTTTCCAATTTATTTGATTAAGAACATCCAAAGCTATCTTCCAGACAGAGCTTCTCGGGTTTCCTTGCACAATGTGTGCTCAGAGCAACTTAACATCGACGCAGGAGTGCCCCAAGGTAGCATCTTGGGTCCACTCCTGTACAACATCCACACCTCGGACATCCCACCTTTTCCTGGGGTTGCTGTGTTATCCCAATTCGCGGATGATACCATGAATAACGGTCGCGTCAACTGAGCTCTGACACGTAGACTGCAGGAAGGCCTAAAGGCTTTGAATGAGTGTTATATAAACTGAACAATTTTGATCAATACGGCTAAGATGGCTAATTTTGATATCGGAAGGCTGTCTACAAACAAATTATCTACCCCCCTTTGGGTACGCAGTCACTAGTTTGGACAGGCCGTGCCCGGACACACAGGTTGAGGCTCAAGCACGTGCGGAATACAGTTTTAAGCGTGGTATTTAATATACAACAATGTACAACATTGAAGTGCACGAATTCGCAAACTTGGAAGCACCACCATGCATGTGATCATTTGCATCAATTTAATAAATTTATTGAATTTGATTTATCAAATTTAATTTGATGAATTCAATAAATTTGATAAACTACAAACAAAATATTCAAACATTGTACTTCACTTTATATAAAAATCTAATCAAATAAACAAAAGAGAAAAAATCAACTAAAATCGAAATGCTCCAAAAGCAAAACTCATAAACTGTTACAATATTTTAAAATCTAAAGACAACAATTGGAATAAATTGGAATTTAGTAAAAAAACCTAAATTAATCCACCTAGCGATCAGACTCAGCCTTTCTCATTCACACTTATTATTTGTAAAAATAGATTGACATGAATGCCTAAATCCCAAAAGGTATATTCACTCTTTGGGTTCTAAAATATTGATGTTGTAATTGAAGTATAAAATATGAAATTTGACGTAATGTTAGTGCTTCAGAAATAGCGAAATATAAGAAATGACTCTTAATTTCGAACAATTTAATCACGAACGATACCGGGAACGTTTAAATAGTACGATACCACATTTAAATCATGTTGAGGACATATATATTGATCAAATCAGTTATTGTGTTGAATAGTCTTTGAATTTCTTCTCTTTACAAAACTTTTGAACAGTATATCAAATTTTTTGAAGTTTGTTATTTGTAAGTTTGAGAAATGACTCGTTTGTATGACACAAGTTATGTTCAAATAAGTCGTGTAATACTTGAGATAATAGACTTTCGTTCTTTTACAAATCAAAACATAACGGTTGCTTAAGTTTGATTACAATCAAATGAAAAGGGAACGTATGGGGGAGCCAAACTTTGAAACCACGTGTTCAATCATAATTCATCAGTTAACCCTTAACTATCCCGTTCATTCGATATCAATATTGTTAAAATCTGTTGTGTAGTTTCTAAGTTAATGAAGTTTAGTGATTTTCACATTTCGATACATTACAGACGAAGATACAATCCGATTACAGCAAAATTCAATAGGGTGTTATGAGGCAGCTAGACCTTTCATTTGATACTAATTCTGTGGAAATCGGGTCTGAGAAAAGTGAGTGAGCCCAAGTAGTCATCAGAATATGTTTCTTTTCATAGCTGGATTTCCCCTTTTTCAACATAACCGGAAAAGTAATAATCCGTCTGCAAAAAAAAAATCATTAGGGTCTTATGGGGCAACAACACTTTTTATATGACACTGATTTTATGAAAATCGGTCCAGCCATCTCTGAGAAACATTAGTGAGACTAAACAGTCTCCAGAACACGTTTCTTTCTGTAACTTCTGAACCATATGTTCAATCTTCATAAAATTTAAAAATTGAGGGTTTTTGGTGGCCCGTTCATTTGAAACCAATTTTGTTCAAATCGGTTGTGTAGTTTCTGAGATATTGATGTTTCGTGATTTTTACATTTTGATATATAACCTCTAAACTAGAAATCAAATTACAATGAAATTCAATAGGGTCTTATAGGGCAACTAGACCTTTCATTTGCAATTGATTTCATTAAAATCGATCCAGCCATCTCTGAGAAAATCGAGTGAGATTGGGAGAGCGTTACACACACACATGCAGAAAATGCTCAGCTCGTCGAACTGAGTCGAGTGGTATACGACATTCGGCCCTTCTAAGCACTTTTATACATTTAGTTTTAGCAGTGATTGCTATACCTTTCTAGGAGAAAGGCAAAAAGTGAAATGATAGAAATGACTTTTAATTTCAACTTCAATCCCGAGCAAGGCCGCAAACATTGAAATAGTACAATATTAAATTTAAATGATGTTGAGGCCACATATTTTGATCGTAGCTATCGTTTTGAACAGTCTGCGGGTTTCGTTTCTTTCTAAAACTATTGGCAGGTGAATGTTTTTAGTGGTAACAAATATGTTCCATAATCGACCTCAGACAACATTTTGGATTGTGAGATGGCAACTTCCGGTTTCTGGAAAACTGCCGAAAATGGCCGATTTCCACCCAATATAATAATATCCGGATCTAGAATAATACACAGGAGCTAAAATCGACCACAGATAGCATTTTAAATTCTAAGATGGCGACTTCCGGTTTCTGAAAACAGCTGAAAATGACCAAATACCACCCAATATGAGTTTTTCTTTAACCAGTATGCCGTTCAAAATCCAGAAATTGTCTCCAAATTCCATTATGAAATCCAAAATGGCGACTTCCGGAGTCGGAAAAACAGCGCAAAAGACCAAATACCACCCAATATGGGTATTTCCGGAATCGTAATGATGCACCGGAGCCACAAATCGACTTCAGACAACATTTTGAATTGTAAGATGGCAACTTCCGGTTTCTGAAAAACAGCCTGAAATGGACGATTCCCATTGAATATGAGTATTTCTGGAACCAGAAAGATGCACAGAAGCCTAAAATTGATCACAGACACAGTCTTGAATTTCAAGATGGTGACTTCCGGTGTCTGGCAAACAGTTGGAAATGACCAAATACCATTCAATATGAATGTTTTCGGAACCATAATTACGCCCAGATGACAAAAATTGATTTCACAGGCAATTTTAAAGTTCAAAATGACGACTTTCGGCTTCTGAAAAACAGTCCAAAGTGACCAAATATCACCCAATATGAGTTTTTCTTTAACCAGTGTCCTAAATACCATTTTGAAATACAAGATGGCGACTACCGGTTTGTGAACAACAGCTTAAAATACTATCCAATATGAGTATCTCTGGAACCAGAATGATGCAAGGAGCTAACAATTGTCCTCAGGCACCATTTTGAATTGCTAAATGGCAACTTCTAGGCAACAGTGGGAAATGACCGACGAATACTCAATATGGATATTTCCGTAAACGTGATGATGCATAGAAACCAAACATTGACCCTGGACACCATTTTGAATTTAAAGACGACCACTTTAATTTTTGGAAAACAACCTAAATAACTAAATACCTCCCAATATAGGTATTTCCGGTGTCAGATTGATGCCAGAAAATCTGCTAAGAATGACCGAATACCACTCAATATAAATATATTTAGAGTTAAAGCGATGTACACAAGCCAACAGTCGAGGATGTTGTCATTTCGATTAAAACCAATCATTTCAAACGATTTGTTATTTGACTTTGATCATATCCTATGGCCGATTCGTCGTGCATTTGCAGACTTTCAACACATCGCAAGGAATCAATAAATTTGAAACGTTCAAATAGTACGATACCACACTCAAATTATGTTAAGGCCACATATATCGATCAAAGCAGGTATAGTTTTAAATAGTCTTTGAATTTCTTTTCTTTCCATAACTCTTGAGCCACATATCAAATTTTTATGAAGTTTGTTATTTCTGAGTTTGAGAGATGACTCGTTCGTATGACACTAGTAATGTTCAAATAAGTCATGTACTCTTTGAGATAATAGACTTTCGTTGTATTGTTAACAATTTAATACATAACAGTTGCTTAAGTTCGATTATAATCAAATGAAATGGGAACGTATAGGGCAGCCAAACTTTGAAACCACGTGTTCAATCATAATTCATCAGTTAACCCTTAACTAGCCCGCTCATCTGATATCAATATTGATCAAATCGGTTGTGTAGTTTCTGAGATAATGAAGTTTCGTGATTTTCACAAGTCACAAGGTACATTACAGATGAAGTTACAGTTCGATTACAGTAAAATTCAATATTGTCTTCTGAGGCAGCTAGACCATTCATTTGACACTAATTTTGTGGAAATCGGGTTAGCCATCTCTGAGAAAAGTGAGTGAGTCCAAGTAGTCATCGGAATATGTTCCTTTGCATAGCTGGATTTCACATTTTTAAACATAACAGGCAAACTAATAGTCCGATTGCAAAACAAATCAATGGGGTCTTATGGGGCAACTTGACCTTCCATTTGACACTGATTTTATGAAAATCGGTCCAGCCATCTCTGAGAAACATGAGTGAGATTAAACAGTCTTCAGAACACGTTTCTTTTCATAACTTTTGAACATGTTCAATCTTTATGAAATTCAAAACTTAAGGGTTTTCCAGGTAGCCCGTTCTTTCGAGACCAATTTTGTTCAAATCGGTCGTGCAGTTTTCGAGATAATGATGTTTTATGATTTTTACTATTTGATACATAACCTCGAAACTAAAAATCCGATTACAATGAAATTTAATAATTTAATTTAATCTTATGGGACAACAAGACCTTTCATTTGCAATTAATTTCATGAAAATCGGTCCAGCCATCTCTGAGAAAAGTGAGTACACACACACACACATACAGAAAATGCTCAGCTCGTCGAGCTGAGTCGAGTGATATATGCCATTCGGCCCTTTGGAGCACTTTTATACTTTCGGTTTTGCAAGTGATTGCTATACCTTTCTAGGAGAAAGGCAAAAATCGGCCAGACCATACATACCCACACACAAACATATACACCTATACATGCATATATGCAGAAAATGCTCGATTCGTCGAACTGAGTTGAGTAGTATATGACATTTGGCCATTTCAATCATTTTTCTACCTTTTAATTGGCCAGTGTTCGTTAGGAGAAAGACAATATGTTTACTTTCATTATGTGATTTCACATTTTTATGAACAACGGACACAGTTACTATCCGATTGCAATGAAATTCAATAGCAACCTATGGGGCAACTAGACCTTTCATTTGACACTAATTTCGTGAAAATCGGTTCTGCCATCTCTGAGAAAAATGAGTGAGTTTAAACAACCTCAGGATAACTTTTCTTTACATAACTTTTGAACCATATGTTCAATCATAACAAAATTCAAAAGTTAAGGGTTCTAGGGACAGCCCAATCATTAGAAACCAGTTTTATTGAAATCGGTTGAGTGGTTTCTGAGATATTGATGTTTCGTGATTTTTACATTTTGATACATAACCTCTAAACTAAAAATCCGATTACAATGAAATTCAATAGCAACCTATGGCGCAACTAGACCTTTCATTTGCAATTAATTTCATGAAAATCGGTCCAGCCATCTCTGAGAAAAGTGAGTGAGAAAAAAAAGTTGCACATACACACACACACACACACACACACACACACACATACACACATTCGAAAAGTCAATTTTCATTGCCTCCAGAATTTTGGGTATTGTACGGGCAAAATTATTATCTACAACTTCGCCGAAGACAGTAAACCATTTTGGCTCTAAAAATACTTTTATCAATAATTGACACTTAATTATATATTTCAAAGTTCTATCTGTTAATGCTCTTCCAAAAAATATAGGATATCTGTTCTCTTATTGTTATGACCCTCGTTATGAAGGTGAACCATGTTCTAGACCTTTGAATTTATGCATGATGATTCTTCATATTGCAGAACGTCTTCCTGTGAATGATTAGTTTCTATGACTTCATTAACTCTTCTGACGACAATAGAACAAGCCTGACGGTAATAGAACAGATACCCTATTTAATTTATCATTATTTTTTTGTGTTTTGTTTATTTTTTGTGTATTTCTAATTTTTTTGTGTTACGGGGTATATTTTTTCTGAAAAGACAAAATTCTGCCTGCAACTTTGCCGAAGACGTTGTACCAATCAAACAGTATTACGTTTTTTTTTGAAAATTTAAACTTCTAAATCAATGCTTAGTTTACCTTCGGTAGTTTTTATAGAAAAAAATTCAAAACATTAAAATAATAAAACTTAACTTTGTCAGACACAATTACTATCTTAATTTTGCCGAAGACGTCACACTGATCGAAAAACCGTACCGGTTTTAAAAATGTTCGTTTTCATTAATACCCTTTACACAAATTAGTCGTGATTCAAAAAAAAAAAAATAACATCTTAAGTCTATATGAACATCTGTGCAAAATTTCTACCAGATCAAAAGTGACAATAAAAAAATATATAAAATTGGGACATTTTCTATGGAATCGCTCAAATACAATTTAAGTTCATTTCGAATCAAATTCAAATCTAATTCAAAACCGTTTTATATTCACTCCAAATTCAACTTAAACCTAGTTCCCAATCCAACTCGAACCTCAATCAAATCCGATCCAAGCCAAATCTCAATTTTATCAAAACCCGATCCTAATCCAAGCATTTGTTAGGCGATTGTCCTGTACACTTAACAGTTGGCTGCGAAGTCTGTGTATAATAAACAGAAGGTCGAGGTTCGAATCGGAATGTAGCACCAAAGCTTTGCTTATTAGAGTAATAAGGTTAAACATCATATCAAAAAATGTTCTAAATTTTATCTTTTGAATCACAGATATGTGACTGCCTCCTGTAACCGTTATAACCGTTTGAAATCTAAACTAACATTTGACTGGCGTATTTTTTAAATTTTATTGAACATGTCCCAGTATAGATAAAAGTGAGGTCATATATCAAAATATTTCGAAACTTTGATTTTATTTGCATAGCTTCAGCGAGCGTTAAATGATAACATTATCAATATATATTTACTCTATCTGGAATGTCAACACAAATAAGCATCAACGTGGAGGCAATATACGGCAATCAGGAATAATCTTACAATTTTACGGGCGATGCGATATCTCTTAAGATACGATTGAGCTATCAAAATGATAATGCCATTTATTACTTTTCGATTTGCCGACATAGGTAGTATATATAGTGACTGGTATGAATTACATACAATTTATTGTTGATTTTACATCAAGGTATAGTAATATTATGTAGGCAATTTCAACACCTTGTTGTTAACATAATTGTTGCCATTGAGTCAGTTCCCAATTTGACACACTATTATTATAAGTCACTACTGGGTCAACGACGCTCTGATTCAATCTGTTCAATTAGTTACTAGACCAAATTGCTTTATACCCAATGTCTAGAGCGACATTGGGGTATGATGTCTAGAGCGACGAATGTAATCCATTCATCATAAAAGCTATTCCAGCTCGTGCACAAATAGGTAAAAAATCCATTATTTGCAGTTACCGCCCGAAATTCAAAAAAATTGACATGCTGATATTATAAACAAACCCCAAAAATAACTGCAGTTTATCAAACCGATTGGCACACGTGTATCCGAAACGACTTTAAAATAACATCCATCACATAAGACAATTGATGGGAATTCTCTGGCTGGGGGAAAAGGCACCGAAGAGCAGCGGAGCCGTTTGGTAACCATATCACGCGAAAGCTACCTTCGATCACGAACCCGCCCTGTTGGGTGTAATAGGACTACGGCTATCACGACAATTATCATCATTATCATCATCATCATCATCACCGTCTGCTGCAAGCCGGTTGCGGAAAATTGCAGGCAGTTCTCCCTCCCACTAATGACGATAGCATGATCAGCTGTCAGACTGTATACGAGCTTCTGCTCGAGTCGAGAGTGAAAATCATGCTGTGTTTTACATGACGCGTGCAGTTGCGATACTCGCTTGACTGGACTGGCCCTAGAGCATGCACAATAGGCTCACTAAACCGCTCGCTCAAAGTTGCGTTTTTACCCACGCTGTTTAGTGGAGCATACAGGCGGGCACGTTTCAACCAGGTAAAAGTACCTGAACAGAGTTTGGGTACTCAGCATACTTCACAAACCAATCAAAACAAACATATGTTTCTAGGTTTTTTTTTACATATGGTGGAAAATATGTTACAGTTATAGTTTCGGGTTATTCAATTCACTTACAGAAGGTTACGGGTAATACTCTAGCGTCAAAAATTTACATAATCGATTAAGCCCCTTAAGCAGGGCTAGCCAATCAAAATTAATTAATCAACGTAACTCTCATCGGAGCCACACGAAACCATAAAGCGGCTCGTCTCTGTAATCAAACACTTTACATTATCAATCGAAAATTGGCCGCGCACCATTAGCCACCAACTAATAGGGCAACAACCGAAACGGCCCTTACGAATACCGGGTGTCTATCCGGCCAAACCTTCGAAGCCGCTGCTACTGGTGTTCATTTTTCAATCCACCAAACGCCGCCCCCTCACTTTACAACCACCGCCGCCGGAACTAGAGTACGACTTGAGAGACCAAAACACACCCGCCCCGCACCGAACCGGACCGGACGGAACCGTGAAATATAAAGTGATTAAATTTATCGCTTGATTGTTAGTTTTCAATTTACTACACACATATCTTTATCATCGAAGATCGCTTTCACTCTTTGTGTTGTGTACGAACGGATCAGGAAAGCTTTCAGCCTGTAGATGATGCACTTGGCGCTTAGCCGTTTCCTTTAAATCATTTCGGCGGCCTAGTCAGCTGTCGGCGCCGGTCAACCTGAACGAGAGGAAAAATTTAACGGTTCATTATGATGCACGGAGAGAGAGAGCCAAAAAAAAACAAGTTACAACTTTCCCAAACAATACACCGCTTTTTGGAGGTAATGTAGATTACACAATGTCAGACAATAGGAGAAGAAAAATATCGGTGATCTATATTGGAGGCGGCTGGCATTTTTGGTTTTGAGACTATTGTGCAATTCGGGCATGCGTTTGAATGGGCACTAAAGCGTCGCCCGATGTTGGTACGCGCGATGTTGTGTAACATGTTTTTGGATGAATGAATACCCAAGCGAACTCTGAAAGCGGGTGCTAGTAAGATGAATGTAATCGATTTTCGGTAAAGAGGCAAATAATTAACAAATTGGTTTTTGAATAGGTCGAAATTTATTGAACTCCTAATCTCTAATTGAAAAGCAAATATTTCCTGTTGATCTATTAGGTGCGCAATCAAGCTTTCACTGTTTGTCAATGGATGGCGACAGTGGTAAGTACTGGATGAATTTGACATATGTATCGAAAACGTGATGAACCAAGCTGAGACATTGGTAAACTAACTGCTTTGCACGGCTAGTAGCGGATTTGGAATAAAATAATAGTAACTTTTTTTCATTCAAATAGTGACTAAAAAGTTTGTGACATGAAACCAAATTGTCTAACTATTCTGTAAGTGTTGTTGAATTTTTTTTTGTACAATGTTTCAATACATTTGAAACTAAAATAGTGACTTAAGCGTCCATTCTGTGGTAAAATAGTGACTTTAGTGGCATTTCAGCATAAACAGTGACTTTTTAGTGACTGGGATAAAAATAGTGACAAAACCACTAGAAAGTGACCCGCTACTAGTTTTGCTTTGACACGTTAGTGAGTTTTTTGTGGCGTCATGTACTTTTTGTTGTGTGAAAATGTCTGATTTTATGCCAAAAAATCGTCATTTGTGGGAATACAGTGATCACCCGATTATATCTCACCCTGATGATTATTGGCGTGATAAAATAGGGAAAGTGATAAAATCGGGAAATTTTTAAAATTTTATTTTTTTTTATTGAAGATGTTAAATCAATAACTAAATACGTAAAATCAGCGATTTTAATTTTTTTTGGAAAATTTATCTGTACAAACATATGAAAAAAGCTGCAGTTGTTTTTTCATAAATCGATATATCTGAATAATGACAAAAGATAGAGAGAAGTTGTCAAGGGATGAATTTGAGAAAACTGTCTGAGCTTTTAAAAAAATATTAAAAAAAATTCAATTTGAGATCCTGTACTGAAAAAAAAATCAAAAACAAAAAGTGACTATAAAAAATCGATCATCACTATTTTTTCAAAACATTTTTTTTAGATAGACAATTCAGTTGCCTAAAGCTTTTCTGAACAAATCTAAAAAAATAAAAAACCTAAAAAAAATCGATGTAAAGTTGCAAATAAATTACAATTAAGTTTTTTATTCGTTCATTCGTTCGTTCAAAATATTAGATGTTCTGACAACACTAAACTTTGCCGAAGACAGCATGCTGATATCTCTCACATATTGCAACCAGAAAAATATTAAAATGTAAATAACGATTTTTAATGCCTTCTCATAGAAAACTTTATGTTGCTTGCACTATGTAAGAGATATAAACATGATGTCTTCTGTAAAGTTTCTTGTTTTGAGATCACCTAATACTTTGCCGTCTATCTTTTTCTAATGAAAAAGTAAATATTCTATCTCACTTTTAGGAGGATTGATCACCTAGCTTTCTACATCAAAAGATGCGTTTTCAAATATTTTGAAACTCCTCCGAACATATTATACGGTTATAATAAATATTTGTATCACTATTCAATGATTCGCACGATAACAGCAAAATGTAACATTGTGCATCGGTTGAATTTTTAATGTAAACTGCATCCAGAATGATACACAGAATTATGAAAAATATCCTAAATATTGAAGCGTAATAGAAAATCAGTTCACCCTGACATTTTTTCAATGAAATGTTTTATGATGATAAAATCGGGTGAAAAATGTGATAAAATCGGGGGCAGATAAAATTGGGTACAGATATAATCGGGCGATTACTGTATTACTTTTCTCATCCCATTCGAAGCAAACAGTGCCTAAAACGCATCGAGAGTTAAAAAAAGTTTACAACAATGCTGCTCTAGGTGATACAACGGGATAAATAATTCCGTCGCTTTACAGACGGTAATTTTGATTTTGACGACTATCCGCGTAAAGGGAGTCCAAGAACCTTCGAGGAGGAGCAATGCCAAACGCAGGATCAGCTTGGAGCAGAGGTACGAAAAGTGATTCTACTGCATAACGATGCTCGGCTTCATATTACCAAAGTCGTTGAAACTTACATAGAAACACTCAAATAGGAAGTCCTCTCTAACCCACCTCATTCTCTAGATATTGCGCCATACGATTATTACTTATTACGTTCGATGACACATGCTCTGGTTGTTCAGCACATCTTCTCAAATGAAAGCATCGAAAAATGGCTTGATTCGTAGATAGCCTCTAAGGGCGAACACGTTTATTATAACGGTTTCGAGCTCTGCCAGAAAGATGGAACTGTAGCTAGTGATGCGCGATACTTTGAATGATTTATAGGTTACTACTTTTTTTAAATTACATTTGAAAAAACTTCAAAATGAGCAGCCCTAGAGGTTGCATGTTATAACGACGTAGGACCAAACAGTGTAAACAGAGTGTAGTATGTAGTAGGTTTGAATCTTGACATAACCAGAACATTTGTCGCGCATGTTTATTCTCCCGTAAATCCTACCTCCATGATACATTCTACAACACTCGACTGAATCCAAATTTAAAGACGACTGTAACATGAAATTTCAGTCTTAGGGATGTATTAAAACGCTACTAGGTTTTGTCTCCGACGTTTCGGCCTTTGAACTTGGCCTTCCTCAGGGGATCTACAAGTTGATTTACCCTTTTCGATATTGTGTCTGTCGTCTTTTAAATGAACACCCGAATTTCACTAGCTCGAAACGAAAGACAAACTGCTATAGTGCAAAAGTGTAATTCTGGTGTTGTGACAATCTAGAAATCAACTGACGATATAGTCTCCTGTATACGTCAACCGTGATTACACTGTGGAATGACTACCACCAGGGCTGCAAATTCTCGACACTGCAAACGAAAATGACAAAAGCCGCATTTTCACTGTCTCAAGTCGAAACGACCTTCTGCGTCAGCGGTGTTAATTTTCAATGAAATTTGATTTGAGCCAATTCATTGCAGGAAGTCGATGAACTATATAAACATCTTCATTCTCAACCGCATATACATCGCTAAATCAACACAGCGTGTGCGAAATCACTCTCACTGTCAACTGATTGGAGCTGAAAGTCTCTTTCATTCTCAGCTCGTTCCTTGAAATTTTAAACTCAACTGAAGATCCTTACATGACAGTGAAAATTTGCAGCGCTGACTACCACACTATCGACACCAGTTGCAGTTCGTTGATCTCCAGTCCAGTTTTTGAACCGAAAGAACTTAAAATCCCGAAGAAATCTTCGATTGGACGACACTGAGGTAGATTCGTTGAGTAACATATTTGAGGTGCAAGTGGAGTCGATTGGTTGTTCAGGAACATAAGTATTTTTTTGTAATGCTTGTAGTGTTATGATATTTCATCTGGCCAAAACACATACCTTTCATCCAGGGGCGACTCGTGGCTGTTGAACTTGAAATTCTGAAAATCAGAGTTTGGAGAAGTAATTACAATTTTATCCGCGAATAAAAGCAATTGATTCCCTTTGTTACTATTTGAAAATAAAACTAAAAAATAAGAAAATAAGAGCATGAATTTGAATTTTAGATTCATTTTTTGCCTGACGTCCCCATGTGTTTATAGTACGTTTGTTGTGATTTGATGATTAGTTTTTTCGCTTTTAAACTGTGTTATATTCTGCTGATCGTTTCAATCTTTCGTTAATTGGCTTGTTTATCAACTACGTTTGATCTGTAAAGTGGAGTACTGAAGATTATCGGTGTCCGTGTCGCATATTTCACTTATTGATTCCTCGCATCTAAAAATCAGCCATACTACATTGTGACCGCCTACAATAGGCTGAAGCTGTGATCACATCCAACGCTGCGAAAAAGTTTGCAAACACCAGAATTGGAAAATAAAAAAACAGTGCGGCGCCTGTGAATTGGTGATCAACGATCTAGAGCCTTTACGCTGCGGGTTCTGCGAAACATTGTTTCACATCAGCCAGCAGTGCTGTGGCATTAATCTTCGACCGTGCAGAGATATATTTGCGCAAGGCAAAGTTTTGTTTATCTGCCCCGAATGCAGGAGTTTGCTGAACGGAAGAAGCATCCGTGCCTACATGGCCGATTTAGATTCTTCCCAATCGAACAGCACAAACGGCTTTGCCACGCAATTACAACAACTATCTGGCCTGGTTGAAGCGTTAAGCAAAAAAGTGGACAACATTTCTTCTGCCTCGACACAAAACAAATATTCTGCTGCTTCGCCTTTGCTCGGTGTACCAAGTGAGAGTGGAACAGGAGTTTGGCCGAGATTGAGTGCAAAACGTCGTCGCGGTGATTATGACCAATCCACTCGTCCAGCTTCCAATAAAGGCACAAAGGCAATTGATTTTGAAAATCTTTCGGTGCCTTTTATCATGCCTGCTGCTCCGAAACCAGTGTTCTGGCTTTATTTGTCTGGATTTCAACCATTGATATCCGATGATGATGTCGAAAAAATCGTTTCTCGCTGTTTGGACATAAATGACCCAATAAATGTAACTCGTCTTGTGCCGAAAGGAAAGGATGTTTCACAAATGACTTTCCTGTCTTTTAAAATTGGTCTTGATCCGTCGATAAAACAACAGGCCCTCAACGCTGAAATTTGGCCAGCTGGTTTAATGTTTAGGGAGTTTATGGACCAGCCAAAAAACCCGATACGGCCGATGAACATTGCGACCCGGCAATAACATTTGCCGAAACACCTTGCGTAAACCTCTGTAACGACAATTCAAATAAATTGCGATGTAACGTGGACGGCAGGAACCAACTGGTTCCTGCCAAAGGCGAGTATTTAATGAATTTTGAACTCCCCCCCGCACTCAATGACTGTACCTTGCAGCGCAGCAGCGATTGTGTGGACGGGCACATCTGGACCTTCTACCAAAATGTACGCGGCTTGAGAACTAAGATTAACGACCTGCTTCTAGCAGCGACTGACTGCAACTATGACGTGATCATCATGACCGAGACTGGATTAGACAATAGCATTACCTCGCAGCTACTTTTTGGTGCAGGCTTCAATGTTTTTCGTTGTGATCGGAGCCCAGCCAACAGCAACAAAGTTCGCTTCGGTGGCGTTTTGATCGCTATTGCGCAACAATATGCCAGCCGTGAAGTACCACTATCATGCGGACAAAGTTTGGA
Organism: Wyeomyia smithii; assembly: GCF_029784165.1. NCBI lineage: Eukaryota > Metazoa > Arthropoda > Insecta > Diptera > Culicidae > Wyeomyia > Wyeomyia smithii. The sequence goes on from NC_073696.1 coordinate 251,712,283, forward strand.
ACAAGTTTGTGTCTCTGCGACAATTAAGGGAAAGAAGTTTTATTTGTGCGCAATCTACATTCCACCGGACAAAAGCCAAGACGTGAGTGTAATCAATAGGTATATTTCGTCTATGCATGAGCTTTGCGAAAAATGTCTTCCTAATGACGCTGTTTTGGTGTGTGGAGATTTTAATCAACCACGAATGCGTTGGAGCCTTATTGAGGATTGTGTTCAATGCGATTCTCTTCGACTACCGGCAGCTAGCAGCACTCTTTTGGATGGAATGGATTATTTGTGCCTCCACCAAAGAAACCTAATCTGCAACTCGCTCAATCGCACTCTTGATTTAGTTTTTTGTACGCCCAATTGTGAAGCCGTTGTTCATAACTGCTCCGTTCCGCTTCTACCCGTTGACTCACATCATCCCCCGCTCGAGATAATTCTTCCAATACCAGCAGTATGTGAAGAATCAGTTGAAAGTCGAAATGAGCGGCCTTTGAACTTCCGTAAAATAGATTTTGCGGCTCTTTCACAATATTTGACCACCATTGACTGGAATGCGATTTTACCGAATGATGTTGATGAAATGGCAGAATCGTTCTGCTCTATATTGAACAATTGGCTGACTGCGAATGTTCCGCGAATCCGTCCCCCGAGATCACCCGCCTGGGGCACTCACCGTTTAAGTGAATTAAAACGTACGCGCAATACTTGTCAACGGAATTTACGGCGTTTCAGAAATCCTGGCAATCATAAGAAGTTTCAATTGGCTAGTAAAGCATATCGACTTATGAATTCCTGTCTCTACAAATCATACGTACTAAGAGTACAGATAAGCTTAACGAGAAATCCACGTGATTTTTGGCGTTTTATTGATTCCAAGCGAAAATGTCCTGTGATACCAAAGAATGTCTATTTCAATGAGACCACATCAGCTGATGTTACGCATTCTTGCCAGTTGTTTGCTGAGCATTTTGCATCAGTCTTCTCAAAGTATCCTGCTTCAAGAACGGAGATAAGTGACGCCATCCGCGATGTTCCTGTTGACTTAATCGATCTCAACGCATTTGCTGTGGATGTAGAAACGGTTTTGACTGCAGCGAAAAAAATTAAAACGATCGTTCGCTCCTGGTCCTGATGGTCTGCCAGCTGTTGTGATATGCCGGTGTATTGCCTCTTTAGCGCTACCATTGAGTATTATTTTCAACCGTTCGTTCCAGCAGATGAAATTCCCTCGCATCTGGAAGCAGTCTTTTATGACTCCTGTTTTTAAACGTGGTGATCGTTACAATGTGATTAATTATCGAGGGATCACGAGCCTATCCGCAGCCTCAAAACTTTTGGAAATTATAGTGCGTGAAACTATGCTCGATGTCACGAAAAGCTATATCTCAATTGACCAACACGGCTTTATGCCTGGTAGATCGGTTACAACGAATTTGATGAAATTTACGTCAGAATGTATAATTAATATGGAGAAAAAAACGCAAGTCGATGCTATATATACAGATTTAAAGGCAGCTTTTGACAAAATTGACCATCAAATACTGCTGAACAAGTTGTCTCGGCTTGGGTTTTCTACTCAATTGGTGTCCTGGCTAGAATCATACTTAACGAATCGTGAACTTCGGGTACGGATTAATGGTTGCGTATCGAGGGCATTTACAAACAATTCCGGTGTCCCACAAGGTAGTAATCTTGGTCCGCTACTATTCATTCTATTCTTCAATGATGCTGCTTTGATTTTGAATAGAGGTTGTTTTAAATTGGTGTATGCTGACGATTTGAAGTTATATGCTGTTATACAAACGCAGGAGGACTGTCGCCGTTTACAAACCTGTCTAAGTTTGTTTGTTGATTGGTGCCACAGAAACAAGTTGATTGTCAGTGTGGAGAAATGTCAAGTCATCTCGTTCCATCGTAAATCACAACCAATTATCCATGATTATCATATTGACGGCATGACGCTCACCAGAGTAACCAAAGTGACTGATTTGGGTATCCTGTTGGACTCGAAAATGACATTTGATTTGCACCGCTCAGGGTTGATTTCTAAAGCAACAAGACAGTTGGGATTTGTATCCAAGGTGGCTAAGGACTTTTCTGAGCCGCATTGTTGGAAGGCATTGTACTGTGCAATTGTACGACCGATTTTAGAAAATGCTAGTATTGTATGGAACCCCTACCAGATCACGTGGAATCTTAGGATAGAACGGGTTCAAAAACGGTTTATTCGTTTGGCACTGCGGAACTTACCATGGAGAAACCCCGACAACTTGCCACCATACCCTGATAGATGCCGACTACTGGGCTTAGACACTCTGGAACGCCGAAGAAAAATACAACAATGTTTGTTCATCGCTAAGCTACTAAATGGAGAATTAGATGCCCCGGCACTGCTCCAAATGGTAAATTTTCGTGTCCCGAACAGAAATCTCCGAAACGCAACATTACTACAACCTGTTTTTCACCGCACTTTGTTCGGAAAAAATGAACCATTCACAGCGTGTGTTCGTGGCTTTACCGCTGTTGAAGACCACTTCCAGTTTGACGAACCAACCCGATATTTTATAAGTAGACTCAAAACTGTGATTAGTTAGTAATTTATTCATTAAGACTATTTATTGTCAGATGGATTATTCAAATACAAATACAAATACAAATGTGCATTGCACAGGTTGCACCTATGGACGAGTCGCCCCTGCTTTCATCGGTATAGTGTTTTGGAAGAAATAGAATTGAAATTTTGAACAAACACTCGTACTGGTATACTTCTTGATTGATAGCCAAACCACTAGGCTTGAACCATGATTTGGACAAGAAGGAAAATGTGTTTTTCTGTCCACTACTCTGGCCGGTCTTCCATTACCTTCCTGGTGGATTATTTTTGTGGTTTGCAGGAAATTATACACAGTCGAAACCGAAAGATTTTCTCTTTCAGAATGGTTGACTGTGAACTTTTTGCCAGAATTGTTGTGCAGTTCATAGCGAATTACAATGCACTTGTACAGGGCTCTTCCATTTTGAACAAAGCAGGGCATTAGGGTGGGGCTTATTTTCAAAAATGTTCGCGGGACCTGATTTCCCAGGCAAAAAGACCTCCGTGGGGTTTAATAAGCAACATGTAAAAAAATGGTTGAATTTCATTAAGGTGGCGCAGAGGGCCTAAAGGTCTAATTTGGAACAAAAGCAGTTTTTAAACAAAACACATACCTATATAGGTAAACACGTGATTTTGTGACCCTCCAGGGCGTAAATTTTGTCCGTTTTGCGTTAAATTAAACCGTTTTTGAGATATTCACCATTTCAGTGTGCACTTTTGCAATCCCAGGGTCAGTGATTATAAGGAAATGCACAAAGTGCCTGTATAAGTGAACACGTCATGTTCTCGAATATATTCTTTCAATATACATCATTTTTCCTCCGAAAAGAGTGCAAAAGAGAAAGAAAAAGAATGGGAAATGGGAAAATTTGGAACGTCACTAACTTGAAATTTACTAGTTTTTTTAAGATTAAATACAACCTATACAAGCACTTTCCTTAGTTTCCCTTTTTCCATTCTTTTTCTTTCGCTTTTCCACTCTTTTTGGAGGAATAATGATGTCTATTGCAAGAACATATTCGAGAACATGACGTGTTCACTTATACAGGCACTTTGTGCATTTCCTTATAATCACATACCCGAGATTGCAAGAATGCACACTGAAATTGCGAATATCTCAAAAACTGTTAAATTTAACGCAAAACGGACAAAGCTTACGCCCACAAAATCACATGTTTACCTATATAGGTATATGTTTTGTTTAAAAATTACTTTCGTTCCAAATTTGACCTTTAGGCTCTCTGCGCCACCCAGGCCCGGATTTGAGGGGGGGAGGCAAAGAGGGCAGATGCCCCGGGCCTCCCGATTCAAGGGGTCCTTCAAGTCCTGGGGCGACCTTTTTTATTGCTCGTCACTTTCAAGAACGTTTTCTTTAAATGTTTCAAGAGAAGAGGGCCTCACAAACAAATTTGCCCCAGGCCCCCCAGTGCCTAAATCCGGCCTTGGCGCCACCTCTAGACTCTAATAAAATTCAACCAATTTTTTATATGTTGCTTATTGAGCCTTAAGGAGGTATTTTGCCTGGGAAAACAGGTCCCGTGAACATTTTTGAAAATAAGTCCCATCCAACTGGACATGCATAAACAAAACAAAAAATACTGACATAAAAAGGAGAGAAAGAGAGAGAGAGTGCTTACATATACAAACTCTCATTTCTCTCTGAGCGTGCTTGTTGTGGATTAAGAGACACTCAAAAAAATTCAAAATTTCAGTTGTCACCCACTACTCAAAAGATTCTAAATTTAACAATATACTAAAATCCTGCAAATCTAACAGAAGTCTTATATTTATGTGCTTGACAGCTCAAAACATGCAGAGACGAATGTGGCTGGACTTGGATCAGGATTTGATTTGGATTTGGAGTATATTTGGTTCTGGATAGTTTTGAATTATGATTGGATTGGGTTAAACTCAAATGACATTAGGATTGAATACAAACCGATTTTGGATTCGAATTGAGTTTTGATTGGATTTGGATTTAGATCGGATTGGATTGGGATTGGATTGAGGTTGAATTGAGATTGGGGTTGGTATATGGATTGGATTGGAATTGGATTGAATTTGGGTTGGATTGGAATTGGATTGAATTTGCATTGGATTCGGAACGGAATGGGAGAGGGATTGCATTGATTTTGGTTTGAATAAGATTTTGATTGGATTGGATTTAGATTGAATTTGTATTGGATATAAATTAGGACTGAGATAGGAACTGTATTGAGATTGGATTGGGATTAGATTAGGATTGGATTGGGATTGTATTGGGATTAGATTAGGATTGGATTGGGATTGGATTAGGATTGGTAATAGGATAGGAAATGGATTGGGATTAGATAAAGATTGGATTGCATTGGGATTTGGATTGTATTGAATTGGATTTGGATTAGATTTGGATTGGGCATGGATTGGATATGAATTCGATTTGGATTTGAATTGGATTCGGATTATTTGTGGATTGTATTTTGATTGGATTTAGATTAAATTTGGGTTGGATTTCAATTGGATTTGGATTAGATTTGGATTGTGTTTAGATTGGATTTGGATTGGATTGAAGTGGAGTTGGATTGGATTTGGATTAGATTCAGATAGGATTTGGATAGGATTTGGATTGGATTTGGATTGAATTTGGATTAGATTTGGATTGGATTGAATTTGAATTATATTTGCATTGGATTTGAATTAGATTCAAATTAAATTTGGATTGGATTTTATTTGGATTTGTATCAGATTTGGGCTCAGGGTGGCGTTAAAGTTTTCAAAATCAAATTTCCTGAATTTCTCCTGATATTCCCTACTAATGTTATGTTAATTTTCTGATTTTTTTCAACATTCGGCACAAAAAAGTGCAACGTAGACGAACGCAACTCTGAAATCCCAGGGAAAAAACTATTCAATCGAATATGAAACCAAACCGTAGAGCCTATTATGATACAAAAATTAGTTTTTGCGCTACAGAGTCGAACAAAAAAAAATTGCGTTTCGGTTGAATATTTTTCCCTGAATATTTTCCAGTTTTTCTTGATATTCTCTGATTTCCCTGATCGATGAATGAATTGTCTGACATTCCCTGACTTTTCAAGTTTTCCAGGTTTTTTTTTCCAGGTTTTTGTCACCCTGGGATTGGGTTTAAATTAAATTTGTATTGAATTTCAGTTGGATTGGATTTTTATTGGATTTGGATTGTATTCGAATTGGGTTTGAATTGTATTTGGATTTGGATGGAGGAGTCCTTCGTACCTATTTGGATTTGAATTAGATTTGGTTTGGATTGGATTGAAATGGATTTGGATTGGATTTGGATTGAATTTGGATTGAACTTGAATTGGTTTTGGATTGGATTTGGATTGGATTTGGATTATATTTGGATTTGGATTGGATTTGAATTGGATTTGAATTGGATTTGGATTAGAATCGGATTGGATTCGGATTTGATTTTATTTGGATTTGAATTGAATTTAAGTTAAATTAAGATTGGATTTTTGTTGGATTTTGATTGGGTTCGGATTGGATTTGAATTGGAAGCGGATTGGATTTGAATTCGATTTGGATTGTATTTGGATTTGGATTGGGTTTTAATTGGATTTGGATTGTATTTGGATTAGATTTGGATTGGATTTGACTTGGATTTGGATTATATGGGTTGAATCGGAGGATTTGGATTGGATTTGGATAGGATTTGGATAGAATTTGTACTGGATTTGAATTAGAATTGGATTGGACTTGGATTTGATTTTAACTGGATTCGGTGTGCATTCAAATTGGATTTGGAGTGCATTCGGATTGGATTTGGATTGAATTTGGATTTAGATTGGATTTAAATTGAATTAAGATTGGATTTTTATTGGATTTGGATTGGATTCGGATTGGATTTGATTTGCATTTGGATTTGAATTGGAAGCGGATTTAATTTGAATTCGTTTTGGATTGTATTTTGATTGGACTTGAGTTGGATTTGGAGTGGATTTAGATTGTGTTTGGATTGTATTTGGAATAGATTTGGATTGTATTTGGATTTGGATTGGATTTGACTTAGATTTGGATAGGATTTGGATAAGATTTGTAGTGAATTTGTATTTGATTTGGATTGGAATTGGATTGGATTAGGATTTGATTTTATTTGGATTTGAAGTGAATTTGGATTGCATTTAGATTTTGATTGGATGTAAATTACATAAAGATTGGGTTTCTATTGGATTTTGATTGGGTTCGGATTGGATTTGAATTGTATTTGGATTTGAATTGGAAGCGGATTGAATTTGAATTCGATTTGGATTGTATTTGGATTTGGATTGGATGAGTATTGGATTTTAATTGGATTTGGATTGTATTTGGATTAGATTTAAATTGGATTTGACTTGGATTTGGATTGGATTTGGGTTGAATCGGAGGATTTGGATTGGATTTGAATAGGATTTGGATAGAATTTTTACTGGATTTGGATTAGAATTTGATTGGACTTGGATTTTATTTTAACTGGATTCGGTGTGCATTCGGATTGGATTTGGAGTGCATTCGGATTGGATTTGGATTGCATTTGGATTTAGATTGGATTTAAATTGAATTAAGATTGGATTTTCATTGAATTTGGATTGGATTCGGATTGGATTTGATTTGTATTTGGATTTGAATTGGAAGCGGATTGAATTTGAATTCAATTTTGATTGTATTTGGATTTGGATTGAACTTAGGTTGGATTTGGATTGAATTTGAATTGGATTTGAATTGGATTTGGATTGTATTTGGATTTGACATGGATTTGGGTTGAATCGGAGGATTTGGATTCGATTTGGATAGGATTTGGGTAGAAATACTGGATTTGGGTAGAAGTACTGGATTGGGATTAGAATTGTATTGAATACGGATTTGATTTAAACTGGATTTAGAGTGGATTGTATTTGGATTTGGATTGGATTTGAATCAAATTAAGATTGATTTTTTATTGGATTTAAATTGTATTTGGATTGTATTTGGAGTGGATTTGGATGGGATTTGAATTGCATTTGAATTGGATTTTCATTGGATTTGAGTCGGACTTGGGGCATATTTGGATTGCATTGATTTTGGATGGGATTTATCCTGGATTTGGATTGGATTTACATTGGATTTGGATTTTATTTGTATAAAGCAGTTTGGATTGTATTGGATTTAGATTGTATTTTAATTGTATTCAGATTGAAATTTGCTTAGATTTGGTTTAGATTCAGTTTATATTGACAGTATAATAGGTCATCCACAAATTAGATAGGATAGGAGGAAGGGGAAAATTTGGCTTGTGATGTTTTTACAGTACGAGAAATTGATTTTTATGATGATATGATTTTTATGATGATATGTTTTTATGATGATATGTCATTTCATTGCGATCAGGAGACCACTCTTTCTTGAATAAGTTTGTTCGAATACTTAACTAAGAAAGTCTAGTCTTCTGATTAGAAAGAGATGGCTGGCAAGTCACGGATTGAATGGCACAATCTCACTCCCACTGGCACAATCACACCCCGGTTTAAGGTATGTGAGGATTTTAGAGTAGGTACAAGAAATGTTTCTATGGTAGCTTAACATTCACTTCCTATTCTGGAAGAGAGCCGTTCCGTAAAAACAAAACATGAATTTCTGCATAGCTCGATAATCATTAGAGCAATAGACGTTGGGATAGGATGGGGATGAGAGTGAGCGATATAAACCGATGCATTTTAACGTCTTTGAATATTATTTATTTTATTAGCGTGGCAAGGTGAAAGGAGGCAAATTTGTTATTTGTAAACTACTTAACACCTTACTTGATCACCGTGCCAATTCTTGGATGCTCAAGTATGTTTCTATGGCATATATCAAGATGGCTTGACAACGTAATTTTTTTTAATTCTTTTATCACCAATATTTAGTGGTTAATTTGTGAGTTCGAAATCCAATTTGTGGTAATTTGTGGTTAAGTGGTTTCCGAGAAATTTTCAAAAAACTGAGTCAAGCCATCTTGAAACATGATTTTTCTTTAAATGAATCGGACAACGATGATATATAGACCAATCGAAAGCTCTTAATTTGTGGTTCACGAAAATGTTAATTTTAAAGTCATAATTATTAGTGTTTGTACAGAAATTTGTGTTTTATTGTTCACGTAGTTCTACGTTTTATTTATTTGTTGGTGACGCTGCTGGCCGCTAATGGCGTTGGCTGTTTGCGGTGTTTGTCATTGCTATACTGAGCGTGCGTGTGGGGAATATGGTAAATATCGAGATTCGGGGAACTTAGCCAACACACTTGCTCTACTACAGGTAGCCCAACAGGCGCAGAATTGTATCAAAGAGTAACTCTAATAATCACGCACATAACTTGATGTTTACATTCACATAGCCTATGTGGCTTCATTAATGTTATTGAACAGATGAAGAAATACGCTCGTATAATTTGTGTTCGCAAAACGGGCAGCGAAACAAATCGAAGAATTTGCAAGAAAAATGATGTAGCAAAATATCTTCATTTTGAATTTTCAATTTGTTGCTCACAGATTATATTATGCCTCGTGGAACCTACGTAGGTTGGAAAAAGGCTTTTAGACGGAATGTTATTTACCTGGATTATTGATTCTGTGCACCAAGTTAATTTTAAGTTTACTTAAATTAGTTGAAGTTCATTCACTTAACTAATCTCATTTAATCTTTGTTGAACTGAAACTCTGTTTTAAGCATGAGGCAGGTATTCGTCAAAATATGTCATGAACAACATTTTTCAAACGGGTCGCAAATGTCAATCTGGACGTTACCGGATGAGATATTTGCGAGAATGTGATGTTATGAACTTCCATTCCCCCGATGATTATATGATCGGATTCCGCGAGATTTGATAACTCTTTCAATATTGAAAACGCTCGAAAATACGTAAAAATCACTAATTTCGAAAACTTGTTAAGAGTAGCTATAATTTTTATTATCGGAATTTTTATCAACCGGTTTATTAGCATTGAACATAAAAAATTCATTTGGTGTATAATATTGATCAATTGTCATTTTTATTGACGCCTGGCACAACTTGGTTCGATTCCCAAAAAATGCTTGAAAATTTGTCAATGTTTACAGCGCTCGCAGCATATGATAATACCGTTTAACGTTAATCGAGTGATGGTATATTGTGAAGCATTTATTTAAGCTGCAGAAAAAATATAGCGGCACCAAAAAGCGACATAATTTTTTTTTCTTATTTTGGCCAGATTTTTGTTCTAGGTACTCTTCTGTGCGACGGTGCCACTAGTAGCTTAACAGACACGCGGACAGCAGAAATCTTCTTTATTACTTTGCTCATAAGTTAGCACATATGCATGAAAAAATAACAGAAGAGCAACATTAAGTTGGAACCCGACAGCTTATTTGAACATTTGTTTGAATATTTCTGAAACATTTCTCCGAATCTAAGTTCCTAAGAATCACGATATTTAGCATATTCCCCAAACGCACGCTCAGTATAGCAGTGACAAACACCGCAAACAGCCAACGCCACTAGCGGACAGCAGCGTCATCAACAAATAAACAAAACGTAGAACCACGTGAACAATAAAACACAAATTTTTGTACAAACACTAGTAAATATGACGTTAAAAATTACATTTTCGTGAACCACAAATTAAGAGCTTTCGATTGATCTATATATCATCGTTGTCCGATTCATTTAAAGAAAAATCATGTTTCAAGATGGCTTGACTCAGTTTTTTGAAAATTTCTCGGAAACCACTTAACCACAAATTACCACAAATTGGATTTCGAACTCACAAATTAACCACTAAATATTGGTGATAAAAGAATTAAAAAAAAAAAACTTTGTCAAGCCATCTTGATATATGCGTTTCTATGACATATTTTTTCATGTATCTCAGTGGGGTGGTCATCAATTATAAACTATTGAATAGTTCATCAAGAAAATTTATTTACAGACGTTTTGAAGCACCGGAAATGTTTCTAAAATATCAGCTCCGTTTTATTTCAATAGCGTTTGCAAGAGGGGATGAATTGCTTCTATTGTTAAATTCAAAATGCTCAACTCCTATTAAGTAGAGTCATCTACAAGGATTTTTGAGTATGAGTTTTTTTTTTCTTAAAATCTAATTTTGATTTTTTCGCAATTATAGATTCCGATAGAGGCTCTATTTAGGCAGGTGTATTTCCTTAGCTTAATTAATTTTTTGCTATCTCGTAGACGAGAGCTGGAAGTGAGGTTTTGTGAATAAGTAGATTATAAATTCCTCACTTGATCCTCTAGGAAATTCGTTTATGGGGGTTTTCAAACACAATGTGTGTTTCAGTATCATTGAATTTGCTGTTCCTTAGTAGGATTGGCAAGGAGTAGATTATTTTTTGCATTGAAAACTTCTAACCTTCAAATACGACAGGGGCGACTCGTCCATAGGTGTAACCTGTGCAATGCACATGGGGACGTCAGGCAAAAAATGAATCTAAAATCCAAATTCATGCTCTTATTTTCTTATTTTGTAGTTTTATTTTTAAATAGAAACAATAGGAATTACTAGCTTTCATTCGCGGATAAAATTGTAGTTACTTCCCCAAACTCTGATTTTCAGAACTTCCAGTTGAACAGGTTGGTTCAACAGCCACGAGTCGCCCCTGAAATACGATAACCATGAATATTCACATTATTTAGAATACAGAAAACAGTGATTTCATGATACTAGTTTGCCTTATCACAGCGTCGAGGTTCGTATGGAGGAAATCGTGGACCCTTATTTCTATTTTCAACACTAAGATGTTGTGTTTCTCCCAAATTAAAGGAAAGGGTAATTTGATCAATTAATTGTTGAAAACTTTTACCTTTAGGATTGGATTTTGATTGGTTTTGTGCTGGAGTTAGATTGAATCTGGGTTGGATTGGCGTTAGGTTTAATTAGAAGTTAATTCAACTAGGGAAAATAGGAATAGATAGAAATCGGTTCTGAAACACTCACGTCCTAATTGCAGTTCTTATTTCCTGTTCAATCTAAAAAAATCAACATAATCCGAAGCAACACCTGAATATATTTCAGGTGCTCATTACTCGACAGTAAAACAATAGGAACCGTTTCAATGTCAATAAATAACAGTTCATAATCGCATAATAAGGCAACGTATGCATAAGGAAGGCAAACGTTAAATCACGAACGGTTCATAAAGCGGACGCCACTCGATTGGAGTTGAATTGAATAGTTCAGTCCATCTGAATGACGTTATTATCGTTATCGTCGATAATTCCTTTACCACTCGATTTATGGTCTATCAACCGATAGATGCAAACCTATTGTTGTAACGTGCACGTAACCTTCGGTCAATTATTCGCTCTCACAGCGGCAGGGCCACATTTGCACGTGCATCGTATTGCGAGGCAGCATATTGTTTGTTCGGAAGAAAATCGAGTCCCGTTAAAAGAAATCGTAATGGGTAGAGATGATGATTGTTCGTCGTTATGAAAAAAGAAATAATTATTCCCTCAAAGTCAGCCCATAGGCAATAACGAGCAAACATTTTTAAGGCAAGTTTATAAAACCTAACGAAAAAGCAGGATTATGAATGATATCACCACAAAAGCAGTATAGAGGAGATATGACGTTCGGTGAAATAAAAATAAAACATTACACATCCGACTGGCTAGCTAGTGTTATTGTGCCTCTAAAGACACTTCGCATTCACTGGAAAACCAAAGGCAAACAACATTCCAGCCGTATCTGGGCAGTAATAATAATCACCTGCTGATCGATTTAATGCGATGCGCTATCGCGTTTTTTATCACCTCAGTGTGCTAATGCCAGCAGCCCTCCCGCCATCGCAAATTGCCCCTGTCCACCAGTCGGAACTCATTATACGTTTTGTACTGGATGTTAGGAATAGATTTCTCATTTCTTGAAACGAAAAGATCTTCAACATGGCCGGAAATTGCAGACCAACTTTTAATCGCGGATGAACCTAAACTAGTTATTTTCTACCGTTCTCAAATATTAAACGCAAAAGCTGTACCGTTATACACGATTTTAATTGATGTCCTCCTAACCGGATGACAGTATTTTTCTGCGATTCCCAGTGCTAGAGAAAAAATACCGACTGTGCCGTATCGAAAGCTGCAATTATTCCATTTCCCGCGAACTGTGTGAAATTATGTCATTTTAATGAATCGAATTACACAGTAATGTGGATTTCTGGCTGTTTTGCTTTTGCTGTCTTGACAGTACATGAACCGGTGGCTGTTTATGTAGAAGCAGACCGCAACGCGAGGGTTGTCACCGGTTTTCAAGATGCAATTTATCAAACGTATAATTAAGAGTTTCCCACAAGCAGTGGGAAAACAATGCAACAATAAAGTCAATGGATGAACGTTAGCATCTTACAGCTACTCGGACTGTCCTTGACTTTTGGAAGCATTAGTTAGTTTTTTCTTTATTATTGGAATCAATTGGTCAAACCCAAGTGTGGCTTTTGAAGTGCGCGGTTGAACTTAAAATAAACAAAAAGATCTCTTCAGGGTGCTGCTGCTGGGTGCGGAGGTTCGACAGAGAGGCAAACGAGTATCGACACTAAACGGGGCGGCGGTGAATCAATGTCAATAACAGTGCAAATTTGCCGCCTCATTGATCGACTCGATGAGGTTATGGCCGTTGCGAACGCCTACACGGACTTGACGTGATTTTTTCCAGTAGACCTACCAAGGTAATGTGCAATGACTGGACTAGTCCGAAAAATATTTTACGACTGAATCATTTATTTATCATCAGGAAATTTTATCTAAAATTGTTTGTTTGTTGCCGCCGTCAAGTTTGATATCATTTTTTATCTATTCCCTACACTTATTGAAAAGCTTATAAATGCTGTGTATTGCACCATGCGCAGTTTATTGTAATGACAGAGACTTACTTGGAAATCAGAAAGATCCGTCTCGCAATAATTCTTCTTCCGACTCAAAAAAACATCTAATGATCCCACCTGTGCAAACATTCTCAAGCTTTCGCCAAATGTTGCCACACCACGAGCACGATCGGAGCGCCAGCTGTGCCTCACATTGTAATTTCCCCGAGAGCGTTTGTTTTAAGGTAAGACCAAGTACTCTATATATCTATAATTTAGGTAAGTAGCAACAATTGCCCATTAACTTGTAGTGTCTAATATATACAGCGCAATTAACACAGCAGTAAAAAAATTGCATCACACTTCTGCCGCCACTAGTGATGTTGGTATTTGTTGGAGAGCACGTTGAAACAATATAACTCACGAGCGACGATAACGTGCTCACCGGTAAACTTTAATGAGCGGTTAGTTGCGTTAAGTCCGGGTTTCTCTCGAACCTTGTAATCTCGCGGAAAGACGAAGATCACGAGAAAAAGTGTGGTTAAGATATGGGTTTGAGTTCAAGAACGTATCCAGCGAGTCAGTTTAGCATCTCTGTTCCTGCTGTCACGCACTAGAAAATCGGTTCTATTTACCTTTGAGGTACTTTTCAAGCACTAGATGAAAAAGAAAAAAAGAGCTGTACAATAGTTTTGCCCGACCCTAAGTTTACCTCATGTAATGAAAAGCTTCTAGCCGAGAAACGAATTGCGCCACTCTACTGTACAAATATGTAATTTTCTACTGTTTTTACTGCGCAGCAGTGACTGTCCCGATAACGGTTGTTTTTTACTTGCCTTAGTACATCAGTGGGTGGAAGTGTGAAGGTTTTATGGTGTAAGAAAACATTAAATGAATTTTCACTTCCGTCCCGGCTTGATCAGCTGACAGTGAATACACACATAAAGATGTATCAAAAATACCCCGAAAAGATTTGTGATAACAAGAATAATACTACCTCTATTGTGAAGGTCTACAAGTGGCCTTACCCGGCATTATTCACAGTTCTCACGGAGCCACATCCCACATCATCAAATCGCGAGGTTTGCGTTCGTAATTGAATTAGTAGTTGGTGTGGCATGGCCATCATGACGGATTGTAGCAACACCGCACCGCATGCATATCATCACCTGCATGATGGCGATTGCTTTTACCCGCAATTTATTGCCGATTATCGGCACCCGGTCACGATTTCATTGAAATTCCGAAACAGTTTTGCCAAGCTGCAATCGGCCGGGCGTCGAACCGCGAATCGCCGCCAACCAGTGAGCGCGCGAAATGACAATTTCGTCATCATCTGCGCGCACGTGACTGCGCCGGGTGAATGCTGTTTCGCAGGTAAGAGGGTTCAATTTTTTTTTGAAGAAACGTCAATCCGAGAACGTCAATCGAGAAACTCTTCCTTGGATATGAAGTTAGTACCTGATGTATTTTTTGAGAAACTTAGCAATTAATCTAGAAAAACATGATTTACGGCTACTTATAGCATGTTGAAGAGGAAAACCCCGAAAATTCTCGAATTTCACGATCCAGGTATATCAAACAAAGTTAAGGTATTCGTAACGGCTATTAATATTTAGGTATTTGAATTTTAATTTTATGAGTAGCGTTCTAAGCTAACATTGCTCGCTGAAAAAAGACCGCTTGCGCATTGCACGCTCGTTTTTGTTTTTGATATTGTGAACGTTCAGGCGAAAATTGCTCAGAAAACTTTTTTGTTCCTGTCTCTATGAACACGAGGGAACATTTCAGTCTTTGAATGAGCGCGGGTATCGGCGGGGATACCATTTAAAACTCTACATAAAGTTGGAGTGCCAAGTATTTTATTATATTTATTTGAAGGGCTTATTTCCATGAAACAACTCTAAGCAGGATATCTGAAGTTGTTGGAATGCTAGAATAAGACTATATAATCATTTCGACACTGTTTTAACATTCATTACTACTTCTGCATTCTGTAATAAACAGTGTTGGAATTGTCAGCAAAATATCAATTTCAAATGCGATACGTTTTCGCCTCTGAACTTTCTGTCGCTCGTTACACACGCTGATAAATCCCGATTGAACTTCGATGTGCGTGAAAACGAACATTCATGGACTTGGTTTGCCGCAACTCGCCGATATGCAAGGATACGGAAACAATCAGATCGTTTTTCCTCTCTATCTCTTTACATCACATTCGCTCATGATATACCGAGAGCACATATCGTAAATAAAAAAGCATGAAATGAATCGGGATATTGGTCGACGAAATATCGATCTCTACCCGCTCTTCAGCCAGATAACTGATTATACATTTCATTTACGACAAGTGCAATGAAGGTGCTGATGGGTGGTTCTAATGTAGGGCTTTCTAGTAGTTGCATATGACAGCCTGAGCAGATAGCGAATTTGTTTATTCCACTGCATCAGGGCAAATCTGTCGAGGGATAAAGAAACGACATCGCGATTTACGACGCAAGTATAAAAAAGATTTCAAATAATTGTATTTTCGATGTTTTGTTCAACTGTTTACGAATTAAGCACGTGCGGTGCTAGCTTGAAGCTGACAAATTTCACAATGCACTTCGGGCAGCACACCAGATCAATACTGGGTCAAAATCGAGCGAAAAAAGAAGGGTTTGGAAAGCAGTTAGGTTGTTTTCAGGTCAAAACGAGGTGAGCTGGTAGAATAAACACGACTCATTTTTAAGAAGCTATTTTGAAAATGCTATTCTGGGAGTTACTTAATCAATGGTGTCAAATGTGCATATAGTAATTAAAGTTCGAAAGTCATTTCTGTCCGCTGAAATAGGGTTAATTATCTATCAAACAGATGAAAAGAATAAATGTTTTTTTTTTCTAGCAAAGCATTTATATGCTATAACAACAGCAGCTTAAAAAGGTTAATGAAACGCACGGCAATTCAATGTCATGAGTTATTTAGATAGAGATTTTAAACCGTTTACATTGGTTTCGATTATTATCCATTCCTCAAAAACTCGCATCCAATTGCTGTCACAGCCGTAGATGCACGTCGAATCTGCAAGACTTCTAAACAACTACTAACAAAATCCTCACCCGAGCCGCTCGGGCTGGACGGTTGAGTGAAACGAAAAATATCAAAACGGAATATCAATATGAGTTCGCGCGTTCGTTGATTTAGGCTACCTATTCTCAACGTAAAAAAGGCACGAAGGCGACACGATGGTCGAATGATTCGAATCCCGAGTACGTTTCACTCGCATGTGAGATGGAGACAAAAATATCCTCTTCGATGCCAACTGAAAAAGATTCTCGTATGGTGTTTTCATGAACTTTTAGATCGAATATCCTTGATGATCTTCTTGTGCGAAGTTCTCTGGCGATTTTTCATTGCATTGAGCGGTGAGTGAACTTTTTTTATCATAATTATTCCAACACTGGCTAATAAATCACCTTAGTGAACAACGTGAAAATAGAGAAGTCGTGAGTGCACAAGAAGCCTACTTTTTCAACTATGTTAAATGTATGACAACATTAATAATCCGAACATTATGATGATTTTTCACTAGCTTAAACCCTGCAGAAATGATTCCAGAAGAGGGCTTGCTCGATGTATTAAGTTGAATTGACTTTTTTCCTAATATATATAGTTCTAGACCACTCATTTTATCATTTTAGCAGCAATCATTGCCTGCTGAATTTTTCTTCTACGTTCCAGAGAAGCAATCCCCAACTTATTACAACGGTGTTCGTAAAAAAAAAGATTTAGTCTGTCTGTTTAAGGAAGTCGTTCGAAACGAACAAAAGTGTTTGTAAATCGTCGGCATGTACAGGATCCAAGTTTCAAATCTTATCGAAAGCGAATCCAAACCCAATTCAGATCCAATCTAAATCTAGTCTAAGTCCAACACAAATCCTTTCCAGTCAAATCCAATCTAAATTGAACCCAAATCCAATCTAAATCTTATCCAAATCTAATCCAAATCCAATCCAAATTTAATTGAAATCCAATCCACTCAAATCCAATCTAAATTCAACTCAATCGAAATCCAATTCGAATACATTTTGAATCGACCCGAATTTAATACAAAAATTTTGACACAGAAAAGCTTCTAAAAATGTAATCCCAATTAAATTTATAACTAGTCCAAATCCAATCCAAATTGAATTCTAGTTCAATTCATTTCCACTCCAAATTCAATCAATATGTAATTCAATCCAATCCACATACAAAATTAAATCCAATCCCAGTTCAAATCTAATTCAAAACAAAACCATCCAAAAGCATAGCAAAGCCTTGGTGCTACATTCCGATTTCCAAAACTGCAAAAACGCGATCGAAATTATTTTGACCCGAAAAAATTAATTTATCGCCGTAGAACCTTCAGCATTAATTCAAAAATTTTCCATTTTATAGCAGCCATTTTGTGATTGATCCACCCACAAGTGAGAAACGAATTTTACTTTGTTTTATTTTTCATGAAAAAAATCCTCTTTGTTCGACAAAGTTGTGACATAGAGAGAATTTTTTTTTTTCTGTAAAACTTTTTAAAGTAATTTCCTAAAATTTTGCAACGTTTAAACAATGTTGTTTTTTTAACAAAACACAATTTCACAAAAAAAAATTATCGCTTGAATTTCTTTACTTATTGAAGATTTTTTAAAACAATGCACCAATTAACTAAGGCTGTGCGAAACTTCGAGGTTTTCTAAAGTAACCGAAATTTTTTCGGAACTCCTCATAAAATAACTAAAATTTGTGAATTTCAGGTAAATTTTTTCATTGATTCGTATTTGAAAAGGAGGTTTAGAGATACTTAAAGTTCTCTTAAATAAAAAATGCTTAAAAAAACATCGGGAATTAAGAAAAATATGCTTAGAAATGCTAAATTTTTCAAAAATTCATAAGGCCTAAAACTTTGAAACAATTCTGAACCTAAAGAAGAGCTTATAATAGCAGAAAAATTGGTTTATAAATTATAAGTTGGTACTATTAATTAAAAAAAGCATGCTCGATTTTGAGAAACTCGCGATTTCGCGAAATTTAGCACTACCTTATAATAAACTAACAGATATCCTCAAATCTAATTCTAATTCTAACCCAATCCAATATCCAAATTACATAAAATCCAATTCAAATCTTATCCAGATCCAGTTAGTCGATGACCCTTCGGAAACCAATCTAAACTCATTCTAATTTCATTTCGAGTCCTGTAAAATTCAATACAAATCTAATCCTAGTTCAATACAAATTCACCCCAGATTAATTCCAATCCAAATTGAGTCCAATCCAAAAATCTCAGAAGAGCGGGGGCCTAGTGTGGTTGGTAACGTCTCCGCCAACCACGCTCGACGCCGGGGTTCAAATCCCACCGCCGACATAGGTGTCGATGGTTGTGAGGTGGCGTGATCCACTCACAACCAACCCAACTGGTCTAGATTCAATCCTAGCCGACACCGGGAGATTTTCTGAGGCGAAAAATCTCTGGGATCACGCCTTCCATCGCATGAGAAAGTAAAGCCGTTGGCGCCGGTCCGTTAATAAACGGGTCGTGAGTTAGGGACCTGGGTGTGGAGTCGCCTCCCTGGGCGTCGGTAATTGGCCACAACAGTGGCGGAAATAGACCGACGGAAAATAAGCGAGAATAAAAAAAAAAAAAAATCTCAGAATTCCGAAACCTCTAAATCCAATTTAAATCTAGACCAAATCTAATCTAAAAATATCTGAAATGCAACCTAAAATGTAACTTCTAATAATTCAATTGAAAACTAGCTTAAATTAAATCCTAATTCGATTTAATTCCACTCTAAATTAAATCAAAATTGAATCCAAGTCTAATTCAATTCAATTCACAATTTAAATTAAATCCAATTCCAATTCAAATCTAATTCACATCCAAGTCAATTCAAATCGAAATATAATTCGCATGCAATATAAATCCAATCCAAATTCAATTCCAATTCAATCCAAATCCATCTAACCTACATCCAATCGAATTCAATTTCAAGCCCAATCCAATACAAAATCTAAAATTCAATTCACATCGAATCTTCTGTACTTCGAATCCAATTCAACTTCAAACAATCAAGAATGCTTAGCTTAGCTTAGTTCTGACTGCACATATCAATGGTTGCTACTCCGTGATGGGTCCGAGCCACTCAAGATGCACAATGAATCAACTGAAAGAACGACTGGGAGTGGTAGTTCCTTCTCACTGTGCATCATTCAACGACCCGATTTTTTGTAGACCAATAACGGCGCCGGCCACGTCCTTACAGTCAGGTGGGGATATCGTCGGTTTCGTGCAACACCGGCACAACTCAAATGTTTTCCATGTTGCAGTCAAATGATACCAAATATGATTAACTGTTATTTCACAAAGACTTGTGTCAAAATCCACAAAAAAAAAACTGAGTTATGAGTCGATGTGTCTTTGAAAGTTTTAAACTTGCTCATAGATTTCTTGGAGACGACAAAGGTAATTTAAAAAGCCAACTTTTCAATCCCGTTTCTCTTGGAACTCTGAACTTCGAGTTTTGCCAGTACCGCACGAAGCCTTCAATAAGGAAGGAATGTTAGAATGTAGTCTTTGCTTTGTTAGAGACCGAGTATACCTCTGCATCCCTACAAAGACCACGGAAGAAGGTTTTTGTTAGTGGGGTGGGTTTTTGATCAGGATTCACTTTGATAAGTGATACGACCATGATTTAATTGGGTTAATGTAACAATATAGATATGATCATATGCATATAATGTGAGATTAATGAAGTTGAATTCTAAAATACAATAAGAAGTAATATGGCGTGTAAATAAGATCTCGGTTGGCTGCCTTGCATAGCTGAAATATTCGATAAACGTATGATAATGATCCGTCATGTTGTGCTAAAATAAAATAGATGAACTTATATTAGACTAATTCATGACAATTCTATAGTAGTTATTGTGCTGCTTCCGGCGGCTGAAAACATTAATTGAAATAAATTATTAAAACAACATTGCATCGCAACTATTCACAGTATAAAGTCATCTAAACATTGTAGATATGATCATGTATAATGTGAGATTCTTAAAAATTAATATATAAAATACAACAAGAGGCATGTGAAGAAAATCTCGGTTGACTGCCTTCCATAGCTGAAATTTTCAAACTTTTAAAGTGGAAAACGCAAAAAATAATTAAAACTGATTCAAAAAACATGAAAAGTGTCCGTTATAATGTGTTCCCAAAAAGAGTGATGGACTTTTTAGACTATTTCACGACATATCAATAGTTGTTGTTGTGCTCCTTTCAGTGGCTGAATACATGAATTGAAATAGGTTATTACAAAAACACTGCCGCGCTTGCACAGACGTCTCGCTCATCTCCACGACCATTCATCGCGTAAAATCATCTAAACAAATCATCCACAGGTTCACGCATCCATCACAACCACGAACGCTATCGGCAAAAAGTGGAAAAATTGGATTACCGTGATGCGACGATTCACAGTTTGAGCGAAACAGAAAAGACCTTTCACGGCTATAGACTATTTTACGAGACGTTTCAGAACTCAATTCATGAATAATATTTTCACAGAAAACATGGAACAGCAAATACCGTCTATCCTACTCTAGCAGTTCGTAAAATGGTAAAATGAAATTGCCAATAATATGAGTGAAAAATGTGCAGGTCGCAACTTTTTCATGTACACCTCTCGCTTTTCCATTCGCTAACAGACGGCGCTGCGAGCGTACTTTATTCGTCGGTGATTTTTGTGCGTCTCGAATAACCGCCTAGAAAACAAACGACTTATTCTCGAAATAAAATGTTACTTAGCTTGCTTAGAATGTCCTGGTGACTCCTTTTTCCACTGTTCCGGTAACCAGCAGAACTTTATTTGTAAAATTCACTGAATATACTAATATTATTTGGGGGGAAACAGCTTAAATTAGCTAAATTTCACGTAGAGATAAAACACGCACAACACTTACCGGCCTTGTTGCCAGTCCTCTTCTCAACTTCAAACAATCAAGAATGGTATATAAATCCAATCCAAATTGAGTCCAAACCAAATTCAACCCAATCTTTAAAAATCAATTTATAAATCTCATAATTTCAACTTAATTCCAATCCATATTCAATCTACATCCAGTTCAAATCCAATTCCAATTCTACCCAAATCCATTTTAATTCGAATCCAATCCAGATCGTCTCAACATCATAGCCAAAGTCAATCCAAATTTAACCCATATCCGATTCAAATATTATGAAATCCAATCCAAAACCAATCTATTTCAAATCCAATCCTCTTCAAATTTGATCCCTATTTTCTCGCGGGGTTTACTAATACAGTAATCACCCGATTATAAATCACTTTTTTCACTTGATTTTGTCATCTTATTACATTTCATTTGAAAAATGTCGAAACGAACTGATTTTCGATTTAGATTCACTACTTTTGCACAACCACAGTGGTACACATTCGTTTAACCGAGGCTCATTTCTCTCTGTTGCTCAAAATTCAAACACAATTTTGAGCAGCTTTCGTTGTTGTAGGATAGATCTCTTTCATTACAGCCAATTTCATGTTGCAACAAACCATTGCAATGGTTCGGATTTTGGTGGCAACTTTCTACTCTCAACAACTGATTTCGAAGAGATCATAGCCAATATTTAGTATGACCACCATCGTTCGGTATTACATAAAAAATACTATTCCACATCGAATCGGATAGCTTTTGCAGTGTTGCCATATCTATTTTGGCCCAACACTCTTTAGTTGCTGACTCAAGGCTGGAAACGGATTCAATTTGACGTCCTTCCGCATAAACCAACCTAGCCAAGATTCCCCAGGGGTTTTCGAAGGGGTTACAATCCGAACTGCAAGCTGGTCAGTCTTGTATCAGGTTATGTCTTCTCGAAAAAAGTCCTCTTTTTTATGCCAAATGACTTAAAAATACATAAATCGTCGAGATCTGGTGTTGTCTCTAGAAAATGTTCTTTTAAGAAACGATTTTTTATGAGTCAGAAAGTTTTAGAGCTGCAAGTCTTTTCCAGAAAGTTGTTCATTTTTGAGATTTTTTCGAAACAATATCATATCTTGAAGTTTCCTGCATTCCTAAGACACTTGGTTCCAAAAATTTAAAATTTCAACAACATCATATTGACAACTTCTGTGCGTTTTTTTATCGCTCAAAAGGGGCCGTTCAATAATTACGAAACCATATTTTTCCAATTTTTCAAACCCCCCTCCCTCCCTTGTAAGACTACCTAAGATTTTTCGATATCTCCCCTCCCCCCTATCTTACTGCCAGCATATATAGATTTTTATTACAGTTTTATCATCCTTAAGCAAGCACAATACTTCGTTTCCTCTTCTGTCCTTAATTCGAGTTAATCATCCTTCCGTAATTTTCTCTTTGTGAATTTTACCGTCCACACTTTCATGAACATGCACAGTACCAAAAAATGAAATTTACAGCTAATACAAATGAATGCACATAGCAGTTTCTAGCACATAAAGTGAAAAACATATACAATTTCACACCGTTAATAATGCACAGTACAGAACCGTTTTAAACCATGTAAATTTGTACATTAAGTGATGTACACTTAAAGCTTTGAATATAAATATGCATGCAAATTAACAATATATTCATTTACATTGCATGTGAATATAATGCCACACGGAATATTACATGGTTTCTAATGCTCCATTTATGTGCATTTAAAGAAATGTAAATTTTTTTTACTGTGTGGTTATTTGAATAGCTGCATCAACAATGTTTTTCTTACGTAAGATAATCAATTCACCCCCCTTCCTCCCTTGTGAGATAGCGTAAGAAAATTGCACACTCCCCCTCCCCCACTATTTGCTTACGTAATTATTGAACGGTCCCAAAAAGTGAAACTTTAACAGGTTTGAGGCTCCCCAGCAAGAAGTCCGATTCGATTGAGTTGCAAATTTACATAACGACTTTTGTCGTGAAGACGATCTTTCATACTTTCCATTGACACTATAATAAACAGTAATGTAAAACCCAAATATTAAAAAAGCTTTTAAAGATGGAAGGCTTCTGGTGGGGCGGGAGGTGTTGAACCCAAACATCCTTGTCTCAAATTTCTAATTTCTAGTATTTAAAGAACTATACAAAATTTAAAGGCAGGTTTATGTAAAATTAACTAAAACATAGCACTTTTTAATCCAGGTTTTCTTAACTCCAGATGACTAGAGTGCATATAATTTTTTTTTTTTTTTTGGTTATATTATCATGGACTGTATGGTTTGTTTAAATCTTGGGTGGTTGAAAAAGTGAATAACTCTGCAGTAGTTTTGGCCATATGCATAGAAGGATTTTTTGCATCAAATAGGGTCCTCTATCAACCCTTAAAAGATTCAAAGTGAGCTCCCTAACACCCTGTATATCATATGAGCCAGCATTCCAAAAGTACAGCCTTTTTTTTCACTGTCTCCTCAGAATACTTTTTCTGTAGCGCGTTTCGATAACAGCCCAAATCCACAGGGAACATTTTCTCCCTTCTTTTCATTTGCCTATGACGCATGCCGTGTGACGGCTGTTATAAAAGGCTGTAGGAAGAACAAGCAAAATGTGTAAACCACAGACTGCTCGGCACCTTACCGATAACCCTCGTACATAGAAAATCAACCTCGACAATAGAGATTTTACCAATACGAGTAGAGAATAGAGAAACGCTCTCGAATTCGTTAAATTCAGACAGTGTGTGAGACTTGAGAAAATATACCTCATCCAGACGGGACCAAGTCTGTATCATATTTTTAGTTCGCTTATTTTTCGCTTCCCCAGCTGCACACACTGTCTACCTTCAATAAACTTGAATGCTAACGGGTAAAAGTCGTTAAAATAGAAATTAGTTAGTAAATCGAGTTGTCTTTTTTGGGGGGGAAAAATGTGTCTACGCTTTTGTATTTTTTAAGAATTAGTATGAACTTGAATATACGAAGCGATAGGGCGTCCAAATAACTAAAATTGAGACTACGAGACTAAAGTGAATTTATTACGTAGTTTATGAACAACTCGTAAACTAAGTGTATAAAGTAGAAGTAGAAATGTATAGACTCAATTTTTTGAATTGTTTCCTATGAAAATAAAAAAGAAATACGCGATAAATAACGGATATCACAGGAAATGTTGTGTACTTTCCAAATCTGCAATAATAATTGAGAGTTTCCTAAAAAAAATCAAGTTATTATGCCAAAAGAATATTCAGAACGTTGGAACGTTAAGGTAGAATGTGTCAATTGTATAACAATAATTTTTTTTTCCTATATTTTCACTGTTCGCCAGGTTTATTGAATCATTCTATGACCCTTTTTTACCTTGAAAACCTATTTTACTTCTAAAGTAAATTATTATGACATTTGCGTCTTTAGCGCACGGTAAACCATCAACACTACTAAATCTTTTCAAAGGTCAACCGATGACCTTTGCTAAGTTTTTATCATTTTCTTATCCGAGTTTTGGAATTAAAACCCGTTTAACTTCTTTTGATTTTTCGCGTTGCAAGTGTGCAAAAGGTGTAAACAAACCTAGTGAATTTCATCGGATGACCTGCACTGCACTGCACCGTTAACTTTGTGGCTACAAAATGCACAGTGTTGATGAAAACAAAAGGGTTGACGACCTCCGGCATGCAACGTTAGCTCGAAGTACAGCAAAAAGCAGCCCGAACAGAACTTTGGAAGTTCTTGTGTTGCTGCCACCAGAGCTGTATATGCAATTATGTACTTCATAGTGATGCAAGTGTATTTTCCCAGTTGTGCCTTCGTTAGCACACGTGCATGCAACATCCTCTTGATCCCACGGGAAGACTATTTATTCAGCTAGCTAATCGCAAACTTTACGGAACTATTTACCCGCTTGGTTATCAACGGTTACAGAGTGTGCTAATATTTCAGTGAAATTCACATTCTTTCTGAAGCGAAATTTACATTTAAATTGATGAGAATTTTTGATCAAAGGGCGGTTTCATGTGTCTAAATTTCTTTTAATTATGTCTTATAAAGCGGTTTTTTAGAGTGTTTTGTTGTCACATCACCACGGGCAATCACACACTAATTACAGCATAGTTTTTACGGTCATCGGGCGATTGTATTTATGAAGGTGATAGAATTTATTACTCTTTTTGTGTTGTGGCAATTCTGACGGTGCGCTTTGACCCGACAATTGCCAAGTGTGTTCCACTGTGTTAATTTTGATGGAGATAATTCTTATAATTTTTTTACCTATAACCGTCGAATCATAAATTGCACCGTTCGCTGGGCTGTCTATGGTGTGTCAAACATAAAATCAATTCATAATTCAGTGTCCGACACAATTGACAACAATCAGCCAAGAAAACGCCAGTGTTGCACAATTAGCATTAACTTCTGCTATCGTTCTTAATCGTTCTGCTTCTGCTGAAGGGAGACCTCCTCCGAGAAACGATTAAATCATAGCATAACACAGCACTGCTTTAGCAGCCGCAATTACCGCTACAAGCCTTTGCACCCGCTTGTTTGAGGTTAGCTATAGTATTATTCTACTCACCAGTGCGCAGTCAGCAGAAGCAATTCGACCACCATCGGATGGACGGTGGCAGCACGAGACATTAAGACGAAACAGTTTATGACTTCGGTAACCCTCCTTCGCCGGTCGGTGGTGTGAAACTAGCGGAACCTTGCTTTCTCCCCGCCGATGCCTCCTGTTCCGTCCAGCGGAATTGGGCTTGCAGGGTGTTTCGATTATCGTGTTACCCCTGGAGAGTGTAGTCGACCCGGACGCAGGTCGATCAGCCGACCTCGATCGATTATAGCTGGGAGGTGATTTTGGTTTGATGGTGGATCATAGTTTTTCTGCAGAGTCGAACAGTTGGTATCTGCAAAAAGAACGAAAAAAATTTCCATTTAGATAACCTTCTATTTTTTTACATAACTTTTACTAGCAACTGCGAACGATTTAAAATCACACCCAAATTATACTGCCCACAAGATTCAAGAGAAAACACGAACTTTTGCACCTAGCGGTGTGATCTGACCTTTCTCTTATGGGTTTTAATTTCAAATAATAGAATATTAACATGCATTTGAATTCTAGAAATATTTTTTAATATTCGCATGCGCATGTGAACTTATGTAGATATTCGATTTTCATAGCGGTTGCAGCACCTTTCTCGGAGAAAGGCAAAACCAGTTAAAGCTTCCTCCAAAGCAGCTTTTAATCCAATTTGAACCGGTTTTCGGCTGAGATCGGCATTCATATCAGCGCGAGGGGTCGATCGACTGCTGTGGCATTTCGCGCTGACCTCTTTCGTGAACTGTGTGTCGGATAGGCAAATTGATCGCACTCGCGTTCACCATATGATTAGGATCGTTCGGCTGTTGCTCACACGATGACCCACTCACACTGTCGTATCGGTCAGATCGCGAGTCGACCGCCCGGAGCTTTCTTGGCGTTAACCGTTTAGCACCTATTCTCCGATCTACGAGTTAAGTTACGAGTGTATTATCGATGGAATTCGTCTGACGCTAAAACGATCGAAAATTCACGATAACCTCTTGTTGCTACCGCATTCTTGAAGCATCATACCATAATTATATATCTAATGATTTTACATTTACAGGATTACAATCTATTAAGAGCAAGCATTGTTCCTTAAATCCGGTCATCAGTTTTGGGTCATGAAACATTCAAATTTTCTGAACGCTCCCGACTGTAATCACACCGAACGAAAATATGTTGCATCGCCTCTTTCCCATTTCGCAGGTGTCATCTTCCCGTGCCCCCTCACTAACCCAGTTCCCTATCACATCACATCTTCGACAAATGCAGACAAATGCCTCGTTCACGATTTTCTCCGGGACCTGCGACTCTTGCCGGTAGGTACCGTTTTGCTGCCGTGAAAAATTACCCATTAATTGTCGCTCCGTTTCGCTCCAGATTCAGATTGCCAATGCGCTTGCCGTCGACTTCGGTTGTCTCCGCTTCCGGCGCTCCACGCTGCCGCTGCTCCAGGGCTCAACGCAGCAGCAACAGCAGCAGTAAGTCGTGACTGTACGATCATCGACACGGCATCTACCCCTTGGGGGCCCTCGGGGATGACGACAACGACAACGGTAGCAATCGTAATAATTATATGCCTCTTCAAACGGAAACCACGCGGCCAAGGCCAACCAGGTCGATAAATCCGGATCAATAATCACCTGTGCGACGGTTAGTTTGACCAAAGTGGAAAAGAACACTTGTTTCGCCGGGCAACGCGTATCCCGTCGTAGGTTCGCAAAGTAGCAGGTGAAGTGAAATGCGTAAAACCGGCTTCGCATTATCCGCGCCGTCTGTCAATCGGGGTGCGGTGAGTGACAGCCGGAGCTATCCCTGTTCCGGATTTTGAAAGTGAATCGCCTAGATTAGACTCCGGGGGGGTGATATCTAAATTGATGGTGACCTCGTTTCGAGGCGATGCGAATGACAACCGGCCCAACCGGGAAAGGAAAGCGAGATAGACGACAAAGCTTTATAAAATTAGCTCTGGATGTTGCGGTGATTGGGAAGATCGTTTTATACTTTTTATGGATGTACAACAAATCAAAATGTTGTACCAAATTTCTAGAGCAGTCTAAACGAAACTAACAAGAAACCCGACACGTCTCCGAGCTCACTCGAACCGCAACGGTAGCCATCCGCTAAGATATCATCAAACGAGGGAAAAAGAACACAGTTAATAAAATAAAACTGCATCAAACATGTTCAAAGCCATCGATCCGTCGCGATTTATATCGACGCTGATTACTATTCGCGAATTAAATCACGCATCATGCACCGGCAGACACGTGCGCCTCGTGAAATTCAGCTAGCGACCTAGCGCAGCGCTGCCAAACTCTTCCACCATACGATCGGCTAGTAGGACAAACGTGAGCATGATTTATGACATCAATGTGCTTCCTTTAGAAAAAAAAACACACCCCGTAAAAAGCGAGACTTAAACTAAATTGACCTTGACGGTGCGCGATTGCCTCGCGGGTTTAATGAATGCGCGTGCGGTTGGCTGTGTTTGTGTGTGGGTTGGGTTCAAGCCTATCTGATGAACTTCGAAATGCTGTCTCGATCTTCAGGGACTGCATGCAAAGGTTCATTTCTAGTCCAACGTCTACTTACTTAAGCAAACGCTTGGGTAATTTATTGTCAATTGTTTTATGCCAAACAAGTCTCGCGCAACCAAGGCTAGCTCGAATTCAGAGCCGAGAAAACGAGGCACGGTAGGAATTCCAATTCATAGTTAGTAAATAACTGTCGTGAAATATGTCACCTCCGGACGCTGCTTACACTGGTTAGAACCGAATTCTTGTTTTTCTTGTATGGTGATAGTAATTATCATATAATAGGAGATTTTACCATCCAAGTCGTGTTGGTTGGACAGATTTTAGAGCTCCATTTTCAGTGCTTTTGCACAATAAATTATAATTATCCTTTATGCCGGGATGTTGTGAGCTTGCCTAGCCGTTTGACACCGAAAACGGTATCAGAATAGAAATGGATTGTAAGTATCAGAAATGATAATTACTTAATCAAAACGCATCGAGTGCGAATATTTACGGCAAGCCGTGCGAGGGTTTACCAGCAATAAACTGACGTTTTATTGAGTACTAGCTAAGTACCCGATCTCGTTCGGAATTCAATATCAGCACTGGTAGTTGAGGTCTGAGGTCTGATAAGTCCAGCTCTAAATCTGGTACAAAACCTGTACCAAGTTTGGTAAAACCAGGTCTAGCTGTTAAGGGGTGATGATAGATTATTATTATTACTATTATTATCACAAAAAACTCTATTTTGTCGTGTCCAACGTACAGATTGGACATCGCAGTATTCAGCAATTGTTTTTCTTTTAAAATTTTCCACAACTTTGCTGAAGGAAGCTATCTGGTATATTGAAAATTAGAAAAAAATATTTTTTTTATCTAACTGTTAGGTGGATTGATCGAAAAACTAAAAGCGCCAAAAGTAAGGCCTTGTTCTATGAAACAATTTTGCCGAAGACATTGAGTACATAAAATCAATTTTTCATAGTCAAATCTAGAACGATCACGATTTTTCGAATTTAGACCAGTGTGCACTGTGGGATTTTCTAATAAATCTTTCCACCAATTGTAAATGTCTTGAAATATAATACTTGGAATGTGTAGAAACTATTTTGGAAGTTATTTCATGAAATGGTGGTTGAAAAACGTGCTTTACAACAGAGGCGACTCGTCCATAGGTGCAACCTGTGCATTGCACACGGGGACGCCAGGTAAAAATATATTTCAAACGCAAATTAATATTCATATTTTATTGGTTTTCAGTTTCACTTTCAAATAGTAACAAAGACAATGACTTGCGTGACTACGCGGATATAATCGTGATTACTTCTCCAAACTGTGATTTCCAGAATTTGTAGTTGAACAGGCAGGTTCAAATGCCACGAGTCGCCCCTGCTTTACAATAAGTATTTCGTCGTTTTATATCACTTCTTTGTACTTTGCAACCTTTAAAAGGACATTACTCAAAAATGTACCGTACGATGATTTTGAAATTTTGACCAGACATTCTGGACGTCATAATGAATCTTATGGTGTACTCAGATTCTTTGGTGCATTTTTTTTATAATAACGGTCTGTGGGAGCACCGTGTATTAGTATTTTTAAACCTTTCTTATGCCCATTTAGAAACATTTTCAGAAGCAAAAAAAATATTTTTTTCAATTGATACAAAAGATCACTCGAAGATGCATGAAAACCTATTTCCCATCACCTGTCAGTATTTTTAAACCATTCTAATGCCCATTTAGGACAATTTTCAACAACCAAAAAAAATTTTTTTAATTGATGCAAGACTGTTGGTGGTTACTCACAGATGTGCGAAAACCTATTTTCCATCACCTATTAGTATTATTAAACCTTCCTTATGCACATTTTGGACAATTTTCGCATTGGTTTCATTGGTTTCAAAACTCACTACAAACATTTTTTTGAAGCAATTTATAGCCAAAAAACAGTTGCTGTATCATTTATTTTCAATTTCAATACATTTTAAAAAGTTACGTTATATCGAGGTAAAAGTTACGTAATATCGAGGTTGCCTTATATCGAGGTATGACTGTAATGCCCGAAAAATCTTGACTATTTTTTCAAATTGAAGGGGTGATTATAATACAGCTACGACCGCCACCTTTATGAAAGAAACTTGTGTATCATGTTTGTATTTCAATCAATGTACAATTCAGTAGCTTCCGCTTTGTATAGATCGATAACGGTGCCGGATACGTCCTTACGGTCGGTTAGGGAGAGAAAGAATGAAGTGTTACAACCGTTGTTGCCAGAGACCGCTGCATCTCTAACGATTATAATGGAAAGGAAGCTACTTTTGTCACACCATGGTAAGTGACAGATTTTTATACCTTCACTCTTCTCTTCTTTATCGAGCCTTGTTAGTTACCATGCCAAGTATTGGCAATTATAACTACCTGGAGAAGTAGTCTTTCAACTGTGTGTCTTTTTCTGGGTGTTGGCGGGATCATGTAGCGGGATGGTAAGGAACCTGAGAATAAACGCATTCATCAAGGTCACGCTGATACTGAACGGTTTGAGATTTTATTAAAATTCGAATCATGATCAATCGCATGTCAAGCGGAATCTGTAACCTTGAGGCTACGAGCTCCCCAGCAGCTATTCAGTGATGGAAACGAAACGAATATGATGCAATCGTCGTTTATTCATCCCTTGTGCACTTCACGAAGTGTACAGGCCGGGACTAAACTTGAATCCTCTCAACCCATAATGAAATGATGATATGGTGCATAGGTTTCTGGGAGAAAACAAACACATGACTAGACTACATCAGCTCTGAGAAGCGATTCGATCGTTGCGTTTGTCTCTCCATAGGCCGGTAGTTAGGGGAAGAAAGGATAGCAACAGGAGAATATCATGTCGCCTGAACAGCAGCAGAGGTTGGGTGCGGTGAGAGGGAATGTGTGGGGGAAGTTTAAGCGAGAGTAGGAGGGCATACACTGTCATTTTCTTTCTTTTACTGACAAAAAATCATATTCATGAGTCAAATGAATAAGGATATAACAAGTTCTGATCCCTCTGTGTAACAGAGACGAATAATTTCATATACCGAGTTGTGCACATTGAGAACCACGTGTTGTGGTTTACACTAATGAATAGAAATATATCGTAAAGAGGAAAGCAAAGAGAGTGCACCAGCACCGATACTTTGTTTTTCGCATACTGACGACGATTTCAACGCATCTAAGGCTTGTTTTATGTGTATTCATTAATCGCTAGAGGTGATTTTTTTCCTTCGCTGGCTATTATACGTTACAATTTAGCGAAAAAATATAATATCTCGTAAACTATTAAACTTGGCAGAATTCTTGAAGCTCCGAATAAAATAATAGCTGCATTAGATTCTATGCATGATAAAAAAAAGTTCTTATTCCTGCTTTTTCATATGTGTAGAAGCTGTCGAATTATGGTAATTTATCTGATGCGTGAAACCTGATTTCGTTGTGTGTATGTAAAAGGAAATTTTCTATGAGTATCTTTTAACCAGGTTTTGAGGTATGATTTAAGCTGTTCTATAAAGAGATATGTCGGAGTAGGTAGGTATTCTATGATACTCTATGATTTTATTATTGATTTTGTGGAGTGTTTTTTTCTAGTGTATGATTTAAGAAACGTCAAAAGTTCTCCACACAACATGCATCACGAGATAAAACTTTTATGGTTCCTATACAAACGTTTTGTTGCAGCAAATTTCGTTGCTGCAGACTTGTAGAGGAAAAGGTATGAAAACACCTGCGCAGTGCAAATGTTAGAAGTTGGCATCTTTTTATTGATAATTAATTTTCGTTCGAGCTTTCGATAGAATTACTATAAACTTTCACTAACATTTTTAATCAACTTCACTTTTTGATTCTATCACATCTTCTTTTTGATCCTTACAATTATAAAAGGCCGTTACAGTTATCTGTTTACTGATGAGTAATTTATGGAAACCACAAGGTATAAAAGCGTAGTGCAAATGGTTGCAACTGGAACCTTCTTTTCGACCCGTACATTTGTGTATGGGAACTACCTCCTTTGCGAGCATGACCGGAAGAGTTACTTTTACTTTAGATTTGGGGCGACAGATTATCGATCCAGTGTCGAATCGAGAATACGTCTCTATACCACTCGATCTTGAACTGCTATCTTCCAATTGCCTCTAACACCTATTACGAGGGTATTCTCGTCTGGAGCACACATCCAACGATTGCGGCATCAATCGAGGGCTACCGGGAGAGTCAGTTTCTTTCAAAATGCAAGTTGTGTGCGGGACACAAAGTTTCGCAATCCGTAGAAGACCCTGTGTACGGCCACTATCCGTCTTTTTTTTCTCACAGTTGATCTCATTATCGCACGCCACTAATGTACCCAAATAAATAAATTCAGTGACTACTTAAACGACTCCCCATCAAACACCACTGCAGCACACATATTCGACATGCTACCACACTCTCTATCAGTCGCCATGTACTTCGTTTTGGCTGAGTTTATGACAAGCCCTATCCTCGCAGCCTTCCTCTTGCGAGACCACCGCTCTACGGTGATGTCAATGATGTCGATATCGTCCGCAAAACCAAGAAGCATGTGAGACTTTGTAATGATAGTGCCACTTCTCTGCACGCCAGCTCTCCGTGAAGCGATGATGTTGAACAATAAGTTCGACAGTTCGTTACCCTGTTTCAAACCATCTAACGTCACGAAAGCGTCCGAAATCTACCCTTACGTTTAATGTGGAACCGTCAAGGGTGGCACGTATCAGTTCAATCAGTCTTGTTGGGAAATCATTGAGTTATCATTGTAAATTTTACATGAGACTCATAGCCAAAAAAAATTGTCATACTATCCGTAGTGTGACGTTAAGTCTGTCTTTTTTTTCCTTTTTTTTGGAAAAGCGTCAAAAATAAAAATTCTTAGTCGATTTTGTTTGTTTCCAAAAAATGTTTCCCAGTGCGAGAAAGCAACTTGGTTTTTCTAGCACTAGCCAGCTAGAGCTTCATCGGATCGTGGATTGGCCAGACAGCGGCACGTTAAACGGTGGCAGCAATGAAAAAGTGGCTTGAATGAATTTCTTTGCATTACGCCGCTGCTGCTACTGTCGCCGCAGCACAGGTGACCGATAAGCGCCGAAAGTAATTATTTTTTTACCCTGCACTGCGCTGAGCTCCACCATAATGGAAGTTGACAGTCAGTGGCGTGATCACGACCAAGAGAAAGAGAGCAGCCGGTGTCTACTGGTCTACTGGCGGCTGTTTGACTACTGCTGCGCATCCTCTGGAGGATATCGCACACAGCCACCTCTAGCAAGCAAGGCGGCGGAACAATGATCGGGTAATTAAATTAGGCACGCACATTTAGCGGCTCGGCCGATATCGTTGCTGTGGTGGTGATTGTTGCTCCGGTTGCTCGGATGTGACAGAAAGTATCGCTAAGAAAGCAATTTGCTCCGGTTGTTTCGTCGTTAGACGAATAATGGGTGCATTGTTCAGTCGCACAACAAGCTGAATTCATTCGGGTTTTTAGTTTGTTTCTTTGGTTGACCAGCGGTTTTGTTTTATGTTAATAGCAATGACTCACAAGTAGAGGGTATTGTTTTCTTTACATCTTAGTCATGTGTATGCCACGAACTTATGAAAAATTTACAGTCCCTCCGTTTATAATAAAAATTGTTTGTCTTCATATAAGCCTAAAGATGTGATACCCAAATATTAATTTTATATAATTAAAACCTTTTCAGATTGTATGCAGTAAGAAAACAGTTGGTACAAGTTTTAGTGTGAAGGTGTAGTAGTGCGACTCTGGGAGGGGAAAATTTAAAACTGTATCATCTAATCTAAGCTAAATTTTGTCGCCGACTTTCGCTGGCTTTCATATCAACTTTTTTCTAAATTGAATTTTTTAAAGAGGAAATTAATTAAGACTATTCAGCAAGTAGTTATACAAGAAAACAGGATAAAACTCTTTTTAAATTCTTATATTATTCTAGTTTAACCCATTGTTTCGATTGTTTTTTGTCTCTTGTGTGAAGTAGTAGATACAAGTTACGTCTATGGTTATGAATTTTCTTCACTATTTTTTGATGTGTTCACCAATACAAGCATTGTTATCACAGCTCTTACGATCTCGTTTATTCTCAGCCACCTAATATTAAAAACTTCCAAGTGAAGGACCAGACTCCCCTGAAGTGGAGGCCAGTTTAGATGTAGGTTGTAGGTTGTACCAACTTGGCAACACAACGAAAACATAAATATAGCGCCACATCATCATTAGTTTAATTGCATATCACTATACTCGCAGAACCTTGATTTACGCTTATCAGAACAATTGTTTTTTTTTTCTCGTAAGCTGCTCGAAGCGAAGAGCCACGCAACTATTCAGGTTAATGATTGATGAGCCCGCAATCAGGTAACCTCGCGTACTGTTCACCTCGAAACAACATTCCACGGCAGATTGTCGAGATTTCCTCCTTTTCCTCCTCCTCAGGGTTTTTCGTGTTGTCTGTTGTCTGTTGTAGCAGCCTCAAGGCTGCCACCAGCACAGTTTAGGTGTAGTGTCGAACCCATTCTGCGTCCTCCTCCCTCCTTCCCATTCCGCCATGAGGCTATGTGCTGCGAATACATGATAATGATCGATCACCGCCCGGTGTTGTTTCCTCCCTGCAGAAGAAAGTGTATTCCACATCTGACGCGGTCAACTTCGTGGACGGTGAAAAGGCGTGTCCATTCGGGAGAAGCTCTTTCAACGCTCGCAGATGGTCGGTCTTTCGCGTGCGCGAGTAGCCTCATTTTGTGCGGCAGTTATCTTTTGTGATCAACTGCGGCCACCCGGCGGCTTAGTCTAGCTGAGACACCAATCAGCAGCCGACAGACGGGCTTTGTAATTGCTAATTTCTGAATAGGTCATCCGTCGCGGCCGGTAGTACGGAGGAGTGGCGATGAGGCGATGGAAGTTACCCGGCGCGGCCGACAAAGTGCGCTTCCTCATCAAACTTAACACTGCTTGCGGTGAACAAGCAAGAGATAAAAAATCAGCGCTGGAACTCTCCGGAACCTCGGCTGTTAAAACGATGAGTTGCAACTTGATTCGGAAGCGTTGTGAACGAATCAACCGTACCACTGCACTGCGGCTCTCGCTCTTGAATACCCAATCGCTTTGCATAATAATTCAGGTTAACAAGGCTGTTATGGAGAGCGGACCTTCACCGGTTTGCTTTTCCTTTCTATATTTTGGAGCGCCTCTGGTGGTAAAGTGACGAAAGTTTACAGCGACAAACCAGGCGCTGGTACCGGATTGATCATAAATCACTTTCATAGCCTGAATATCTTGGGCATAGCTGAGCATACGTCGTACATGATTACGAATTAATTTCGAATGTGAGTGAAGGTGAAACATGGTTCAAACGGGCGAAACTATTGGTGGGGAAATTCTAGCGTTCTACAAAAGTGTTACGAGCCTATAAGTGGCACAAGTGCACTCGAGCGGACCACCAGCTCCAGTAACAACCCCGACACACCGGCATTCGGATGGTTGCCCCGGATGAAGCGTGACCACTTGGCGCGCAGATCAGGCGCAACAGATTGCAAATGGCTAATCTTTTTTATGTTCCCTCGTGCATTCCCTTATGCAACGTTCATAATTTTATTATGACTTCTCGTGGCCCCTCGCATAGCAGCTCGTAGGTACCCGGGTGAAACCTACATAATTCGCGGTGGTCATACGTATACACATAGGTATACAGATTCGATCCGAGCCGAAGCCACGACGCCGAAGAAATAAAAGTTTGACTTTTGCCACTTCAACAGCATTCATTAGTATACGATCGAATGTATCTATCGGCGTTTGATTTTGCTTCACCACCGCACCGCAAATGCGAATGACTAGCCTACTGCAACATTGTTGTGTTTCTGCTGCTGGAAC
The DNA here is from genome assembly GCF_029784165.1 of Wyeomyia smithii. Lineage (NCBI taxonomy): Eukaryota > Metazoa > Arthropoda > Insecta > Diptera > Culicidae > Wyeomyia > Wyeomyia smithii. Next base: position 251,748,679 of record NC_073696.1, read on the forward strand.
ATAATGCTTGGATTTCTCAGTCAATCAAAGTTGGCAATGTAATGGCCGTTTTCCTGTAGGCTTCCGTTGTTTCTGCGGTGAGTGAATAGAAAGTTCCCAATTGTTAAGTTTGAATTGAATTAAATTATTAAATATAATCTTGGTGACAATGATGTTTGGTTAAAATATGGTTCGTGATACAACGATGTTTGGAATAAAAGGTATAATGCTCATGGCATTCATTCTTGCGTTTGATGAAAAATTAATTACGAAATTTAAAACTATTTTTGCAAAAATGCTATATCTCGAGATTGGCTCATATTACCACGGGGAGATGAGTGTTTCTTACGTAAAATTTTCCGAAAAATACGATGAAACCATCAAGTTTAAAATAAATTTAGCTACATTTGCCGAAAAATGCAAATTTAGTTTTAAAATACAAAAATAATGTATCTGGCAACACTTCTGATCAAAAACAATATTTTTTCTGGATTTCTTGGTTTATTTTCTTTAAAATTCACCTATCACTATTTTTCGGGTGTAAATTATAAAATTAATTAATTATGAAATTTACAACTATTATCGTAAAAATATTATATCTCGAGATTGGCTCATATTACCTCGGCATGATAGTTGTTTCTTGTGTGAAATTTTCCAAGGAACACGATGGAATTCGCAAATTTAAAAAAAAGCTGCATTTGCCGAAAAATGTAAATTTTGTTTTAACTACAAAAATAATTTATCTGGCAACATTTACGGTCAAAACTTATATTTTTTTGGATTCCTTGGCTTATTTTCTTCAAAAATCATCTATCAGTATTTTTTGAACATCTTACGTCTATGAACTGTAAGAAAAAGAGAAAAGAGATTTTGAACAAAAAATGCGTGACTTTGCAATAAAGAGAGGGGTCCTACAGAGCGGGGGGTAATCCAATCGACACCAAAATTGGGGTTTTTCCAAAGTGACAGTAGATGAATAATTTCCCCAACTTTTAGCAAAATCTGTGATGGTCGTGTCCAAGTTTGTGCTTTTTCGTGGTCACTTCGTATGGAATGACCCATATAGCGCAAACATGTTTCAACATTCAGAGTATATATAAGGGTGACAGCGAAAATGGTCATGTCACCGACCATGTACATTTTTTATTGACCTAAAAAATTATCTGTGTGAAATTCCAGCTCTATCGGGCATGATTTAGGGGTGCCTCAAAGCGTTCAAAGTTTTGATGTTTTGACGCTCGAAAATGGACGGACATCCCTCATAAAAATCTAGTTCAAAATACCTAGTAAAGATTAAAATGATTTACCAAACCACAAGTAAATCATTTTATTGTTTATTAGGCATCTCAAATACATTATTCTATTGAAAAAGGGTAATTTCCGGGGGTCAAAGCACTCAAATTTTAGGCACTTTGAGGCACCCCTAACTCATGTGTGATAAGACTGACATTTTGCACAGGTTAGTATTTTGGGCAAATAAACAAAATGTACATGGTCGGTTCTATAAATTCGATTTTTCCATACATCGCATTGCCACCCTAGCATATATGCACTGTCAAAATGAGGCAACTTTTCATTGGAGGAAGTGCCGGTTGACGTATCTACTACTGATGCTGCCCGCTACCGCACAAAGGCAGCTTTTAACAAGATAAAGTGCCGCTGTACAAGCTGGCCCTGCCGTTATCGCTGCTACTGCTGCTGAGTCAGAACTGTTTAGAACTAATATGTCTAGTTTAGGCAGTAACAGGCTCTTATATAGGCCAAACAGCACATTCTCGATTTACTAGATCTATAACTCTGTCGACCGTGCTAGAAAAAGTAAGCATAAGGCGACTAATCAGAGTATGAATTCTGCGTTTTAACAAGGCTTGATAATTTTCAATAGTACTGAAATTTGAATAATAAAATTTAAATTTTCTGCATTTGGGCGAATTCTTAGAAGATTTGCCAATCGATTGCTGCAACAACGAAGGAAATCCATTGAAAACAAACCGCCGCAGCATTTGAAATTAGACATATTTTTCCCTTTTTCGTTTTTAGATTTCCATTTCACATCCCTATGTAGCCGAACTTCCTGAGAGACGTAAGGGAACATACTTAAATGACGTAGCATTTTTTTTCATGATTTTTAGGCCCCCCTCGTAGCATTTGGCGGTTTTCTATACGCGGAATTTTTTACGAGGTTTTTTTTACGCGGATTTTTTAATTAACGCGGATTTTTGAATTAACGCGCTTTTATTTTACGCGATACCGCGCTAATTCAAAAACTTTTTCGCGAATTTTCGAATTAAAGTGGGTTTGGAACCAGAAACGTTCAAGTGTTTATCTAGTAGAAGACTTAGTCCAAAAAAACACCCACCGCCCTCCGAAAGATCCGGAATGACCGTCAAAGAGGACAATTTTAAATACTGGTTCTAGAGCGTCTCGGGTTTTTTCTAAGCCCTTCTTGCTGGTTCACTTTACGCGGATTTTTGAATAACGCGGTTTTTTACGCGGATTTTTGAATTAGCGCGTTTTTTTGCGTGGATTTTCGAATTAACGCGGTTTTTTCACGAGGTACGTGGATAAAAACCTGACTGTAGTAACATACATACAAAAAATACTTAAAAAAAAAAAAAACGTGTCTAATTCAATTTATTTACAACTTATAGACTCGTGACTGCATCTTCTGCTCCGAAGGGCTTGTGTTTTGGTGCAAGGAGTAAACAGCCGCTCCAAGCATAACTGTCCCATATTCTATGCAAACCTTATAGACGCTGGGACAGTTATGCTTGGAGCGGCAGTAAAGGTGTTTAAACAACTTAGTATGATCCATGTCTGCAGAAAACACAGAAACTATTTCGGAAAAGAAACGAGTATCTTTTAATTTTCACTATTAATAGCCACAAAACAGCAATGCCACAGATAAAAACATTTCGACAGATCTCGCTGCAATACTTTGTGCTATGTTTTAGTGTATTTTTAGAATACATTTTTCCTGCAAAAATTTAGCCTTTAAAAAAAATGCTACGTCGATTTTACTACAACCCCCCCCCTCCCCCCTTGTCACAGCTTGTCGCAAAATGGTGATATCCCCCCTTCCCCCATAAATGCTACGTCATTTAAGTATGGTCCCTAATTCTACAACAAAACTAAACTCAATAATGAAAAATTAATTCTAAAATTGAGAACCGCTTGATTGACAGCTAAGGACGAAGATAAATATAAAAAATATTGATTGAAGTTGACGGTACATGGAAATTTGTGAAACGGCTTTGGTTTTTTTTTTTGTTCAAACAACGTAGTGGGTTTTGATTCTCAATAACTGGTTCAATAACTACCAGTTATTGAGAATCAAAGCAAGCAGTGCAACTGGACTTTCAATGGTCAACGGGTTTGATGATTTTACAAATTAGGTCGCATATGGAAGAATATGATGATGATAAAAAATTCAAATTTTCTGGAATTCATTCTTCTATAATGCTTCAGAACTGACAGTTTGTTAAAATTTTGTTCTTTCAAAGAACTGACTCTTCTGATCAGCTCGCTAGCGGATTACCTGCGATTATATAAATTCTGAAAATCTGTGAGCCAGTCCATTCGCTATTTTCGTTCCGCTTTTGCCATCCATTCATGTGCGTACTCGGCGTTAGCCAGCCCGTGCCTGTGTGTGACCTGTGACAAGTTAATTTTTTGCTTGCTCTCGCGGTTGGTGGATGGTTATGCATAGCAGAGCAGACAGCCGATGGTAGCTGGTTGGGAGTTCTATTGCAGTTTCATGCGCGGGTTTGCGCTCGGTAGAAAAGGTGAAAAAAGTTTCATTTATATGATCGTTAGCAATGGAAAAAACTTCGATGTTTTTTTTAATCGGTCAAAAAATAAACCTTTATCCGCCAGAAGCACGACTTCCAGATGTCCGATTGCAAAGACTAAGTGATTCTTTCTAGACCTTTGCTAGAGATTTGTAATACAAGATTCTCCGTACGTGCTTCACGATTGAGTTCGAATTTTCCATAGAAATTTTTTTTCCAGAAGACAGAACGTTTGAGTTGATTTGAATGCCGTTTTCGAAATGATCGTTGACTGAACTACGTAACTGTTCATTTGAACAGCATGTGCGTTGCACGGTAAGCGGTTCGTTAATGATAGCAATAAAACACTTCATCTACTAAACTGTTCTCACCCATTCTCTCTCTTCAATATTCTCTCGCAATCATTCCTCTACTGCAAAAAAACCCGGATTGATGACGAGTGATGTTAGTGCGCTAAATCACTGCTTTTATAATGCCGTTTTGTAAAATGGTCCCTCCTTTTCAATACACTCGAAATCCAAATTTTTTCATCAATTTTTTTTAATTAAATAAAATAAAGCCAGAGCGTTTGGTTTGATTGTGAAAACGTCTTCGGTAAAGTTTTAGAGTTTCAAAAAAAAAACACCATGAGATGAAGATTTTTTAAGGAAAAAATATAAGCATATAATTATAAATGAAATGTCTCAAAAACTCACTTTTTATGAAGTTGATTTTTTTCCTACGGTACTTCATATTTTAAGCTCATTAAAAGTCCACGAAGGGGTAAAGGGGGTAGAGGGGTTTGACAACTGATTAAAATATGACCACGTGGTTTAGTAAGGGCCTCAAATTTGTTTCGTATTATCTTCACCTTATGATATTTTAACAAAAATTTACTCGAAAAGAAGTTCCGTAACACAGTTGATCTCATTGAACCGGGACTATGGCCCAGAATCAAGAATCCGACCCCAGACGCCATTTTAAACTCCAGAATGGTTACTTTCGAGCTCTCGAATGCAGCCTGAGTTGGCCAAATATCATTAAATGTGGGTATCTCCAGAACCGGGATGACAACCAGAGGATGCAAGTCGATCCCAAGTACCATTTATATCCACCATTCATAACTTCCGGTTGCTGAAAAACAGCCTAAAATGGTTGGATATCATCCAGCATAACCGCGAAAATGGAACCAGGATGATACCCATAGACCGGAAATTATCTCCAGATATTATATTAAAATTCTAAATGGCGACTTCTGTGTTCTGTAAAAAAGCCTGAAATGGCGAACATATATACAGAAAATAAACTTTCAAAACGAGGATGATGTTTAGACGCCAACTGTCACCTCCAAAAGTAATTTGATTTTCTAAATTGCGACTTTCTGTTTCTACAAAAGAGCCTCAATACCACTCAATATGATTTTTTTCAGAACCGGGAAGACGTCCAGAGGCCTTGACGCTTTGACCCCTCCCCCCCTCCAATTCAATGATCAGTGCAATATAAAATATGATGATTTTTAAATGAAACCTTGATACCTTGTATCCCGAGCAACCCCGGCCCGGGTATGTTTGACTATTCTATTAAAAATTATAAAAATTAAATTTACTTGAAATGAACAAAATTCGTGAAAGATTGTATTTAGTAAAAAACTATATATAATAGTCTGGTGTAATCCAATTATGCAATCGTTTATAATATAATCTTGGAGAAATTGGAATGACTGAAAATTAATTCTTAGTCACCGCCAATTTGGATATAATTTTTATTGTGAATGACGCTAGTGTTTTTTTTTTTTCAAATAAAAACAAACATTCATGTGAAAAGTGACATTACAAGGTTTCGTGGAACTCTTTTACTCTCTTTTGGTGGAAAATAACATAAGGTTTTAATGGATAGACAGATGAGCTTCAGTGTTTCTGCAATTAAATGAATAATCAGTGAGAACTGCACAACGAGAATGTAATGCTAGTCCTAAGTAGGGTTTGCAATCCCGGGAACGATTTCCCGGGAAATAGCTTTTCCCGGGATTCCCGGATCCCGGGAACAGAAATATTGATTCCCGGGATCCCGGGATTTCCGAGTTCAGCGAAAAAATTTGTATGATTCACTATAGTTTTTTATGCATTATTGCAATAAAATTAAATACGTCAAACTGGTGCGACCTCAAATAAATCATTTAATTAAACCTAAAGTCAGTATAGTCTTTAAAAGTAAAAATCATTTTGCATGTTAATTAGTAAGCCTTCAAATGCTCTAAGACTGACTTATTTTGAGTCGTATGGAACTGATTATTTAGTATTCTCTCGTTTCTTTCCGGTTTGTCTGGGTCACAGAAAACCACCGAACGGCGAAATAACGAAATAACGTAGTTTATGAACCAAAAATCTTCCTTGGAATCTTACGTTCTAATCAATGATGATATAAACTCCAAAAGGGTTTGAAATGTTGTTCTGTCAATGAAAACTAGATTTGAGACGCAGTTTATTCAAAATAAATCACAATTGCATAGCAAATATATTTAAATGACAAAAAAAATACCGCTCAAGTAAACAGTGAATATTCACTGTAGTGTAAAAAACATTTTGCCCAAAAAGTCCGTACCGAATATAGCAAATATTTTTCGCGGCCAATGCCTGCCTAAAAGCCCAAACACAATGGATACGTTTGCGTTGCGTTGACGTTAATTTGACAGAAAATGTATGGGCTAGCTGTCAAATTGCCAAATTCATTCAAACATCAGCGGTGATTCAGCAGACTTGAGCAAAGTTTTACAGAAGGAAATAAAATTTTTGAGCTTAACGGAAAATTGTCAGCGGATCTAGGCGATTGTTTGACGACATGAATACCCTTAATTCTTCTCTTCTGCAAATCTATGCTACAAAAATCGATCACGAATTTTTTATTTTAACTTGAAAATGTTTTGTATTTCATTTGTTTTTCATGCGGATTGAGAATGAATTTTAAACAATTTTTTGTTACCTTTTACTGATGAATTTCATTTAAAATGTCATTTCCATGTGGAATTCCCGGATTATTCGATTTATCATTCCCGTTTCCCGGGAAATCGATTCCCGGGAATATTGCAAACCCTAGTCCTAAGCACCTTTTATCTGGTTCATTTTGCAATTTTGTTGGTTCAACCAACCCTAAACCCCAAACTAAACTAAACTAATTCAGTGTTTCTGCAATTAAATGAAGTAGATACAACTAGTATGAGAGTAAGAGAGGGTATTTTCGGCAGTGATTAAAACAGAACCTGAGAGGTTAGGACAACTCACACTGAAAAAGCTGTTTTTACATTTAGAAAATGGGATGACCGCAGCAGATTTTTATTGCCAGGATCCAGCACAGAATACTTGCATGTGTAGTCGCAAAAATAAGGCAAAGCTTCATCGCGGGGAAGAAAGCCCACACCCGACAAATCGAAACGTATGCTGCTACCACGCTGCTGCTGGCATAAGTGACTTCGCTACTGCAGAGTCCTGTACGTCCGTTCATCCACCAAAATGATGTAGTTAGGTTCACCAGAAGTAAGCTCTTTTATAGTTCGAAGAATGGCTTTCCCGCTAACTAGGTATACTATTCTGTTGACCTTCTAAGGCAAAGCCAGCAAACGACCAATCAGAGGAAGTAATTTTCGTTTCAATAAGGCTTGACAGTTTTAAATAGAATAATAGTTCGCATAATCAAACAACATTTTCTGTATTTGGGCGAATGCGCGTAAAATTTTTCCAATCGATTGTTGCTCGAATGAAGAAAATCAGTTAAAACAAACCGACTTATGAGTATTTAAAAAGGGACAAATTCGCTTCCTCATCGTGAAACCTGGGTACTGCTAAATGGACTCAACAACCTAGTTGGACCCTATATAATCCCTCGATTTCCTCCAAGAACTTACGGGAGTGTTACTTAGTCAGGGACCACATCATCAATATCCTCGATGTCTCAAATGTCAATGCTCTGAGTAAAGTCAACTGCCAGCTGGATAACGTTAGATGCTGGATTACGATATTACATCGAATTTCTTCTGCAGCAAAACCCGAGCTCATCAGTAATTTGCTTAATTTTGTTCAAATGCATACATTACATACGAAAAAATCTCTCGAATTATGTGAATGCAGGCATGTTAATTATGGAAAGGGACATTCGTGATTCGTGATTCTTATTATACATTCTATATTTGTTTGGATAGTATGCATAATAAATATATTATGTTAGACTTTCAAAAGAGAAGATATATAAAGGTTCAGGTAAATTTTTTTGACAAAATAACCAAACTATCGTTATCACTTAGATGAATCGAAATTGAAGATCTGTAAAATTCTTACACAAATAAACTATGAACCAGACACGAATCCTACTCAATTAAAAAAAAAAACAAACTTACTCCCTTGAGAAATAGTTAGTACATAAAAAATGAACTTTACCACAATAAATTCCGTGCCTAATGTGGTGCCTTTGAAGAGAAGTACAGCAGCATTACAGGAGAAACCATTTTTCGGGTGGGCAATCGATTAGATTCGTATCAGGCATCCAAGTGGAAACAATCGTAATTTTGCGCTGAAATTGAAACAAAGGAAACTTAAAACAAAAACGCCTAAATCAACAGCGCCACCAGCGATTACGAAATCTCCACTGGAATACTGTCAAAGCAAGTAACTAATGTTTCAGAGTTTTACCATGGTCCCTTCAGTATGGGACCAGACCGAAAGCGAGAGTAAAAGCCTAAAGAAAGTGATCACTCTTGACAATACCAGATGACAAGACGACCATGGGAAGCCAAATCAGCGCCACTAGTATAACAGGCAGCATTTCCGTACCCTAAAACCAATTCGGTTCACTTTCCATCGACTGTGCTTGTTTTTCTTCTCAATTTAAAATCGGTTATGTATATGGACTCTCGCGAATCCCCTTCACCGGTGAAATGTGCATCAACACTAAATTGCTCAGAAGATTGAGATAAGTAAATTTTTATTACAACATTCAAAACGGTGGCAGTTGTGTAATTAATGCCGGTGCTGCTGATTACTGACAGTATGTGACTAGACTGCTGCAGCGCTAAATAGTTTTATGATGTAATGAACAACTTTAGCGGCCAGTACCCTCCACTAGCCATAAATCGAAAAATTATTTCACAAAGCACAAGAACTGCAACATTCACATACACTGAGAGCTCAGAAAAATGCCACTGAAATGATTTGTAAATAACATTCCGCAAAGTGCAATTGACCATAAACAAACAAAAACCTTCTCGCATCTGCAAACGACCGAAATTCAAGTGTCGTTTTGTTTGGTCCAATCCGAAGGCAATTACAGAAACTAAAGCATGCGGCTCAACCTAGATTCAGGTAATGTTTGACCGGCAGACCGTGGAATTTGGCCATGTTTTCTTCGGGTGAAGAAGCTAGCACTCGGTCTTTTCCATCATCTAATTCTCTTTCAACTAATTAGTTAAATGCCAGTAAGTTTTATTGACACGTAGATAATTTGGTGTTTGTTTTTTTTTGCATCTTCAATGAAAATTGTATCGTTATCCAACATGATTAAAGTGTTCTTAATTTCTACCGACTTGACGTAGCTAAACATACCTGTAAATTGAAACTATGAAATGTCACCATAGAGTAGAACAAATTTCTTATGGGCTGAAGGACCAACGCAACGATCATCATCATCATCATCATTCTCAAAATCGTTTAGCGTCAGTGCAATTAAATTGTGCTTTGTCACTGATAAACAACGTTGATGATAATGATGCTGATCATCGTTAGTTACCTTTTGTGAAAAAAAAAAAATCGTTGGTTACCATCACAAGCAACCATCGTTACTGGTGCCGGCCATTATTTCAGAACAGTGACGGCGATCGGCGCCGCCAGCCAAGCTGTTGACCTCTTCCTCCTCCATCCTATTCCTCTATGTGTGTGTGTGTTCTAATCGCGAGCTTGTGGCTCTGCTGCTAGAACAATGACACATTAGCGCGATGAAAATTTGCGGATAATATCGTTTGGGGGCGAATAAATTAACGAAATTTGTACGATTACCCGCGGTAGGAAATGCCAAAATTTGTTGGTGTGGCTATGTTTATAAGCGATTCAACCCTGATTAAAATTGAGGAAATCCGCAAAGTTGGATAGCTGCTTGAAAAATTGCTTACCATCTTTTTTGTTGGATATCAGATGCGATGATTTCGTTGTGTGGAATAAACATATATATAAATGAACACCAGTCCTCTATCTATATAGAGACGTACATTTTCATTCAGTCTTTGTATGTATATTGGTTCAAGATATAATTCGTATCGTTTTTTTATTTATATAAATCTCTGGGAACAAACAGAAGTTTTTGTTAATAAAACAGCTGGTTTTTAGAACAGATGAGACAGTGAAAACCATCTTTCAACACTAGCATGTGTTGGATTAGGAGCTTTAATCTGCTCTTTCGTTATGAGGACCCTTGACCGAAAGCCAACAAACGACCACAAGCAATGAATCTATTTTTTTATAACTGTAGAAAGCAAAATCAAGTGATATAACATCTTGAATAAATTCAGCGATTTCACGAAAATAAGAAATTTACATATATCCTTACAAATACAACAGATTTGAATATTTTTGAAAAAATTTGACGTAGAACTACGTCTTAAGGGGTGGAAAATATTAAATCGAAAATATTCAGAGCGTTACGAAAATTGTCCATTTTCAAATGCTTAAACTCAGTCAGTTTCCAACGAATTTACTTCATTCATATAGCAATCGACTGGAAAATTAAATGTAGAACCTTTTTAAACGCATATTCCGACCAATCAGAGCTGAGAACGAGGCCAAATATTAGGCGAAACTCTTAGTCTCAGTCTAAATTAAGCTAAACAATCTTCACACCCACCAGAACTCTAACTCTCAGTAGTCACGTATGCAATCTTGCATGCAGTAAACTGAATTTTCATTGCCTGATTTTGCAAAAGGTATGATTTACTGGAAAAAAGATCAACCAGTTGCGAGCAGGGCTGTGGCAAGTCGTAGCGCAACAGGCGGCGATTTCAAATATAATATGTTTCTATGGTCTGACAAGCAGGGGAAACCGGTGTACCGCTCTGGTGTTTGGAATTTACCTTCCACAGCACTAGATTTTGGATCTCCCGTCTGTGTGAAAAGCACCGCCGTACATGCATGTTTGTAGCACTGCTAAACATGCCCGGACAGGTTAATGATTCCATCCAGATTACGCAAGTTCGCCTTTAACCGCGGAACAGTGGTCCGAAAAAGCAAACAGTGTAACCTAATTCCATATCGCATTTCACCTTCATCATTGCCTAATGGTGACTCAGAAACAATTGTTTCTATGAATGTTCCTCAATGTTTAGCTCAAGTACTACAAAATGTTGCTGGTTCAATTAGGTCTTAATCCACCCATGTTTGAGTACGGCGAGCATTTTTCACAGTAGGTTTTCATATACAACCAATAGTAACTTTTTTTTTGTTAAGAGATACAGGAATAATTTCTTTGGCGAAGTTTAAGGACGTGTAAAAACAGAAAATTTTGCTGAACAAAAAAAAATCCTATCTTCATCGGGTAGAGAGTTACAGAGTATTATATATGAAAGTTACTTAAAATTTAGTTTCTTGTATTCGACTTTGGTTAAATGCATTTTACAAGAGAACATTTTTCTAAAGAAGCATTGGGACATAGAAAACAAACGTTTTTGTCGAAGATAAAACATTTTAGGAATGTTCCTTACAAAATTATAGCTTATTTTAGCTTATTTTTTCGATAACTTTAAGAACGTATGAGTAAAAGGCAAATAGAATCTTGATGTCAATACTTTTATCTAAAGCTTAGGTCATTACCAGAAACTGTAATAAGTTCCATTAGTCCCAATCCACCTACTTTTTACCATTTACGTTTTTGATGTTATCGAAAAAATAATCTCAGATATGCTGAACCTTCATAAGGAGAGTCCTTAAGATATTTGGTCTCCGACAAAAACGTGTGTTTTGTATGTGCCAATACTTCTTTAGAACAATGTTTTCTTGTAAAATGCAAATAACAAAAGTTAAGTACAAAAAACTAAATTTTAAGTAACTATCATATAAAGTACTCTGTAACTCTGTACCCAATGACCATAGGAATTTTATTTGTTGAGCAAAGTTTAAAATTTTAAAATCTTCTACAACTTTGTCATATAAACTATTTCTCTATCTCTTAACACAAAAAAGTTAGCTCTTTAGTAACTTTGTAGAAACCTATAAGAGTTTATAGTACTTCAGTCACTTAACCTTACGTTCTCGAAGTTATCAAAAAATAAGCTCAAATAGTACTTATTACTTCACTAACTTAGCCTTACCTTCTCGAAGTTATCAAAAAAATAAGCTCAAAGATGAAATAACTTTGTAAGAAAAAGTCTTGAAGATGTATGGTCTTTGGCACAAATGTGTGTTTTGGATGCCCTAACAATTCCTCCGAACAACACTTTCGTGTTAAATGCAACTAACAAAAGTTAAATACAAAGAAAAAATAAATTTTAAGCAAGTTCCATATAACATACTTCATAAATTTGTACCGAATGAAGATAGGATTTTCATTTGTTCAACAAAGTTTGATATTTTTGAACCTTCTACGACTTTCCTGAATAATCCCTCTATCTCTTAATCCAAAAAAATTTTTTTTTTTTATTTTTAATATTTCATTTCACTCATATCACTTTTCATAATTTTTTACAATTTGCGATTATGCGAGTCATTCATACAAACAATTGTTCCGGAGACACTCTTGCTAGGATGAAGGTGAAAGGCGCTATAGAATTAAGTTCCACTTTTTGCCTTATTGGGCCATTGCATAATGGTCCAGAAACCAAATTTAGGGGGAAATTTGGGTCTAGAGCTCTATAGCAACATTTTAGAGAAAAACTTCTTTCTACAAAGTTGTTACATATGATAAAACGCTTATAGAAAAATTATCGAAAATTAGAGTGACCAACATTTTCGATGCAATCAAGTATCTAACTTTCTTATCTTTGTAGATAGAAGAAAAATTTGTTCTACAATGTAAAAGCTCCATTAATTTTAAGTAACTTTGTATAAAAATAGATTTTCTCTATCTTTGAAAACAACAGATTTATATTGAAAAAACACATTTTACATACTAACTATTTTATTTCAAGTTTCATGTCAAAACTGAACGACTTTTAGAGCTTTTTAAGAGAAACAATTTGCAATGCTGACATCGTAAATAGCTCAATTTTACTCACAGTTATTAATATTTTTCATCAAAATATATGCGTTTTTCATATAAATTCGAAATAGGGTGACCATAAAAAACGGACATATTCGATGTATTTTATTTCAAAAATTTCATAACTTTTGAACCAGTTGATCGATTTTCGATCTTTGTGGGTCAAATTAATGTAATTACGTCTAGTTAAAAAAAAAAATACCAAAAAATGTGAGTGCTTTTATATGCATGATTTATAAAATTATTGAAATTTTCGTCTTGTTTTTGAATTGAATTTACTCAAATTTGAAAAATAACATATTTCTAAAAGTTCCTCCATTTATAGAGTCAAGTATGTCCTTCAAAATGAAACCAAGAGATATTTTTTATGTTTGCCCCAAAAAGAATGACATACAAATGAAAAACTCATATTTTTTTATGAAAAATATTAATAACTTTGAGTAAAATTGAGATATTTACGATGTCAGCATTGCAAATTTTTTCTCTTAAAAAACTCTAAAAGTCGTTCAAAGACAGTTTTGACAAGAAACTTGAAATAAAAAAGTGAAAGTGTAAGATGTGTTTTTTTAATATAAATCGGTTGTTTTCAAAGATAGAGAAAACCTTTTTTTACAAAGTTACTTAAAATGATTGGAGCTATTACATTGTAGAACAAATTTTTCTTCTATCTACAAAGATTAGAAAGTTAGATACTTGATTGCATTGGAAATGTTGGTCACCCTGATTTTTAATAATTTTTCAATGCGCGCTTTATCATATGTAACAACTTCGTAGAAGAAAGTTTTTCTCTAAAATGTTTCTATAGAGCTCTAGACCCAAATTTCCCCTTAAATTTGGTTTCTGGACCATTGTGCATTGTGCAACGGCACTTTTTCGCGCCTCAAAGTTATTCAATTGAAGCAGTTATTATTGTGTCTGCTCATAAAAATGTTGCTAATAGTTAGAATTCATTCGATATTTTAAAACTTGAAATAAATGATTTCGGGGCGCTAATAAGTGCCACTGGTGTTAAGACAATAGTGACACGCGGCGAGTCTGGTAATTTTCTGGTCATTGCCAGTACCCATTTACATATAACGTGGAATGAGTCTCGTTTTCTTGTTATTTCTGGCAGCTTTCCTTTCAACGTAAATATCAAACGATTTTCCCGAGTTGTGTCGTTGCATGAAACTGGCGGTTTAATCTGTGTTACATATTGATATTGCTCAATGGCCCAATCACAGATCTCTAATTTACATAATTCAAACTAGCTCTATAGTTAAAATATGAATGCATTTAGTGGAAAACAATTCTAAATCTAAAATTAAGCTACTTAGCGCACAACTTTCGTCTGTACACCTATAAACAGTGTGTAGCGCAGTCCGTCCTTTTTTTCAAATTACTTCATTCTATCATCTACTCCGCACCGCCCAACAAGTCGTTGAAGTAAAATAAAACAAATAGATTTGAGTTAGATTAGAAACGAGAAAAACCAAGCAGATCGTCTTAACTGAATTCAAAAAATATTTTCGATGAGCTCCAAAAAGTTAAAACCGACCGACTGTTTTCTAATAGGATTTTCATGTTGAACCTAGTTACGATTTTTTCAGACTTGTATTTAAATTCGATGCCTACCTATAATTTAACTTCGAAAGCTTTTCGCAAACCATCCGTGTATTTTCAATTCACATTTCGTCTTTATGGAAGTGAAAAAGCAAGACGTCATTTCACTTTCTTCCATGTATAGCGAGCCAGCTGTTCCAATCTACGGCGTGAAAATAAAAGCAGCTTGGTATGAACTTAATGCACTTGTCGAAAACTTAATTACCGGTGATGGATTTACTGCAACCGCCACAGCCGGGAAACATCAGCTTCAAATTTGATTCCGGGCCTCGGGTAACATATGACTTTGTTTCTTCTTTTTTGCATTGCTCTAAACAATTTTTTCGAATTACTTAGTAGGTACATCTTCTCGAAGTTGTTGACCTCGGAGAGCAGAGCGCGTAGTGTGCATAGTTGCAGTTAGCAGAGATTTTCCGTTTTCCCCGCGTGTGGAGCTCGTCAATTTGATTATTGGCTTGCCAGCCGTGATTAAAGCTAAACCAAATGATTACGGTTCGCGCCGTCGAAAATAGTTTTGCACGTTTCACTTTCGTTATGAGATAATGGGGCTTCGACGAGTGTACGGCAACAACAAAAACACAACAGAAGAAGTCATGTGAGAAGCTATGAGAGCCGCGAGCGGCGGCGCGCTTAAAGAAGGTCGAATCCGTGACGGCACCGTGGGCAGAGCGGGAGAGGGTACATACTATGCGCGGCTTTTCAAATTGATCCCATACGTTTTGATCGCGGGAAAAGAATACCGATGCCAGTGATTTCGCATGCTCTCACGGAAAAAGGTACGCACAAAAAAGACTCAAACGCGGTCTAGCATCGCACACGCACACGCACACGCTCACACATCGTCAGCCGACCGGCGATGAATGAAAGCCACTGAACTCTACTGCACCTTTTTAGCGGCATGCGGGTGTGTTTTGCTAAGTGGATCCACGATTCGTTATTGATCTTCGGCAACGGACCAATCAAAGCCACAGCCCACCCGCCCATACTCAGAAAAAAAAAAACATACCATCTCCCTCGATCCACCTAGCGGAATCGATAAACCATTCCACACGATCGTAGAGCATTTTGCATTTTCGGGAAAGATACTTTCTGGTGGCGCAGAATTCCAAATACATCATGGCGACGAGGCCGGAGTGCTTTTGAATAGAAAATGGGAGATACATATTCCGCATTTTATTATGGTTGACTGGCAAAAAAGGGCGCAGCAAAAACAAACAGTGCAGGAATCCGTTGGATTGGATGGCGGTTAACGACTACCACGTCGCGCCAAGGGGGTAGGGGATTTATGCGGAACGGTAAAATAGATTGAAACATTTTTTTCTACAAGTTGCTTATTTTTTTGCATATCGCTTGTATCTTTTAAACGACCGCCACCAACCGGGCCCCACCGCTGTCGTCGCCATCACCGTCGCCGCTGGCAGCTCCAAACGAACACGAGGTACGTGTTCAACATGAGCACGGCCTAGGTCGTGCGAAACGGTAATTTGCCGTGGCCGGCGGCAGCGATGGTGGCGTTGAGGTTTGCCAAGTTCAAGTACGCAAATCTCGTTGCAATTGTTTTCGATTGCTGCGCGGCCGTCTGTGCCCTCCCGGCGGGAACATAGTCGTGTACCGCTAAAACGCGATAAAATGGCAACAAAACGGTTACAGTGAAATTTATATTTCAATGCTGAGAGCTGAACTCCGAACGGTGATCTAAACCGACGCGAAATTGCAATCCGGCGTGCTATCTTCACCTCGCAGGTGCTGAAAGCACCATTGAGATGTAATTATGTTCGAGGTAAAACATAATTGGTGGCCTCTAAACCTAATGGAAACAGAAAATTCTGAGCTAATCATCTACACTGACAGGTTGATTTTGTTATTTTACTGATGATATTCACAAAAAAATAGATAAAAATGCTTTCAAATAAAAGTTGTTTGAAAATATTCTATCGGGGAAAACTTGAACAAAAAGAGTTTGAATTTTTTTCATTATTTTTACTCATTTATGGAGACGCTTGGTACATTGAAACATATGGTATGGTAACGCGATATAAACAATGAGAGGAAGACTGTAAAAAAGGTTTCTCGTGGTTCTGAAGCAGATTAGCTGGAGAAGATGTTTCTCGATGGAAGTTTACTGAAAATCCCTCGCCTTTCGCATAAATTGAGTTATTCTAACCCGTAATCCACTAAAGAACGTCCATCGAAGGTAGTTTAACCCTAAAAAGAAACATCGGTGTTATGAAATGTTCTGAGACTGTCCAGCTTTCGCAAAAATCATTGATGGATTCACGATACCCATTTATCAATTGAATTCCAAAGCACAACAATAAAAAGACATTAAGTTTGGTAAAACCATTTTGCCTAACTATGTCCAAAAACATCATATCAAGAAGACTGGCATCTCTGGATCTATCCCATATAAACGACAAGCGTCAAATCAAACAGCGCACTCCATCTATTAAAGGTGGAAGGTTGCTATGAAAGTGCTGGTATTTACATCGCTGCAAAGACAGAGTGTGCGTATGTGGTGGTTCAGTCTGTGGGTTCGGCTTGCGCTCGCATCGCCAGCACACACACTAGCATGCGTCAGTTCCACTTTTACTCAACAGAATGCACTGCCGAAAACGTCGCTCAATCGCAGGCAGAGTTCCCAGTCTTCTTGATATGATGTTTTTGCTATGTCTCTACTGGTTTTTTTCATATGCAATCATTTCCACGTTACTGGTACTGTCGTAACTAAATTCCGTGGTAACGATGAATGCCAATTGCTGGTTCAGTTAAAGTCGGTGATATCAGGGTGGGGCGAACAGCTCACAAAAATGAACCACATTTTGAGTGACCCAAAACAGATCGTATGCCTGAAACCAAAACATCACGATTTTTTTTTTTTTGAAGATCAAATCTATCTAAGTGGTGTCATTCGCGAGACAAATTAAGTTCGAAATACTCAAAACTACATGCACATTGGCGTTGTGGCTAAACTCCGAGCCATACTGTTCGCATAGCTTTGGGCTAGGAACCCGCTTACATTCGAAGTCGAAATCCTCCGCTTGGTTTCAAGGGACACTAGAACCATCAAAAGCAGCTCGTAACTTATGTGAGTTACTGGCTTGTTCACAAAATGCGGTGGGGCGGCGAAGCGTAAGAACCACCCCTCAGAGATTAGGTTAAGACAACACTGTACTAAAATAGAGATAGGCCGAGAAATGGCCGCAGGGTAGAAGAGATAGGCAGTGGTTCCGCAAGGGGTAATTGTCGTTTCAAGCGCGTACAGGATTTGTGTTAAGATTTGATATCACAATTAATCTAAAAAAGGTTTATAGCAACACTTCATCGTGGTCTCAGAAGCGGGATTGAAGCATACCATAGATCAGTTTGGCGGTCGGTCTAAAGTTCCGGAAAGTTTGCGAGCTCGGTAGTTTAAAGTGCGCCATTCAAGAAATCAGCAGAACGAGAATCCTATAGTTACCGAGTGTTCCAAAATCGGCGCTGTATGGGGAATAGAGTTACACGAAAGAAAATAGGAAGCCCTAACCTATATGATATAGAAAGCCCGTTCGCGAGTGCTCTAGAATTATATCGTAAAATTAGTAGAGCTATGTTGAGTTGTTCAGACGAAGTTATTAGTCATCGTCAGAAGCTGAGAGGGGTGCTCCACAGAACCCCGGTAATGTAACATTCCATATGATAAAGCGGTGGTTCCGGAGGTTGGACGGTCAGGTGTCGACGGTCGAACGCTATGACGAACGGTATGAATCGAAAACGATTACGCCAACCTAATAGGCGATACACATACATTGAGGTTATAGGAATGAGATCTTTCCACATTATAAGAGGACGTGAGAGAGGTCTTCAAGAAGAAGCCTATTATAAAAGGCAAAAACTAAAACGGTCAGAGCGCCACGACTTTGAATCTGTTCGTTCACACAAATTACCGTTTTCATTGCATCACGAACATGCGAAGTAATGGAAGCGAAGCTTTAAAAACCATGCACGGTCGGTCAAGGGCAACGAGGCAACCGACTTTATTATACAACGGGCTACCAAACCTTTTAGCAGGTGTCCATAGGGACGAAACCAACTAACAGATGTGCAGCTGTATGCGCAGAAGACACCAGACGGGCATTTTATTATATTCCAGATAACCTAATGAAATCCTTCGATTGCCAGACACGCTTCTCCCGTTTTGCTTCGCCCGTAACCCATTGCATGAATTCAGTAGCCCAATAGCCCCCAATAAAGAGAGTGAAAGCGATGAAAGGAGACATGTTTCCCATTTAGTTCACGTAACACATCACGTCAACATTTCAAATAACTGAATTGTATCAATAAAATAGGAAGAATATAAAGCATACCCAAAGGCCAGCGTGACAGGCCGATGTAAGTCTTTCTCTTCAAGAAAACTAACAGCATATCTAAAAGGGGGCGGATATAACGTCACCCAACGAACCAATAACCAACTTCCCACTTTCGACTGCAGGATTCCGTGACTTTATTTGGCCGTAGCTAGAACCGGTCTTCTACCGGGTGATAAATCGCAAACAGATTACAATTATACGGTAAAAACCAATACACAGCCTTCTACTTAGTATGTCTAGATTTACCCAAGAAAAAAAACACCCGGAATTCAATCACAAGTTTTCAGTTTGGAGTCCGATTCCGATGTTTTCTAGAGAATAGCCTGAGCCTCTATTTGGAAATATCGAGAAAAACGAATTTGACATCCTACACTGCAGAAAATTTGTTTTAAATAACAAAGTGGTTTTAAAAACATCGGTCATTTAAGACCCTTCGATAATGGCAAGACTCAAAGAGAAGTTGACAAGGAATAGATTCTAGGAAATTGTCTAAATTTTTATTTGATAATATTGAAAAAACAAATTGAGATCCATCACAGAAATTATTTCCTAAAAACATTTTTTCCTTAAAAGTGCTCATCTAGCTTACTATTTAGAATTTGAGCTGGGAAAGTTTTAGGCAACTAAAGATGACTGAGATGACCTATTTTTATTAAAGCCACTTTTTGTTTTTAAAATCTATTTTTTATTTCAGTGTAGAATCTTAAACAGTTTTTTTCAGTATTTTTAAATGAAAGTTTAGACACTTCCTTAGAAGTCATATCTTGATAACTTTTCTCTATCTCTTGTCACTGTTCAGGTATCTCAATTTATAAAAATAAATTCAACCTTTTCCACCGATTTATGGGTCATTCCATGTGAAGTGACTAAGGAAAAGCACAAGCTTAAACACAATCATCACAGATTTCGCTCAAAGTTGGGGAAAATATTCATTCATTTTGTCACTTTGAAAAAATCCCAATTTTGGTGTCGATCGGAATACCCCCGCTCTGAGGTACCCGTCTCTTTGTTGCAGAATAATGCATTTTTTGGTCAAAACCTCTTTGTTCTCTTCTTTACCTTTTTAGACATAAGACGCCCGAAAAATACTGAAAGGTGAATTTTGAAGAAAATAAGCCAAGGAATCCAGGAAAAATATTGTTTTTGACCGGAAGTGTTGATAGATAATTTTTGTATTAAAAAACTAAATTTGCATTTTTCGGCAAATGCAGCCAATTTCATTTCAAATTTAATAGTGTCATCGTGTTCCTCGGTAAATTTAACGTGAGAAACATTTCTCACTCCGAGGTAATATGAGCCTTTCCCGAATTTTAACATTTTTATAAAAATAGTTTTGAATTCCCAATTATTTTTTTTACAATTCATAGACGTAAAACGACCGAAAAATACTAGTAGTTGATTTTTGTAGAAATCAAACCGAGGACTTCAGAAAAAATATTGTTTTGATCGGAAGTGACGAAACTCAGAAAAACTAACAAAAGCAGGGAAAAATATTATTTCTTTATTTATTTCGTCAAACAAAAGTAGACTACATATATTTAAATTTATAACTAACTTACATGCTATATGTTATTCATACTAGTAAAGAAAAAAAGAAGAGAAGAAAAAATACTGCCCAAAAATGTAGAAAATATTCAAATGATGAAACTAATAAGGACGAATAAAATTATGAAAATTTATTTTACGTTTTGCCTTTCTCCTAGAAAGGTATAGCAATCACTGGAAAAACCAAAGGTATAGAAGTGGTCCCAATGGCCGAATGTCATATATCACTCGACCCCTTTCGACGAACTGAGCATTTTCTGTATGTATGTGTGTATGTGTGTGAGTGTGTGTGTATGTGCAACTTTTTTTTCTCACTCACTTTTCTCCGATTTCCGTGAAATTAATTGCAAATGAAAGGTGTAGTTACCCCATAGGATGCTATTGAATTTCATTGTGATCAGATTTTTGGTTTAGAGGTTATGTATCAAAATGTAAAAATCACGAAACATCAACATCAACTCTTAACTTATAAATTTCATACAGATTAAACATATGGTTCAAAAGTTATGCAAAGAAATGTTTTCCAGAGGCTGTTTAAACTCACCCAGTTTTCTCAGAGATGGCTGGACCGGTTTTCACATAACTAGTCTCGAATGAAAGGCCTAGTTGTCCCATAGGTTGTTATTGAATTTCATTGTAATCGGTTTGTAACTTTATCCGTTATTTATAAAAAAATGTCAAATCACGTTAAAAAAGCAAAGCATACATCAAAAACTCCTTAAACTCACTTACTTTTCTCAGAAATTGCTAGACCGGTTTTCACGAAATAAGTCGAAATTGAAAAATCTAGTGAACTCATAACACCCTATTGAACTTCATTGTAATCGGATTTTTAGTACCATGTAGCAAAATGTGAAAATCACTAAATTTTATTATCTCAGAAACTACACAACCGATTTGAACAAAATTAATTTCAAATGAACGGGTTACCTAAAACACCCTTAACTTTTGAATTTCATCAAGATTGAACTTGTGGTTCAGAAGTTATGGAAAGAAACGTGTTCTGGAGACTATTTAATCTCACTCATGTTTCTCAGAGATGACTGGACCGATTTTCATAAAATCATTGTCATATGGAAGTTCTTGTTGTCCCATAAGACCCTATTTATATCTTTTGCAAACGGATTTTTACTTTGTCTGTTATGTTTAAAAATGTGAAATCCAGCTATGAAAAGAAACATATTCCGAAGACTTCAAAAACTCACTCACTTTTCTCAGAGATGGTTGATCCGATTTCCACAAAATTAATGTCAAATGGAAGATCTAGCTGCCTCATAACACCCTATTGAATTTTGCTGTAATCGGACTGTAACTTCGTCTGTAATGTATCAAAACGTGAAAATCACGAAACTTTATTATCTTAGAAACTACACAACCGATTTGAACAATATTGATATCAGATGAACAGGCTAGTTAAGGGTTAGCTGATTGAACACGTGGTTTCAAAGTTTGGCTGCCTTATACGTTCCCTTTTCATCTGATTATAATCGAACTTAAGCAACCGTTAAGTATTAAATTGTCAAAACAACGAAAGTCTATTATCTCAAGTAGTACACGACTTATTTGAACATAAGTAGTATGACACTACAATGAGTCATCTCTCAAACTTACAAATAACAAACTTCATAACAATTTGATATGTGGTTCAAAAGTTTTGGAAAGAAAAGATATTCAAAGACTATTCAAAACTATACCTGCTTTGATCAATATATATGGCCTCAACATGATTTAAATGTGGTATCGTACTATTTGAACGTTCCCGGTATCGCTCGTGATTAAATTGTTCGAAATTAAGAGTCATTTCTTTTATTTCGCTATTTCTTAAGCACTAACATTACGTAAAATTTCATATTTCAAGCTTCAATTACAACATCAATATTTTGGAACCCAAAGAGTGAATATACTTTTATTGGATTCAAGTATTCATGTAAATCTATTTTTACAAATAATAAGTTTGAATGAGAAAGGCTGAGTCTGACCGCTAGGTGGATTAATTTAGGTTTTTTTCATATTATTGGAAGTATCACTATTGAAGTCAGTGATACGCTTAGGAGAAGATCATTATTCTTCTGGTCTGTTTTATCATAAGAGACTTATTTTGTCAAGAGGAAGAAGTCTTTTCGAATTTATTAATCAGCTGCAAATATTACACTCAAGAAGTATCAATCGATGTATGTATCAACGTGATGATTTGTATTAGTATTTGTACTGTTTCGGTAGCAGACAATGTTTTTTAGAGTTGGGCGACGGGGCGAAGAAGGTAACGTTTAGTTCGAAAACTTGCTACCGATTCGAATACAAATAATAACACACCACTGATCTGAAAATAGCTATTGGATTCGTCCACTTTATTTTGAAAATTGACTTTGGATGTAAGACCTACAAAAAGCGTAAAGTTTACGGTGTTTCCGTGTTCCCTTAAAAAAAACTCGACAAAGCGGAAATGATCGAAATGATACTTCCATGGCACACTGGGCACGAGTTAATTTTTTCCTGTAAGAAACTTTTTGCTCTGGAGCAGCGTTACAACGCACAAAATGATCGAATGTCCCTTGTTTCCAGAGTACAGCTTCGATGATGGTTTGGTGGACAGTTTACAGTCGAGGTAAGCTTCCACTAGTTGTAATCAACAAATCCGTCAAAGTTAATGCTGTTTATTATAAAACTGAATTTTTGGAGTTGCACTGAGTATTCGAAAACTTTCCCGGAGATGACCACTATGTATTCCAGCAAGACGGTGCATCGGTGCATTCTGCGAACTTGGTTCAAGGCTGGTTTTGGACGATTTGACGGATTTTCTGGTTAAAAATGAATGACCACCAAATTCATAGATCTGTAACCAATGGACTTTTCTGTCTGGTCCTTCATAATATCGAAGCTTGCTAACTACAAGATCATCAACTTGAAATAGCTTAAAGCGATAATCCAGAAAATCTGGGATGCCATGGAATCCGTGCGACAGCTTCGAAAAGCGATTGATACTGATAAAGCTAACTAAGGGAGGGGTTTTCCAAGTCGTCTGCTATAGATTTTTATTATGAAAAGTACTTTTAATAAAAAAAATATTCAGAAATTGTGTGTTATTTACATACCATAATGGAGCTTTGAAAATGTATCTGAATTTATTGAACACAATGTATGGCTCGAAAAAAGGATTCCGATCTGCTAATAGCAATCGAGCTACAAGAAAACTAAATTACGAATAATTACCAGTCCTGCGCCTAGTTGGCACATATTTGCTTATTCGAAATGAATGCTCACTTCATTCCAGGTGGCAACAATAAACATGCAAACGATACGACGATGTAGGTACTAACACGTCTAGTTCTGTCGACTAATTGGCTCCCCGCCTTTCGCGCCCGGGGTATTTCTTAACGGCCCGCCAGCAGAATAGAGGTGGTGCACAAACAGTACCCACGGTAACCTTAAAGTAGGTTAATCGGACTAAAGTTGAATACTGATCGACACGCGAAGCTAGTAAATACAACAACCAGGCCAGCCGGATAAACCAGCGTTAAAATCCAATAACGATTATATGGACGCGCGAACGATTCCCTGCTATCGAACAATTATTTCACATCCTCTGGTCGCCCTTGCCGCGTTCCACAACCTGTTCTGCTTTCCATCGAAATTTTTTCCTCACCTATGATTATGTTGAGGCATAAATTATTGTCAATTCGAAAGCAGTATCTCGCACTGTTAATGCACACATTTCGGGTCCAATTTTAACAGGATTACGGTTGGGGAAACGAGCGTGCGTTCCAAACACACACCCTACAACCTTTAACTGGTAACGAGAGGGAAAATAATTAACTTTTAAACAGCCCGCTGTTGTGATGGTATTTTTTTTTCTCTCTCTTTTTGCAGTTGTCGATCGGGTTCGGAAACATGGTGTTTACATCAATTTTGCTGTAATTAATACGCATGCGAGACACAAGCAGAAACTTTACCTCCGGAGGTACGAGCTTATTACTAGATCATCATCGCCATTCACTCTCGATCGTCTGCCTGGTGTCGATAGAGAACGCGACGCACGCATGGGGTGAGGATGATGATGATAATGATGGGCTAAATTCAGACAAGAAAGTGTAGTGGGTACACTCGAAACTACAGTTAGACTAGTTTTAAAGTTACTGCACGAGAAAGTTCACTGTGGGAATGTGTCATTATTGAAAAATCGGTTTATAAAAACGTTAAAATATCATGGAAACAAATACAGTGACAGACAAATCAATCAGATCACAAGCCTATCGAGCTCTTCAACTCTAGGACTACTAACCATCAATTTGAATAATACGCCCGCGATCTCTAATAGTGAGTATGTGTACTATTATTACAAATTGTAATATTGCCCGGAGAAACTGTTACAGGGCGGCAAAGTACCTCTGACTTTCAGATTTTTTCTATAGCGATGAAGCTGTAGCAAAAATCAGGGGGCAGGAAATACCGGCTTATTGACTTGATGAATTATTGAACCTGTTGAACCCACAGCCCCAACAATTAGAGCCTCTAGCTTCTCCGCGAAATCTCGAACCGCACGAGCTATACATATTTGCCTTGTCGAGACGTTCCGATTAACCTGTTATTATTAATTTTTACTGCGCATATCTGCCGCGGGTCTGTGAGCTATAGAACGACTGGTTTGCTGATTAGTTCGACCCCGTTTACCGAAGGTGGGCAGGTGGAATTCCATTGTTTTACTTTATCCACGCTATCTCCTCCGCCCGAGTAAATTGCAATGCCAATACTGCAGTAGCTAGCGGTAGATTCCCTAATTGGCACGGTCAACACGGACGCGGAGAACCCCAACGAAAATTGGTAAAGCAAATAATCGCCCGGCTCCGGCCTATTGCCGTCGCCGCCGCCACGATGTCTCTTGGCGATGGTCATGGAGTATCACCGGCCGGAGGTACAGTTATGTCCTCGCTTCCGCCACGCATAGAATCGCAAGAAAATCTACTTCTAACCGATGAGGTGTGACCAAAATTGAAATTATAGGAAGCATCGGCAAGCAGCTGATTTCAATTCCCGGCCACGAAGCGATTCATGCGCAAACCGCATCGCCAAATGCAATGTCGTAACAAACAACGGAGGTTTTCCAGCGCGCGAGACCGCGAGAGCGGCACAAATTCAATGGCAGGAAGCGACGGTCATATTTAGAACCCTGCGCATTGTGTTGAAGGAGTGTGTTTGTGTTTAGCCACGGGGTTAATCCGGTGTAAAATCGAGAACCAACTTCCTGTTCAACTTCAGGTTTGTATTCATTTGTTTTTAAAAGCAGTGAATATCGCTCCTAAACCACTGAACGATGGAATAGCATAAGGGTGTTAACAATCAGAATTTTAGAATAAAAATACCAGGGCACTACTCGAACTGCTGAAAACTATCTAAAAGTATTAAAATCAAACTCTGCACGCAGTTATGACAAACTGTAACTTGCGGCTTAAGCCGCAAATCCAACGGGGGCGGGAACTTAGAGAATACGATTCGTTACGTACCCGGTAGAAAAAAAACTGGCACATCGCGGTTGGCATGTCGACCAGGTCGACTCTCAAGGGGGGAGTTCCGCGCAGAGTTCGTTCGGTCAGCCTAGCAGCAGCAGCGACGTTCGGTCTAACGGTGCTCTGCGGTTCAGTTCTGGTACAACAGCGTATAAAAGCACACACCTCCGATCCGTACCGGTTAAACGTTTATTTTTTCCGGCTCGGTTCTTGCGGTGGATGTAATGTGCAAAACCGACGGGATATTTCTTGTTCTGCTCAATGAAGACTTTTTTTTCTTGCTCGGCTTGCTTGCGCCAGAACAAAGTCGTAGAATAAATAGTTCGAACTTACCTTTCGCACGGGAGGTGGACTGCCACAGTAAGTGCCGCGGTCGGTGTACCGAATAAGTAGTAGCAGCGGCGTTAATCCATTTAGGAGCAACCGAGCGAACTGCAATAAAATGAAACGAGGAACGATATTAATGAGACGTGAAGCTTCAAATGGGATGGTATTATTTCTTTATTATGGTTTGGATAATACCGCTTCATGGCGACGAAAGGCTGCTGCCCCAGAGAAAAAATGTGTTAAATCGGCTCGCCGGTCAACCTGGTGGGTCTGCAAACTGTGAAACTGGTTTCCAGTTGTGGGTTTGGTCACGTAACAAACAATTATACGACTGACAAAACTTGCGTAGATCATAGAGTATCTGTTCTAATTTAAAAAACTCTAACATTGTGTTTTACGCTGTGTTTATCATGGCATCAAAATCGAGTAAAAATCCTCCGGTTGCAAAATTTTAAATTCTAATGTCAGGTGTAACGAAGCAAGATAGTCAGGCACCGCTTTATCTCTTGCCTTTCTGTGAAACAATGGAGAATAAAGAAACACATTCCCGGAGCTTTGCAACTGAGACGATAGACAAAACAAGCAGCCTCTCCTTCGCATGTCTAACCCACCGGATGTGTGATACTTTATTAACATCACAACAGAATATATTTTATTTTTATATACTGAAAACTCGACAATTTTGGGTATTGTTTACAAACTTTCTTTACGAAGAAATACAAATCAATCGACTTCGTTTCGAAAAATGATTATAAATAAATATTTTCTATTCTAATTTCCCGTTGTAACATTTTCAATTCTAACATGAGCGAATACCGAAGAGTGTTCGCCCCTTGAAAACATTTTTTTATACATCAATTTGTTGAAAACAATAGTTGAAAACTATGTTCGTTTTACTGAATGGTTTGCCAAATTTACACTTTGATTACACTCAAACTAGAAAATATGTGAATTATACCTTTTAAACGATTCTTATGAATCCCTAGTGAAATCCCTAGTCCCCTAGTCCCTAGTGAAATAACTTTTTCAGAGACTTAAATGAGTTTTAGCATTAAGCAACGCGGAAGCGACGAACCCGGCGAGAAATTACCCAGTCGCACTTCTGCATACACAAGAGGCACCAAAATTCACAGAAATGGTTAAAAAAACTATTTAGGTCAACTATTTTGACATTTCAATTTTAGGCGGGGAGAGCAGGCGGCATTTTTCGGCAAATGAGTATATGTTGATTTCAAATTCAATAATTTCACCGTGTTCTTGAGAAAAATTCAAACGAAGAATACATGTCGCCTTGAGGTATTAAGGGAACATCCATAAATGACGTAGTTTTTTTCATGTTTTTTTTAAAAAAACCGATTGTGGAAATTCTTGATGATGCCAAATTTTTTGAAGGTATTAGCCAAGGAAGTCTAAAGTTTAAGCGGTAGCGTTACCTGTTGCTTGGATATCTAGGAAAAAAGCCGGTTTTTATTAATGCAGGATTTTCAATTATCAGCAAGCAAACAACTCAGCTTCGATAAAATTTGCTAGTTTTCCTTTGGTTATAAATCTAAAAATACTAAAATCTAAAAAGTTTTAATAAATTGAAACATGTTTTCAAATATCAGCTTATTTTTTTCAAAGACAGTTTTGCCAAATGTTGTTTAATTTTTTTGCTGTTTGTTAAATAATAACGTTCAATTTATGGTAATCAGGCATTCCAAAAGTACAGCCTTTTTTACTGTCTTCTCAAAATACTTTTTCTGTTACAGTGAGTTTACGATAGCTACCCGCGCTCGCAGTCGGGTAATCACATTGAGAACGTATTGGCAACAGAGCATCACAAAAGGAAACGAAAAATGTACTTCGTATGTCAATTCGGCATTATTTGGGAGGATATCTTGGGAAGGACCTGTTTTTCAAATAAAACATATATTTTTCATATAAACAACACCCTTTTTTTAATTTGTCTATGTTGGATGTCGTGTGATGTCTGTTATACAAGGCTGTGGTAGGAATGAGCTTAAGGAGTAAAACACTGACTGCTCGGCACCTTATCGACAGCCTTCATGCTAAGAAAAGCAAACTGGACAACAGAGCGGCTGTGTACTGACGGATATGTGTATCACATACCAAATGTTATATACATACAACCATAAATGCCAGTACCATCGTTGACATGGGAATAAGGTGAACGGCAAAGCAAAAACAACTTTTTTCTGCCGACTGTCTCTGCCAATAACACTACTGTTATAGAAGAACGCATTCGAGTGTCATCAAAAAACAGTCATCCCTTGGTTGATTTTTCCCCTGATGGCAATTCAATTTTACAAATGCGAAAACAACATAACACTGCCGCTCAAAATGGTTTTTGTTTGGATTTCTTGACTGTTTTTTAAAGGCAAATTCTAGAATGTCCATTATAACATGTCCATGAATATAACCAGAGAAAATTTGACTGCATTTCCTCGAGTATTACTCATAATACCTCCAGACAAGTGTTCGTGTAAAAAACAATAAAATTTTCTCAGGAATACGTTGAAATCATCAAAATTGAAAGCAAAATATTCTCATTTGCTGCAAAACACAATGAAATTTTTCAGATTTCAATTCATTTCTAGACATCATTTATTTATAACCTTACAACTTTTTTTTATTTCTAAAAAGAATTCATGTGACGTCACAGAATTTCAAACCTGGTGTTCTCTCTTACGTCACATGCCGACTCGATTTTCTTAACTTCCTCTTCCCTTGATATGCGCGAAGTACTGTATGGAAGCCAACTGTCTCTAAAACGCTCAGAGTTGTTTGCAATTCAATGCAATGCAATTTGCAATGTTTGTCAATCGTTAGATGCTTTTAATTGAAAATTATTTCTTTTCTTTTCGAGCACTTCAATTGTCAAAATCGATGCAGAAGAATTCAAGCAGTTTTCATATGACTCATGAAGTGCTCGAAAATTAAACAAATGATTTTCTATTGAAAGTGTAGTTTAAGAGCGTCACTATCGGATGACGACTGTTAAATGAAATAAATTATGTCAGGTTCTGGTAGTGTTTAAGTTACGACGTTATTGCTGCAGAATAGTTATTTCTATATATGCTTCATTCAAAAGTTATTTTTTTGGGAATTCAAACACGATTTATGAGAAATATGAACCTGTGCGGTAACCAGTATATCAACAACGTTGATTAACCCTCTAGTGCCCAAATTAATAAACATTTTTAAAATTTTTATTGAAGCTTTTTAGAGGTTCAACTGAAGACCGTCTAAAGGCGGCACTGGGCACTAGAGGATTCAAACGGATGAAAGTTTTGTGTTACACGAAATTTCACGAGAATATCACGATAATATGTAAGTTTTTGAACATTAATATCTGTGCTAATTTTCGCTGGATCTAAGTAAGTTACATACTGAACAATTGCGTTTGAATTCATCTGGGTTACAATTGTTAAAAAAAAAATGGAAACTGACAGAAAGCAGGGTGGCCAGCAGATTTCCAATTTGAAATTCCCTGTTTTTTCCCGGTTACAAATTGGTGTTTTTCCCGGTTTCAAAACTCATAAATATGTAAGTTCAATCACGTTCATTCATTTGGAATTTGGATTTTATTATGTTTTATTATTTCATTTCAAACTCTCAAAAGGGCTAACTACTTCGGCCAACATCTATTTGCTGTTGATTTTTCGAATTTTCATGGCTGAGGAATGCAACTGCAAATAATTTTCTATCATTTCAAGCCTTGAGAAATTTCATCAATTGTTTTTAAGCTTTATTACGGATTCTGGCCTAATTCAAAGTGCTTATTTAAAAATAAAATATAAAATTAAATATAAAAATAACTAAATTCCCCATTTCTGACATCATTTGCTCTGTTAAAACTTAATTTTAAATTGAATTGACTTTAAATTTTTTTTATTGAATTGACATTAAAAATTCTTTAAATTTTTTCTTGTTTTCTGATAACTTACTTTTTCATATTCATTTTTAGTGAATAAGAGAAAATATTCTAGTTATTTTCCAGAGTTTTCAAAATAATTAGAGCACATTTTTTTGACCCCGAATCGAGATAGTTTTTCGTCTTACCTGAAACTGCAATGATCGCCGTTTCTGGCAATTTTAAATTTGTTTGAGAATAAGTTTTTGCACACACTTTTCTAGATTCAGCTTTGAAATTGATTTTACATTGATGTTGTTAGTTTCTTTCAGGCTTTAATACAATTTTACTGCTACACGCAAAAGTTGGAGTGTGCGTTACCAGATCATTTATGAGCGAAATAAGCGCATTTACTGATTAAAATTGGAACCAGTACAACGCATGTACGTTGGGCATAACGCATTTGATGCTCTAGCGTATTTTGAACGTATTGCGCAGCTCCAAACCACTACACTTATGAAGGATCAGCCGATGTTCAGAAGGTTGGCATCGTTAAAACAGTGCAACCAGCAATCAATACTGATAAGTTGGGTACTGACTCCATTGAAGAAATTATTGTCTGATCGATTCACTTTCATGAAACAGGTCATTTTAAAACATCATTCAATCATTAACAATAAACAAAAACATGAGATTAGTCCAAAACATTTTGCATTTAATTATGACTCTGATTTCATTCACATGCATTCGGTTCTGCGTTACTGGCACCAGCTTCAATAACCAGCGTCAATAACTGTTTCGGTTGCTGACGATTTTTAGGGATGCACGAGCCGTTGATACGCACCGGCTCGCGAAAGTAAAGAACGGTTTTTTGAGCGCCTCGAAACTGATCGTCCGCCCGAAGCCGAAGTTTACCGAGACATTGCGATTTTTGTGTATATGATACATATTCTGATTTTGATCTCTGCCAATGTATTCCTTGTACAACTTTTGCGTTATGCGTATCACGCATTGGTTGTGCGAAGTCAGAGCAAATGCTGTGCGAATTGAAAGGACACATTGAACTTCAAAGTCTTATTACTAATCAACTATATGCATAATTAACACAAACTCTATTTCCGCCACTATTGTGTCAATCCCCGACACCCGGGGAGGCGACTCCAACTAGAATCTTAACTAACGGCCCGTTGATTAACAGACCGGCACCAATGGCTTCAATTTCCCATGCGATAGAAGAGGTTTTAGATATTTTTTATCATAGTTTAGTTTTTGCCTATTTTAAGTTAAAATATAAAGCCTAATTGGAATCATTATTGACTTCTTTGGCCTTCAAAATATTTTTTAGTGATTTGGAGGCTTTGTAAGTTTTTGTTGGCGATTTGTAACCTACGATTCGAATCTTGTTACTTTTTAAAGAATATTTTTACATCAATTATGAATAATTCGGTACATAACTATGAAACAAACTCAGACATTAGACGTTGATCCTGTAAAGTGATGATTGTTTTGATGTTTGATCGCCACTTACTGTTGAAGCCCTAATCAATGCGAATGAGAAAGTAGACAAATTGGGTCCAAAAGCCATGCCAGTTTTTATATATCATTCGAAAAAGCCGCGTTTTCTGAGAAAAACGTGATTTTTAAAAAATGTTTATCGTTTTCCTTCGATTTTTAAATGAATAGTAAAAAAACTGCTCGAAAGATCTTAGTTGACGTTTCGCCCATGTACGGTATATGGGAGAACTGTCATTTTAGGCATTTCGAGTAGTTTTTTATTCTTCATTTAAAAATCGAAGAAAACCGATAAAAAATTTTTAAAATCACGTTTTGCTCAGAAAATTGTACTCTTTCAGCTGATATATAAAAATCAGAAAACCGTTTGAAACTTTAGGACCCAATCAGAGAAAAACGATCGCAGCGAACTGTTAGTGTACAGAACAATAATTGTCATATTGGCTAGCGCTTGGATCATATTGACTCTAACGGTCGTCTCTCTTAGCCAAGATTCTAACATATGACGACTGGCTTGTTACTCTTAGCATCTTACCCCGAGACCAACTAAATGGTTCCTTGAGTATTCCAGTGTTTGTGAGATGGCAGAAAATGTATAGCGTGTTGAATTTATACAACAGATCTCAAGCATGTAGTAAATAAAAAATAATGTTTAAAAAAAACATGATAAATTTCCCGGTTTAGTGTTGAAATTCCCGGCTTTTTCCCGGTTCATTTTAGAATTCCCGGCTTTTTCCCGGTTTTTCAGGTTTTCCCGGTTCGCTGGCCACCCTGGGAAAGTTTTAACCTGTTGTTTAAAATTCAAATTTCACCCAACATTTGATTTTCAACTGTCAACTGGAACAAACATGAATCGTAAAAATGAACTCGAAATTGGCATATTTGACGTAATTTTACGTCTCTAGCAGAGTAGACAAATCGTATGACGATTATGGACACTAACGACTATACACGAGTCATCGCAAATTTGGACCGCAAAACCCGGTGGTGATGCTGGAATTACCGAATCCAGCAGCTAGAGAAAATTCGAGGAAAGAAAATCTCACTTCACATCCGTGACCCACAAAGTTGCGCACAAGCCGCTGCGCAGCGCAAAAGTCAATCGGTTGGACAATCCTCCTGTTCATCAATATTTATCACCGTACAGCTCCTGCATACTCATTCGCCTAATTAAAAAAGCAGTTGCGCAACAGTTTAGCCAAATGCACTCGCCGAACCACGCCTCGCCCGCTCAATTAATAATCTGATATAATCCACAACAACAGCAGCAACATCAGCAACCGAAGATGAATAACAATTCGCAGCGTCGAGCTGCAAAAAAGACGGAAGCGGTTGGAAATGAAAACGGATGGCGTGGCACCGCGAAAAATCTGCCACAGTCAGTCAGTCACGAAGAAAAGGTTTGTTTTTCTTTGGCTGTTATGGCGCTATTTTTTCGATTTACTGATTTTTCTGTGTGCCAGGCGTTGATGCACATTAGCGGTCCTCTACCGTTGTTCATTCATCAATTTCGGAGCATAATTTGAATCCACTGATCGCTGTCATACCACGAAATCGCTCGCAGTTATGCTGCTGCCCCAGCAATGTTTTTTTTTTGCCAGGCTTGGTTTAATAATTGGAAAGCAACCGCAAAAAACAATCCGGAAAATCGACCGTTTACACTTGTTCAGAGCGCAAATTTATACCCCGGACTGACATGGCCTACGGATTGTGTGTGTGTGTGTGCGTA
Source organism: Wyeomyia smithii (assembly GCF_029784165.1). Lineage (NCBI taxonomy): Eukaryota > Metazoa > Arthropoda > Insecta > Diptera > Culicidae > Wyeomyia > Wyeomyia smithii. The sequence continues at coordinate 251,782,071 of NC_073696.1, forward strand.
AATGTGTCCGTATGTCTGCGACCGCCACACGATTACACGAATGTATTATTACACTGCCGCTGTTGTACTTTTGTACTGCACTGTTTTTTTTAACGGTATACTTTTGGACTGCTCAACTCGCTGTAATTGCTGGTGATGTTTTACATAATTTTCGCACAGTTGCGCTTTTCAGTTATTATAAACTTCATTTGCTTAACTTGCGGGTAATTTTCATAACTATGTCGGTTGGATATGCCGTACAGCTGAGAACAACACCACGATTAGCGAGAGTTTTTTTCTGATGTTAGGGGAAGTGGCTGCCGAGAGTGAATGTACATTCGCATGAACATGTCCTGAAGCTAATACATACTTGTATATATTGTATAACAAGTTCTTCACATAAATGACATGAAAAAGTTTATTTATGCAAAATTGTACAGAATAATTAGCCTGAAGCGCCACATTTACAACGTAAGTTGAATCCAGCGCGATAAACTCCGTTGAACAGCTGATAAACGTTTACACCGAAATAATTGCCTACATTATTAAGGAGAGGAAAATAAAAGAAATTCTTCTAATTAAGTTTGCTAAAAAAATCCAACAACATGCAACATCATTCCAATGCATATCTACAAGAGAAATGTGAATCCGCAAAATGCTCGGTCGGGTTTTGCACCTAAATTCCTTTACGTCAGCCTTGTGATTCTCCAAACACCGATCGTCGTTGTCGTTGGTTTCTGAAGTCGAATCGTGGATTGCAGACGTGCCGTAAATCGCATTTTTTCATATTTTTTTTCCCTCTCGAAAATTCGTTTTGAATGCAAAATCGTTTCAACTATTTCTGGCGGGGTGCTGCTGTTTGCCAGTCCATCTCCAAGAGAGGCGCCCGCTTATGCAATGTCTGCTCTGGAACTCTGTTTCGAATTCGAAACGGTAACAATAAACAGTGGGCCAGGTCCAGCACACGAATGGGGTGCTTGTTAGGGTGTGTCGAATATTGGACTGCGCTTTGGGGCTTTCAGATAAGATTAGATTATGTTTCGGAATATGATTCTCCCTAGGCTTCTATAATCTGATAGACATGGAATGAATGAAGAAAGTACAACCACCAATTTGTATGAAACTACCGTACAACTGCAAATGGTAATCGCGTTCTTTGTCAGTAGTAAAAATGGGCATTGTTTTTTTCTTCGTCTCTGAGGTTGTTTAGTAAGTAAATTTGATTCACTCTGCGGTTATTCGGTGTCTTTCTCACTGTTGTATTTCATGACACATGACGAAACAAATTCTTGCATCGAACCTATTCTGAACCACACGTTCACAATTTCTAATTCACAGTTGTTTTTTATCGATAAAACCACGCATCCATCCTATTTAATCTCTCGTAAAAAAAAATCTTTCTCGATGGAAGATACAGAAAACCACATTGTGTTTAAACATCAGTACAGTTCTGTTAATTGATTAGGAAGATGGGTTTTTTCCGACAAATAGCATGCGTCATTCAAATAACAAAATGAAAGACGCACACTATTTGCCAAAAATGTTACCGCTTCAACTTTGCCCAATCTACAATGTTCGGGTACTGACTCGGGCATAAATAAAGGTCGAACATGGTGAAAGCACCGGTTGCACAATTCACAGATTTATTTATATTTAAGACAGCATTATTAATAACAACAACGAGAATATGAAGATTATGTAGATCAATTAACAAACTTTTTCATGAAAATGTGTTCTAGGGATAGAACGCGTTTTCATTTAAAGAATATTTTGTTAATTTTTGCTTTCATTTCATGCTGTTTCATATTTTACGCCCACTTCGAGTTATATTTTTATTATTTTTGATTTGCTTTTAATTTGTTTTACTTTAAGTTTGATCCAATTTGATGTATATTACAAATGTGTTTCATTTTTATCTATCCTGCATGAATTCATTTTATTTTCCGTAATTTTAATTATTTTACTACTCCTATTCATTTTACCATTTCTTCGAATAAATTATTCAAACTATATTCTACTTTTGTTTGTGGTTATTGAATTTGGCTATCTAGGCTATAAAGCTCAAACAGAAGAAAACGAAATATTATATGTATTCTTCTATTCATAAATAAGTTTTCTCGAAAACATAACGTTGAAGCGACGTACCCGGCGAGCAATCACTATGCGAACTCGCACGTAAGTTGACGCGTTTTGGTAATGGCTAGGGTTTTTTTATGTACAGTTTTTTTTTTATTTTGTCGACCAGTGTTATACATTCTTTCATTTCTTAAATTATTCTTTCTGTCATTTCGATCATCATTTAACTGAATTAAAACCTCTATTTTTTTAATTTTTTTTTTATTTTCGTCAATTTCTTTTTATTGCCTAGCTATCATTCGATGTAAGCGTATTTGATTAAATTCAATTTTAATTATATTTGTTTTGATTCTGTCCTGAGTAATTTCAAGCAACATAGGATAACAATTTTATTCGAACATTTTTGATTTGGAAGGAACATTGCATATATGTCCCTGTAGGCTAAAGATGTCATTTTGTACTACTTGTATTGTTTTATTGGATTCACGATTAATTTTTGAAATAGCTTGTTTTAGATCCAGAACGGTTCGCAGTGGTCCAATAAGGCAAAAAGTGGAACTCAATTCCATAGCGCCTTCCACCTCCATCCTAGCTTAATAGTGTCTTCGGAACAATTGTTTGTATGAATGACCCACATGATCTTACAAAATTATATCATATTTTAGCTTATTTTTTCGATAACTTCAAGAACGTATAGGTTAAAAAGGAGCAAGTGGAATCATGATGTCAATACTTTTCCTTGAAGTACAGCTTAAGTACTATAAACTCCTTTAGATTCCATTTGTCCCTATCCACCCATATTAGAGTACGGCGAGCATATGTCAAAAATACTAACTTCTTGGTGTTAAGAGACAGAGGAATGGCTTATTCGGCAAAGTTTTAGAACGTACAAAAATATGCAACTTTGCTGAACGAACAAAATTCCAATCTTCATTGGGTACAAAGCTACATAGTATTTTCTGTAAAAGTTACCAAAAAGTTAGTTTTTTGTACTTAACTTTTAATAGTTACATTTTATACGAAAACGTTGTTCTAAAGAAGCGTTTAGACATACAAAACACACGTTTTTGTTGAAGGTCACACATTTCCAGGACTTTTCCTTGCAACATTATAGCCTATTTTAGCTTATTTTTTCGATAATGGCTCTAAAAAAAATCTTGTTTCACCTTTTTAATTTTCAATTCTTCATGATCAAACAACCATGTATGACTAACCTTTTACAGATTTTACAAAAAAAAAACGTGTTGAATCCTCGGCAAAGTTGTAGGTAGCAATTTTGTCTTTCTGAGAAAAATATATAAAATTATTTTTTTTAAATTATTTTTTTAAAAATAAAAATTAAAAATAAAATATAAAAAAAATTTCTTTAATATTTTAAAATTTATTTTTTTCATGAAAACTGAACTTAAAGAAATAAAAAATATATGTTTGTACAAAGAAACAATTTTTGATTCTGAGATATTTTCATAGTGTAATTTTTTTTAGAAACAAAATTATGACCTACAACTTTGCCTAAGACACTATACCGGTCAAATAAACCGTTAGGATGCTAAAAATGATTAGGCGCAGGAAACGAAGTTTGATTCATGTCAGCACAAAATCCGAGACATCAAGTTTTGGTTTTATTTCCCAAAATCCGGGACATCAAGTTTTGGGATTTATTTCTCCAAGCAAACTATTTTTGGTTAGCTTAGAGTGTGTAGTTTTTGTAGAAACAAATTCAAAATAATAAAAAGAAATTCACATTTCTTATTTCTTCATGATCGGAGCCATCAATGTTTAACTGATCTTTTTTAGTTTTCATTAGGAAAATTGAATTTTTTAAATATTTATTTCTAATTTTTGAGCTTTTTCGTGGATTTTTTTCCCGAGCCTGTATTTTTTTTAGAAAGACAAAATAACTATCTACAATTTTAATCGAGACGTCACACCAATCAAACTACGAGTTTGAAACGAGTCATAATTAAAAAGAACGTTAGCACAAATCGGTAAAGTTTCAACCAAAAAAAAGAACGATTGCAATGGGTCCCCCTTTTTTTAAGAATTGGTTAGCTGTACAAAAGGGAACTTTTTCTTTAAAACGCGCCGTATTTTTTATTTATTAGAGTTCATGACATGTAAAGACATAATTTGATGTTTATTGGATTGCAAAACTTAATATTGCTATTTTATACCTTATATATTTTATATCTCTATACAAAGAGATCACGTTGAAAATCAAGTAGTTATAGAAATCAGATTGGGAATTCAAACAAACACTGCGGCAGATGTATAAGTACGCTCTGTGCACAGCGAAAATATTACGATCCCTTTTGTTCTCACACAGCAAACGACAACAGGTATCGAACCTTCGACAATCGTGTATACAAAGGCGCATCCACCACACCTACAGAAATGACATCGCTAGTATCAACTTGCTTTGAAGCACGCGGAACTGATGGCGTCAGGTTTCCACTTATACTTTCAACGGCGGTGTAATGGAGTACCTTTATACTTACACCAGGTTTCTTTCTTTCTTTGTTACTGACGAAGAGAACCAAATAATGTCCAAAACGCAGTTGGGTTAACCAAAGAGGAACTTTGAAAGTGAATTTTGCGAATAAATTAAGAGGCTTAATTAATTTTTTTTTCGTTACTTTTCTTAATTAAATAATAAGATGGAGAGAAGGAAAATATTATGAAAGTTAAAAGATGAAATTAGACCACTTACTAAAGAAGGAAGGCAGTTCAAAACATAACAACTGACATAAAGCAAAGCAAAGCCTTGGTGCTACATTCCGATTCGGAACTCGACCTTCTGTTTATTATACGCAGACTTCGCAGCCAACTGTTAAGTGTACAGGACAATTGCGGGACTAGCGCTACGATCCTACTGACACTAACAGTCTCTCCCGAGACTCGAACCTACGACAACTGGCTTGTTAGGCCAGCATCGTACCTCGAGACCGACTGGGAGGGAAACATAGACTGCCGAAAACTGATTAAACACCATATTTAATTTTTTTTTGTTCTATTTTTTTCTTCGAAAACATTCTAAGTGTGTATTTTTTCGAAAGTTCAAAACTACTATCTACAACTTTGCCGAACTAATCAAATAAACCATTCTGACTCTAAAAACATGCTTAATTATCAACACAACCATTTTTACACAACCTCTTTTCAATGAATAGTCGTGATCAGGTTCCGGAAAAGTACTGCGGTGCGACACTCTACTGGCGACTGGGCTCTCGTTTTACTATAACATCTTCATGATCGACTGCGGCTGTCATCGATGATATTGAACTCGCACTCCTTCGTTTCTTTTTCTTAGGAAGCAAGGAGAGCTGTGCAATACAATGTGAACCGGATTAGTTTAAAATTTGCTGTCACGTGAAGACAGTACTTCTCAGAAGGCTGGTCGTGATTCAAAAAAAAAAAAAAAAAGCATAATATAATATCTTTAGCTTACAGACTGATCTCGCGCTAACTCGTCCAGATGTAAGCATCATTTCATTTTTTCATTTTTCATTTCATGTAAGCATCATTTCATTTTTTCATTTTTCAAACAATTTTATAAACTAAGATTCAAAAAGAGCGAAAAGTTTATTTTTATTTTGAATTTATATTGTGAAGATAGAAAAAATTTGTGAAGAGATGACTATTGGGAAATTATTTGGATCTTCATTTTAATAAATTTAAGATCCTACACTTTTTCAGTTCTTAACCGATTTTGGGTTTTGGCCCGTCAAAAGATTGATTTTGGATCTTGGCCCGTCAAAAGATTGTTTTTAAAACTGAATATGCAAAAAAGTTGGATTTTCCATACAAATCTCCATATAAATTTGAAATGCAATGCGCCAAGCAGAGACAAAACCAATCGACTTCCGATAAATTTAGGATTGTTTGGGGCCCCAAATAGAATAAAAAAAACTTGGTTCTGGCTTTCTGCTATCTAGTTTCGTTTTTTTTTCTTTTCATATAACGATTCTCCCCCCCCCCCCCCCCCCTAATAGCCATGCAGAGCCCTAAGGGAACCACATTGTTATTGCCATTTGGTAGTTGGAGGTTATTGCCAATTGGTAAAATTTACCTTGGATCCTGAAGATGGTCCCGGAGATCCGGATTTACGGAAACCTTATGGGGTACAAAGATCGAAAATTTAATTGCCTAAAATTCATCGGGACACTTTAAAACGAACAGTTTTTGGATAAGAAGTTTTTATGTCCCGTATTTTTCACTTTTTTGCTTCTAAACGCCCATAGAAATTTGAGGAATCAAACTGTTTATCAAAAAAATCTAATTTTAAAAATATCTTACATGATCTATTTTATTGAATCACTTTTTGTTTTTAAAACTGATCATTTCAGTGCAGGATCTCAAATTTATTTTCTTCAATATTTTTAAATAGAAGCTCAGACAGTTTTTCGAAAGTTATCTCTTGTCAACTTTTCTCTATCTCTTGAATTTATTTACATATCTCAGTTTTTCAAATGTTAGTCTAGATATTTTTTTGAAAAATGAAGTTTGCTTGATTTAGTAAGGCTCACACACAAACATAAAGTTTCATTGAATTCTGAAGAGGGCTTCCTCTACATCGAATTGGCGCAAAATTCTTCTATAGGAACATCTGCAGTGATTTTCAGCCAAATCAAAAATGACGCTGTTGATGTGGATTGAACTTTATACACACTTTTGATATACTTTCATTTCCTTTTTATGTTTTCTTTCTCTTGTTCTTTTCGTTTTATTAACTTCAATTCTGGCATTTACTTTTTGTGCTTTTTATGAGTTTTATGTTTTTCGCTTGAAAGTATTTATTAGAGACAGTGCTAATTCGCGGCAAAAAAGTTGAAAATTCGCGGGTGACAAAATAGAAAACATTCAAAATTCGCGGTAATATCGCGGCAACCTTTTCATTAAAAAACGTCATATAAAGAGCAACAATAAAAAACTGTTGTTATTTAACTTAATATAATATATGTATATTATGTAGGTAATTTAACCGTATATTCATGATTTCTTTGCAGTACGAACTACTGTGTCAAATTGTCTTCGATCATATTTTGGTGTCGGCAGGCACGTATTATTCAACTTATTCTGACTCACGCTGCATTCCGCATCTACCGAGTTTCCGGGAATCGATAAATATTTATTGGCCAACCGGAAAAGTTCAAGAAACCGTCCGCGTTCCGAATACCTACCAAAATTATAATATCAATCTCACTGTCACGTATTTTTAAAAATACAAAAATGCTTGCTACTTGAACTAAGTAAGTTCATCTTGAAACTTCGATTTTGCACACTCAGGAATTCTATCATGCAGGTCCCCAATCACCAAAATCTTTCCTCGAAGAGGACCTAGTAACCGAACCGTCCGAAAACAATTCAAACCAGGCTGACAAAATCTCGTTGTAAGAGAGCCATCTTTTTGATTGCGTAGGAGAAGGCCTCCCGATGCCAAAGAGGTGCCCTTTTAAACTTTTGATTTGTCCGTGTTGCTGGTATTCGCGGCATTTCGCGGAATTTCGTTAATTTCGCGGCCTGTGCTGGATTTCGCGGAATTCGCGGCGTTCGCGAAATCGCGATTTACCACTGTCCCTAGTATTTATGTAAGTTTACGAAGGGTTGTCGTTTTTCCTCGGAGAATCTTTTACTGCGAAAAAATCTGCTCTCACACTGGTGAGCAAATCGACGCACGGGCTTGAAGTGAGCAACGATTTGTGTGTATCTGAGGAGCATGTAAAAAAACACCGCGGAAGCTTTCTCACACGAAAACACATTACGCACAATAACTACACAACAGAGCTCATTGCAGTGCTTTGGCAGTGAGTCTCTTGAGTATATGTTAAATTAGGGTAGCATCTGGGTAGGAAAATCGATTGCGTTTGCTTTGCACCTCGCAACTAAAAAAATAGAAACGGTATGTAATAACTTCTGCTAACAACATCGAAGCTCTTATTTTGTGTTTTTCATTCAATTGAAATTGAACAAATCTAACGAAGTGTGAAACAGAAACAAAACGACACGAAATTTGTGAATTTGTGTGTGTGTGTGTGTGTGTTTGTTCTAACAGTTTCTCCCAGCCTAGATTTTACCATACGCTAACTAGCCTTTGACAAGCAGCATTCTAGCTCGAGACTTAAATGAAGTGAAATATTTATGATACTCAAAAAACTTGAGGGATTACTGGTCAAATAATACAAAATTCCAGAAAATTTATTGCAGATCCAGTTGAAAAAAACCCAGAACTAAGGCAAAGTTAGATTGAAATAAAATCACAGCAACAAAACCATACAAAATTAAAGTAAAGTCCAGACATGACCTATATATTGGGTTGGTAGTAAAAACGAGCAAAAATACAGTAAGGTCTTTTTTACGCGGGTTGCTTTACTCAATCATTTAAAAACGGTACTAGATATCGACCTCATTTCAATCAGGTTTACCGTTTTAGGTCAAAAGTAATCATATATCCGTTTAAAAAAAATCACAAATTCGAGCGTAAAAAAGACTTTAATGTAAAGGTCCAGAAACTAAAGATGGGATAGTAAAGTTGTGTAATTTATAAAATCTACAAGTTATGTAGAAAATAAATATACATGAATTTGTGTAGAATATGTAGATAATAAACATACACCAAAGTCGCTTTTTACGCGGGGGATACGTGCCGCGTAAAAAAAAACGCGTAAATTCCGGAATCCGCGTAAAAAGCGACCTTAGTGTATATGAATATTCTCTAGATTCTTATACAGGTAATCAATGTGTGAAGCTTAAGTATTTTTTAATCTTACCCTAACCACCTAACCACCATTTACATTTTCTTAAAACGATCAAGAATCAGAGCTTAACCCAAACTATAAAAGACTAGCAAACTCTTCTTTTTCTAACACAGACATCAAAAGAAAATTCCCAAATTCCTTGCGTCATTAGTTAGGATCACACGCTTGGCAACAATTAGCATAATAACTGTAAAATAACAGCGTACATTCCCTATCATTTTCGTACGATGATAATTGTGTCCGATTACCACACAAAGTTGTGTTTAGCAAAAAATCGATCAAACCAAACACGGGGGAACTACACGTGCAGCAGTGCCTAAAAATTAGCTAATTGCCAATCGCTCTGGTGGGTGTTCATACCCCTGGCCGTTACGATTTATTATCCGTTAAATCGGTTTCCAAATGGTAAATGGCCTGCACGCTGTGGTTGCACTTGTAATCGGTTCATAAATAATCGGGCTGCAACATTCCGAGGTTCGCAGCAGCAATTCGGCGGAGCCTACATGCTACTGGCGCGTTAAGTATGCGCCACAAAACATGCTGCCCACTGTCGTTAGTCTAGACCACGTGCGGCCTCCTCTTGGCTGGGCACCCATTCGGTGCAAATTTATTGCAGGTGTTGAATCGCACTTTTGTCGTCCACAACCGATAGACACGGTTGATTTGGCGGAAATTCATAACTGGCTGAACTAATTCAGTTAAGTCTGCGCGCACACACACATGCTGGCATTGTACGATCCGGACAAACTAAGGCACCGAAGTTATGTTGGTTTTTTTTTGCGGTGGACGATTAGGTTATTTCGTCCCTCGTCGTAACTGCACGTTTCTCGTAATGGGGAAATTATGCAAAAATTGATTGAATTCTTCGGAGATTGTAGCATGACTTACAACCAGCCGAAGGTTGTGTAGCGAAAAATTAAACCTAACCTAATATTCAATCCCAACCTGTACCGCTTAATCCTGTTCCGCAAAAGAGCAAAGTGGCTAATCAATTAGCTGCCAAGGTCTCGGAAACAATCGAATCAGTGGCAAGAAACTGTCCAATATTTTAACACGAACAAGCTGCAGGCGCTAGGAGCCTGCTCGACTGGTGTTCATGTAGAACACGGCGCAGCCAATAGGACCCATGCTCTGGCCAAGACGATCGCCGAGTGTTTCGAAACGAAAATCAATTAAGAAGTATTGAATAAATAAAAAGGCTACAATTTGCATGTAAAATACCGTCGCCACTTCGAATCCGGACCACCAGCAACCAGTGAAGCAAAAGAAGAAGAAAAGCTCGCTCCAAGACGATTGGTTGGGAATTGCTGCAATTTCTGGGCTAGAAGTTCGTTCGCGAGTTTGGTCCATCAAGTGCTTTTGAGTGTGTACTTCTGTTCAAGTTACGACTCTCATGTTTACAACATTCACCTACGACAAGTCATAAACAACTCTTCTAGGGGCGCACGATTTGAGTGGTTTGCAATATTGCCAATATTGACACTTGAGTAAAACTTCACGATGGGGCCCCTCTTGGGAGTCATTTGATTGGATGTATAGCCGTGCGCAGGATTTTGAATGGAGGGGAGGTGTTTAATCCGAGTAACTATTGATCTATTTTTTCGTTCCCAATCCTCAGTATATTTTCGCAGCGTACAGAGTTTTTTTTTTTCGATATTCTGATTACTAGAGCTCTGATGAATTTTAAAGCTACCTGTTAATGATTTGTTAACTACATTCCAAGCATTTTTCAGCACATCAAATTGTTGTTCCAGATTCCGATTATTACGCGCTCTATTGAATTTTAATATTTTTAGACAGTTAAACCCTCGTTCATGTAGCGCCTAGGTATTTTTATGTTTTTTAAATTTATGTCTGTTATTACTCCGATGGTTTTTTTTATTCATACTTAATTAAAGTGTTAACTGCCTCGTGTTGGCCAGAGTAAGGCGGTCCGTTCCGATTGGTGGTCAAATATAACATGCATTAGACTGCATCAGTTTATTTTTATTTGAAGTCATGGATAAGCAAAATCTAATCCAGTTTAATCCGCGGTGCATTTTCTTGTAAAGCCATTGATAAAAAAAAACAACCGCATATCATTGAATTGTACTCTTCGGTACACTACAAAGCCGAACAAAACGTAACATCTTTTCGATTATAATTGGATCAAGTTGAGCCCTTAGAAAACATACGTTGTTGGCACTGAGCACCGTTTTGCTCGGCAATTAACATGCTTCAAAAAAGTTGCAACGTCAAAATACCTTAATTGTACCTTTACAATGGTATGATAAACGATACATCTAGGATTGATGATGTTTCGACACGAGATAGCGATTGGAGGAGAGAAAAATCAATTGCATACATGCGTAATAATCTTTATAAGTTTCAAATAAACACCTTTTTCTATCTTTCTTTTCAGCCAGAGGGACTGGAAACACATACGGCTCTTGGAGCTGCTCACTAATGATGAAGGAAAATTTAATAGGCGATTATCCGGTAAACAGCAGCAGAAAATGTTGTTTTTCTGCTATTAAACAAAAACGATGGCTATTTTTCAATTAGCCAACTCTTCGCACTCCACCGCGTTGTTCGTGTTACCTGTTTTTCTTTAGCGGAACAGTAGGATCGGCAAGTTATTACTAACTCCAGTTCGGTTTAGGTCTAACAAGCAACTGGCAGTCACGTCATAGCATAACAAAAATTCATAAACGAGTGATTTTTTGGATCTGTTGTCTTATGGTCTTGACCTCCGTGATTTTGCCTTGGTGCCGAAGGCGAAATGTTTTGATTGAATTGATCGACAGCAAATGGTCAATCGGGAACGATAATGTCTTAGCTCGGTCCGGTTGTTGTGATTTTTTACTGCCCACAGTCTGTCATTATTCAATGCTAAAACGTTGAGACATTGAAGGTGAAATATCGGAAGTTAGTGGAACGTTTGTAGCGTACATAGTAAATTAAAACAAGCCGAGATGCTTGTATATCGCATATTAAAAATGCGAATTGAAGGACGTAATATCGACGTTTGGTATTGTGTAATATCACAGATGCTGTTCTTTCACGGTCGCCATAGAATAACGCATTCTTTATTGTTGTGTCAATCCACTGACCTATCCAATTCGGCAGCTTTTCTACCTACCAAACGTACCATGGAACAATTTTGAGATATGCTATTTGTTTACTGTAAGTTCAACAGGAGATCCCTCTTAAAGCATGAAGTTGAATTTAATAGTTTGACGGAAGTTGGCAGCCTATTCCAGTAGATGCTGCCTCTGACAAAGACAAACAATATCGCACACTTAGCCTTGGGGATAATAGCGGTCTCGATCAACTAGATTAGTTGAGAGAATTCGTTATCGATATTGTTTTTGGCACATTTTGCATGTGTAGGATAAGTACAACGATACACCGTGCCCTAGTGCTGAGTCGAGAAAATTTCCAGCTCGAAAAGATCCTCGACTCGATCGGAAATCGAACCCGATATCATAACCGTGTGGGAGAGCTAGCCGACCGACATCGCTAACCACAGAGCCACGGGGACTACTGCCTCTGACAAAGAAGGATTGGCTAAAGTTGAAGAAATTATGCTAAGGTAATTGGAAATTTTTTGATCGTGTGTCGGATATAAATCTGGGCATCATCAGCAAAAAGATGTATAGATGGGAAATCGAGCACAGTACAGGAAGATCGTTTATGAAAAGAAAGAAAGCGGAGGTCCAAGAACTGACCCTTGCGGAACTCCTGCTAGAATAGGATGAAAAGTTGACAGAATACCATTGCAGAACACTGCTTTACTTCTACTGCTCAGATAACTATTCGTAAGATTGATAGCTTAACCGGAAAAAGTATAAAGTGATATTAATCTACCTACTAATTATCTATGCACGACCTAGCAAAGACAATAATTTTCAAAAATTTCGTGGGTATTTTATCCAAACCTACCGCATTAGATTGTATAGAAAATACAGCAAAAATAATTGCATAATCAACCATCGACTGGATACTAAAACTATTGTTATTTGTCGGAAAGAAAGTTCTTGCACAACTACCATCTGAGAAATTAGATGAGAAATAGTGATTATACTCTTTGAGCTGAATATTTACACTTAGACGAACTAGATTTTTTTATCTAAAATGCCCCAATTTTCACTATTTTTTTATTGTTGCTTAGATGGCAAGCTAACATTCAGTCTTTCCCTGTCAAAATTCATTTTAGTATTTGATATCATTGAATTCACTTTGTTTCTCGAACGCCTGTACTTAGTTAGATTTTCTGAAGATTTTTTTCGCTTCCAGCTTTTGTAAGCAATACCTCTCTCAATCCTGTTGAAAGAACGAAAATACTTATCCAGAGGATTATTATAACCATAGGACGTTCAATCACGTTTAATAAAGAATGTGTCATGGGACATGAAACGACACACAACACATCAATAAAGGACAGTCGAGATACCCCTGAATCAGGTCAAATACACAAATTCTTTGCAAATTAGCACGTCTGCAATTAAATGTCTCCAAGGCAACGCTCGTTTACTTTTTTGTTCGTTGTCTTTTTAAATTTTACTTGTTTGAGACAAAATTGTTTTTCTCTGTGCATTTCTTTTAAACTAACAATTTATTCTCTGTGCGAAATACACAGTTTGTAAGGCCCAACATGTGTGAAAACGATTCTTATTTTTGTTTTTTTTTGTATAACATTTTGCTATTTTGATTATTTTAACCATTTTGTTATTCTTCAGATTTTTGTCATTTTGATTGTTGTTGTCATATCTGTTATTTTTGTTTCTATCATTACATATTATGATCTTTGTTGGTATTGTCATTTCCCATTTTTATTATTGTTGTCGTTTTATGTAATTTTGGTCATGTTTATATTTTTTGTTTGATTTTTTTGTCATTTCGTCTTTATTTTGTACAATGTACCTACACATATTTGTTTATAAGCAATTCCATATAAAATGTGTCAATTCTAATATTTTTTGATGTAAAATTTCGTCTTTCGGAAACATAGGGCATCAATTTGTAATTGGAAAACCAAAAACATCGAGAGCGTCACGAAATTGTCCCCTCTCAAATGCTTAAAACTGATTTAGTTTTTTAAGGGATTACTTTCTTACAGCGATGGACTGAAACCTAGCTCTGCATCCACCAAAATGCGGAAGATTGTGAGTATGTGATGCTAACTATTGTAATATTGAAAATATGTAGAGGCTTGTTAAACACATATTGCGATTAGTTAAGGCCGAAATCAAGGCTATATATCAGGTGAAACTCTCAGTGCCAATCTAAATCAAACTAAATGACCAATCACTACCTTTCCTCTCCAGCACAGTCGACAGTGAAGTATACTAACGATTTGACTTTCTACACGATTTGTTGTTGTTGTTTTGTTTGCTCGGCTTTCATACGTGACTACTGAGAGTTGGGCCTTTGCCATAGTAGACGTGAGAAGCGGCGCGAACCGATTCGCTCGGCCGTAGGTTAATGTAAAGCCGTAAGTAGAGCTGTACATTAACCTTCAGCCGTGCGAATCGGTTCGCGCCGCTTTACGCGTCTACTATGGCAAAGGCCCAACTACCCGTTCATTCCATACCATCTCAACCTTTTACAGTAAACAAATTTGTCACTATTGTGAAATGCCGAAGGAACTTTTCAATGTCCCAAATAATACAATTGAAGAAGTTGCTATGTTTTTTTCTATCACTGTCCAAAACCTCACTGAAAGTGATGAAAACTACGCAATAAGTGTACAATTGAGTTGTTGCATTCCTTCTTTGTGTTCTTTTCTCGACCGAGGCCGGTGCAGCTATCGAAAATGTTTTATTTTCTTTGTCATTTCCCAGTGATTTTTCTGCTCGCTTGACACGCTCACCGGAAGTATAACTTTCAGTAGTCACGTATAAAAGCAGAAAGTTAGTCTCCATTGTATAACCGATTATTGTAACAAGAGGATGGTTTAGTCTTACTGGAATCTGACTCAATCTGACGCATCCAGCAGAGCAGCAGCTGATTTTAGCGCAGTTGGTCTACAGATAAACAGAACGGCTCTTTTCCAAGAGCGACTATTAACCGCTCACTCACCGTTGCGAACCAACTGATATAAACGGCTCATGGTTCACAATGACTACGTGCGAAGTTGACTACTCGTATTGTTTCGGTAAACTTCGGTTTTGGGTTTACCATCCGTTACCAAGCGCTCAAAAAAGCGTGGTTCATTTTTGTGAGCCGTTCGTTCTTTTCTATGAACCGGTTCATATGAACGGCTAGCCATTTGTAGACGGATCAATCAAGGACACCGGCAGATTGCACTGCACAACATTGCTGAACATGCCACTCGCCAAAACGTTGCTGATAACTGGAGCTCGCAGCTTCAAGGTTACAGAGTCTGCTTTGATAAGCGAATGGTCACAAGCTCGAATCTTATTAGAATCCAGGGGCGACTCGTGGCTTTTGAATCTGCATGTTCAACTACAAATTCTAAAAATCGCAATTTGGGGAAGTAATCACAATCATGTCCGCGTAATCACGCAAGTCTTTCTAGTCGCTACTATTTGAAAGTGAAACTGAAAACCAATATAATATTGATATAAATTTGCGTCTGAAATATATTTTTTGCCTGGCGTCCCGGTGTGCAATGCACGGGTTGCACCTATGGACGAGTCGCCTCTGTTAGAATCTTGAAAAAAAAAAAAACCGTTTAGTGTAAACGAGACTTTTACGCATGTCTTTATTTTCAGAACCCCTTTACCCATTTCATTGATTGCTTTGACTCTTCCCGCACACTAATACACCTCTCCAAGCAATTATAATCAGTGCTGAGAATATTCACTGTCATGATATTCAAAAGCAGCGATTTTCAGCCTTCTTTATGATGATACTCATACTACCCATGCGAATATTGATATTCATGATACCAAACAACCGATGAACACCGACCGAATAAACTTCAACACTCGTGTCGTTATTTTGAACGTCAATAATAAAAATCATTTCAGAACTTTCGACAGTTTATACTGTACCGTGCGGTGTACAGTGTCTGAACTAACTTTCACTACATGGATTGATAATTACCGGAACTTCTCTGAATATCATTTACAAGGCCTTTAATATTCATTCCGCTGTTTTGTCATTGAATATGGTAAACGAAATTCATGCTTTGTCGCAGTGAGCATTGGTTACTGAGTTGCACCAGAAAATAAATGTGCTGACACTGAGAATAATTCAATTCATCAACTCGTGAATAAATACCGATAATCTAAGGCACTGATTATAATTGCCTATAATTGATAGAAGAAACTTACGAGGCTCAGTAAAAAATTTGCGTAGAAAGTATAAAAAATCCGTCGTTCACCACGATGACATAAATACTCTTCCTTTCCGTACAACAGCCGTTAGAAATGCAGAGCTGAACTCAATCTCTAGCAAAAACGATTGTACCACTTCCGTTCTTCCCTAAGGACGCAGCCAGCGCTGTTATCGAAAAATCCGAAGCTACTGAATTGTTGTGCTGTCGTTCAAGGTGAAGCCAAAACGTTGCTAATAGTCGGTCGAACGAAAAAAAATGACTTAAGACAGGCTTTCGTAACTCTACGTTAGCCTTGCAGTCGTGTCTTCTAAAAAACCAGTTCAGCTTTTATTTATCATTTTTCGAGTGCAACTTCACGCAGATGTTCCAATAATATATATTTCGTTTTGTGCTATATTTTTTTTATTTGACAAAATAATTATCTCAAAAAGCTGTTTTTTTATTTTTTTGGGCCTGGAAGTGACCGACCATTCTTCAATACTTTGAAGGGTCAATAACGACGCCAGCCACGTCCTTGCAATCAGGTGGGAAGAGAGATGGGATGTTAGTGTGACCCTTGCTATTTGGAGACCGTGTTAACCTCTGCATCTCCACAAAGGTCACAGGAAGAAGGTTTTTGTTAGTAGCAAAGGGCTCGTTGGATCAGGATTTACTTTGATGAGTGATGTGATCATACGTATAATTCATCCTCGGCTCTTTTGAACTACTTTCGGTTTAATAGACCAAGTAGTAAGATGGGGAAAAGTGATCGATTTTCCAGAACCAAGTTTTTTTGATTCCTTTTGGGGTCCCAAACAACCCTAAACTTACCTGAAGTCGATTGGTTTTGTCTCCGCTTGGGGCATTGCATTTCAAATTTGTATGAAAATTCATACGGGAAAACCTACTTTTTTGCATTTACATTTCTAGAGAGCTCAATAATGCTCTAATAATGCACTACATTATGTTAAAGTATAGTATTTTAGATGCCTAACAACTTCGCAGAAGGCACAGAAGAGCTAGAATGTCCCTATGAAGAGCTATAGCTGTTCAAAGTTGAGTATGTCGAAAAACCTACCATTTGAAGTCATGAAACCTATGGTTTGAGTCACTTTGAGCTCTTTAGAATCGAAAATGCAAAAAAGTTGGTTTTTTCATACATATCTCCATATAAATTTAAAATGCAATGCGCCAAGCGGAGACAAAACCAATCGACTTCCAATAAATTCAAGATTGTTTTGGGCCCCAAATAGAACAAAAAAAAAACTTGGTTTTGGGCTTTCTGCTATCAAGTTTCGTTTTTTTCATATAACGATTCTCCACCCTACCAAGTATACTGTTGGAGCCACTACCAAAAAATGGTTTATTTCAGTGAACTGCAAAATATTATATCACACGATGTGGATCTGATTTATACCGACATATCATAGGAAAGCTGTCGGAGCCACTCACAAATTCGTGGGGTTTACTGGAGATGAATACAAGTTATCATATTTTTTTTAAAGTCACAAGTGGTAAAATGTAACATTAAAGTGATAAGTTTACATTTCGATTATTTCCTATCGTTGGCTCTTCGGGATATGCATCTTATACAACGACAGCCGTCTCGACGATAACAACGCAGTCATTGTTTCCGTTAACGCAATAGAAAATAGTCCTATAAAATCCGAAATCTTGACAACATTCATGCATCCAAAGCCCTGGAAAAAGTCAAAAGTGTATATACTACACCAAAACATGTGTTAAATGTTTATATCTTTTTGAACATAAATTCGAAATAATTAAACAGATACACGTGAAAAGGTGAATAATATGAGCTTTTTGATTGGAAATGTCTATCCAAATTTTTTTAATTAATTTGAATACAAATATTTTGGAAAATATTGAAAGTCGATTTTTTTTTTGAAAGCTTAGCCTTCAATAAAAATATTTCCCTCATATCTACATCCTGAACTTTTCACGAAAAGCTTTTTTATAAATTCAGGGTTTTTCGAAAAAATAAACAACATTTTTTGTCAATTTTTCAATTAAATTTGTGCTTTCAAAACAAATTTTTTTTTCGCTCTGCTGAGTAATGAAGGTATAATGATAACTGGCAGGTCACAAAACTATTCATAATCTTATCTATCCAACGACATACTGATTATTATAATCCATCGTGTGGTTGTGCAGTAAGTTTAAATTGAAATCTAGCAGCGGGCCAGTTTTTTTTTTACTTCTACAGAAGAGCAATTCCACAAAAAAACAGGCAACCAGTTTAATCGACCATATTGGATTTGGCCGACACTTTGCATTGTCGTTTCTATAGGCAAAAGATGCCATTTCGAGCTATTGGTTTAATTTTTTGGAACACGACTCATTTTTGAGAAGCTATTAAAAAAAAATGCTATTTTGGGAAGGTATTAATGATTACAAATATTTTTGGGGCTAAAACGGTTTGTTTGATCGGTAAAACGTCTTGTAGATAATATTTTGTCTTTCCGAAAAAAATGTACACTAAAAAAAATTATTTATTTTTTGAAAAAAAGTTAAAAGAAAAACTAAAAATAATTATTTAAAAAATTTATTTTTTTAAATATAGTTGTTTTTCCATAAAAACTACAAAAGATTGCCCAAACAATGCAATCGGTCCGGTCATGGTTAATTAAAAAAAAAAGTAATGATTTTTTGAAAAAACTTTTTTTTTAATTTTTTTTTTTTTTTTTGAGAGGCGTATTTTATTTATGGAAGTACAAAATTGTTATCCACAACTTTGCCGAAAACACTATGCCAATCATTCAAACCGTTTTGGCTGTAGGAATATTTTCAATTTCCAATGGAGTACTCTATGGGGCATTAAAAATATTTTTACAGTCGAAACAATTTGTTTGATTGGCATAGTCTCTTTGGCAAAGTTGGAGATAATAATTTTGTCCTTCCATATAAAAATGTACCCTGTGAAAAATAAATTACTTTAAACTTTTTTTCTCTTGATTTCTCCATAATCCGACTGGTTGCATTGTTTAGGTAATTATTTGTAGTTTTTATAAAAAAATAGATATTGAAAAAAGGTGTTTTTTTGCGAATTAATTTTCAATTTTTTTTCCGAAAATAAAATATTTTTTTAGAGTGTATATTTTTTTCGGAAAGACAAAGTTATTATATACAACTTTGCCGAAGACGTCAGACCGAGCAAATAAACCGTTTTGGTCCTAAAAATATTTATAATTATCAATACCTTTCCAAAATAGCATTTTTCAATAGCTTCTCAAAAATGAGTCGTGTTCCAAAAAATTTAACCAATAGCACAAAATCGCATCTTTTGCCTATAGAAACGTACATGCAAAGTTTCAACCAAATCAAAAATGACAATTTAAAAAAAAAATCAAAACTGGGACATTTTTGTGGAACTGTTCAGAATGTACCAGCTTATATATAACAAAGGCGTGGCCTTGCGTTGGAATTTCAAACGGTTTAGATCAAATGTGAGGTGTCAAAAAGACGCCAAAAGATTTAAAACCATATTTTACTAATTCAAAAATTCAACGGATATTCATATTTAAAACAAAATAAACATTGATAAATTTTGTTTCGTATTTAACTCCTTTTTCGTTAGGATCAGTATCAGTTAGTATGTATTTGTTCTTAATTAAATTGTAGCATCTGCAAAGAGATTTTTAAAATTATATTTCTCTTTCTTAAAATAAAAGCTAATTGTTGGGTCCATAAAGACGGATTTTCATATTACGGATTATGTTTCAAATCTATGTTAAGTTGTAAAACCCTGTATGGTGTTCAATACCATCATTATTTTTTCTTGGATTTATTCCATTTTTTTCTCTAGATACAATTGCTGTTCCAATAAAAACACGTCCTTGAATTAAAATTCTGTGCATTACAGTCGGCATGTACTTCGTTTTGAAACCAGATTTTGTCTAGCATTTATAATCCACTCCTCAACTGTTTAAGACTGCGCAATTAACGTATAAAGTAAGTGCCTTAATCGGTGAAGGCTACCGCGCATGTTTATTTGTGGTATGCCAATTCAAAGATGAAGTAGCGGTATAATAAAGGGACTTATTTTTTCAATTCTATAGTTGATCGTTTATCTCTTGCTGCAAACCAACTCAGATCATGTTTGCTATAAGATCACTACAAACAGGTTTTCGTTTTTTTTGTTGGCTGTAGCTAGAATTATTCTCAAACTGAATAAGATGTTTTGTGAGCTGTTTCGAACCAACGACGAAATCAGTGTAGATTAGAACACATTTTCACTGTTCTTATTTCAATTTTCATTCATGCGTACTAAGCTAAATTAAGCAATTTTCCTTCTCTTTTAATGCTCATTTACTGAGACAGGTTTTCAGTTACCACGTTACCCGAAGTATTCTGCATTCTGCGGACGGAGGAGGTAAACACTCACCACACCACAGCAATTAGAATGTCTAATTATTGGGTAACGCCAGTGAGTGACCTTGAACTATTACCTCCATGCTACCAGCAAAATGCACCGCGCGTAGTTCAAGCGGTAACTACAGGCACGGCACTGCGTTAAACGATGGCGATCAAATTACCTCCGATATCTGCCAATCGGCAGATCGAAGCGTGTCGTTAACCCTTCACCGACCGGTGCGCAACAGCATGACGGCGATCGTGCATGCTCTGTGGCAGAGTGCAGTGTGTAGGGTGTCCGCGCGTTTTCAGGAATGTCAGCTGTGCGAGCGCTCCTCGTGAACCTCGTTCGAAGAATTCGCATACCGCTAGGTCACCCCATCGCACACCGATGAGCGGCTCCCTGCGCTAGATTGCAGGGTTCTGATAGCTTCGTGTGGTAGTCGCATAGCCAGAAGTGTCCAACGTTGTTAGTTGGAATACGATCTTCGCATGCATCGCTGCTGCTGCTGACATGCAAAGCAATCATAATCGTACGTAAGACTCGCTTCGCTTTCGGTCCTTGCGCGGAGATTGCATAATTTCCATGGAAGAACATTTTTTTTCTGCTTTCTTGTCGGTGCCTATACAGCCGTGCTTCCCCTCCCGATCTTTTTGTTCATCCAAGCTGAAACCGGACCGGGCTTTTGTACGAAAGTAAAACCACTGATTTCGCTCGAACGAGAGCCTGTACAGTGTACATATGAATGCGCTGAATTTACGTGCCAGCTGCTGGCGGGGTCCTAAGGAGAGCCACATTAGATGATATGCACCACACAGCCGTGCCAGTATTGCTAGGGAACTGTGAGACCGGTTCGACCTGCTGCTGCCATGGTATGAGACAGTGTGCTGGCAGGCATTGGATCGCATAAAAACAAGTTATTTTCTGCCGAGATTGAGGGCTGCCGAAGTTGCGAAAATTGGTTAATTTTTATTGGCCCTCGCGCCCCTTACCGTCAAACTGGTGGCGAAGACCGCGGTTTTTTGTTCGCGATTTGCATCTCTGCATCTTCTTGTCGGTTGAGCATCTTGGCAGGTATGAAACGTTTACCGTTGGAATCCCCTTTCTGCACGTTGAACTTCTTGTTTTACCTGGACGGACGCTTCTATAGTTAGTGTATAGTTAGACAGTCCGGAGAATGCCCTTTCGTATGTGAGCTGTAGAACAAATCAATTGATACTCATTTGCAAAATGCCGCTGATCCGATTAGCGCCAATTTAAAAGCAGTAACTATCCGCTTTATAAATGCGAGTCACAATGTAGAGACTTGACTTGACTGTGGTCGGGGGGTTATTGCTCTGTGTGAGTGGACTGACGACATGTTGAATATTACGAGTGAGCGCTAAATTAATGGGAGTATTCCGGCATTTTGTCAGTACAGCATTACGACTTGGTTGCAGAAAATTGGCTAATAGCAATGCAAATAGTGCAACTTATTTTAAACCCGCTACAAATTGATTGATTTATTTTTCAAATAACGTACCGTATTTAGAGTTAAGTGCTCCGATTAAGGTAGTCTCTTGGGTATATCAGCAAATTAGCAACGCCACCTTCGGCATCCACTTGAACTGAGCATAAATAGTTTACGATACTGCATACAATAAAGACCCCATTGTATTTATCTCTGCCATCGCTGGCGCCGCCGCCCTTCGGTATCCGTTAAAAATCGAACAACGTGCTTTTGTCACCCGATCGACCTCGATCACCGTTCAACCGTGCCGAAGTGTTGGGTTTCTTGCCGTCGGCTCCCTTCCATTCGAGATCAGATTAAACAATACAAAGCTTTGTATTATTATTCAATCAACGAAAATCTTTTGGTGCTTAAAGGCCGGCGAATAGGAATAGGAGAAAAACACCTCAAAGAACTAATTAATCACCGACCTCCTTCCAGGCCGATCGAGCGAGACACTCTGTGAATGCCGTCTTTTCTCTTTGCGCTCGATCGCTCATCCGGCGAAGATGGCAGCAGCGGCGTCATTAAAAGGTGAACTCGAGCTTCGGTTGTGTTTGTACGCGATCGCCGGCGTAGCACAGATCGAAGAACGAAGTGCGGTTGGATGAATAAACGAAAATAAGGCAAAAAATTATATCCATTTAGCTAGCAGCAAGTGAATGTGCTTCAAATAATGAACTTCGAGCCACCGATGCTAGGTCATTTCGTACGTCAATCATGAGGGGTTGTTGACTTTTTTTGCTGATAAAATTTTTTTCTAGGTAGCATGAGTTTCTAATTATTTTTCAGTTGAATGTAGGTTATATTGATAGTTTCACTATCGACTGTAGCATGAGGAAAATATAAAAAAGGAATAAGTAACTACTAGTTACGGATACAAATATTATTCGCAAATTCAAATTGTTACTTACATAAGAGTTATCATAACTTAACTAAAAAATTCAGAGCATCACGTCAGACCTGAAATCAAGAGGAAAAAAAAACAAATTATTAAAATGTAATAATGCACAGGAAGGCACCTAACTTCACCGTCTCTCATTCTTAATTAAATTTTTTTTAAATTTAAACAATTTGATTTACGTTTCTACAACAAAAATACACGTCACATAATCTATTTAACACTGTTGACAAAACCCAAAAACCGTCATCCACTGATCGTGATTCACCGGAAAAGCATTTCGAACGGATTCTCAGCCAGCATCAAAGTTATTCCGAAACATCCAAATCGATTAGTCACTTCCGTTCGTTACCACCAACTGATTCACGATCCAGAGCTTCCATCGAACATTTGTTCCGTCGGCGGGTCCCAGAGCACCTAATGCTGCTTTCATCTTCGCCCTGATTATACAACCTGCTCGCACCAAAACAAAACCAACATCACAGATTGTAGGCCCTTTCCCTCTTTCACTCGAACAAGTTCGAAGAATCCATGTGACTTTTCACTATCGGTGGTTTCACCTGGTTTTCAACCGTAGCACAACAGCGCGACAGGCGACAACGGTGACAGCGAGGAGCCTGTTTTCACCGATAAAACACCACGCTCGATGTTGTTCTCTTCCCAACATCAGGTGAGAGTGACAGTGCGGAGAACACTTAACCGCATTTAGCAGCGAGCGCGGTTCGGTTTCTGCCGCCGCCAGATTATGGACTGATTTGCATATGCATGCATACATGATTAGTTTCGAAAAATTTCTTTTCATCCGAAATCGCGCCACGTTCTGCGGCGGAGAGCCACGGTTGACACATTTTATTCCTGTGAGATTGCATCTCCATCGGGGTGGCTGTGGTGGATGCCAACCGATGGCGCGGTGGTTATCATCATTTCACCAGCGTGTTCAGGGTGTATTCCACTTGTCGTTCTGCGAAATGTTGAGTTATTGATAAACAAGTTCATACCACGCTAGTGGTACTAGCAAACACGACGAGAGCTGGTAATATTTGCTCGTAAAAAATCCAGTGAGTTTCCCGCTGTTGGTAGTTTCAATGGGAAAAAGGAAAGTCAATCGCTCCGATCGGGCGAGCATCGGAATTTTGTGCAGTGAAAGTGGAGAAAAATATGCGCTGGGACTCAAGGAGAGCATCATCATTGTGAGTATAAGGGGCCAATAGAACACAAGTTTTGTTTTCAAAGATTTTATGCTTTTGAGCGGTAACCCAGAAAAAACGCAAAAAATGTGACCTTTTTAGAGTCTCCAGATCTGAAAACTGCAATTCATATTTTCTGATTCTTTTTTTAGACTGCCTGTTAACACATTTCGTGCACGTGAATGAACACTTTGATTTGAAAAGTATGAAAACCGTACAGAAGTGTTTATTTATTGGCAATTAATCTTTAATGAACAATTCATGGAAATGAAATTGCAAGTTTTGTATAATTGATGGGAGTAACTATGAATATGCCCGACTTACAACATAAATTCAACATAAAGTTGCAAAAACAACTATATAAAACAAAAAAATAATAATATGTTAATAGAAACATGGAGAAAAAGGACAAACTGGAAAAAACAGGCTAAGTATTGATAAAAAAAAGAGACTAGTTAATCTGAGATCAAAAAAAAAGTTGATCAAACATTACCAAAAACTTTAAATACAGACAAAGGCGTCATCCATTAATTATGTAAGGACTTTTTTCAAAATTTTCGACCCCCCCTCCCCCCATAATAAGGCTTAGTAAGAGTTTGCATTACCCCTCTCCCCCCCCACGAATCTTACGTAAGATTGTCTTCTTAGGGAAAAAGAATATTTTCGAAGGTAAAACATTATTTTTACACATAGCATATTCGTAGAGGATAAAACAAAACAAGTTAATACAGTTAATACTATGTTAAGGTGAACAAAATTCAAAATTAAGTAGAAATAAAGTAAAGCACGCAATCACCCAGCGACGGCGAATTCACTGCTTTCCCAAGGTTCAACTGTTAAGATCGCAGCGATAGATAATTCAACCAATTTTATTTTGTTTTAGTTTTGTAAACTTTTTTTCAGTTCTTTTTTTAATTTTTCAATCTTACGTAAGATTCTCTTGATTCCCCCCCTCCCCCTTCGTAAGCATTCGTAAGAAATTTGGATACCCCCCCTCTCCCCCTAAACCTCTCGTGATTTGTGGATGACCCCAAAGCAAACTGGTTTAAAATATATAATTTTTATGAAAAAAGTGTTGAGGAAAATAAAGCAAGAAGGTAAACATAAAGTAAAAATACTACAAGGTGTACAGCCCTAGGGGTTGTATGAAATGGTGACGTAGGACTAGATGTATATATTATATTCTGCGATAAACTGTTCATCGGCAACACTACCGTTTATATTTGATGGTCGTTATTGTAAAACTAACGATGCATGAATACAAGAAAATTTTACCCTAGTAGTAGTTGTGAAAATTCTCATAACTCTTATCTTCAAGCATCTATAGTTCTGAAAAGAACCGATTCCATAATCTTCAGTATGAAATTCGTGCTACAGAACGCTGATGATCGCACCATCATCAGTAGTATTGAATATTTTTTTGGCCGCGCATAAAATTTGTTCTCCGCTGTGCCCTCCAGTAGCTGTGCCAGCGAAATATCCCTGCGGCGTACGATGGTAACTGTTACTGCCGTATGCAAAATAAAGGTAACATGCTCCGCGGTACCTGGAAGTTGACTCGTATGCAGCTCTCGTTTCTTAATGTCGCGTACCTCTAACAGCTATACTCCACTCGCTATTGTGTGACAAACTAGATTGAAGCTGAATTTTCTACACGCAGTCTTTTGTATCGAGTTAAGCGTAGATTTTGCCATAAGGGCGTGGCCACACAGCTTAGAGAAAGAGGAACAAACCAAAACACTCTGTTGAGTCAAAATGTGTAGGCAGTAGGGATAGGCGATACTTGTATCGATACCGGCGGTATCGATACTTGGAGCCGAAGGTTATTTTCCTGAAACCGGAAGTCGCCATTTTTTAATCCACAAAACTTTGAAGAAAATATGGAAATAAAAGATTTTTAATGCTTAAGCTGCCTCTTAATCGATATTCAAACAAATATATCGTAACCTTTCCTGTAGCTAAATGTGAGTTCTAGTTCGGATTAACGCAAAAAAAGTAAAACAGTAAGATTAAGAGCTGGATGACCTTCTGGTTAAAAGCTCTCTAATAATAATCAAATTCAAAAGTACAAAAGTAAATCGAATGCCGTAAAATGTAACTATTCACAAAACTACGAAAACATCAGAAATGTAAAATGCTCGAGACATGGGTTATTCTGCAAAAAAAAATGTAGATGAAAGAACAACGAACATTTTATTGCAAAAAAAAACAAATTATTGAATTTTGATTCAGAGGCGAATTGCGCATAAAAAGTCAAAGTTTCGCATGTGATCGTATAAAAACGTATAAATTAAAAAAATAATATTTTTCGATGATTTTCTGTATTCTGTATGCTGTATGTGGTCCTCGTGGCTCTGTGGTTAGCGATGTCGATTGGCTCCCACACGGTTGTGATATCGGGTTCGATCCCCGATCAGGTCGCGAATCTTTTCGAACTGCAATTTTTCTCGACTCAGCTCTGAGGCACGGTGTATCGTTGTTCTTATCCTACAACATGCAAAATGTGCTGAAACAATATCGATAACGAATTTTCTCAACCAATCTGGTTGATCGAGAGCGCTATTAGAAGGCTGCAATATTGTTGTGCTGTATACAGAAAATCATCTTCAAATATACATTTTATATTTTAACATAAACAAACATTTTAATGAAAAAAGAATCACATGTCATCGCTTTAAATTTTGATTTAGAGGAAAATCCAGCATAAAAAGTCATAATTTTGCATGTTTCACGCAGTTTTGTGATAATATCTCAAGTTTTAGTAATCATTTACATTTTATTTTTCCTCAAATGTCTTTCCTGAGCGTTAACAAACATTTTAGTGAAAAAAAATCATATGTCAACGCTTTGAATTTTGATTTAGAGACAAATTTAGCACAGAAAGCCATAATTTTGCGTGTTTTCGGTAGTTTCGCGAATAATATCTCAAGTTTTAGTAATCAGATTCTTTTTTTTTTCCTTACATATCTTTCCTGAACGTTGACAAACATTTTAATGAAAAAAGAATCACATGTTATCGCTTTGAAATTAGATTTAGAGGCGAATTCAGCATAAAAAGTCATAATTTTGCTTGTTTTAAGTAGTTTTGTGAATGAAATCTCAAGTTTGAGTAAACAGATACTTGTTACTTTCCTTCAAATGTCTTTCCTAAACGTTTACAAACATTTAAATGTAAAAAAATCACAAGTCATCGCTTTAAATTTTGATTTAGAGGCAAATTCAGCATAAAAAGTCATAATGTTGCATGTTTCACGTAGTTTTGTGAATAATATCTCAAGTTTTAGTAATCATATATTATTTATTTTCCCTCAAATGTCTTTCCTGAACATTAACATACGCTTTAATGAAAAAAAAATGACATGTCATGGCTTTAAATTTTGTTTTAGAGGCAAATTCAGCATAGAAAGTCATAATTTTGCAAGTTTTACGTAGTTTTGTTAATAAAATCTCAAGTTTTAGTAAACAGATACTTGCTACTTTTCTTCAAATGTCTTTCCTAAACGTTTACAAATATTTTAATGCAAAAAAAATCAAATGTCATCGCTTGAAATTTTGATTTAGAAGCAAATTCAGCATATTTTTGCTTGTTTTACGTAGTTTTGTGAATAAAATCTCAAGTTTTAGTAATCAGATACTAATTATTATTCCTCACATGTCTTTCCT
Organism: Wyeomyia smithii; assembly: GCF_029784165.1. Classification (NCBI taxonomy): domain Eukaryota; kingdom Metazoa; phylum Arthropoda; class Insecta; order Diptera; family Culicidae; genus Wyeomyia; species Wyeomyia smithii. The sequence continues at coordinate 251,809,760 of NC_073696.1, forward strand.
GAACATTAACAAGCATTTTAGTGTAAAAAATCATATGTCAACGCTTTGATTTTTGATTTAGAGGCAAATTTAGCACAGAAAGTCATAATTTTGCGTGTTTTACGTAGTTTCGTGAATAATATCTCAAGTTTTAGTAATTAGATACCTATTATTTTTTCTCAAATATCTTTCTTAAACATCAACGAACATTTTAATGAAAAAAGAATCACATGTCATCGCTTTGAATTTTGATTTTGAGACGAATTAAGTATAAAAAGTCATAATTTTGCATGTTTTACGTAGTTTTGTGAATAATATCTCAAGTTTTAGTAATCAGATACTAATTATTCTTCCTCGAATGTGTTCCCTGAACATAAAAAAACATTTTAGTGAAAAAAGAATTATATGTCATCGCTTTGAATTTTGATTTAGAGGCAAATTTAGCACAGAAAGTCATAATTTTGCATGTTTTACGTAGTTTTGTGAATAATATCTCAAGTTTTAGTAATTAGATAACTATTTTTTTATAATTAATGTCTTTCCTGAACATCAGCGAACATTTTCATGTTAAAAAACCTACATGTCACCGCTTATTATTTTTGATTTAGAACGATTAACAATGATGATGATTACTGTACACCACAGAGACTTAGGGAATAATATCAATAAGATCAAGCGTTACGGAATTCCATTTTTATATAGTAGATTGTACCTTATATCGAATCATGAAAGAATTTCAACAATAGGGCTTTAAACACTTAATTTTGTTGTCTTTTGTCTACGTATAGTTTTCTTTTGGAAATAGTATCCAACTATAAGTGTGAATCGACTTGTTTTAAATACAATTCAAATTACATTTTTTTTGCTTTTTTGGAGACTTTCAGCCGCGTCCAAAAAAGAGGTAGTCTAGAGCATAAAAAATTGAAAAAAATTCAAGCCGTTATGTTATTATAACTAGTTTTTATTTAACATTTATTTACAAACATACACACTTTTGTATCGAAAATACTTCTGTTTTTCTTCTTGTTGTTTTTTTTTTAATTTTTGGTTCAATGAATAAGAACCATGTATATCTGCTTACGGATTGAGATCTTTTTCAATTATTTCTCCGTTCCTTAGGATTTGGAAACTTGCATTTTCCTCGTTGAATTTTAAAATGCCCGTTTGAACTAACTTTCCATTACACATAAAAGTGGCCCAGAAATGCACATTGCATAGTGGTTTGAAACGTGAAAAACGTGATCGTCAACCTTTTGAGTGTAAAAATGCCATTTAAATGCTATAGTGTATTTGACAAATTTTGTTTATATCTTAAGGAGAAGCTTTTGATGCAAATTGATTCTTGATTAATCTGCCTGAAAGTGAGATGATAATTTTATTTATTTTATTGCTTATCAAATCAAAGTGAAATCTTTAGCAAAGTTGTAGGTAATTTCATGTAGAAAAACTTTGCTGAAGACACTTTGGTTCTATCTCATGAAAATAGACCATATACAGATAGTTTCATAAACGCACATTCTCAAAATGCCTAAAAAAACAAATACCAATAAACTTTTTGGGGTGTGATTTAAAAGGCCTACTATGTCCTAGACATTTTTTCATATTTGAGAAATACATTATTCTGCCGAACATACTTTAAGCCTATTTTCAACTTTTTCCTAGGTTCTATGACGTTTTTGATAAAAATGCTCTTTTTTAAATCAAAACTTGTTTAAGCTGAGAGAGTGTTCAAGCTAAGAAAGAAAAACTGGGTTTGGAATATTTTTTTGAGCATTGTATTTTAAATTTCACACAGATTTTTCAGGGGTCAAACTTTAAGTTATTTTTTTTATAAGCTTCCCCGTTCCCATCCACACTGTATCATGTTTTCTCGGCAAAATAAATTTTTGTACTTTTTTCAAACTTCCGCTGAGTGTAACGTAATTTATGGACACTCCCTAAATAATCAATAGTAAGCAGAACCGTTGACAAAATAACCAGTATGTTGTTTATAGAAGTTTCCATACCAATTTCGGAGTTATTTGTAACATAATATAAAAATGTACCTTATATCGAGGTAAAATGTACCTTATATCTTGTGACGCTATATCGAAGGTACCTTATAACGAGGGTACCTTATATCGAAGTTTGCCTGTATCAAACAATTGTTACACATTTTATCTATCCACCGACATATAAATGACTAAAATGCATTAAGTCGTTCGCTTGCTATAATCGTTTGAAATCTGACGCAACATTTGCCAGTTTCATTTTCAATTTCACAAAATGTAATCTAGTATAGAAAACAAAGACGTAGTCCTACGTCAAAAAATGACTGAAACAAATAAGTTCAATGATAATGGCAACATTCAAATTTCTCTCTATGTTTCTCTCTATGAGCTATGAATTACGAACTGTGCAAGTTTTGAATGAAAACAACAATATGCCAATTTTGTGACAGTTTGTTCTGTAGAATTACTGCGAACCAATCACGGGGGCAGTATTTTCTTACTATGACGTTAAATGTTCCTAACAGGAAATAGTACCCCTTTTCTTGTTAGTAAACTTACGATTACTAAAGTACTCGCTCGAAAAAAAAAGAACAAATTTTGGTTTTTACAAAGGACTAACCTGTGTGACGGTGCTTTTCACACAGACGGGAGATTCAAAACCTAGCGCTACTGAAGGTGATCTACAATCACCAGTGCGTTATGGAAAGCTGCGAGATATTTGAAATCACCGGTCAATCCAGCTTTCCTTGATTCAGTCATCGGTTAGGCGGTATCCATAAATTACATAACGCTCATGAGGGGGAGGGGGGCTATCCTTGAGCGTTACGATTTGTTACACAGGGGTGAGGGGGAGGTAAGTTCAGCGTTACGTAACGAAAAATCTCTGGAGAGACTCTCCAAAAACGAGGATTTTTATCAAGGAAATCCTTCTGCAGCGTTACGTAATTTTAATGGGAGGGGGGGGGTAGATGTTGGCGTTACGTTTCGTTACATATGGGGGTGGGGGTCCAAAAATCGTTTTTTTTTGTGTTACGTAATTTATGGATGTGGTCTTATACAATGAAGACTTAATTTCTGCATACTAGCTTTTATACTTGACTACTGAGAGTTATACCTCAGATGGGCGTGTCATTTTTTTGTTATTTAAAAAAGGAAACTTGAGGTGATAACGCAACTCTTAATAAAGAGTCCAGAATAGAGAAATGAATTTTAAAAGGTAAGCTTTGAAAAACAATTAAATTCGACTTTTTTCGAACTAAATTTCTGGGTTCAGTGAATACCCACTGGTAAAAAAAGGATTTATTCAATGAACAATTTATGTATTGAGAAAGCAAGCTTCATGAAAATTTGAAGAAATTATCAAACAAAAATCAAGAGCTAACAACAATCTATCAAAGAGTATCGATGATCAACTAGTATAACTTGTGTACCAATTCTAGTGCTCAAAATAAGACAATGCTTGTGACCTCTTTCTTTACTCGCTCTACTGTAGTGTCGTTTACGTTTTCGCGGTGTAGCTACACTCAGACTACACTTTTGACACCGTAAATGTTTGATTTCACTTTCCGGACTACACTTTTTCTGTCCCGGACTACACCCGAAAAAAGCAGAGTAGGGAGTTACCAACACATTCACACGTATGGTTCAAAATTGGTTTGTTTTGGTTCTTGTTCCACGTGGTGTAGTGTCAGGTAACATTTTTTTTCGGCACAATTGCAAGATGGACATGAGCAAAATCATTTCAAATCGCCTGGAAATACGCGAAAATTTAATCGACCATTTTTGATTTGAATGAAACTTTGCACACGTTTTTGGCTTAGCAAACTGAGCATTTTTCACAGGTGGAGAGATTTTTTACACCCATGAGTTACATTCTAAAAGGGCGTATGCCTTTTGGCACAGGTTTTATTCGAAGCATTGTAGCCCAGAAACCGTTGGTTGTATAGAAAAACTGTCTGAGAATGAGTTGTAGGGAATTAAAAATGCACCATAAAAAAATATACACTGTACAAAAAAAATTTTTTTTGACCAAAAAAAAATTAAAATAAACATTAAATTTCAATTTAAAAAAAAAAGAGTTGAATTTTTGTTTTATTTTTTTTTTAAAGAAACTTGACGTTAATACGCAACTTTTAAAAAAAAGTCCAGGATGGAGAAATGAAAAATAATTTTTTTATGGTAGATTAATTTTTTTTATGAAAATTCTAATTCAAACATTTTTCAAAATATTTGTATTCTGATGATTTCGAAAGATGCAGAAAATCATTTTGAATCTAAAAGCTCTTGGTAGTGAACATTCTAAAAGCATTGGGTTTCGAGTTATTTCTAATTTAAGCTCGAAAAATTATAATTATTTAGGAAAATACACGTTTTTCTTAATTTGTACATGGTTCTCCAGCGAAAACCATACGTTTATTGGAATGCTTGATCAAATATATACAATTCATTCTTTGACAACAAAACGATTGGATAAATAACTCAAGCGCTAAACCTTAGCCTTCCTACACGTTCCCCCTTGCCGAATGTTTTATAAAAAAATATGTTTGTCGTGCAACACTATCACTTGTTTACTAATAATTACTGTTTGTAAAGTACGCAACTTATAACTACTGGGTTACCTATAATATCTGTTTTCGTATATAAATACGATTGCACTACGTCAAGTTTCTTTAAAAAAAAAATTAAAAAAAAAATCAACTCTTTTTTTTTAAATTGAAATTTAATGTTTATTTTTAATTTTTTTTGGTCAAAAATTTTTTTTCTTGTACAGTGTATATTTTTTTATGGTGCATTTTTAATTCCCTACAACTCATTCTCAGACAGTTTTTCTATACAACCAACGGTTTCTGGGCTACAATGCTTCGAATAAAACTTGTGCCAAAAGGCATACGCCCTTTTAGAATGTAACTCATGGGTGTAAAAAATCTCTCCACCTGTGAAAAATGCTAAGTTTGCTAAGCCAAAGTGTGCAAAGTTTCATTCAAATCAAAAATGGTCGATATTCGACCATCGGTCATTTCGCGCGATTTGTCTCACATATGAAATGGAAACGAGACAAAATGACGATAGCGAGAATTACCAAAACAAAACAAATTAACAGCTATCCCTACTATTACGCATGCCAATGCAACTACACTGAAAATGTTTTATTTCAAGCAGCAAAGTGTAATCCGGAAAAGTGTAGTTACACCGCGAAAACGAATTCGACATAAGTCAACTGCCACATTCTCTCGATTTCAATGATGCGAACGAGAGGCATGAAACAGATCAGAAACCTTTCAGCGCAGTGCGCTTTTCTATGTACACCGAATTATCATTTATTTACACACAGAGAATGTGCGTGTGTGGTCAGTGGATTTGGTTTGTAAGACCGATATGTTAGTGTTGGTTCCGTGCACTCCATGCACTGAAGAGAATCAAAACAAACACTGGGAGCGTTGAAGTTTGACAACGTTGTACACTCTCCGCAATCTCTTGTTGCTTCATTCAAAGCATTGAATGCAGCATCTTGTGATAAGTAGACGTAAAGGCCTCACATTTAGTCGTAACTTTGTGAAAGAAAGTAGCCTGTAAAAATAGGTGGATCATCTTCATGCTGGTTTGCTACGAAAGTTCTGCTGTGCCCCAAGGTAGTTACTTGGGCCTTTTATTATTTCCGCTATTTATAAACGACATAATTGAATAGCTTGGAGATGGTTGTTGTCTTGTTCATGACGACGATTTGAAGTTGTACACCACTGTTAACAGTAACAGTATCGAAGATTGTCATAGGCTTCCAGATTTACTTGATAAATTTTCGAAACAGTGCACAGCCAAACGGATAAAAATTGGTATATCCAAGTGTTATGTCATGAGTTTCTATCACAGGAAAAATTGGTCATTTGGTTACGACATCAACGGAGAACGGTTAAACATTATCGGGACCTTGGCGTTACTCTAGACACTAGCATTAGCCACGAGACGCTACAGCAAATTATAAAAAAACAATCTCACGTAAAGAATATAAATTTAGAAAAAGCTGAGAAGCCTACACATAATTACAAAAGCTTAAAATTCACCACAAAACAAACAAGGACTAAAGGAAACCCACTGGAAGTTGATTGGAAAAATAAATATAAGCATGACATCATTAAGAAAATCAACAAATACAGAGAAGAAGAGGAAATTGAATTACATAATGATGACCAAGCTCAAAACCTAAAAAAAAATTGCAAAACATTTCTTTGAAAAAAACAACATTACCAAAACAGATCAACGAATAAAGAAATAATCATTCGGCTGAATTTGAATCATTCTTTAGTTGGCTGTTGTTGTCTCGTTAGAATTACTTTATTGATTTGAACCAAATTTAGGATAATTTTTTTATTTTATTTCTAAAGCATTAAAAAATTAACTAAAGTTAATTCCAAATTCCTAATTTGATTTATCTGTAGTTTCAGAGAATTTTTTATGTAGAATTACGTCTTACGGCAACCTATATATGTAGGTGATAAGTTGAAAAATTGAAAACATCAAGAGCGTCACGAAAATTGCCAACCTTCGAATACTTGAAACTTATTCAGTTTCCAACGTATTTTTTTCATTCTTACAGAAATCGATTAGAAAATTAGTTATGCTTCTACCAAAATGTGGAAAATTGTGATTTTATTATGCTCTTGTCTTGTTGAATTGGTGAGCAGCAGCTGATTTTAACGCAGCAAGGCTGAGCAGGTGACTCATTCGATCGCAGCGTTCTACATGGAATAAACTTTGCATCACCGCACTGCATAGCATTGCCTAACATGTGCGGACATGTTAGTTATTTTGTTCGGATTTGTCGCGTGCTAATAGCTGTCAGTGTGCCGGCTGCTTGCAGTGTTTTTCGAGCGTAGAATAACAAGAGATCTAGAATTATTCCGTGTCATCGGTAAAAGGAAATCCAAAATCAGCGCTTCTTTTCAAGGTTACCAATCAATTGATAAAAAAAATTGGCAGATAAATATTATTGAAATTTACCGCTTTACACCATTAAATTGAATTATTCCAATCGAGTGTATTCCTAAACCTATTGCAAAAAAAAAAAAACACTGCGGTCGTGCCTGATAACCAACCTCTTCAACTATTTAATATATTTTTAGACGAGTTTTATATTTTTCTGTTTCTTCTGTATCCAAGAAGCATTTGTATCATAATTTTTTTTCTGTCTAATTAAAGCGATTTAAACCTATATTTCCATTGTTGGCCTTTTCGTTCTGCCGCCTTTTCTAGCTACTGGTGAGTTGAATTTCGAATTCATTCTTTTTTATTCTTCCTAGCCTTTCATGTTTCCAGATGTTTTAAGCTACATTTACGAGAGTTTCTGTTCATTTTAAATTTAGTTTGATAAACTTTTTCTTGAGGTTGGTACTTTTTCTGGTTCATTGATGCTTTTTTATGTAATTAAACACTAATTTGAGATATTTTTTTAGCTACCTCCATGACTTTTCCTGCTCTTTCGAACGGTTTTCATTTCAATTTAGCAAAAAAGCTCTGTTCTTGCCGTTTTCCTTGTTCAACTTTTTTTCTGGCATTTTGGCTGAATTTATTCATGTTATTTTCTGATCGTTCTGTCTTCTAGAGGTTGAGAGTATGTTAGAGCTTTATTCTTTTTTGGTTTGTTCTCGCGAACTTTCAAATTGTTACCGGTTATTTTAGGGTGCATTTTTGGCTATAGAGGTTTTTCAGATTTTAGGAGCCCTTAAGGTAAATTTAGTAAGCTTTTATGTCTTTTCTGCAATTTTTTGTGACATTTTTAGCCTACTCTTGCCCACTTTTGAATAAGTTCCAGTGCCTTTTTGATTACTTCTGTTTTTAAAACAACTCCATTTCTGCTTTGGTTTAATTTTTCTTTAACAATTTTTCAAGATATATTAGGTAGAATTTTGGCCGTTTTGGTTGCTTATTCTTAACCGCTTTTGGTCGTTTTAGTAAAAATTTTTTTTTGGAAGATTTGGACCACTGCGACCATTATTTTGATCTTTTGTGGTATTAGTCAAACTTAAAATCATGCACTTATTTTTTCGTAGAGGGTACAAAGTAATTCTAGCTGAGATCGGAAGTTATTCTAGTTTCTTAAGCTTTTGTAGTATATTTATCAAAAGATGCTCCCAAAAACGCAAGTGCATTAACCCGTGCCGAAAGCAAAACGTGTATCTAATTATCGAACATGGTTTTTAACATTTGAATTCTTGGAGTAGCATAACAAAATGGTTACACCATTTTTCCGAAAAGGGGAAAGGTGTAGTATAAGCAAAGCCTTTGTGCTACATTCCGATTCGGAACTTGACCTTCTGTTTATTATACACAGACTTCGCAGCCAACTGTAAAGTATACAGGACAATTGCGGGGCTAGCGCTACGATCCTACTGACACTAACAGTCTCTCCCGGGCCGAGACTCAAACCTACGACCACTGGCTTGTTAGGCCAGCATCGTACCTCGAGACCAGCTCAGCAGGCAAAGGAAAGGTGTAGTACAGTTATCAAAAGACGCGCCTATTCGCATAACCCGAGTATAATGCTGTCGTTAAAACCTACAAGCTTAGGCGAGTAATAAAGTAAGCGAAGCGTTGCGCAGTGTAGCGCCTTCATAAAATGACGTGTTGCATGGTATATAAATAAACAAAACCAATCGTTGAAAAAATCAGTCATTATTAATCATCGAACGTGTTTTAATATGAGCATAATGTCATTTAGACTAGGTTAAAATGATGATGATAATCGACTCACATTTGTACATTAAATGTAAATCTTATCATTTTGTTAATATTTTCTTTTTTAGACTAAATTGAGATATTTTCTTTTGTTTAGAAACTGTTCGAGTTGGTTCGAGGAAAATTTATAACTGCTTTCATTTTTATTTGTTTCTTATCTTCAGATGCGTTTTTTTCCCTTTTAACGTGTTTTCAGTCACTCAAAGTTATATTCTGGATTTTCTTTTCGACTCTTTCGGGATTTTAGGGATGTTTCTCAGCATAAACTTCTGTATGCTTGCATTCTACCTTTTCAGACACGTTTGTAAGATTTTTGAGGTTAATTAGGAAAAACTTTTTGATAGTAGCCTTTGGCCATTTCTTGAATTTTGGATTTTCTGTTTTCCTCAAAACCTTCTAATTATATTTTTTACCTTCTGTTACAGATGATTTTAATCAGTTTGCTTTTGAGGACGGTATTATGCATTTCGAGTGTTTTTTTTTATTATTTTCTAACTTGTAGAGAAGATTCTACCTTTCCATTTTGTACAGAAAACAGTCATATTGAGCTAACTTTAGAATCCACATTGGTTTTGGTCCTTATTTAGTTTCTTTGATCTTCTTTGAGCTAATATATGGTTATTTCCTGATTAGCTTCCAATTTTGTTTAAAAAGTGGATTTTGGAGTGTTAATTTGCTGGCATTGCGAAGTATTTTCCATCATTCAACAAAGCAGAATTTGTGATTATATTTCTTTCGGTTTTTTGGACTATAAAAGCGTTTGAAAGTATTTGTTTTTTTTTGTTGATTTGGGGAAAGTTATAAAATTTTTGGCAATAGCTAGAATAAAAATATGTTTTTACGAAAAAGGAAAAGGATTGTCCACCGGCGTTTATTTTTTCAAAAGATTTAGAATAATGGTAAATATTATCTCTGAAAAAATTCAATAATTTTTTTGAACAGTGATATTGGAGCTGGTTTTTTTATCATGTATGACCTCAAGGAAACCTGTTTCGAGAAACCTGGAAAAATTTGCTTCTCAATTTCGAAGTAATAACGAGATACAAGTTCATCCAGCTGTGACTACGCTAAATAACTTTTTGCAACTTGAAACAGCAAAAACATGGAAGTGCGAAAAAACAGGGTCATGAAATTGGTGCTTGCCGGTTTCACCAGCCACTTACTCAGCGCGGTGCTCCTCTAAAGCATCACACATCCAATTAAGCTGCTTTTATTAGCAGCCCCGGTCCGGTCATCGGTGCGGAATGTGACGCGGGTATTCACTGCTGCAGTTATCCACTGCAATCTACACAGCCGCTGGGTCTGGGCTTTATTGGCGCAAACGGTTTGCAATGTGGTCGTGTCTGATCAGTCGCGAGATTACAGTCTAACGTTGCAAATGTGGCTAGAAATTCATATAAATAACTATACGACAGCAAATTCGCCGCACAGCAGCGCAGAATCCTATTCCTTGAAGTAAAATCCACTCGAAGATCACCGAGACGTGCCAAGCAAAGCAGCACTTGCACCGTATCGCAGCCGTTCGCATCATTTCACCGCATGAATCAGTTTCAAGCATCTCATTCAAGATATACGCGGAATTTTTTTCACTGTGATCGAATCGGTTTTGTATGAATGGAGGATCCGTAAGCGAGTTTGCGACAAGCTGCTGCAGAAGAAATGTACGTAATTAGAAAGCCCCGCCTGGGTGCAACATGACGTTGCACAGAATCCAAGTGGAAGCACGACTTTGTTGTTGTCGGGTTCACAGTCAACGGACGTTCCAACAGATTAACTCAATTTTGTTCGAGAAACTTTTCTCTCTCTCTCTCTCTCGAATTACTTTAGGGCAGAAATTATCGGAAGGAATTTATGGAAGGGATTCCTAAAATGGAAGTTTGAATAAATCTAAGAATTTATTGTTCCAGCGTAAACCTAGGAACTAAAGGGCTGTAGTTTTTGACATAGACAACCAGAGTGGAGAAATCGGGTTGAACTAGCAACCACCTCTGATATGGATGACGTTCCGCTTTGAGCGATCAAGAAAGACGCTACTCATAAATGACGAGTCAACACTGAGAGGAGCACCAGTGGAAGCGATGGCTGCGGCACTGTTCTCATTACGATGATGACGATGCACACATACGCTACGGAGAGCTCTGCCATCAGGACAGGTTTCTGCTTCTTCGAACAACGAGATCAACCAACTGCTCCATCCGGGCAAAGTCCTACGAAACGGGATTGGGACGCGGCGGGACTCCTCCAACTGTTGTAGATAGCAAGTGAATTTTGTGCGCTTTCGCGCGGGTTGCCTTTTAAGATCGCAATCCGCGAGCTTCATTCAGCGTTCAGTAAGAGGGCAGAAATCGGGACAACTGCAAGACCTGTGCCCCTGAACAGACCAAACGGCGGAAGAACTGATAGGTGTCGTGTAGGAGGCAGGGTACCACCGCCACCAGCAAACAGGTTTACCTCCGCTGTGGACGGTTGGATGCTGTTGTGAAGGTTATACGCGGAGGACCGGATTCCCAACTTTCAATTTTTGTTTGTGTGAATTGTGTGCTGTTTTACGACCATCGCCGCGTTCCAGAGCAACAAGTGGTGAGTCGCGCCTGCGCAGGAATATCTTTCACCAGAATATTTGCTGGCACCTTGGTTGGTTCGTGAAGGCAAACAGTTACAACGTTGGCAATTTCGAAGGAATCACTTTTCGAAAGTTGCGCTGATTTTTCGATGAACAATTTGGCGGGTCAGCAAACTTGACACTTCTTTGTACCGGTGCATGAATTTGTTTTGTCATAACGGGAACCGATGGTTGTTGACACATCATTTTTCGGATTTCGACGGTCTGCGGTCGACGACGTATATTAACTTGTGACCTAGAAAGATGCGCAGTCGCGTCTTACTGAGCAGCGCGGTTTTGTTATGGTAATTGGTTTGAACTTGTTTTGCAGACGACAGGGAAAATAAAAAGAGCTGCCTACGGCTAGAGGTTATTTGAGCGGCTGTGTCACGATTTTGTCTAGTTTCATCCAATTTATTCAATTTGTTAAATTATCGTTAAATCTACTAAAAATGACTGTCTGCTTGACATAACATGTGAATTATATCTTTTTCCGTGACGATAGATAACGAAATTATTCTATAAAACAAATTAAAACTTTTTAAATATTTTTGGAACTGTTTAAGTACCAAGTACTTTTTGACACTTCAACCTATCCGGAGATTTTTTCTGTCGCTTCTGACATTTCCAATTTTTTTTAATCTTTAATAATTCAGATGTTTTTGTCAATAATTGAAAAGTTAACAAGATGCTACCCTAAAGCTTAGTATAGTGGCCCTAGAAAGATTGTAACCATTTTTAACCATTCCTGTGAATTTTGAAGAATCTAGTGTATGTATAAGTGTGTTAAAATGCAGCACAGTGAGGATTCGTAGCTTCTACATTAGCTTACGGGAAAACTTATTAAAGTCTCTGAAGAAATTATCTTTTCTATGAGTTCCAAAATTCACAGGAATGGTTAAAAAAATATATTTTTTATTAGACTATATTTTTTCTAGTAAGAGCTCTAGGACAAACCTGTGTTTACCAGTGTAATCAATAAAATTATAATGAAATAGACAAATATGAGACGAACAAAATTAATTAAACAAAAGACATTTTTAAATGTGCGAAAATGTGTTAGTATTAGTGTAACTTTTTTTATTTCATTCAAAGATAGCGGTGGCTGAAACGCATCAAGAATTGAAAAATATGTTTACAGAAATGGAGATCTCAGTGAAACAACGTACAGCGATTGGTTCTGTCGCTTTAAAAAGCGGTGATTTAAATTTTGACGACTGTTCGCGTGACGACAGGCCAAAAACTTTCGAGGACGCTAAAATTCCGGAATTGCTCGATGATGATCCATGCTTAACGCAGGAACAGCTTGCTTCGATATTAGGAGTTGGAACCAGGCTTATGAAAATGACTGTTTATCCGTGACAGCAAGTTTTCAACTAATTCGGCTCTCATTGTATGGCACAGTCTTTATCTTGGACTCCAAAAGCGCCTTTTTAAAGTCCAAGATAAAGACATCCGACTCCTGGAAATATAACCCAAAAAGACCGAATATTATATAATTCTTAGATTCTAATATGAGTATTTCTGTAACCGGGATGGGGCCTTTGAATCTTTTCAGGGCCAAATATATTTTATTTATTTATTTTTATTTTATTTAATTTAATTGATATACAGACTGGCATAATTTGCGGTCGTTTTTCATACACAATCTTTGCTTTATTGTCAGTAATTTCATTTTTGTCGTTTTTTACAACTTTAGGTACTATTTTGTATTTCTGTGACTTCTATAATTTTTGTAGAACGTTATAAAGGTCAGAATCGGTTATATATAGTCTCATTTTTCCCTATATATAAACGCATCTTATATATAATCGATTTAGTAAAAAAAATTGTCCATTTTGCGTACATGTTTTGTTGTTTTTGAATAAATAAGATTTGTTTTTGACTAACCCACCTTAAGTCAAATAACACATTTTTCAAAAAAAAAAAACAACAACAGTATCTTGAAGTTATTTTCCTTGTAAATGGAGTCAAAACGAAAGAAAAAAAAAAGATCAGTTATACTGAGCTGTTTACTTAATAGTTAAACTCTTAACGTCAATTTGTTTTTATTTTTTATTTTTCTGTTTATTTTGAATTTTTTATTGTTTTTTTTTTTCAATTTTTTCAAATTAATTTATTTTTTTTATATATTTTTATTTTTTATGTTTTTTTTAATTTTTTTATTTATTTTTATTTTTTTAAATTTTTCTTTTTTTCACTTTTTATTTTTATTTTTTTATTAGGGTAGAGCGGGGCTAGTTGGTCATTTTTGGTCAAAATGTTCTGTAACTTTTTGTGGGAAATATTATGGCAAAAACTCATTCCATGGAAATGTTGTGTTAAGTCTATAGCATCTAGAAAAACCTAAATTAATCCACCTAGCGGTCAGACTCAGCCTTTCTCATTCAAACTTATTATTTGTAAAAATAGATTTACATGAATGCTTATATCCAATAAATGTTTATCCACTCTTTGGGTTCTAAAATATTGATGTTGTAATTAAAGTATAAAATATGAAATTTGACGTAATGTTAGTACTTAAGAAATAGCGAAATAAAAGCAATGACTCTTAATTTCGAACAATTTAATCACGAGCGATGCCGGGAACGTTCAGATAGTACGATACCACATTTAAATCATGTTAAGGCCATATATATTGATCGAAGCAGGTAAAGTGTTGAATAATCTTTGAATTTCTGTTCTTTCTAAATCTTTTAAACAGCATATCAAATTGTTATGAAGTTTGTTATTTGTAAGTTTGAGAGATGACTCATTTGTATGACACTAGTTATGTTCAAATAAGTCGTGTAGTACTTGAGATAATAGACTTTCGTTGTTTTACAAATTAAAACATAACGCTTGCTTAAGCTTGATTACAATCAAATGAAAAGGTAACGTATGTGGCAGCCAAACTTTGAAACCACGTGTTCAATCATAATTCATCAGTTAACCCTTAACTAGCCCGTTCATCTGATATCAATATTGTTCAAATCGGTTGTGTAGTTTCTAAGATAATGAAGTTTCGTGATTTTCACATTTCGATACATTACAGACGAAGTTACAGTCCGATTACTGCAAAATTCAATAGGGTGTTATTAGGTAGGCAGACCTTTTATTTGATACTAATTCTGTGGAAATCGGGTCAACCATCTCTGAGAAATATGAGTGAGTCCAAGTAAGTTGTCTTGTAATATGTTTCTTTTCATAGCTGGATTTCACATTTTCAAACATAACAGGCAAAGTATTAGTCCGTTTGTAAAAAAAAATCATTAGGGTCTTATGGGGCAACAAGACCTTCCATATGACACTAATTTTATAAAAATCGGGCCAGCCATCTCTGAGAAACATGAGTGAGATTAAACAGTCCCCAGAATACGTTTCTTTCCATAACTTCTGAACCACATGTTCAATCTTCATAAAATTCAAAAGTTAAGGGTTTTTAAGGTAGCCCGTTCATTTGAAACTAATTTTAATCAAACCAGATGTGTGGTTTCTGAGATATTGATGTTTCGTGATTTTTACACTTTGATACATAACCTCTAAACTAGAAATCAGATTACAATAAAATTCAATAGGGTTTTATAGGGCAACTAGACCTTTCATTTGCAATTAATTTCATTGAAATCTGTTCGGTCAGACCATCTCTGAGAATAGTGAGTGCGAAAAAAGGTGCACATACACACGTACACACCCACACACAAACATATACACCTATACATGCTCATATGCAGAAAATGCTCGATTCGTCTAACTGAGTCGAGTAGTATATGACATTCGGCCATTTGGATCACTTTTCTACCTTTTAATTAGCCAGTGATCGTTAGGAGGAAGTCAATATGTTTACTTTCATTATGTGATTTCACATTTTCATGAACAACGGACAAAGTTACAATCCGATTGCAATGAAATTCAATAGCAACCTATGGGGCAACTAGACCTTTCATTTGACACTAATTTTGTGAAAATCGGTTCAGCCATCCCTGAGAAAAATGAGTGAGTTTAAACAACCTCAGGATAACTTTTCTTTACATAACTTTTGAACCATATGTTCAATCATTACGAAATTCAAAAGTTAAGGGTTCTGGAGACAGCCCGATCATTTGAAACCAATTTTATTGAAATCGGTTGTGTGGTTTCTGAGATAATGATGTTTCGTGATTTTTACATTTTGATACATAACCTCTAAACTGAAAATCCGATTACAATGAAATTCAATAGCAACCTATGGCGCAACTAGACCTTTCAATTGCAATTAATTTTATGAAAATCGGTCCAGCCATCTCTAAGAAAAGTGAGTAAGAAAAAAAAGTTGCACATACATACCGATTTTCATAAAATTAATTGCAAATGAAAGGTCTTGTTGCCCCATAAGACCCTATTGAAATTTATTGTAATCGGAATTTTAGTTTAAGGGTTATGTATCAACCATAAACCATGAAACATCATTATCTCGAAAACTACACAACAGATTTGAACAAAACTGATTTCAAATGAACGGGCTACCTTAAAAACCCTTAACTTTTAAATTTTATGAAGATTAAACATACGGTTCAAAAGTTATGAGAAGAAACGTGTTCTGAAGACTGTTTAATCTCACTCATGTTTCTCAGAGATGGTTGAACCGATTTTCATAAAATCAGTGTAAAATGGAAGGTCTAGTTGCCCCATAAGACCCTATAGATTTGTTTTGCAATCGGACTATTGCTTTGCCTGTTATGTTTAAAAATGTGAAATCCAGCTATGAAAAGGAACATATTCCGAAGACTACTTGAACTCACTCACTTTTCTCAGAGATGGCTGACCCGATTTCCACAAAATTAGTGTCAATTGATAAGTCTAGCTGCCTCATAACACCCTATTGAATTTTACTGTAATCGAACTGTAATTTCGTCTGAAATGTACCGAAATGTGAAAATCACGAAACTTCATTATCTCAGAAACTCCACAACCGATCTGATCAATATTATTATCAGATGGACGGGCTAGTTAAGGGTTAACTTATGAATTATGATTGAATACGTGGTTTCAAAGTTTGGCTGCCCTATACGTTTCCATTTCATTTGATTATAATAACTTATAAACTTATAATTAATATAACTTATAATTTGATATGTGGCTCAAAAGTTATGGAAAGAAAAGAAATTCAAATACTATTTGAAACTATACCTGCTTTGATCGATACATGTGGCCTCAACATAATTTAAATGTGGTATCGTACTATTTGAACGTTCCAAATTCATTGATTCCTTGCGATGTGTTTAAAGTCTGCAAATGTTCGACAAATCGGCCACAGGATATGATCAAAGTCAAATAACAAATCGTTTAAAATGATTGGTTTTATCGAAGTGACAGCATCCTCGACTTTTGGCTTGTGTACACCGCCTTAATTCTGAATACATTCATATTGGGTGGTATTCGGTCATTTTCAGCAGATTTTCTGGCATCAATCTGACACCGGAAATACCCATATTGGGAGGTATTTAGTTATTTTGGTTGCTCTCCAGAATTTAAAAGTGGTCGTGTTTAAATTCAAAATGGTGTTCAGGGTCAATGTTTGGGTTCTATGCATCATCTCAATTACGGAAATATTCATAATGAGTATTATTCGGTCATTTTCGACTGTTCCTAGAAGTTGCCATTTAGCAATTCAAAATGATACTTGAGGTCAATTGTTAGCTCATTGCATCATTTTGGTTCCAGAGATACTCATATTGAATGGTATTTGGTTATTTTAGACTGTTTTTCACAAACCGGAAGTCGCCATCTTGGATTTTAAAATGATATTTAAGATAATTTCTGGCCTCTGAGCGTCATTCTAGTTGAAGAAACACCCATATTAGGGGTTATTCGATCATTTTCGGCTGTTTCCCAGGAACCGGAAGTCGCCAACCTAGAATCCAAAATGGGGTCTTTGGTCGATTTCTCTAGATCCGGAGATACTCATGTTAGACGGAAATCGGCCATTTTTGGCTGTTTTCCAGAAACCAAAAGTTACCATCTTACAATTTTAAATGGTGTCTGAGGTCAATTTTTAGCTTCTTGCATTCATTCAAGAACACTCTGGCTGCGGAGATACTCATATTGGGTGGTATTTGGTCACTTTGGGTTGTTTTTCAGAAACCGAAAGTCGTCATTTTGGACTTTAAAATTGCCTGTGAAATCAATTTCTGTCATCTGGGCGTAATTCTGGGTCCGAAAACATTCATATTGAATGTTATTTGGTCGTTTCCGGCTGTTCAATGAGAATCGTTCATTTCAGGCTGTTTTCCAGAAACCAGAAGTTGCCATCTTAAAATTCAAAATGTTGTCTGAAGTTGATTTATGGCTCCAGTGCATCATTACGATTCCAGAAATACCCATATTGGGTGGTATTTGGTCGTTTGCCGCTTTTTTTTTTGAAGCCGGAAGTCGCCATTTTGAATTTCATAACGACATTTGGAGACAATTTCTGGATTTCGGACGTCCTACTGGTTGAAGAAACACTCATATTGGGTGCTATTTGGTCATTTTAAACTGTTTTTCAGAAACCGGAAGTCGCTATCTTACAATCCAAAATGTTGCCTGAGGTCGATTATGGAACATATTTGTTACCACTAAAAATATTCACCGGCCAAATTTGGTTCCATTTAGTTGATTAGTTCTCGAGATGTGCAGAAATTTGTGTTTCATTTGTATGGAACCCCTCACTTCCAGAAAAGGGAGGGGTGTCGAACCATTATGGTCATATTTGTTACCCCTTAAAACATCCACGTGCCAAATTCGGTTTCATTTGATTGGTTTGTTCTTGAGTTGTGTAGAAATTTATGTTTCATTTGTATTGAATCCCTCCCTTCAAAAGAGGGAGGGGTCTCAAACTATCATAGGAACCTTTATCGGCACCAAAAACCCCTACATATAAATTTTCACGTCGATCGGTTTGGTAGTTTTCGAGCCTATATGGATCAGACAGACAGACCGGACTGCATTTTTATATGTTTAGATTACAACATCAATATTTTAGTACCTAAAGAGTGAATATACATTTATTGGATTGAAGCGTTCATGTAAATCTATTTTTACAAATAAAAGTTTGAATGAGAAAGGCTGGGTCTGATCGCTAGGTGGATTAATTTAGGTTTTTTTAAGTGGATGTCGAATTGGCCAACTAGCCCCTCAGCCGGGGTAAGTTGGTTAGGGTGTGGGGTAAATTGGCCATTTATATTTCGAAAAGACAATTCAGTTTTCCTTCCTCGCTGCATTTGCGGCAGCCTGTGGCATCTCAGCGGAGGTCAAACCGCACCTGGTTTTTTGTTTATACATTTGCTTTCCGAAATCCCAAACAATGAAAAAAGTAACTCATAATTGCATGAAAAAAATCCTGTTACTCTTTCATACCTGACGAAAAGTATATGTTTAAATCTCTCTAATAGTTTGGTTGCGAACTAAATCAAAGACAATACGGATTAAATTGAGAACCGGAGCCAAATTCTAGATTCGCATCTGCAATCACAATCACAAGCACAAAACTATAGCTACATTAGTTCTTTTTCTTTTTTTTTTGTTGAAGGCTTGCTTTCGTTGAAATTTTCATCAGGTAGAAGGCATTTGTCGATGCATTAGTGTACTTCATAGTTATTTTAAATCAATGACTCAGCATTTATAGTGTGCAATAAAATATTCATCAAAATGACAATGCAATGGAGATAACTTTTACCAAATAGTTTAATCGTTTCAAATAAATGGTTTTGCTAAACAATAAAAATGCTGTTTTCGCTTGGATTAAGTTTGCATCACGAAAGCACTGTTCCTGAAATTGCATTTACTTGGTTACTTGAATTTATTTATGATGTCCATATGACCAACCAGCGCCCCTAGTATGTGACCAACTAGCCCCTCATGTATTAAATAAGAAAATTACTTGAAATATATGAAAATAAAATTTTGGCGAAAGTTTGCTTTAAGAAAGTTTGCTGGTACTCAAAACTAACGAAAATGACTTTCATAATACGTTGAGCCATGTTCATTTTCATTTGGCAAACTTTGTTTAGACAAAAAGTTTAAACTTGAAAACCGAGTAGAATTGATGGCCAATTTGGCACCAACCTGTATTTAATATAGGTTCTAATTGAAAATCATTTTGTCATTTAGTTTCTCTGGTTATCTACTGCGTATCACCCATAAACCTGATTTTTTTGATACGTAGATTCGAAGATATTCTCATTGACCAACTTACCCCGTAACCAACTAGCCCCGCTCTACCCTATATTATTTTTTGTATTTTTATTTACTTATTATTTTTATTTATTTTTTATTTTAGGAACCGATTAGGAAAGTCCATTAATTACACAGCAAAGGAATAACTCTTTTCATACTTGAGGTTCTATATTTTCCGCATAGGTTGCAACGCCTTGTACGAGAGCTTCCATAGAAAAAAAATCTACGATACATAATCTAGTCCAAAATTATATATAATCCAATCATGTATAATCATATCTATATATAATCGAGTTCGACCTGTACCTGTTACAAAATTGTATCAAAAAGATTCAACATCAAAATTTCAATAAGTGAAAAATTGCAAGTATTCACCTGTCAGAATTTACGCAAGTAATTGGAAATTCCTTCAAGGTAAAAAATTTGAAAAATTAACGAGTGAAAAATTATACACTCAAGTTTGTTAAGAGGAACTTAACTTAAAAAAAATCTGACAATTCTACCACTGTTGTCATTATTTTTTAGTTATTATATTATATTAGTATATTTTTTTATTTATACTATTTTTAGTATTTGTGATAATTTTGAAAATTTTCACATTTTTGGCGTTTCTGACGAATTAATTATTTTTAACATCTTTAACACTCTGTAATAAAGTATTCTTGTCATTTGGACTTTAGACTTTTAGCACTTTTATCATTTTTGGTTTTGTTTGTTTTTTTTTGCAGTTTATTTTTTTAGTTGAAATTATCATTTAAGACAAAGCTGTCTTTTAACCCGTAAAGACCCGGGGCGGAACTTGTTTTTTTTTTTAAATGCTCGTTCTCAGCACTGGAACGGCCGATTTGGGAAAACTTGGAATTTTATTCGAGGGGAATAGATGCTCTAAGTTTTGGTAAAGGTGCCCTCTAAGTTTTGGTAAGTTTCGGTAAAGGTTTAGATTTAGATTTAGAGAAAAACGAGTTTGAATTCACTAAAGTACGAGTTCCTATGAAAACTTGATTTTCTCCAAATCTGTGCATGCTAGAAAAAATCTTTCACCATCTATGGATTTGGAAGACGTTACTCTAAAAATATAGTGCTTGAAAATTGAAGAACTAAGAAGAACTGAAGAACTTGAAACCTACCGTGGGAGACTGAGAAAATCAGGTTTCCATGAAAATACGTGCTTTGGTGAATTTAAACTGGGTTTTCTCACAATTTTTGCATCCTAAAATAAATATTTCATCGCGTATGGTTTCAGGAGACCTTGCCGCAAAAATGTAGAGCTTAAAATTTGAAAAACGGTTTTGTTGTTTGAATTTTTATGAAAATACGTAGTTTTGTGATTTTGTACTGAAATAATTTAGAAACTTCAAAATTCACTCTTACATACCATATTTCATCTACCTGACATGATTTGATACATGGAGCAATTGATACGTATGAAAATTCCCAGTCTTTTCTCAATCTGTTTGAAAAATAAGAAAAAAAACACAGACATTTTTGCGTCTCACGAAAACGGGGAGGAGTCCAGAGGGTCGGCAGCTTTACCAAAACTTAGAGCAACTGTTCCCCTTGAATAAAATTCCAAGTTATCCCAAATCGGCCGTTCCAGTGCTGAGAACGAGCATTTTCAAAAAACAAGTTCCGTCCCGGGTCTTTACGGGTTAACAATTCTTTCATTTTAACCATTGTTGTTACTTCTGCTTTATTGTTCGTCGCTTCTACGTTAATTAAAGTTATCTTTGCTAGGGGTACCAAAATTCACAAGAATTGGTAAAAAGCTATAAACTTTCAATTATTTTCAGTTTGAGCTCTAGGGCAAAACCTGTGTTTATCAATGTTATTTTTCATATTTTACCATTTTTATCATTTCTCATCTTCACCTGATAACGTATTTATCGTTTCTGTCATTTTTACTACTTTACTTACTTACATGATGAACCACACGCAAAATTTGTATTTCTATTTTGAAAGCAATAACGAAGATTTCTCCCTTTCGCAACAAATTTGTTACTCAACTCCTTAAAAACCGAGCCCTCACAATGTCGCGTAGAAGTTGACACTAATGTTTTGAGCAATAAAACGATTAATTTGACGTTCAAAGAGAGAGAAAGTTTTGTTTTGCATCACCTTCTGCATTGCGTGGGTCGAGATTGAAGTGTTGAAAAGCAAAAACACTCATGAAAAAATTTCTTCTTCCTGTAACTAATTTGTTACTTACAAAGCAACAAGATTCAGCTCTACTCAAGTAACAACAAATACTTTCTTCCATCATCAATATGAAAAAGCAACCGTTTATGTTTTTTTCTTTGTAATGTATAACGGGGTGCAAACGCAGATGATTTGCATATGAAAATTCATATGCTTCCCAAAATCACATGACGGCCTGTCAACTGCGTTAGAGAAAAACACAAATATTTGCTTTTTTGCATGCTGATACTAGTAATGCTGGCAACACACACTCATACGGAAGCGAAACGGAACTGCAGATCCGTATGTAATAACTTCTTCTTCCTTCAGAATTGTTCCTCCTCAACCTTTATTGTGTTAACCGCGAAAAAAAATCATTCGGACTTGTTCAACAGTCATAACCAATCTAGAAACTCCTATTTGCTTTTTTTATTACTTTTGCAATCATTTCCGGCAACGCTGCAGCTCACAATGTATTTTTTTTTTTCATTTTCAACCGGTAAACATTGCGATCATCGGCTATAGATTATCCGAGATGGGACGAAGGTGGCCTCAATCGAGCTGACAGGTCAAAGTAAAGAAGAAAATGAAACATTGATGTGAGCTTTTGTATAAAACAGAGGCGTTTCCAATAAGACATGACTGATGGGACTGAAATGAACCTGAACGTCACAGCAATACAAATACAACGGATGACGTTTCACTTACATGTGTGTAGCCTCAAGGGGCCATCCACATTCCACATGGACAATTTTTTAACAATACTGACCTCCCCCTCCGTGGACAACTGCTCATATAAACACTAGAAATGTTGCATGGACCGTGGACTTTGCACAGACCCACAGACACAGAAAGCTGTCCACGTGGAATGAGGATAACCCCTAATTTGTTTTGTTGCTTTTCGTATCGAATACGTGGCTATGGCTATAAGCTGTTTTGCAAGTTTACTTGCTCAAAAATGACAAAAACTTTTTCGTAAACACTCTCGCAGCTTCTCTTCTGGGCGCCGTGAAGGCCTCCTTCACAGATCTACGATTTATATCAATGATTTAGATGTCGAACGCGATCCCTAGAGCCATGTGAGACTTCGTGATGATGGTGCAGCTTTTCTGCGCATCTGCCCATCATATAACACCCTTCAAGACCATGTTGTCCCCCTTCTTCAAGACCAAGGTTTGTGAAGTGTCCGAAAATTCGCCCGCTGTCATGACGCATGAAGTGAAACCGTCAAGGGTCGCTCGCTTGATCAGTTTGGTTGAAAACTCATGTTCAAGTATAATCTGCCACAGCCCGTTGCATTTCACTGAATCGTACGCCGCCTTGAAGTCTATAAAAAGATGAGGTGTCCAGAAGTTTTGTCCTCGAAACTTGCTGAAGATCTGTCTCAAGGTGAATGTTTGGTCCGTTGTAGATCGGTTCTATCATTTTAGTAATTTTCGATCATTTTTTTTATTAATGATGATTTCAATTACAAATTCGTCTCGAAAAGAAGAGAAGCCGCGTTTCCGAAATAATTCCAAGATAGACAAAGGAAAATAAAAGTTTTACGAGTAAGGTTGAACAACTAAAACGCTGAATGCGACTTTGTTTGAATGATAGTGAAGATTGTTCCGAAATATTCATAGCTTATTCCGTCACAAATTGACGGAGCACTATATTTTTCAGACAAATAAATAAAATGCTACAGCCTTGGTGCTACATTCCGATTCAGAACTTGACCTTCTGTTTGTTATGCACAGACTTCACAGCCAACTGTTTAGTGTACAGGACAATTGCGGGGCTAGCGCTACGATCCTACTGACACTAACAGTTTCTCCCGAGCCGAGACTCGAACCTACGACGACTGGCTTGTTAGCCCAGCATCGTACCTCGAGACCATCTGGGAGATTTTAAATAAAATGCTACAAGACTTACTAAATACTTTGATGACTTTCATAATTCTAAAATCTTTTTTAGGAAATTTTTCTTGATGATGTTAGGTAGAAATGGCGAAACTAGTACACATTTTTAACTACAACGACTATACGACTATACATCGCCAATGAAAATTACGTAATAGCTGCACCAATAGTTCCTCCGTTGCCACCCAGAAATGCAGAAACGGCACACTGTAGCAAAAAAATCCTCTTTCCTAAGAACACAACTTGAAGGAATTATCCTGCTGACTTCAACTAAAACCAAAGTACCACTCAGCGAAGAACACAAATAATCTTCAGACGCTCAAAGAGTTATCCATGCACCTAGCAAAATATGACACCCCTTTCAAGCTGCTTGGAACGCCTCGGATAACCGCTGTGGGTTTCAAATAACATTCTTTATCACACAGTTGCCATCCCCGTGAGCTCGATGCGATGTGGTGTACAAGCTCACACTCAATCGGCGAGCAGGCAAGCAAGCAGTCAGCCGTTTTCTTTTCTAATTTTGTACACTGGAGCACCGTGGGGCAGTACCTCGTCCTCAAACCAAAACCGCCACCACCGGCGCCGTCTTGAACACGTATTCATAACGTGTGGAGGGTCCCAAGCGCAAGTGCACTTGTTCTATTGGAGGTGCTTGTTTTCACGACCATATTACAGATGAGTACAGGCTAAATATGATATACCAGCTGCGTTGCGTCGGTGTTGCCCGGTGCGGAGTGTGGTAACGATCAGCAGTTTCAGCACTTCTTGGAACTTGGAGCATCGTTCGTTACTGGACGGCACCTGTACGCGGCCCATGTACTGCACCGCTTTTGGATTTTTCACTTTCCGCTGCCAGTCAACCGGCACGCCAAGAGTCTTTCGCCAATCGGAAAAGCTGTTGTTGAAATGGTGTCGATAGGGAAATTCAACTTCGATCTGTTGGTGTAACTTGCGCCCAGCGCGATGGACAAGCACTTACTAGTGCTTAAGTGGCATACGAGCCCCGG
Source organism: Wyeomyia smithii (assembly GCF_029784165.1). Classification (NCBI taxonomy): domain Eukaryota; kingdom Metazoa; phylum Arthropoda; class Insecta; order Diptera; family Culicidae; genus Wyeomyia; species Wyeomyia smithii. Next base: position 251,834,319 of record NC_073696.1, read on the forward strand.
TACTGTAAGGCCGCGAGTCGCAGGTGTGCTGCTGTTGATCGAAGAAACTACTTCGTCATATTGGTTCATAAATAAATTAGGTCATAGGCGTCATTTTAACGTCGTTAAATTGCGCAACACAGAAGTGAGATTGCCACTCGATTTTATCGCAAGTAACCACAGCTTTCCAATCGGATTCATCAATCATGTAATTTCTTTGCTCGTGTACTGGACTCCAGCACAGGTCGTAAATCCGTGGAATTAAAGTGCATGTCAGGCACGTCAGGATATACCGTAACCTTCCCGGTGCAATGGAACAACACAGAACAGACCGCCATTACCATGCACTTGTTCTTCTGACATGCCGCGGCTGATTGACGTTGAACCTGTTTCCCAGCAAAAATGGTCCGATCTTGTCTGTTGCTTCTGTTGTAGGTTTTCACTGAATAGAAGGCGATCATCAGATTACATTCCGCCATTCTGACGCCAGTAGCGTAGGCAGCTGAACAAACCTAAACAAAGAACGTGTTTACCTGCGGCTGCTACTCGCTGTGGACACTTGATAGGTGTATGTAAATTCTAGCAGTCTGCCCAGAAGTATGGCTCGAGTGAGTCGCAAGTTTCTCGATATGGCCTGTGGGGAAAGTGACCGATCCGGCAACAGACCCCCGTGGGCGGAACACATTCCAAACCGGAAATCGTTACGTTTGCCTGATTGGTTTACCTGAAATGAGAAAAATAAAACGGCGCATTAGCATTCTATGCCTCGTTCCGGGGGAATTGTTTAGAATAAGTTTACAGTTTTATTTCTCCCGTATCAATAAGGCTTATCGACTGAATTTATAATTCAAGGCTGCATCACTGTTTATGGCGATATTAGAGATTTTATTATACCGCTTCTTGGGACGTCGGAATGCAACCTCCACTGTGACTAACACTATCTCATTCTACACACCTCGAAATAAACCAAAACCATAACAACACCAATTTCGACCTCAAAATTTCAAGGGCGGAACAAGCATTAAAATATTCAGCCAAAAATACCGTAAGCCCGTGTTAGACGGGAAATTGCCAACTCATCCTTCATCAACACCATTCTACTGGTGGCCCAAAAGTTCACCCGAGTTCAAGACCCCAGTTTGTATCGCCTCTGGTACGGGAAAAGCAACACCACATCTTGCTCCGAGAGCAGCAGCAAACTTTCAACGAACGCGAATCACACAACCCATAAGAAGAACAAAAAAAACTTGACTTTGAGACTCTGGGTTTCGCAGCGGATGGACCCCAGCAGCAATATCGCGATCGTATTCGTTCACCGTCTGGCAGCGGGAATCATCCGGGAGATGTGTGAAACGCAACCCCTTGGTACCCTTCCTACATCCTTCACACACAGCTACCACACCCGTAATTTAGCGCAGGAAGAGTGAGAGAAACAAAAGATTGCAAGCGACGAACCTCCCGGTTGTTGTACGCTTCGATGCTAACAACGACGAATGGCGAATGGGGAACGATGAGTAACCGTAACTGTACGCTGCTGCTGATGCATTGACCTTCAGAAGGACCATTTCGGATGGGCTTTTTTGCTGCGTAAGAAAAATGTTCTTTTCCTCATTTTTGATACGTGATGATTGGGTCAGACATGCTAATTTTTGGTGGCATGTGTTTCGTCTTTTAACTAAAAATTGAGTCCAGTGATGATTTCTTCCCGCATAAAAGCGTTTTCGAATGAAGCAATAGTTTGTGTTGGACGTAGAAACAATGCTCCTTCACCCCAAAAAATTTTTTAAATTGAAACAAAGGACAAAAAATTAATTTAACGCCACTATGACTTAGTCACTGTGACGACATCTTCAATTTGGTGGTCCGTCATTTGTGGTTCCTGCCTATCTGACCGAGAAAAGTAACTGAACCACGAAAGGCCCTGCACATAAAGTATGTATACAGTCAGAAGAAAATCGCTGCCCAAACAATTTCGTGACAGCTACGTCCGAATGCCAAGGTCGATAAGCTCAGTATACAAGGCCCAGCTTGCGAACCGCTATCCTAGCGCAGTTGTTGATTTTTTTTTCTCCTTTTTACCAATTCCACCTTGCTCGGCAAACCGGATAGCAAAGGTCAACACCATTAACCACGCACGGTGCCCACGATACCGAGTTTGTACGAAAGCGGTAGATGACTTGACTAGTGTTATCTCCCGTGAACCGGAAATCTCTGCTGAATTAGTTTGGTGAAAACAAATAACGTTTCCATTAAACACAACAAATTACGCGTATGTTTATTACGTATGTTATCTTCAGATTTATCAGCGATTATAATCGCCAAGGTCAGCCATGTTTGGCCATAAGAAAAAAACACTAACATCTTAGCTGTCAAGAGGTTACCAGTTCGTAAGCCACTTACTTTTAATTTTTGGCTAAGCTGATCTCAAGTTGTGGGATTATGCAATCGTACTATTCGGCATAACACACGTACGGAACGTTGACACCACACCGTAGAGTTCACCTTCGGTTGCGATGACAGCAGTCACGTTTTCGTGGCAAGCGATGACGACGACGACGCTGTTGTTACTAGTTAAAATTCCACCTGCCGATTGTGATCGCTAAAACATCATAATATATTCTACCTGCTGACAAGCCACCAGTTGCATACATAATCGGTACAAACCCACCCAAAAAATCTGTAATTCATATGTGCTGTTCGCACTGATGCTTCGAGAGTAGACTCGAGTAAAGTACTCACCACTAAAGAAGGTTAGCCGAAACGAGCTTTCTGTTTAGATGATATCATCGAACGAACTGTCAAGGTCAAGGTACCATTGAAAGCATCCGCGTTAAATGCAGTCTTATCCTCTAGATCGACAAAAAAAAAAAACGCGCAGTTGCTCGCTCGATATGCACGACTGATTGATGACTGCACGAACTGTTTGCAACTGACTTATCAGTTTGAAAAGATATGACACATTCCACGAACTGGTATGACAATGAGTCGTTAAATGACGTTTTTTAAGTATTTTTTCACGATTAGGTTGTGTTTAATCCATCCAAAATTGGATGGTGCGAAACAACAAGTTCAATATTGTTTGAGTTCAACGATTTTTTTAATTAATTTTTAACCTGAATAATGAATGTGCTATAGCTATAACGCATCTTTTATCAGGTATATAATTGTATTCTCATTCGATGTTTTAGTCTCTGCAATTACAAAATTTTTCTTTGGGAATGGTATAGTTCTGGGTGTTTGTAAAAGATTTAAAAAAAAACTGAGGGTTAATCAGAAATTCATTTTCAGGCTCCTCCACAAGACTTCTCTCCAGATGGATAAGCTCTGGTCAAGACCACGCTTTGATATTTTTTCGACTAGAGCCGTATAACGTGCCAGTAGCTTTCGGAATGGTTATAAATAAGTTGCGATATGGTTCAAGATGACTTCGATAAAGAAGTCTGGTGAAAGACATGCACTAACACTTAGCCAGTTACTTCCCGATAATTGACACTGCAAATATGATAAAAAGTGCGATACATCAAAACATTCGGACAATACCACAAAAGTTCGAAGTACTGGTCCCACATAGTTAAATAGTTTATTACAGGTATTTTTTACAAAGTAATCTTTTATAATCTATCTAAAATGCAGATAAAATACAACCTAATACACGACTGCTTGAAATTTGTTTTAATCAATCTTTTTCTGGTACGCTAAAAAGCACCGGTTTTGGCCATGGTATATTAACATGAGCGATATTTGTCCTTTTTCCTTTGAAAAATATGTAATTGAATCAGTTCAACGGAGAAATCGGATGAATTCGCCTATATTCTGCACTAACATTGAGTTTAAATAATTAAATCATGTTATTTTGTTTACTTATTTTCCAGCCAAAAAACTTCTCTGGGCTCCTACTTTGGCCATAGCATTTCTAACTTGGCCACATGGGGCTCCTATTTTGGCCAATTCGCAGAAAAAGTTGATTTTACACGATTTTATTTTATAACTTGACTTTACTATCTAGATATACTTTATCAGCAGAAAATCCCCGTTATTGAGCTACCTAAAAGGCCAGTATATCTGTTGATCAAACTGAATATTAATACATATGAGTAAGATGTTTCATACCACTGACATCACATCATTGATCTATATTAATTTTTCGTCTGCCTTTGATCTAAATTAATATGCTTCCGCTCTTCCGCACCTCGGTAACTCGAGTGCCACTTGCTGTAATCACCAGGTTAAGAGTCTTAAGCGTTTTGGTAAACACAACTGAAGTTAAAATTTTGTAAATAATCTGAAGAACAGATTTTTTTGGAAAAGAGTGAGACAGAATAGCAGTCTTTCTTGCCCAAAACCATGTTTGTGATTTCACATATCTCATGCGATATCTTATGACAGCCCGAAGAACTCCGTACATTTCATGTTTTGCATAAACATTAATGCGTTACCATGGTTTTTGTTTACATATGGCCAATATCAGGATTATGAAACATGGAATTGCATTGATATGTGACCAAGAAAGCTTCAGTGAACGTTTTTGGAAGACAAAATCATACCAAAATGTCTATTTTTTATCCATGTGCTGTAGTAAGTTATGCCTCATGCTGGTAACAAAATTTGTTATACAAATGGACAAATTTAAACAAAATTATGTTCTATGAAAAATAGCCTTCAAATTACCTAAACGATAGACTGTATAATAAACTGGGGAAAGTTTAATTAGTTCCTTAATTAAAAGTAAAATACGCATATTTATTTGCTACAGTTTGTAATAATTTGATCGAATAATATCAGCAGTTTCAATAGGAAACTTCGAAATAGGAGTATTTAGGGATACTTTTTCACAATTATCAATTTCATTCTATCATGGCCAACAATGGTGCTATGGTCAAAACCGGTGCTTCTACCCTAACTGATTTGTGCTTTGTAAAAAGTGGCCATCAACATACCACGTGGACAGCTTTGGGGGGTGGCTAATGTCCACGGTCCATACAATTTTTTTAGAATTTATATGGACAGTTGTCAACGGAGGGGGAAGGGGGGGATCAAAATCGTTAAAAATCTGTCCACGTGGTATGTGGATGGCCCCAAATGAAGTGATTACCGATTTAAGAGGAAAGTTGTTCGAGAAACCGTGTAAAAATTGTATTATATTAAAAAATTGATCAAAATTTTAACCATATAAAATCGATGTGAAACTTTCAAACCTTGTTGAAACGGAATAGCGAAGCCGTAAGGTAGCAGAGTCCCCTTTGGCATGCGGTTGGTCGTGGGTTGAGTCTTAGTAGAGCAAGGCTTAGGCTCCTGACTCATGCTTTTCTTTTCGTTGAACTTTTTAATACTGTGACTAACTCTTGACAAAAGAGGGCCCTGTTATAAACACTAGTTGAAAAACCTCTAAGGAATCATTATTGGCGATATTTGGCAGGAGGAACAAGGTATATAAGAACAGTTAGCATAAAAGAAAGGGTCCAAAAACATACACACAAGCACGGATAAATAAAAAGCATATCACTACTCTCTATCGTGGAATTGCTAATATAATATATACAACAATATACAACAGACAAAATCACAATAGATCAACCATTCTGGTCGCAGCGATAAGCCCATACAGGGTAAAAAGGTGGAGCAAAAATTATTTTTGAAGTTTTCGAAACAAGTTTTTACACAATTTGAAATTCATAAAATGTTTTTTTTTTTTGAAAAAATCTTGAACACGGCTACGCTTTGGGTTGTGCTCTCTAAGAGTATTTTTGATCTAACTTACATTTAAAATCATCATTTGCTTTTTTTCTAATTTTTGAGAATAGTTTTATTTTTCATTGATATGACGACGTTCGGCTTATCAGTTATACATTTTTGAAGCAGTCAAATTGATTGATTAAAAACAAAATGTTTTTTTTCGAAAATTAGAGAATATAAGAATTATTGAAAGCCAACAAAAATCCAATATGAGACATTGAATTAATTTAAATAAGAGATCTAAACTGTTGAAATTCGTCACTGAGTTATTCAAAATGTAGAAAAAAACTGCTCTTTATTTTACTAACAAATAATAACGTTAATAACAAAAAATGTCTGGGTTATTTAATCTCACGTTAAGGCGACATCCATAAATTACGTAACGCAAAAAACCCAATTTTTGGACCCCCATCCCCCATATGAAACGAAACGTAACGCCAACACAAACCCACCCCAGAAAAATTACGTAACGCTGTAGAAGAATTTGCTTAATAAAAATGCTCGTTTTTGGAGAGTCTCTCCAGAGGTTTTTTTGTTACGTAACGCTGATCTTACCTCCCCCCACCCCTATGTAACAAATCGTAACGGTCAAGGATACCCCCCTCCCGCCTATTAGCGTTACGTAATTTATGGATGCCGCCTAACGAATATCTTAAATTAGGCTCAAACTTTCGGGAATTTTTCATATTTGTTTATTTGTTTATCTTACTTCAATTTATCTGACAAAAGTCTTAATAAATAACATAAATCAGGGTCAAGTCTACAAAATGTTTGCTTGCTTCAACTTATACACAAACTTGTGGGATGATTCGCCAAACTCTAAAAAAATCTTCAACACTCAGGAAGGCTCGGACTGCAGCGGTGACTGGTTCGTAGAATCCAAATGATGTGCGGTGAAAGGAGGTTTGAAGCAGGCCAGTAGATCGTAAGGCACGTTGAGAAGCACGGAAGTTTATCTGGTACAGGAGCGACGGTGAATCGATTTCTCCATTCATAATTATCGCAACGAAAGCAGCTTGCTGTATTTTTCGGCGACGTTCAAGTGTATCAAGGCCAAGTAGCTTACAGCGATCAGTATACGGTGGGAGGTTATCCGGATCACGCCAGGGTAGATCCCGTTGTGCGAATCGTACGAATCTTTTTTGAACTCGTTCTATCCGTAAACACCAGGATAGCTGGTGGGGGAACCAGATCATGCTGCAGTTTTCGAGTAATGGTCGTACCAGTGAACAGTAGAGCGCTTTTATACAGGGAGGATCTCTGAAGGCACGGCTAATTTTAGCAATAAATCCTAATTGTCGATTCGCTTTCGATATTAAGCTGGCATGATGCAAATGGAAATTAAGCTTGGCATCGAGTAAAACACCAAGGTCGCACACACGGTCAACTCTTTTTAGCTCAAGTCCTTCAATGCGGTACTCGAACATGATCGAGTTCGAAATTCGGTGGAATGTCATAACCTCGCATTTTTTAATGCTGATTACTAGCCAGTTCCTGTGGCACCAGTCGACGAAAACATTTAGCAGAGCTTGTAGACGGCGGCAATCGTCAATTGTACGGACTACCAAATACAACTTTAAATCATCCGCGTATACTAATTTACAACCAGTCTCCAACAGTAGCATAGCATCATTGAAGAAAAGCGCAAACAGTAAAGGCCCCATGTTGCTGCCTTGTGGAACTCCCGATATATTCGTGAACTGCGATGAAACGCAAGAACCAATCTTCATCCGTAGAATCCGGCCACATAAGTACGAACTTAGCCATTCGATGAACTGACGTGATGCTCCTAGACGCGTAATTTTATGCAACAATATGCAATGGTCAATACGATCAAATGCGGCCTTCAAATCGGTGTAAAAGACATCTATTTGAGCTCTTTGTTCCATATTTGAGATACACGTTGAAGTGAATTCCAATTGATTTGTACACACTGAGCGATTCGGTATAAATCCATGTTGCGTGGTGGATATGTAATTTTTAGTACAATGAAGCATGACATCGCTAACTGGAATCTCAAACAGTTTAGAGCCCGCCGAAAGACTAGTGATGCCACGATAGTTCCTGACATTTAGTCGGTCTCCAGATTTTAGTACTGGAAACATAAAAGACTGTTTCCACACTTCGGAAAATTTTCGTTGCTCAAACGATTTGTTAAAAATACAGCGCAGTGGATTTGCCAACACAGTGGCACATCGACTGATAATCATGGCGAGGATGCAATCGGGTCCCGGTGAATAAGAACGTTTAAGTTTTTTCGCTGCACTAAGTATCAAGTCGGTGGTAACTTCAAATGTAGTTAAATCAGCCGAACCGGCCGGGACGGTAGCCGCCGCAATTTCCGCATCGAAATTCGAGGCAACTCTGTCAGCAAACACGGAGGCGAAAAAATTTGCGAAAAGCTCACATGAGTCAGATTCTGAAGCAGAAACTGAATTATCCAGACAAACAAGGTCATTATGCTAACAAAAAGCCCTACTTCTATGCAAATTTGACCACCCCTCGCTCCGTGGAATCCTCTCCTTTTTTAACGAAAGTGGCATTTTTCGTCCAAATCGCTAGTTTTCTTTAAATTGTGACTACAAATACATAACGTCGAAAAATGAACTGATATATTATTTTTGAAGAAAAGTAGACAAGAAATTCACAAAAAAAGTGGCAGTATTACCCCCATGTCCTTTTTGCATTCGAAAAATAAAACTGCATTTTTCGGCAAGTGAGTATATTTTGATTTAGAATTTGAAATTTTCTTGTGTTTCTGAGAAAATTGTACAAGCATAACACTTATCACCCGAAGTATCATGAACAAAACTCGAGTTATAGCACTTTGAAAAAATAAAGTCAAATTTTCTATGCTTTTAAACACTTTTCTAAGTTTTTTTTATATCGTTGGACGGATATATATTGAATAAAGAGCAGTGAAATGGACATGCTGAAAATTGCTTTTTAAAGAAAATTAGTCGAGGAATCCGAAAAATATCAATTTTGAGCCGCAGTGTAGCCAGATATGTTGTTTGGTGCATTCAAGAATATAGATAGCGTTTTTCAGCAAATGACTATATTATGATTTCCAATTTGACGATTTCATCGTATTTTTGAGAAAGTTCGAAGGTCACTCGAAGGTATTATGGACAAAACTCGAATTACAGCATTTATAAGAAATGAAGTCAAGTTTGTTTGATTTGCTGAATTTTTTTTTTCATTTTGCTAAGGGTGCTTATTACGCGAGTCACTTCACGGTGAAATCAGAGTGAAGTGAATAAAGTCTTATTACGGGACTCACGTAAGTGAGAAAAACATCGCGGCAAAGTGACAGCTGCCGTGAAATTGATTGATATGTGATCTAATGATAAATATTTGATTTGTTTTTCAGTAACGAAACGAATCAGAATTCGATTCGTGCCTCAAAGCGGTCACAGTATCAACTTTGTGACCGACGAAATAAATGCGCAGTAGTTCATGAAATTTTCGATACCGCAAAAAAATTTCTTTTTGATGTCAAAATTCTTAGAAATTCAGGATCTTCAGGATCTGGTGTTGTTAAAAAAACGGAAAAAAATCGACTTTCTGGGACTTGGAAACTTTCAAGCTGGGAAACATTTTTAATTACACATTTCACTTCAACTGTCAATCTCAATTCACGGATGTAATTTTTGTCACCTCACTTGAGGTGGAATCGGGAATAGGTCTTAAAAAGTGAAGTGAGCTTGAGAATGAAATATATTTCACCGTGAAGTGACTCCCGTAATAAGCACTAATAACTCTGTTTCAATGATGTACATTCTGGATGATACAATTTGAAAGAATTCAGAAAATATAAAAACTCAACTCGGAATTGTGGCCAGCTACTTGAATTTTGATAAACGACAGTTTTTTTAATTTGGAACCTTTATATCCTTACCTAAACAAACGTTGTTTGTATTTGTAAAATTTCCTCTAGGAATAGATTCTCAAACCGCAAAATTATTTATTCCAAAATTTTTGCACTCACCTCTAAATGATTTTTACACCAGATACAGCATTGTCGGCAAACAACCTGAAAATTCTCACTTTTGAGTGAGTCTCGGCTCGGAAGAGACTGTTAGTGTCAGTAGGATCGTAGCGCTAGTCCCGCAATTGTCCTGTACACTAAACAGTTGGCTGCGAAGTCTGTGTATAACAAACAGAAGGTCAAGATTCGAATGCAGCACCAAGGCTTTGCTTTTGTATAAAAAAATAAAAACAGAAGATTACTTAAACACAGAAAGAATGGACATTACTTCATAAAAATACTGTAACTCGAGTTTTGATCATAATGCATCGGTGTGATCAGTATTTTTCGTGTCAAATCCGCATTTGGGAATACTTTGAAATTATCAAATTTAAAATTTAATTAGATCCATTTGCCGAAAACTGCAAAAAAATGCAAACACTACCGCTTGAACATTTCTTTTATTCCGTGACTAATTTTCTCCAAAAGAAATATAACAGTTTATTTCTGGGAATTATGTATTTGTAGTTATAATCTTCTATTAAATGAAAATCAGTTGGTGTCTGTAAAAAGGCGTTTTCCTTGAAATAGAATCAATGGATTTGAATGATACTTCTTGTGTTTGTTTTGTTTTGATCTCCGACGAGTAAATTAGCCATAAAAATAAAAATAATCGACTGATAAAGTTGAAAAAAAAAAATCTATTTTCGCGTTTTCCCGCCTTTTACTCCAAGAACAACGTTATTAGATTACTATGATTGCAGGCTATGAGCGGTAGGCAAGCTGCTGTAGCGTCGTTGTCGAGGCATCATTGTTGAGTAAACGAACACCTGTTAATGATTCACATATAATGTGAAATTCGTTTTCGCTGCCTACTACACATTTTACAGCGGTAGAGAACAGTGTAGGTTTGATGTAGCACAAAAGCCAAAAACGAATAGATTTAGTACAAAAGAGCTATAGCGTGGTAGCACTACTGCAAAAACAAACTCGAAATGCATGTGAATACTCTCAACGTGGTTATGAATTTATTTTAGAGCATATACTTGGTTGTATAAATCAAATTCTTGGTTTATTCAAGCAAAGTTGCAAATAATCGTCTTATGCATCAGTTTAACGAAGAGATAAAACAAGAATATCACTACCTACAAATGCGATGATTTGATTTTCCATTGCTCGGATCTAATCAATCTGTTCAATTTTCTCTAAAATGCACACTGATTTAGACCATATGTGCTCATGCTGCAATGATTATGTTAGCCGGTAAAATGAACGTGAAGTTTTTGCTCCTCAAAAAACATTGATTTTTATTTATGTTTCATTGAATAGGCACTATAGCATTCCTACAAATCTTTGGATTCACAGTTAGTTGTTGAATGTTGAAATAAAAGCAATAATGTTGCAAAGTTTCAATTGCACTGTGCTGAAGCGGCAGGTCTGCCTCAAAAAACAGATGAAGGGTTAATGTCACTGAAGTGAAAATTTCGAAGTTTCGTATGTCTCGATATTACCTACCTACTTACCATTTCATTTCAAACGTCTGTATGTACCTTCGCGCCTCGCAGTTAAACATGCGTGTTGCATTACAAAACGACCAATCAACTGTAATGTTTCCGAAGCAGTTGTTAGATACAGGGAATAGAAAAATTTATGTTGACATTTAAACCGGCTATTTAACATTCCCCGCGGATTTTTGTCAGCTGACAGATTCTAAAGCTAAACTCATCGAAAAAATGTTCCCAAAAATCGCGCAAAATTACTAAAACCATCTCTGGTAAAGCGAACGTGCGATTTTGGCCGCCAAAAATAAAGATGTAGATGAGATGAACATCATAATTCAAGGTAAAATTAACGGCCAACTACATTCCTAAAAATCGGTGGATTCTGTCTCTAACCAAGACGACGTTGTGAGTTATCCTACCGAACTTTTGTATTCACTAGTATTGCCCGGCCTATCTCCTTACAATTTGCAGTTGAAGATTGGATCGGTAATTATAATGTTGCGGAATATCAATCAACCTCGACTGTGCAATGGCACCAGGCTTGTGGTAAAAAAGCTAATGGTAAATGTCATTGAAGCGACAATTCTGACAGGAAACTACAAAGGAGAAGTCGCATAAATCCCGCGTATCCCAGTTATTCCTACCGACTTGCCGTTCAACTTTAAACGTCTGCGTCTCGCATTCGCGACCCAAGGACAGTCACTGACAATTGGTGGCATAAACCTCGAGTATTCGGGCTTCTCACATGGACAGCTCTATATCGCATGTTTACGTGTCGGAAGAAACTCAGCATTATATATATTTACTCCAGAAGGAAGTGGCTAGGACCGCTTTGGCCACTTTCACATGTTTCGAATATCCCTAATTTTAAACTTGAATTGTTTAGAATTCTAGAGCTTTTTATAAAATCGTTCCAGAAAGAATGGCTAGGAAGAAGGGTACTACTATATTTACATTAGGCCAAGCTTTTAAATATTTGAATAGATAACGTGAGAATTTCCTCAAGAAGATTCAAAAGAATGACTGTTTATTTTCAGAAATGTATTGAAATTTTTTGATTATGGTTAAAAGGTGCTTTATAATGTTCAATGAAATAGAAACTAAAAATATTACGAGCGTTGAATTGAAAATAAAACTATAAACCAATCAGAGCTAAAACATATCTTGAGTATGTTTTTTTAGCAGCAGTTAGGTATTTCAGCTTTCGCAATACAACGGTCAATAAAACTCATGGCGGGGCGGTACGAAGCTTGCCGGGTCAGCTAGTTGAAAAAAAAAAAAGGTTTTCGACGAAAAATGGCTCTTTTATCATTAAAGAGAAGGATCCCACGGAGTGAGGGATGGTCCATTTGACATCAAAATTGTGATTTTTACAACACTCACAACCTTATATGAAAATTTTTTTTCTTGTAATTTTTGCACCTTTGAGGTGGAATGACCCGCCTTTATTTAGGTTGTTGGACTCTCATTTTTTTCTTGAACTAAAGTCGTGAAGCATTTTATTGAAATTTATTGAATTCATTATTGCTAACAATAAGTAAGTTTTGGAAGATTTGTCACAGGAACTATCAAAAATTGAAAATATTAATCATGACATTGTGAAACAAAAATTATTTTGTAGCCACGGAGTCGAATTTTTGTGCAATTCATAAATGCAGGGTGCGCCAGAATTTTTGCAACGGAAATGCTAAGTCGGTTTGCGGGTCGATATTTAAATTTTACGGGTCGATATAAAAATTTTACCACAAAATGTCAAAATAATGGTCGCAGTAGTCCAAATCTTACAATTTAAATTTTACGAATAACATTCGAAACTGAACCTACATGCAAGGCGGTGCCCGGGCCCACACGAAGAAGACCGTTCAAGACTGTTGCTCACAAAAACACACAAGTTAGGAAGAGTTGAAGTTGATTTGCCCAAAATTCGGAGGGAAATGACATTCAGTCCGCCGACGAGTCTTATCCTAAGCGTCTCTGAGCTGTCATTAGAGTTAAAGGACGAGACATTGAATTGTCATTGCATCGGTTTTCTAGGATCCACGTGGACAATCAACGACGAGTATTATGCGGTTTCACTGGAGCATTCAAATGATTAAATCAGGAGCATCCTCCGATTATTATAAAAAAAGGGTCTGTGCACACTGTTTTGAACCAAAAAAAAAATTAATTTAAGAATTTTAGTGTCTTCAGGAAAGTTCTTCCAATCAATATTCATCATTTTGTAGAAGTTGAAATTTTGTGAATATACACTTTTTTCGGCAAATTTCATATAAAACAACTTTGCCGAGGACATCATATCTGCATACCTGCGTCTACTGCTGGCTCCATCTATTGACAAACAGCGAAAACTTAGTTGCGCAACTAGTATGATCTAAAATAATAAGGACCAACATTGAGAAGACAAAAAGAGACTAGCACTAACTCACTCTGAAAATTTCAGTATTTGTGCTGATGTTCTGAGTTTGGCAAGATTCCGGAGATATCGAAACGTTGTGCGTTCGGCAAAGTTGTGGCACATTTTATGTTAAACAACTTTGCCGAAAACATCATGCTTCGATTTAACTATTTGAATGAACTTTTGTGGCGTTTTCTATAGAATACCCCTGTTTTTGCTTTTCAAAGCTCTAAGATTGAAGTGATTGAAGTTTTTTATTAAAACAATGCACTAATTTACTAACAGATGTCCACAAAATCTGTAGATATCTAAAAACCAAACGATTTCTACATTAAAGTATAAATCAAACAGCATTCAATTAGAAAGCTGCAATTGTGTGATAAATTCAAATAAAAATGAGAAACAAATTTAATTTTTTTCATTTTTGCCTATAAAAATCCACTTTGTCCGGCAAAGTTATGTTGTTGTATGCTTTTATGGTTACGTCATTACGATCTGCAGACACTCTTTTTAACGGATAACGATCCTCACAATACAGCTTTGAAAACTTGAAGATGATTTTTAAACGAAAATATTAAAATGCTGGATTGGAATTTGGATTGGATCTATGAAAGAATGTGAAGTTCTAGGTGTATTTATTATTTACGCGCATGGATTACAGCAGTTGTAAAATAAAATTGATCCACTGAACCTTGCATCAGACATTCAACCGACAACACCAAAGCCAAATAATCCGAGTGTATATTTCAGCTTAAAAAAAATATATCATCTCCATTCGGGTGTCTAATAAGTGGATTGCGAAAGCAATTTAATAACAACCGACATCCGGTTCGGGTGCGGTCAGTAAAAGATGAATGCTATCTTCATTTTTCCACCAAACGAGCGGTAAATTTTGATAAGGGCTTAAATTCGGTTGCATTCCATCTGCTCAGCAACGATGTCTGGGTTGCACAACCAGACAAATTTTGTTCCTTCGCTGTCACTTGATAGTTCCATTGCATTATGAGCGCTAATCTCACTACAATCAAATTGCAACTTGATGTCTCGTTTGCCACGGTTCACAGTGGAGAGGAATAAAGATGTCGCGCTTTTGTTATCGGACCCCAGCTTTCGACTGTTCACAATTTCGAGATTGTGTAAGTGCACTTGTTAGGGCGGTATTGTTTTGTCAGCTTATGTTCAGCACACAGTTACGCAACGTTTTACCGCATCCACATATCTCCTACATCTTCTCCTATGACTTCCGTGGGACCCTTGTAATCGCGCGAATTAATTTTAAGTTATTGCCTCAGATATTTCCGGTAGTTGGAAGTCAAAAGTTAGGCGGATGATTTGACACAATGTTGGGGGATGTAATTTGCATGAGCGTACACGACCGAGGTAAATGCAGATTTCAATCTCACCAACTGATAGGTAGTTTGATTTACGTGGGAAACAGTGGCTAATAACTTGGGGAAAAAACAAACGTAAGTTGTGCTAAGATTTGCATAAGAGATTACAATCTATGAGCTATGAATATCTTCGTTGATGATGCTTTAGATTGAATACATTACCGAATTCCACTAATTTTACTAACTGAATATTCATGGAATGGTAAAAAATATGATGATTCTAACTTGTGACTCTTTCGTTCCGATAGCTTTGATAATTGGAAACCTGTTCGGGTAATTTGCGGTAGAATAAGACACGAGAAAAAAAATCCCGTCACTCGTCAGTTTCGCAGCTTATATTCCAGCACCAAAAACCAATCATACACGATGATCTCATCGATTCGTGTGTGATACACAAGTTGGTTGGTGGTACAGGAGAAGCACAAGGAGGCCGGGTAAAAACATGCCAACGAATCGCCGTTGAAGTCCTCTTGCGTAACGAAACTCACGAACCCGACAAAAAATAATAATCATTGCTAACTTTTTATTTCGCTCCTAAAAATAAAACATCTCATGTCTGTCATAGATTGAATTGTTGTTTTGGAAGGTACTGTAGAAGATTTTATTACAATTATCAAAGTCATTGGAAAAACGCTGTCGGTAAAGAACGGTCGAGACTTCATGAAACGTTTACGCCCGGGACGTTGATGTCAAATTTTAATAATTTTAATTTTTTAGCAATCTGGTTGTTATGGAATTCAATGACGACCTTGCCGTTTTCTTCAAATGAATCTCTTCTCAAATTTGATAACTAGTCTTTTCATAACTCTAACTCATTGCGCCATTGAATCAAGACTAGTTTATTATTAGCAAACCATAACTAAACAATCATAATGAGTCTATGATATCATTTCAGGATAGCATTCCTCTGTGCCACGAATTCCAACTCACAGTAAGTTCTTAGAACGCCACGAACAAGTGCGCAATATCACGTCCTTGGCAAGGACAGCGCACGTCCCAGCTTCATCCTGCACGCGCTTCGTCGTATATATTTAACCAACCAGTTTTCTGATCACAGTCGAGTTGTGTGAGCAAAGGAGACATCGCAGAAGCGACTAATCGCTTCCATTAATATTCTGCCTGGGGTTACGGTGATAGGAGGTGGAACTCTGCCAAGCGCGGAGTAGGCATGCAAAAATGCCTCCCCAGGTTGCCTGTGATTGTTGGAGGTTCCAGTCGAGTAAACAACAAAGCGGGATACTGAAAAGAGGAAGCGAGGAATTGAATTTTAAATTTACGAACTTGTCACCGGACAAGATTTACGTCAGGCTCAAGCCGTGTGTCCGCGGAACAACGTAAGAGCGGAGAAGTAAACGACTCGATTATTTTATTGGTGAATAAATTTTGTCGTTCGGTTGACAACCCAACCATTATCATCACACTGGGACGCGATAACAATGCATTTGCAATGAAAAGAGATATTAGAAACGGCACTTAAGTTTATTTCAAAACTTTATGTTCCTCATCAGGCAATTATGATCTAGTTAAAACACTTACTTTCATTTGAATCATTTGTTTACAAACTCACCTCGTTCGAGCCCACGACAAAGATCAATCCACAAAACCGACTAAACGCTCACACCTTCCATCATCTGCGGAAAAAGTGGGTCAAAAACCGCCTTGTTGCAAAGCAAGGGCGCGTGGTGTGTGTACTGGTTTTAATATTGCGCACCATGTGCGCATACTTCTCACCTCATTCGATCGCCAATCACAACCACGGCATTAAAAGGTGCAAAAATGCAAATACGGCGTACAATAATTGGTGGTAATCGGCACCATTTACCGGTAGCCGAGTCGCCCATTGTTGGTTGTTCCACAAGTGAGTGCGGTACCTCTAGGTAGCAATCTACACGGTGTATGTGTGTCAGAATGCCACCAAGAAGCTAGACTGCATTTGCATCATCAATCACCATCATCATCAGCAGCAGCAGCAGCAGGCAGTTGAGGCGACGGACATATAACAGAAGAATTGTATGGAAGCCGCCCCGAACGCCCTGATGAGCAGATTTGGGTCGTCGTTCATCAGAATAATTGCCGCTTCGATCGGTGTTGTTTCAGCCAATAATGTTTAGTGCGAGTAGCGATCAGGTAGAATAGTAATTTTACCATACGCACCTCCGAGTGGCGCAGGGCTTGGCGCTAGGAATTATGCAGTTACGCAATCGATGATAAATGAGGTTCTAGTGGTAAACGAGGGGAAATATAATGATGTTGTCAGCTTTGAATTAATTGATAAATAATTTTTCGTCAAATAACAGAATCGCAATGTGAATGAAACTCCCAAAATCATCTGTATTTTAATGCTCGGCTAGTTGTTTAGGTGTTAATTTTAGTATTTAATTTTAATTTTAGTTAATATATCGTACATCCGTGCTTCCTTTTTTATTACCAACTTCAATTCAACGCGAATGGCCCTCATGTGGCGGACGGATTTGCAGGGAGCTTGATAATAAACTTCAATACCGAATGTTGTGATTCTACTAAAAACAGAACCCACTTGTTAAAGCGAGCGGCAACGAATCTTCCGCAATATTAGGAGCTCCTCATTGTCAGTGGCTTCAGAACCTTCTGCTTTTTTGTAAAGATCGATAACGGCGCCGGCTACGTTCTTACGGTTGGTAAAGAAAAGAAGAAAGGAAGTATTACAATTGCTGGTGCCGAAGACCGAGTTCACCTTTGCATCTCTAACGACTGTGACGGAAAGGAAGGTACTTACGTCACCGTGGTAAGTGGCGAATTTTTCGGTAGTTATTCCTGCCAAATATCGGTAATTAGAATTGCCTGTACCTATGCAGGATGTTATGCATTTGAATGTTTTTTTTTTTTTAATTTAGCGTGGGAGAATGGTTAAAGTGAGGGGATGAGGAAGAGTCTGAGAATAAAACCCATGCATCTTGAGGAGGTCTCCTCATCAGTCGGCTCTTAAAAACGTGATTTTTCTTTTTTTTTTTTGCTGTGAAAAAAGTGACACAGATAAATTATCTTGCAAACGTAAGTTTGGTCATGAGAAAATTTTTTTTTTTATAAAAACAGTAACAAAATGGCGGACGTATTTACAATATCGCACGGTGAAAACCGCTTAAACTATTTCTACAAAAGATTCATTATAAAGATAATTATGCAAATATTCAAATACTTCACCAGAGCAAGTCCACGCTACTTCGCAAATTGATTCTGATCGACCATTTTCGCTTTCGCTGAAACTTTGCACAGTTATTTTCAGTTGATAAAGAGGTCATTCTATACTATCAGTTCTTCATGTAGACTCACGACTGCTGTTCCAGAAGGGCCTATCCAAAAATGTGACTGATAAATGAAATATTTTGTATCAGAAAAACGACTTGTTTGATTGAAATGGTGTCTTCAGCAAAGTTGTAGGTAATAAAATTGCGATTCTAAAAAAATATATATATATACACTGTAATTTTTTTTTCTAAGCCAAACATTCCAAACAGTCACAAAATCTAAAATATCTCAAAAAGTACCTTTTTTAAAAATCTAATTTTTTTACACATTAAAGACGACAATATTTATTACTATCTGTCAAAATTGGGTGATGGTAAAATGAAAAACAAAAAAGTTATGGACGTTTGAATATTTTGTCAATTTCACTCAGATTTTTTTTGTGTTTCTCCTGTTATTGTTATAAATTATCGCTAAGAGCATGATACAAATCCAACGCGCTGTTTTTGTAACATAATCAATCATTTTGATACTGGCCCCATTGAAATCTAATATGCGTAACTCAGCGACGATCCCCGCTATCAGACGGTTCTAAAAATAGGACGCGTAGAGAGAGCTTGTTTCTCTACATGCAGACGACATAACGTACAGATACGAAACTCGTTAGTTAGTTGCGATGACTTGGAATACTTTATCGCTTTCAAGTTTTGTATATTATAATCCGATAGTTTCCGCAGCTGCTTTGAACATTTTTTACCATGGAAAGGTCGAATACATTTAATTTTGTACATAGTGTTATTCATGTTGTTTGCTGGACCTTAACACCAACAGTTATTTCACTTAACCACTTATTTATTCATTTCAAAACTGTTTTATGTATACTTGTTGCTACTGCTAAGATGCCAATAATACGCGCTTGTATGCATTTTTGCAGGGGAACAAGAGCCGCGTTGCATGTGTAAGCGAGACATCATCTGCTGTGTTCGTATTGATGCAGCGATCTAATTCATTTAAGTCATTGTAAATCGACTGGAGATTCATTTAGCTTTTCAAGTAGTGAGTTAAAGTTTTGCAAGTATTTGTAACGTTTATTATTAGATACTCGTGATCTTGCTACATGTGCAAATTATATGACGGTAAGGGTTGTTACTCAACAGGAGAATAATTTTATTACTTGTAAAGTAATAGATTTGTTACACGAAGGAAAATATTTTTTAAGTACTCTCCAAGTAATAAGTTAAAGTTCATTAAGCAGACAATGTGTGCAGTAGGGAAAGCGAAAAATAAGCGATGATATTTCCAGTTCGCTTATTTTTCGCTTTCCCTATTGCACACAGTATCTGCTTAATGAACTTAAATGTTAACGGGTAAAAGCCGTTGTTAAAAATAGAATTTTAGTACGAATGATAAGTTAAACTTTTGCGTATAATTATAGCAGCTATTTGGCTGGGAAATAATATAGGTAGGTATGATAGCATTGCAGGTATAATCGATTAAATAGTCAATTATGCCACAAAAACAGCGCGTGGGATTTGTATCATGCTCTTAGTGATAATTTATAACAACAACAGAAAAAAATCCTCAAAAATAAGTTCTGAGTGAAAATGATAAAATATTCGAACGTTCATAATATTTTTGTTTTTCATTTTACCATCACCAAATTTTGACAGATAGGAGTACGTATTGTCGTCTTCAATGCGTAAAAAAAATTTTAAAAAAGGTACTTTTTAAGATATTTTAGATTTTGTGACAATTTGGAATTTTTGGCCCAGAAAAAAATTTTACGGTGTATATATTTTTTTTAGAATCGCAATTTTATTACCTACAACTTTGCTGAAGACACCATTCCAATCAAACAAGTCGTTTTTCTGATACAAAATATTTTATTCGTCAGTCACATTTTTGGACAGGCCCTTCTGGAACAGCAGTCGTGAGTCTACATGAAAAACTGATAGTGTAGAGTGACCTCTTTATCAACTGGGAACAACTGTGTAAATTTTCAGCGAAATCGGAAAGGACATCCTAAAAAACAAATATTTATTTTTATTTATTTTCCATGAAATGCCTCACCACAGTTATTAACAAGCCAATTTTTTTAAACTTTTTTACCGTCTGCAAAAAAAATACAAAAATAGAGCAACTTTATTCAAAAAATCCTTATATTCTCATTGTTGGACATTTTTTGACAAAAGTGCATGATTATATGCGGAAGACCCTAACGAATATGAAAATATTTTTGTTCGTTGCAAGTGAAAAGGAAGGTCAAATGGTGTACGCAGTTTGATTTATTGGTAGCAACAGTGGTACATCGTGATTTCACGGAAGCCATAAATTCCGCGATATCTAGAATCGGCCGCAAAAATTCCGCAAAAATGGTAAAAAATAGTAACATTCCTTGTCAGTCATGAAACATTTCAATTTGAAACCTACAAAATTCATGAAATCAAGCAACACGAACAAAGCTGCAGATAGATAGGCACCTAGATGACAATGGAAGGCCTTTTTTTATGCAACCAATAAAATAAAACGGTACTACTCTGTTTACATGCATGATTTTATTTGGAAAGCCTCCCAAACATTGCAATATTCAATACTTCAATTGAATTGATAATGGCTGAACTGAGAATAAAACTTTATTTTTTTGACGGATTTCGGAATTTACCTGATTTTTTTGTGCATGGATCTAACGCAGTATGTTTCTAATAATAATGTAAACAAATATATTTTGTTCGTATATCGAATTTACATTTCAGTGCATAATTTCTGGATTGTTTGAAGTATTCAATTGGCTCAAACTGCGTTACTTTACGAAAAAAAAAGCAATCCGGCTTGAGTCAGACGCTGTTGGACGTCGCTCCTAACATGGAAGAAAAATCAAAAACGTACAATTTAATTTTTAAATTAAAGTAAGTTTTTTAGTAGTTCGGAATAAATATTTAAAAAGAGTGTCCGGCCTGCCTGATCCATATAGACTTGAAAATAACTGAAGTGATCGGTGGATTTTTTAGGGGCGGAGAAGGTTCTTATGATGGCTTGAGACCTCTCTTAGGTATGTGAAGCTTTTTTGGAGGAAGAAATGTAAAATGCGGTATTTTTATCTTACGTGGATTCCGGAATTTACGCAGTTTCCATTAACGTGGCACGTATCATCCGCGTAAACAGCAACTATAGTGTATTTCCGAGATCAGAATGATATCCAGAGACCTGGAATTGACTATACATACTATTCTGAATTCCAAGTTGACGGCTTTCAATTTTTAGAAAAAATGCCGAATATGACCGATTACCGCCCAATATGGGTATTTCTAGAATCGAGATGTTGCCTAGAGGCCTAAGTCAACCCTAGACACTAATATGAATTCTAACATGGCGGCTTTCACTCTCTGGGAAACAACCCAAAATGGCCGAAAGCCACCAAATATAGGTATTTTCGTAATAGGGATGATGTGCAGAAGCCTATAATGGACTTCAAAAACAATTCTAAATTCTAAGATGGCGACTTCCGCTTTCTGGAAAATATCCAAAATGATTGAATACCACATAAAATGGGTATCCCCGAAACCAGAATGATGCTCAGAGGTCGGAAATTGACTTCTTTTGCTAATTTAAAATCCATGATTGCAACTTCCGGTTCTTGGAAAACAGTTTAAAATAACCAAACAAAGAATGTGTTTCCGAATATTTTCCAGAATCATGTAAACCATGCTTGAATGCACCAGTAATCGTTAGCTTAGCTTGACTGATTGCACATATTAATGGTAGCTACTTCGTGATTAATCCGAGTCAGTAAAATTCCACAGTGAATCAACTGAATGGGGCTGGGAGTGAACGACCATTGTCATTGTACAAGTTTCAGGGACTCAATACTTTCCAATGATCAGAAACCGGCGCCGACCACGTCCTCGCAATCAGGTTGGAAGAGGGAAGGGATATGCTAGCGTGTAACCTTTGCTGTTTGGAGACCGTGTATACCATTGCATTTCCACAAAGATCACAGAAAGGAGATTTTGTTTTTGTCAGTAGGGAAGGGTAAATGTTGGATCAGGATTAACCTTGATAAGTGATGCGATCATATTGACGATGAGTTATAAATCGCGATTCTATTCTATCGTCTGCGAGTGCGACGACTTAGGCTTGGGCTCGTTCCTAAATATCACTTATTCGTAGCTGCACGGAGATCCCACAGACCGTTATTATAAAAAAAATGCACCAAAGAATCTGAGTACACCATTCGATTTGTTATGACGTCAAAAATCTCTGTTCAAAATTTCAAAATCATCGTACGGTACATTTTTGAGTAATGCGCTTTTGAAGGTCATAAAGTACAAAAAAGTGATATAAAAACGATGAAATACTTATTGTAAAGCACGTTTTTCAACCAACATTTTATGAAATAACTTCGAAATTAGTTTCAACACATTCCAAGGGTTATATTTCAAGACATTAGCAATTGGTGGAAAGATTTATTTGAAAATCCCACAGTGCACAGTGGTCTAAACTCGAAAAATCGTGATCGTTCTATATTTGACTGTGAAAAACTGATTTTATGTACTCAATGTCTTCAGCAAAATTGTTCCATAGAACAAGGCCTTACTTCTGGCGTTTTTAGTTTTTTGATCAATCCACCTAACAGTTAGATAAAAAAAATTAGTTTTTATAATTTTCAATATACCAGATTGCTTCCTTCAGCAAAGTTGTGGAAAATTTTAAAAGAAAAACAATTGCTGAATACTGCGATGTTCTATTTTTATTTTTTTTAGAATCAAAAAGGCATGCATGGCCTTTGGACAATGTAGACGAACAATTGGTAAAAGCTGGGGTCTTAAACCTGAATACATTTACTGGATTTATACTGCAATAATAAGACCAATACAAGCGTACGGATGTCTTGTATGGTGGCAAAAGGGAGAGCTGAGTAGCATTCAGACAAAGTTGAATCATCTACAGCGGATGTGTCTAATGTCATTGTCTGGTGCATTCTCTACAACACCCACTGCTGCTTTAGAAGCTCTTTTTGGTATAAAACCGTTGCAAATGGATATCAGGCCGCATAGAAAGAGAAATTTCGGATCATATTGCTTGATCTGCTTGAAAGAAAAGCTGGAGCCGGAGTTTACTCGAGTGAACTAAGATTGCAACAATCTTTTTCATTAGGTATCTACTGCAGTCTTCCAAGCTGAAATCTTTGCTATTATTTGTGGAGTGCTGGCAGCCCTCCAACAAAAGGTAATTGGGCAAATAATCTATATTTTTTCTGATAGTCAAGCTGCTGTCAAAGCACTTGGTTCTCACAACTCTAGGTCGAAGCTAGTCATTGCGTGTCGCACTTGTCTAGAAGAACTTAGCATCATGAATACTGTTAATCTTCTTTGGGTCCCTGGACACTCTAACATTGCTGGCAACGAATGGGCAGACGAGCTTGCCCGAAGTGGTGCATCAAATAATTTTGTGGGTCCTGAGCCCGCGGTACCTATTCCTGAGTCTTGGATAGAACAAAAGATCTGCTTTTGGGCTTTATCTGAGCATAACAGGTTGTGGACAAATCTTGACTTCTGTCGCCAAACAAAATTGTATTTACCAAGCTTATCTGTAAAAGTTAGTAACTATCTTTTGAATTTATCAAAAAAGAACTGCAGTGTGCTGATAAGAGTTCTTACTGGCCACTGTAGTTTGAACTATCATTTAGCAAGCATGCATCGTTCGCGGGCGATTATGGGTCTTTTTTTCATTTAGTATGTAGTTGTCCCAGACTTGCCCAACTGCGTTACAGGATTTTCGGTCGTCATCTCATAAATGAATCTGAATATAGATCTCGATTTGAAAAATATCCTTCAGTTCATCCTCAATTGCGGGAAAGAACTCTAGTGCCTTCTAAATTTTTTCTGGGACTAGGACTAGGAAGACGAACTTTATGGTTTGTCACTGATAATTCCTAGGACACAAATATCCCATGATTTTTCTATGTTTCCAATCCTTTCTTTATTCTCTTCCTCTCCCACTCTTAATACTTCCTTCTTCTTCTATCTCTTCTTTCCCTTTTTGTCAGGTAAATGATGAGAAGGTTCCTACGGTTAGGCACAAATCCTCCACATGTGAGGGGAACGTGCCGTTATAAGCCATGGCTTTTTAGCCGACCTACCTGATACCTGATACCAATGTCTTCAGCAAAATTGTTTCATAGAACAAGGCCTTATTTCTGGCGTTTTTAGTTTTTTGATCAATCCACCTAACAGAGTTAGATAAAAAAATTAGTTTTTCTAATTTTCAATATACCAGATTGCTCCCTTCAGCAAAGTTGTGGAAAATTTTAAAAGAAAAACAATTGCTGAATACTGCGATGTCCTATCTGTACGTTGGATATTATATCAGCTAGTGTGTCGCCAGTTGTATATAGGCAGGAATGGAATAACTATGGAGGCATAATGATGTCACAACCGCATGCAACCACTCAAAAGTCGAGAGATATCATTGGAAACGGTACACGATTACTGACAATTACTAAAAATTGAGTCGAGAAGAATTCCTGCACGCTAAAAAGAAAATAAAATTTTCAAAATATCGAAGAAACAAATCGTAAAAAAAATCAAAAATTAGAGCGGAAAAATCATTTTTCCAAGATCGACCATTCCTAAACTTAAAATAGAGAACAGCGTGGAGAAAATATAACTTCATTTTTTTACTGGATGAGGCAGTGACAGCAACTATAGAATTGCACACTAGCTTTTGCAGTCGTTCATTATCGTCGCTGATATCAGCTAGAGAAATACGTCATCTGAAGCAGAGAGCTGATCACCAGTCAGTTATCAGGTACAGTGGAGAACCTAACCCTTATTCTGGACACGGCCGGCGGCGAGAGGTTTCATCCAGTCCTTTGATATAGAATGACCCGATTCTACTAAGATTCGTGCCCATTAGCGGACTCTGTAACCTTGTGGATACGAAGCTCTCTAATACATATCATAAAAAGTAGAAAGCAAAAATTCTCATTATGTGCGGGAAAGGAAAATATGCAATGCGGTCATCTGTGCTTTTCAGTACGTATTTTAAATTAAAAAGTCTCATAAAATGAGTTCTTTTCAAAACTATGAATCAATTATAATATATTAATCGTAATCGTAATCGTAGCGTAGCGTAAGCACGGTATATTTCGTAGATTGCAGACTGGTTACTAACGCTCGGATTGTATGAGGTACAATGTTTGGGAGTAACATTTAAACCAATCTGAAATCAAGTACTTCCGATGGGCATCATTGCTGGCCACGCCCATCTTTACCGTAGTTTGGGGATATTAGAAAGGATATTGATATTGATACTTACTTAATGAAAGGTCACCGACTCAGTGACACTCTCGTAAGTTCTACGGAGGTGGATTGAAGAGGTTAGGCAGGAACATGTTGATGCAAAAACTATCTATTAAAATTGAAAAACTGGCAAAATTCCATGCATCCAAAGCCTTAAAAATTTAAAAAAATGCAAACACGCACCTGAGCCAAAACATGTTCTAAAATTCGATCTCAAACCGCCAAACTTATCATGGTACAGTTGTCGTGAAATCATGTCACGCTGCCACAAAGTTGAATCATAATTATTGAAACTTGATCAAAAGCTAAAAGAAATTATAGTGTTTTATTGATTCTATTAATATTTTCTGTGAGTATTTACAGTATTTATATATGATATATGAAAAAAGTCGACTTACTTCTCGTGCAATTCTCAAAGATTTAGTTTGGAATTTCTTTATCTTATTCACCGTTATGAGACATTGTACGTAAAATTACTTGCCGTCACTATTCAAAGCATTTGTGAATAATCGACCGCACACACATTCAAATCTGCGAAACTCTCTCATTGGTACAATCGTATCGTAATTTAATCATCATCTGGTAATATTTTTTAAATCACGGCTCACATATCATTTTGTAGTTCAACATTGCTCAATGCTATATAATCTAGGTTATGGAAAACTAAAATCAAAACCAAGGTACAATGTATTAATTTTGGATTGCTCTTCTCTGTTCAGTAATGGTTAGTAAAATTGAATCGGAACTAAGGCTCCTGCGCGAAAGATGTACGTACTTATATGTAAACCGAATATTTCTGATCGTGCTTTCTTAAAAAAAGTTTCAATACCTTTAATCTACTTTGATGTACTGTGGCTTTGCACGCAACCCTTCCGGCTATTTTTCGAATAATTGAGAAGATTTGCTTGTGGATATGTTACGAAAAATCAGGGATGCTAAACTCATGTGTTTCAAATATTTTATATTGAAGTTACAAGGAAAATCTTGCCACGGATAAATTGAACTAATCCGGGAAATTTAGGGATTGGTACAATTTACTTTTCATGGTAAAATTCTTCAACTTTAACGTGATTACTCTAAACTCTTGAAAAATTTTAGTATATTGTATGATTCTATATAAAATGTTAAAAATATCTCAACGAATATGTTTACAAACAATTTGAAATATAAATTTTAAATATTGAAGCGGTAAAAATGTAAACATAGACAAGTATTGACACTTGATTTAGATCAAAAAGACAAAAGGTCAACAACTTCAAAATATAATGTCCCTTAAGCTGGAAGTACAAAGTCAGCAGAACAAAGAGTTAATAGCATGAAAATTAAGTGCTTATTCGATGCTCATTTAATGCCATATCGCCGAATTTAATGCTCCATCGTTTCTTTGAAAATTGCATTTGTTTGCTAGCTTAAGAAAATAGCTAGCAGACAATATACGAAAATAGCATTCTTGGTCACAAAACGGTTTTATAACGGTCAAAAACATTTAATGCTCATTTAATGCTCTTGAAAAAACTTGATTTTCATGATAATTTTATTGATTTTGTATAAATTTTTCAATAATATTATAATAATATGATAATACATAAATAGCTTCAATTTTTTCAAACATTTTCCTCTGAAAACAATCAGAATCCTTTTGATACGATTAGATACCAATTAAATGCTCCCATATGCGAGCAGTTTCAATAACTTAGGTGCATTTTTCATTAAATATATTTTTTTCAAAAATATTGTTCTGCTAGCTTAAGAAAAAAGTTAGCAGAACATTGGCCAGAAACAGCATTTTTAAGCAATAAACTGTTGTAGAATGGTCATAATAATTTATTGCTAATTTGATGCTCTTGAAAAACATGATTTTCATGATAATTTTATTGATTTTGTATAAATTTTTCAAAAATATGATAATATATGAATAGCTTCAATTTTTTCAAACATTTTCATCTGAAAACAATCAGAATCCTTTTGATACGATTAGATACCAATTAAATGCTCCCATATGCGAGCAGTTTCAATAACTCAGGTGCATTTTTCATTAAATATATTTTTTTTTTCAAAAATATTGTTCTGCTAGCTTAAGAAAAAAGTTAGCAGAACATTGGCCAGAAACAGCATTTTTAAGCAATAAACTGTTGTAGAAAGGTCAAAATAATTTAATGCTCATTTAATGCTCTTGAAAAAACCTGATTTTATGATAATTTCATTGATGTTGCATAAATTTTTCAATAATAATATAATAATATGATAATACATGAATAGCTTCAATTTTTTCAAACATTTTCCTCTGAAAACAATCAGAATCCTTTTGATACGATTAGATACCAATTAAATGCTCCCATATGCGAGCAGTTTCAACAACTTAGGTGCATTTTTCATTGAATATATTTTTTTCAAAAATATTGTTCTGCTAGCTTAAGAAAAAAGTTAGCAGAACATTGGCCAAAAACAGCATTTTTAAGCAATAAACTGTTGTAGAATGGTCATAATAATTTAATGCTCATTAAATGCTCTTGAAAAAACCTGATTTTTATGATAATTTTATTGATTTTGTATTAATTTTTCAATAATATTATATATGATATGATTTTATATATATGATTATATATATATATATATATATATATATATATATATATATATATATATATATATATATATATATATATATATATATATATATATATATATATATATATATATATATATATATATGATATATATGTATATGATTATACATAAATAGCTTCAATTTTTTCAAACATTTCCCTCTGAAAACAATCAGAAACCTTTTGATACGATTAGATACCAATTGAATGCTTCCATATGCGAGCAGTTTCAATAACTTAGGTGCATTTTTCATTAAATGATAATTTTATTGATTTTTTCTAAATTTTCGATAATAAGATAGAAATATGATTTCCTGTTCCTGTTTTTTGATTTTCAAATCGATTCTGTTGACCCGAAAAAGTTAGAAAGATCGTTTATTTTGTGTTTTTTTTTTCGATCTTTTAAAAAAATTACTTTTCAGCGTGCAGAACTTTTTTTTTATGCAATTTTGAGTGATTGTCAGGTATCGTGTACCATTTCTAATATTGTCTTATCGGCTTTTGAATGGTTGCGTGCGATTATGACATCATCATGCCTCCATATAGTCCATTTCATTCCTGCCCATAATGCAACTGGTGATGGACTAGCAATAATGAAATGATCGGAGTACAACCAGATCGAACCAATCTCCAAAAACATGATTTCGAGTCATCGGTGTTCAATGTTCTAGGGATTTTTTGTAATTGGGGCTTATTACAGAAAACGAGGCGAGCGGCGAGTTACTCGCCTGACCAATTTTGATATTGCAGATGGCTGGATTTGGACAAGCTGGTCTGCGAAACTGTTCGACTCAGCTGTCACCAAACATGTTTCACTCGCATTCTCTAATACAACATTTTGCTCGTCCGTCAGTGACTGGAGGTGAGGCCATATCATTATGAACTATTTAAATGATTTCTGTTCTTCATGTATGATAGATTATTCATTCTCACATAGGGGTACTGGGGGTAAGCCCGGCACTGAGGGTAAGACCATCACCCCTAGGATTTTACTAGAAAACGCTAATTAACTGTGTTTTGGAATATGTGAAGTGTTGGTATTTAATATTTTAGATATTTTAAGACACATCGAAGCCACCGTGAAACGTCAAACGTCAAAATAATAGACAAAACATACGCTACTGCAGCTGATGCGTGAGCGGATGTAATTTTTTGTGAGTGGAACTTAAGCTTTTATTCATTTGAAAAGACTAAAATAATTTTTCGTTGCTCTGCAATTTATTGTCTGTATTGTTAGCAATCACAGGAATTCGATCTGAGGTAAATTGAAGCGATAAATTTGTAGAAATACTTTTTTTAAAAAAATGTGTGCAGTCGGGGTAACACCGTCACCCAGTGAGTGGGGTAAGCCCGACATGGTCTGAGGCTAGTTGGATGTTACTGACACATATTTCTCATCTATTACCGATATCTCGCTGATAAATAAATTAATTAATCGACTTAGAACCATGCACTCAAGCTCTTCTGTGATTTATGAATGATTCCAAGGGTTATTAGAGGTGCCAAATGTACTGAATCAAGTCACAAAACTGACGGCTTTTCCGGTGGTATTTGAAATATGCTCCGGTGTGGTCAATGTGATCCTGGTTTCAATGAAACTAGTTAATAATATGATTTAGAGTGCCACATGATAGGCTTGCCGAGTATCAAATTCTTTCATTGTTTATACATAATGTTCACCGGAACTTGTTCCGGTAATCTGCCCAGAACCAGTTAACCGACAACAACCAAATTCAACAGTAACATACAGAAATGTAAGATCTCTCATTCGGTAGTTTCCGAATTAAAATTGGTTCAGTTAATTCGAGTTAATAAAAAGTACTGAAAACCTTTATATCATGTAGAAAACAATCTAAGCAATGATTCTGTGAAAAAAAATCCAACAATATTCGCCATCAAGTGCTACTAAAGAATCATTTTCCTTAGGGGGCCGGGCTTACCCCCAATACCCCTACACTGGTGTTAATACTTAACTCAATTTAAAAAAATGGCGCTTGGTTCAGTGAATTTCACAGCGCCTCAAAAAATATGCTTTGAAAGATCGTTTCAACAGAGATCGATCCTGCAGCTCCGATTTTTTAGATGGATCGATCTGGGACCGCTCAGCTGAATCGATCCTGAAGATTGATCTTTCCCTGTAGATCGCCCAATCCCTTATTCCGTATCCTTTTCAATAGCAATAACTGCTCTGGCTATTTTCTAACAACTGTTGGTCCCTTTTTTCGATTTGTTGGGTACTATTTGATCACTTGTTTGATCAACTGCTTATGCTTATTAGCGGCGAATGCTTATTAGCTGAGTCAATTAAAAGCCATAATCGTCTTGTTCAGTATTAAACTGATAAGATATACAAATTTTTAACCTATGACATCAAGAACGCCAAGCCGGTCGAGGTTGTCTTGAAAGGTCTCACCAGCGATCAAACCGTTGATGAGATCATCATCACCGCTCAACCACCGATCATATAACTTACCCCAACAGAATTAATTGGCATATCTAATGAAACGAAAATCATGAGGTGAGAAAAGTCAGAGAGCTGGAATTTCCCTTGTTAATTATTTAATTAATTTCAACCGGACTTATCTCCCAGATGGTCTCGTCGTACGATGCAAGCCTAACAAGCCAGTCGTCTTAAGTTTGAGTCTCGGTTTGGGAGAGACTGTTAGTGTCTGTAGGATCGTAGCGCTAGCCCCGCACCACTAAAACAGTCGGCTGCGAAGTCTTTGTATAGTAAACAGAATGTCAGTTTCCGAATCGGAATGTAGCACCCAGGCTTTGCTTTACTAACCGCACTGAGGTTAAAAATTTGAAATTTTTTGACAAACCACATGCCATCCATAATGTTCAGGTAAAGTGGGAGTTATATAGAAAGTTTGGGGGAGGAGAAAAGCCCAATTGCGAATTTTCCAACGTTATGGCCATGGTTCAAAAATCTGTAACTTCGACCGAAAATGCCTCATTTGTGGAGACTCTTCTCACAAAAAGGCTATATGTCCTGTGAAAGAGAGTAAAAATTTTCGCTGTGCGAATTGTAACGGCAACCATATGTCAAATTTTTATTAATGCCCAGTCCGTCTAGCAATTGTTAAGGCACGGCAAGGTAAACAAAGTTCAATTTCACAATCAAAACAAAATTCTCCAAGCTGTACCGCTGTACCGCTCATTTTTTTACTCTTTTGCACAGATAACAGGTTCGGAATAAAATTCTGAAAATGATTTTGAAGCGTCTTGGTTTGGTACACTCGAATTACATAGACTTACTGGTGTTGAAACATGAAGCTATGTCAAATAAAATTATTAACAATTTTCGACAAAAATCGTTGCAATCCTCAATTGCTACGATGAGCTCTCTTAGTCAATAAGTTTTGAATTGAGTTAGTTGTCAGTTTATTTTTTTTTTTTTTATAAGTAGGTTTAACTACCTACGAATGATAAGTCCTAATTGAAACAAATCTCAATAAAATAAATTACATTTTTTAATTTTAATTTTAATTTTAATTTTATTTTAATTTGATTTTTTAAGTTATTGAAACTGCTTGTAAATGGGAGCATTTATTTGGTACAGTGCGACTCGTGGCTGTTGACAGGTAGGTTCAACAGCCACGAGTCGCACTGTACCAAAACTATAAATTCTGAAAATCAGAGTTTGAGGAAGTAATTACAATTTCATCCGCGAATAAAAGCAAGTAATTCCCTTTGTTACTATTTAAAAATAAAACTAAAAAATAAGAAAATAAGAACATGAATTTGGATTTTAGATTCATTTTTTGCCTGACGTCCCCATGTGCATTGCACAGGTTGCACTTATAGACGAGTCGCCCCTGATTTGGTATCTAATCGTATCAAAAGGATTCTGATTGTTTTCAGAGGAAAATGTTTGAAAAAATTGAAGCTATTCATGTATAATCATATTATTATAATATTATTGAATAATTTATTCAAAATCAATAAAATTATCATAAAAATCAGGTTTTTTCAAGAGCATTTAATGAGCATTAAATTATTATGACCATTCTACAACAGTTTATTGCTTAAAAATGCTGTTTTTGGCCAATGTTCTGCTAACTTTTTTCAGTTAGCAGAACAATATTTTTGAAAAAAATATATTTGATGAAAAATGCACCTAAGTTATTGAAACTGCTCGCATATGGGAGCATTTAGTTGGTATCTAATCGTATCAAAAGGATTCTGATTGTTTTCAGAGGAAAATGTTTGAAAAAATTGAAGCTATTCATGTATAATCATATATTATAATATTATTGAATAATTTATTCAAAATCAATAAAATTATCATAAAAATCAGGTTTTTTCAAGAGCATTTAATGAGCATTAAATTATTATGACCATTCTACAACAGTTTATTGCTTAAAAATGCTGTTTCTGGCCAATGTTCTGCTAAGTTTTTTCTTAAGCTAGCAGAACAATATTTTTGAAAAAAATATATTTGATGAAAAATGCACCTAAGTTATTGAAACAGCTCGCATATGGGAGCATTTAATTTGTATCTAATCGTTACAAAAGGATTCTGATTGTTTTCAGAGGAAAATGTTCGAAAAAATTGAAGCTATTTATATAATATCATATTTTTGAAAAATTTATACAAAATCAATAAAATTATCATGAAGATCAGGTTATTTCAAGAGCATTTAATGAGCATTAAATTATTTTGACCATTCTACAACAGTTTATTGCTGGAAAATGCTGTTTCTGGCCAATGTTCTGCTAACTTTTTTCTTAAGCTAGCAGAACAATATTTTTGAAAAAAAAAAAATGGAAAATGCACCTAAGTTATTGAAACTGCTCGCATATGGGAGAATTTAATTGGTATCTAATCGTATCAAAAGGATTCTGATTGTTTTCAGAGGAAAATGTTCGAAAAAATTGAAGCTATTCATATATTATCATATTTTTGAAAAATTTATACAAAATCAATAAAATTATCATAAAAATCAGGTTTTTTCGAAAGCATTTAATGAGCATTAAATTATTTTGACCATTCTACAACAGTTTATTGCTGGAAAATGCTGTTTATGGCAAATGTTCTGCTAACTTTTTTCTTAAGCTAGCAGAAATATATTTAAAAAAAAATATATTAAATGAAAAATGCACCTAAGTTATTGAAACTGCTCGCATATGGGAGCATTTAATTGGTATCTAATCGTATCAAAAGGATTCTGATTGTTTTCAGAGGAAAATGTTTGAAAAAATTGAAGCTATTCATATAATGTCATATTTTTGAAAAGTTTATACAAAATCAATAAAATTATCATGAAAATCAGGTTTTTATAAGAGCATTAAATGAGCATTAGATGTTTCTGACCGTTATAGAACCGTTTTATGACTTAAAATGCTATTTTCGTATATTGTCTGCTAGCTATTTTCTTAAGCTAGCAAACAAATACATTTTTCAAAGAAATGATGGAGCATTAAATTCGGCGATATGGCATTAAATGAGCATCGAATGAGCACTAAATTTTTATGCTATTAACTCTTTGTTCTGCTGACTTTGTACTTCCAGCTTAAGAGTCATCAAAATATATCGAGAACAAGAAAAATGTCACAAAAATCATAAGATTGCTACACGCGTTAGGTCAGTGATTACATACACATCCTTGCCAATATTCTTTGAGATTCATAATGTAGAGTCATCAAATACGTATGGCGTTTGCTAACTGTTGTAACAAACAACTGAAATGAAAAATTGAAATAAACTTCAAAATTTTTTAAGGTTATGCTAACATCATGACATTTTCGTTTGCATTAATAGGTGAATAATTTCATTATAATTCCTCTGATACATTTGCATTTCTCACTATTCAAGGTTACTATCAATCACTAATCCTGAATACATCTTGCCTTTCTCTATGTCTTTCACCTGGAATATATTTGAAAATTCAACCTTTACTTTGATTTTCGAAAATTTCGCGCCGATGTGCTTCTCCTAACCCGTTCCTCATCACGGTGCGGAGGCATTGAAACAAAATCCACAACAAATGTGTAGCTAATTAGATGGAAACATCCAAAACGTCGCTCTGGTCACAAGCAGACACAAAGCGACACCCTGTGATGCAAATAACAATTCCCCAAGACACTTTCGAAAGCGCCGTCAACTCTATCATTCCATCGGCGCAACCTATTTAGCTCTTAAAACGCGCGGCAGTAAAATCGACGGGCGACGGTTTTGAGTATCCGATTTCTCCCGCAATCAAGCGATGTATTCATATTTCTAGACCTCCATTCGTCATCGAATGGGACAGCAAACAGGTCCACTCGCTTTTTTATACCCTTGACAAATCTTCATTTTGCCCATTTACAACAACCCGAAACATTTCACCAAGAACTCACCTGTGTTAATGTTGATTTTTTTAATGTCTCAGCAACAGCAGCTCAGTACGGCAATCGCCTTAAACGGACCAAAAAATTAACACGTTCCGGTAGAGAAATGCCACGACGACACAAAACACGTTCTCGGTAAGCGGGCCAACAACACAAGCAGAAAAAAAAACACGCTGTCAAAAATATTTAAACAACCGAGCCGCGCAAATTTCAACCTTCACTAGCAGCAAACACAACAATATCAAAAGCATCAACAGCAGCAGCAATAACAACAACAACAGCCCAAAACACCGTCCAAAATTCCACACTTAACAGCGTTTTTCGCGTTTCCTCTTGCACTGCACGTTTCTTCTGCCTCTCGCCGGAACGTTATTATTCTTATTTCATTTATTATTGATGCTATCTTTTTGGCCCCGGCACCGTTTTGGGACAACAACAGCGCAGCAGCAGGGATGGAGACCACTTTTGGTCAAAACTTATCGCACCGGTTTAAAACTTTTTTTTTCGCGTGATTCCAGTCGACGAATTGCCTTGCGTCGCCGATCTGTTCGAGCAATCGCTCTATTTCGATGACTTCTTCGCGGCGGTCGCGGTTTTCCGAACTAGGAGGTACCTCCAGTTAATTTGCCCTCCAGACGAACGCCGGAATTGCGGAAATGCGTAGGACTTGTTCTGATGTTGAATTTTGTGGTTCGTAACTGTTCACTCACTTGGACGCCACCTGGGAGCTCTGTTCGACATACGCTGAAAAGAAATGAATAATTAATAATTACAGTTGTGTTGTTGTTTTCAAAAATTAAAGCAGTTAGAAAATGACAAAGAATGATCTGTAGAGCGCTTTAAAATATTTAATTTGCGCTTAAAAAACAACAATGTTAACCACGTTTTTTATGAGAAGACTTCAAAATGCGTTTAAAATTGTACTACTTTTAAAAATTTTTGCTTCTAAAATGTTACTTTTTACACTTATGAGGAAATTAAAGACTGTGTTTATTAGGAACTTTTCTCAGCTTTTAATTGAAACCAATAGAATTGCCCTATGTCGTATATATTTATAGTTAGAGTCACTTTAGGGAAGAGTATTGAAGAGACTTTAAAGTTGAATAACTCCGAGTAGATCAACATTAAAGCATAGAAGTAGAAAAGTTTTTATCATCAAATGTGGCCCTCTAACAGCTTCAGAAATACTCTCATGAAGGAACCAATCACCCTGTATACAAATATGTTGAAAACTACATTTTTCCGAGCTAGTGGAAAAATAGTATGTAATTCCAACCCCATTTTTTTTTTTGCAGTTGATTGTTTTACTCTTTCTCGTAAATATGACAATCATGGAATTCGAAAAAAATAGTTATAATATAAAAATAAAGCAAAAAGGTGACGAATAAAAAAAAACAGATAAAACATATGCAACAATATGCAACAATATGCCATATTGGACAAAACAACTAAGACACAGTAACATATGCATATTCAACAGAAGTAAGTTTTAGAATAAGATATAATTTTTATAAAATAAGGCAAAATTTATGTAAAACTATCTGACGAAAATTGAACCATTTCTAGAAAGAAAAAAAGATTGACTAAACCATGCCTTGAATATTACAAAATCATAATAAACAGTGAGAATATTGCATAAAAACAACAGCAAATATATAAAACATTGAAAAAATATAACAATATTTTGTTATATTTTTTCAATGTATGACAGATAGTAATGGAAATAATTAGTCAGAGAGCATTAACATGACAAATATGAGAAAGAAAATTATGAAATAAAAGAATCACACCATGTTAAACCCAAAAAATATATGTCGAACGGCAAAATTAGCTTACAATGTAACATATTCACGATTAAAAAAAAAAACATAAAAGAATACAAAAAAAGTGATGAAAATAATTTAAAAAATTTACTTGAAAGTATGACGAGAGAAATGTAACAAAAAATTGACAATAATACAACAAAAATGTGACAAAACCTTAACAAAAATATCGAACATTATATTACATCTTTATGATATAAATCAAAACAAAAGAATTTAAGTCGCTGTGTGTACATATTTTATTGAAAAGTTAAAATCTACCCTTTTTAATATGCGCATTCAAAAACTAACTAAATTATAACTAAAAAAATCTTGAAACTAAAACTATAAATGAATGTTTTCTCGTAGGAATATCCTTTTCAGAAGGAACCTAAACTTAAAGTTGAGACTGCCATTGATAATTGCACTCAGTATGGGTGTTACTGTCACTTTTCAGAACCAATGACAACGATGTAATAATCGTAATAATAATCGTAGCATTCACAACCGAAACCTGTTTTCAGTAAACAGCTGTCGGCTTGAGTTGTTCTTGAAAATTTTGTCTGAATGAAAACAGAAGCTTCTCTGTATTCCAATAAAATTGAAATATTCACCTGTATCAACAAGGTCGGCCGCCTGTGGATGTGTATTACTAATCCCAATCGATTAAAATCACTGTTCAACAACACACTTTTGCAGCAAAACTTTCTCACGATCAACTTCTCCAGCAAACACTCCACCAAACCGCGCACAACTCCTATTCACCGTGAATTCCACACTTAATGTCGGCCTAATGTTTTCACCAGAAAATTCACAGAATATAAACAATCGTATTTGGCATAAAAACTACCTTAAATTGACACACACGTAAACCTGAACGCACACTTTTTTTTAACCCTTCACGAGAGATTCCCAAAAAAAGAAGGTTCATCGAAATTTGCCCCGTAGGTAGGTAATACACCAAACGAACAACACACGCAAGAAACCTCGACGACGGTTAAAACGCAACTGAATGCTAGCTTTGAATAGAGCTTTTATCGCGCGCTGGTGGAGAGAGGCGAACACACATATACAGGCGCGAAACTGATCGCTACGCAACGCAAAAATAACAGAACAGACAACAGACAAGTTCCAGCGAACGACAATGGTGCCAGTTGTTTCACCACCCTAAACGACGATGGTACAATTTCACACGCTAGTGTTTTAGACCATTTCGCTTGAATATTTTATCTTCTATCATCCTAGACAATTAGAAAAAAAACAATACATCTACTTATAGCGAAATTCTTTATTCCAATGGGTGCGTGGAAATCTACACGGGAATACGATGAAAGAAAGAGATACCAGATAGCCCCATGTGGGCCCCAGGAATAAAGTTTTTTGCTATTAATGAATAAATCCCGCTGATTCGACATCACTGCTCAATAATGCAGTGTCGCAAAATGCGTGGTGAGTTTACTCTGTGCCATGAATGAATACGACTGTTTGCGTGTGTTCAGCTCTAGGAATTCACTCGGGTACCTCGAGGTGCAGCGTGCATTTGGTCGAAATATTTTCAGGCCAAAATGGATGAGTTCACTGACGTTAAGAAGCTATTGCTAAGGTAAGTGCAGAAATTGTTATCTCACTTTTTTCGTCGAGTATCAGGGGCGACTCGTCCATAGGTGCAACCTGTGCATTGCACATGGGAACGCCAGACAAAAAATTAATTTTAAATCCAAACGTGTATTCATGTTTCATTATTTCGTAGTGATATTTTTAAATAGTAACAAAAAAAATAACTTGCGCTTTTTCGCGGACATCATTGTGACTATTTCCCCAAACTGTGATTTCCAGAACTTACAATTGAACAGTCAAGTTTGAAAGTCACGAGTCGCCCCTGTCGAGTATAGACCATTTTACGAACTGACAGGTGTCACGGATCCTGCTGATATTGATGTTGCTTTTACGTGCGTTATGTGAGCGGTTCCGAGCTTTCTGTCAAAATTTCATTCATGAATTGAGTTCAGAAACGTCTTGTAAAATGGTCTATTGTCCGTTTGCGGGTGAACAGTTATTTTCTCAAGGATCACAGGTTTGTTTGGGATTCAAATGGTGAGTTGACAACCTGGAAGAAGCGTCAAACTTAGCTCCGGTCCTAGCAAGTTCCTATCCCACACCTGCGCTGCCTATAATCGCATATCAGTCCCATCTGGGAAATCATCGAGTTGAGGAAACAACGCTTAAAGATATTTTGCTTGTTTTGGGTATTCCACCTGTTTGGGGTCGGTTATTCTTATTTTTTCGATATAATGTAATAAAATGAACCTTAATCATAACTGTTGGAGTACCCCTCTCCCAAACGTTACTAAAGGATAACGCTCAAACGTCATCACTTTTTGGTATCGGCGCTGATAATAAAAGACAGCCGAGTGAGTCGAGAAACCACATCACACACGATCGGGTGCTTTATTGTCTACGAATATCATACGCATTAAATATAGTTATATTAGTTGTTACCACCAAGTGTTTCAGTAAATATCACAACGTAACAATAACTTTTTCATTAAAAAAATGATTGATCAACTTGAATGACCATTTGAAGTGAGCGGATCATCAAAAGTAAATCAACCCCTTACAGAAAGCAGCATTGATCAAGGCTATTATCCCTTTGGTTGACGGAACCAATAACCCGAATGAACTTTCAGAAAAAAATGTGTTACTTAAAATTAACTTTTGTGTGGAATTTATTTTAAACAACCTTGCATTAATTAATTATTTGATGATTTTTAAACAGTAAAAAGCTTGAGGGATAGCAAATATGTGTTACATGGAATGAAGAAAAAAATATGGCCATACTCATGAAAAACATTCGGTGGGACTGATATGCGATTATTTTTAAGATGGGATAATTTGACTTCACATTTTTTTCTGACTTATTTAAATAAAACATATTTTTTGTGTCCTTAATCGATAGTAAAGTAAGAAATAGATGGAATCTGATATTTAACTCAAAAACGATGAAAATCCATATGCGATTTTAGGCAGTGCACGAGTCATAGACTGCAAGCTGAAACATAGACAAAAAAGGTTGGTGTACACACTTAATTTATCTCGGCAAACTTCCCAACAGCTGATGGAGCTCGGCGAAATTTTTAACAAATGTCAGCAATATATTTCGACGAACATTCAGTAAATATTTCGATCTACCGTAAACCAGCAGGTAATTAATTTCGTTTGCCGAAGTTCTTAAAAAGTTCTTCTAAGTGTGTATCCTGGACAATGTTGTCATCCGACAATAGCTTGTTCACTAAGATGGTGCGGCTCAAAACAGCGTCTGTTCTCCAAATTAGGGGCGGCTGATCAACGTTCTGGTGCCAGCGTGGGACACTAAGTTGTGCTGTCACGATGGTCCTCCGCCGTGACTGGAGGTTGGTGCAGGCCTTACAAGCCAGCAGCGAAACAATCATTACAGGAAGCAAATGATGTTGATATGGATCGGAACAATCGGCATAGACTTAGGCAACCAGAACGGACGATTGAAAACTCGGATCATGGAATTGCAAGTCTTTTATTTTTTTGGAAAGTACCCGCATTCTTTCCAACTTATTGAGGGTCCGCAAATTCGACATTATAGCGCTGCAGGAGGTATGCTGGAAGGGAATTTCGTTACATACATACAGATATGTGTACACCGTCTACCAGAGCTGTAGCAACACACACGGGCTGGGCACAGCTTTCATTATGATGGGTAATATGCAAAAGCGCTTGATTAGGT
The DNA here is from genome assembly GCF_029784165.1 of Wyeomyia smithii. Lineage (NCBI taxonomy): Eukaryota > Metazoa > Arthropoda > Insecta > Diptera > Culicidae > Wyeomyia > Wyeomyia smithii. The sequence continues at coordinate 251,874,313 of NC_073696.1, forward strand.
GGTGGCCAATCAACAACAGAATGTGCAAGTGGAGGATACAAGGCCGTTTCTTAAACGTTAGTATCATTAACGTGCACAGCCCTCACATAAGAAGTAACGATGGCGTCAAGGACGCCTTTTACGCGCAGTTGGAGCGTGCATACGATAGCTACCCAGAGCATGACGTCAAAATCGTTATCAGAGATCTTAACGCTAAGGTTGGCCAGGAGGACGAATTCATACCAGTTATCAGAAAGTTCAGCACACGCCGGATCACGAACGAAAACGGTCTTCGCCTCATTGATTTACCGCCTCCAAAAACATGACTATACGTAGCCTACTTCAGTACACCTGGAGATCACCATAACAGACTGAATCACAAATCGATCACGTTTTGATTGACGGAAGGCGCTTCTCGGATATTATCGACGTCCGAACCTACCGTGGCGCAAACGTCGATTCTGACCACTATCTCGTGATGACCAAAATGCGCCAAAGACTTTCGGTTGTCAACAGCACCCGCTGCCGTAGCTCGCTATGGTGTGATCTGAAGCGGCTTAAGCAAAGCGTTGAGAGAGAGAGAGCTTACTGAAGTCCCTTTGAAGGACTGCTGAAGTACTGTGAAAGCAGCTAATAACAACGCAGCGGAAGGTGCTGTTGGATTCTGTGCAACTTTCGATTGTCGGAAAATACCTTCGATACCGGAGAACACATCTTGCCTCTGGGACTGTCTGTAAACGAAAGAGGACGATGCGAGAAGACAAGATGTCTCGTTCGTGTCGAATAATGCGAATGCGTTGGTGCGTGTGTTAACTTTTTATAACACACCCCTTTGGCATCACGCCATGTTTCAAGGGCTAACAGCTCAACATATGTAAAAACGAGATAGCATATCACCGCTTCTTTTCATACATCTTTATCTTACTGCTGACAGCGGGCACAAATTAATTTGAGCCCAGGACATGAGTTGATTGTCATTCACTGTTACTCGGTATAGGGATGCCAAAGGCTCGTTATAACACATCATGCGCTCTAGTCGTGTTTATACATTGCTGTAGAAGGACTGTTGAGTTATGATTGATGCCAAAATATGATTATGGCTGATTCGACGATTGGTTGTCTCGTTCGTGTCCCATAGATTCGTCGAGAGGAATCGAGGTAACGGCTGGTTCGACAAGGTGTGTCAAGCGTATCTAGACGAAAAGAACGCAGCGCAGGCATTGATGTTGCAGCAAAGAACCCGTCATAACGTGAGTCGATACGAACAGAAACAAAGACAGCAAAGTCATCTTTTCCGGGATAGGAAGTGCCGCTTGGAGGAGCTGGAGTGTGAGGAAATGGAACAGCTGTATCGTTCTCAAGCAACACGTAGATTATACAAGAAAATAAACGCACCCCGCGCAGGCTTTGTGCCGCGAACTGAAACGTGTAAACATGGAGGAATCATGACGGATGAACGTGAGGTGATCGACAGGTGGAAGCAGCACTACAACGAACATCTGAATGACACAGAGGAAGAGGACCAAGACAGTAGTAGGAACGACTTCGTTAGCACAGCGGATGAGGGAGGCAAAAACAACAAATCAGTTGGAACAGATGGCGTCGCAGTGGAGCTTATGAAACTGGGTCCGGATAAGCTGGCTTCCTGTCTGCATCAGCTGATAGTCAGGATCTGGGATACAGAACAACTACCGGAGGAGAGGGAGTAATACGCCTAATATACAAGAAGGGCGACAATTTGGAATATGAAAGCTACCGAACGATCACGCTTCTCAACGCAGCCTTTCAAATACTCTCCCAGATCATCTTTCGCCGTCTCTCGCCGCTAGCATAAAGGTTTGTGGGAAGTTAGCTTTATGGAGGTTTTGTGGATGGGCGATCGACAACGGATAAAATCTTTACGCTGCGGCAGATCCTCCGAAAGTGTTGCGAATACCAAGTCCCCATACACCATCTATTAATCAATTTTAAGAACGCTTACGATACTATCGACCGTGTGGAGCTATGGAAAGTTACGATCGGAAACGGCTTCCTTGCGAAACAAATAAGACTGATTAGGGCCACGATGGGTGGTGTACTGTGTGAAGATTTCGGGTGCGGTATAAAACTTGTATAAAATACGCGAAACACTTCGACAGGGCGATGCTCTTTCCTGCTTCCATCTGCTTCGCTGGCGACGTGGACCTAGTCGGGAGGATGCTCAAGCTGAAACGTGAAGCAGGAAAGGTTGGATTGGATACGTCAAAGACCAAGTATCTGTTAGCAGGGGGAACTGAGCGCGATGGAGCTCGCATAGGTAGTACCGCAGTGATCGACGGAGATGAGTTTGAGGTTGACGAATTTGTGTACCTCGGATCATAACGTCAGATAACTATTGTAGCTGGGAGTCGTGCCTAATACGAAGACGTTGAGGCCTAGCAAACTTCGCCTCCGTACCAATAGCACCATATGCAAGATTCGAGGAGGACTTGCAAGCGCTAACAGTTTTCGTTTGCTTAGGACCATCTTCAGCGGAGTATGTGAGGATGGCGTATGAAGGCGAAGAATGAACCACGAGCTGGTGCAACTCTGCGGCTAGCCTAGTATCTAGAAAGTCGCTAAAGCTGGAAGGATACAATGGGCAGACCCTGTTATAAGAATGCCGGACAACAATCCCGCAAAAATGGTGTTCGATTCCGGCCGGTAGAAGACGTAGAGGCGCGCAACGAGTTAGATGGTTGGACCAAGTGGAGCAAGATCGTGTAAATGTAGGACGTTCAAGAAACTGGAGGCAAGTTACCATGGATCGAGTGCGTTGGCGTAACATTGTGACGCAGGTTAAATCCGGAGGAATGTTTAATCAGGAAAGCAAGTAAGTGCAGGTTTCTTCAATATTTAAGTTTTCTCGTAAGTTAAAAAACTGTGAAACTGTACTTGCTTCATCTTCCTTTATTGAAATAAATTGAAAGGAAACATGTTTCATTAGGCTGTCGTTCGAAGTCTGAAACGATGTTATTCCTGTTGATGCATGAGATGCACGTAGGCATGCATGGTCTTGGCAGACTGAAATAATAATGATGCAGGGTCTTGGCTGCATGGGATCGTAAGGGTCCGCGGGTTGCGAAAATGCTTCCAAATATAAAGGCGAGGTGCGGATAAACACTCCCGAACAAGCAATGGAAGCGAAGACATGGCGAGGAGGAATGCGTAGGGATTAATTACAAGATCTTCAGAAAATGTCGCTAGAGCACAGAGTCTGCAGAGGCAAGTGGCTCAATAGGAAACGCTTTCATTCCCGAAAGCTGCACCCAAGAAGGCAGTCCCATTACGAAGATAGGAGTCCTCAGGCCAGTCACCTACTGTCTACGAAATCTTTAAATTGTTACAGAAACCGTAAGAAATAAAAATAGATCACTGACTAGATCATTCATAGCTTACCTGTTCGTGCCATTTATGATGCATTAGTTTCCTTTTTGGGATGCTTACAAAAATACCAAGAGTAAGCTAAACTGTATTCAAAACTCTTCAACATATTCTACATTCTCAATAAAAAATTAGTGAGATAAATCTAAATTTCGAAAAAATAAGCAAAACCAGCTGCACACAGTTTGCAACACATAATTATATTCGTTCAGATATAGTGTGTTTTGTGGAATCACTTAGCGTTTTGTTTCACTTAAAAATGTACCTCAGCTCAGTATTCTGGTTACTCCCAATAGCTTACAGTTCTAACGGCCTAATAATAGTTATTCTCGTAATATCCGCCCTGCTGATGCCCTTGTTGACTTGCTCCGGAGTTCTGGGGCCACATATACGCCCCCTGCTGAGACGGACCCCCGAACTGGCCACCGAAACCCATCGAAGTCTTCTGCTGGGTGGGATGCATTTGTTGTTGCGCTCTCATTTGCTGCTGCTGTTGTTGTTGCTGCTGGTAGTAGTATGGCGCACTGTTGGGATTTGAGTTTGTGGATTGCATCGAAGCGAACTGATTGCTGGTTTGAGCGGGGAAAGAGCCGTTCGATGCCATTTGAGGATTGTTGGCGTAAGAACCACCAAAGCTGGAATTGGAGTGCTGTGAGGTGTTGTCGTAGTAGTTAAGATTTTGTCGCGAATCATTACTCTGACCGATCGTAGCGATTGGATTATTGTAGCTGGAGGAATTTTGAGCGTTGCCAGGTTTGGGCAGGGAGCCCATTAGGTTGGCGATAATGTGTTGAGTATCCAACTGCGAGCTACGCTCGTTGCTGGCTCGGGAGAAATTAGAGGATCCGTCGAAATTGTCTCCGCCAAGATCCTTTCGAAGAGTTATTCCTTTAGTAGGATTGCAACTATTTTTGGGAGCTGCCACATTAACATTTTTCGAAGCAGCTCGGACCACATCATCGTAAGAATAGTCTTCCTCATCCGAGTCAATCAATTTTTTCTGGCTATACAAATCGGTGTTCTTCTCTCCGAAAGCACCGGTGGCCAGCGATTTCATTTGAGAGTCAGAATTGAGTGCGTTTGTACCGGTAAAGTCCGGTACGTCGTCCTCAAAGTTTTGTCCATCACCGAAGTTTGCCTCATCATCGTCGAAATTTCGATCGTCTTCCTCATCCGAATACTGATCTCTCAGCTGACGGTTACTTGTCGACGGTTTGTCATCCAGATTAACATATCTTCGCAGTTTTTCGACCCTAAGCGGATCGGTACGCTCGAGCTTTTTGAGATGAGAAATCAAATGTAATTGTTCTTCGTTGGAAAGATCCTTAAAGTTTTGCAGCAGTGTTTGCAAGTCGGAATCGGTCAGACCTTCGAGAGCGGTTCCTTCGGTGTTTTCCGTAGTATCTTTTGAATACGATGGCTCTTCCCGCTGGGAAGAGGTTTCGGGCTTTCTTGCAACTGCTGAAAGTTTGGTAGGCGCAATATCAGTCAAAAAGCTGCTGGTTGTAACGACTTTTTCCTTCTCCTTTGAAGCTTCTGCCATGGCAACATACACGTTAATCAGTTGCTCCAGTTCCTCGCTAGTGAAGTCAGTTTTGCCCTGTGCAACTAAAGCTGCAGCCAATTTTTGAGCAATAGCCGCCTTATCCACACCACCTTCGGTGGTTGGTGGGACAGCAGTTGGCAGAACGATAGGCTTTTCAACAACTGGTTCAACCTTTTCCTTTTTGGACGCTTCATGAACCAAACTAGCAATATTTTTGATTGCCTTTTTGACCGCTGCGATTTTCTGATTTTCAACCAAATTTCCCATTAGATGTCCCTTCAATTTCTCCTTCACCGTTTCCAAAAACATACAGTTATCCTCATTTAGTAAAAGATCGTCTGCGGAATTGGCTTTGACCTTTTCCAAAGCAAGCGCCTTAGAAAGCAAATCAATAATTTTCGGCCCTAGACTTGGCCCAAGGTATTCCTCTAACGCAGTCAACAAACGGCAAACAGCGACAAAATTGAGAGGACCAGAACTGTCATTATCAAACTCCTTCCGAACGAATACTTTTTTATTCGGGCCGTAATAACTCTTTGCCCACTCGTCGTAATCCTGATCGTGTTGTACATGCATTGGTAACGGGCGTGAACGACCTCGTTCCATTTCCCAATCACGTTCGCGATTACGATCGCGATCACGTTCCTGCTCTCGACTATATGCTCTGCTGCTGCTGTGACGAGACCTCTCTTCAAAGTCGTCATCACTCAAAGGACTCTTCGACTGTTTGGTACGAGTGCTTCTTACCTTAACCGATTCTCTGGATTTGACGCTCATTTTTTCATCATCACTCGATTCAATTGGTGAACCCAGCGCACGCTTCTTTTTATTAACCTTTAGCGCATACTGTTCTTTGAGTTCCGCAGTTTTTTCAGCTCCCTCATCTGGAAGATTGAGCTTCTTTTTAATCTCCACTTTCTTCTGCTCAATCTCCTCATCGCGAAGTTCCTTCATTCGCTTTGTCCAAAACACGATCCACTCGGGTTTGAAATCATGCTTGGAAGGATCTTTTTTCTCATTCTGCAACTCCTTATACCGTCGATTCCAGAACATTTTCCATTCTTCGGGATATTGAGGGTGTTTCTCTGGATTTTTTTCATGCTCTTTAAACGATTTGTCGATCAGCGCGATGGCAATCTCCAGCGAGCAGCGATACTTCTCCCACTTATACCGTTCATGGGCGATTTCGGAAGCTTGTAGCGATAGCTGTTTTGGTGTGGGAAGTGCCTTGCACTTCTTCGACCCGGGTGAGGGTGACCTCCGATCATTGAACCGCAATGGCGAACGATCGGATCGTATTGGACTGCGACGCCTGACTGGGCTACGCGAACGTCGACGTGGCGGAGGACTGCGGGATCGACGCCGTGGGGGCGGACTACGGCTACGGCGATCGTAGCGGCTACGCGGTACGGGGCTACGCCTGTGTGGTGGAGCTCCACGACGAAACGGTAGCGGGCTTCGACCGCGATTAAAGGATCGTGGCACGGGAGCAGCAGCAGGAGGGCGAGATCGCGACGCTTGGCTGGAGTCGCCATAACGTCCGGCGGGGGGTTGCTCGGTGAGTTTGGTGGAATCTCTGAAAGGAGAACGAGAGGAAACGGTTGATTGTTAGTTGACACTCTAAACATTATTTCATTCAAAATGAGTTTTATTTTTATATCATTATATAGTGGAAGCAACTAGAATCACTCTACAGAAGATCGGTCACACTGGGAGCAGGAACCTCACGGATCGAATTGACTGTAATCCGAAAAGGAACGCTCCAATGCCATTAACCTCTCTAACTCTCATAATGAGTAGGCAATCAGACAACTTTCCAAATCCGAAAAAGTTTAATGAACTTCACATTATCTCAGAAAAGTTGACTTAACAGCTTTGATGGACGATAATTAATATTATAGTAAAATAAAAAATATATAAAATCAGTGCTTCAAAATTTTAATCTTGATTCACATGACGACAAACTAGGAACCATTACAAAAGATACTCACTCTGACGAAATACTCTGCACCGAATCACTGCTCGAGATGGAATCCAAACTCTTCCGATCGGCCCGAATTGGGCGCGCTTTTTTCTGCGGGGCCTGAACCACCGGTGGCGACGGATCACGTTTCGTCTCCGTCGTAGTACTAGTAGTAGTAGTTGTTGCTGCTGCTGCTGCTGCTGCCGGTGTTGGTACATTCGACTTAGCTTGAAGGGCAGCCATCTGATCCTGCAGCATTTTCTTGTCAATCACTTCGACAAACTTGGGTCCAGTACGCTCATCGAAGTGTTTCTCGAAAATGACCTCTTGCAGATATTTCATCTTGTTGCGCGTGTAGTCGGCACTATCGTGAACAGTCGGTGTCAGCCGACCGTGGTGATCTTCGATGGCTTCGCACACGGTTTGAATGACACGATTTATGATTTCCTTATTGGCGCCACGTTGGCTACGGTACGGAGCCAATTCGTTGACGACCGTTGGATAATGTTTCTCCTGTAAAAAAATTCAATTATTTTTGGAATAACTGGATAATAATTTACGTTCAATCATACCAAAAACTTCACCCGGTGAATATGGCTCGTGATATGAACTACAACAGTTCGAGGGTCACCTTTCTTGTCGCATAGCACGCAATGGTAGCTGGGTTCCTTTTTACCGGGTGTTGTTAACTCCATGATGTACTCCAAGCCGACCATGGGCCCATGCTTGAATTTATCGATCGTAGTCTGCAGCTCAGCAACTGGTTTCACCTCATTCTCCATTCCAGGAGGTACCGGCTCTCCGGGAGCAATATGCATTTGAACTTGTAGAGACGAGAGATGGAAGATTAGTTCAATGTAGTAAAATTTTTTTCGAGCTAAACTTACTTTTCGCAGATTTTGGCGTGGATGAATTTCGGAACTGTTCCGCATCAATAACCGGCAAATTCAACCGGCTTTGATGTTTACGTCCCGCAATATGGGTCTGCAGGACCCGTTCGCCAGGCAGTACGGCCACTCCGCAAAGATGGCACGTGTAGATGAACTGATTTTCCTTGTTGCGTCCATTACGGCTGAAGACGCGGCCATCCGTTCCGTCCGACAACCTAACGGTAGTACCGAGAACATGGTTCTCGATGTCGATTTCAATCTGTCGGGAGAAAACAGAAAAGGGAGACATTAAATTTCGAAAGTACGAGTAAGTCGAGAAATTTTTTAACGGTTCGCAATTGAAAGTCACTCCACTATTTCACTAAACTGCATCACTTTAAATCACACACTTTTGTCAATGTCTCGCACTGCACTGCACAAGCACTAATATTTCCACACTTCTTGAAGCAATCCCGCGGTCCAGTTTCTCCAGGGGGCGACTGTACTCTTATAAAAACGAACGTCCCTCACTTACTTCGAATAAAATATGAAAAAAGAAACGTGATCGTTGCGTTTCAAAGACTGTATATTAACAAATCCATATTTACCTTCGTCTTGGCCCTATTTCCGCCAGCTTCGTCGACAATCTCAACCGGACTGCTGTCGCCCATAGTTCCACCTGTTCGCTTTCGGCGTCGAGTCCTCTCCTAAGGATGCTTGCTAGGAGATCCTATTACAAACCTAAAACCGGTTTTCCAGTACACCTCCTCTTTCTTCGTCACCTCTTCAGTCACTTCAAATCACACTTCAACGGAATCGTTTCACTATAGGCAGCGGATGTGGATCAGAACCGGAAAGCAGTCGGGTTCTGAACCATTCATTGACTGGCTCAACACACAAATTTACACTCTCACCGCCCTCCGGATGGGTGCGAAATGTTAGCGAGAAAACACCAGCCCCCGGGTTGACAACGCACTGTGACACAACCACTGACACACTCTTAGAGCTCAACGGAATTCCGCTTGATTGTTTAGTATGAGATCTAAGGCTTCAAACCATCAATCAATCAAACGGATGGATATTCATTCAAATTTAAGGTTTCAAAAATCTGTAGGGAATAGAAGTAAAATAAAGGTAAACTGTTATAATCTAGAACATGTATATTTCAAACTTATTAATGGTTTGGAAATATTTAACAGCAGGTTTTGAAATTTTTAATAATTTTATAACTACTCCCACCGCCATGCTCATACTTACCCAAGTATCGGCCGAACCTAAATGAGCTGTGAAACAAGTTACTCACTTAGTCAATTATGAATTGATCGCATTATGGAGTATTTTTCACTCTAAGTTGAGGTTAAGCTTTTATCCTCCTTACATATTTTTAACACACTTAATTTTATGATATCACGTTTTAGTACTGAGATGTTAATTGAAGTTTAACTTTGAAATTGCCGAGTAATGAACAAAGTAGGACTACCTATTCGATCCAGTGCTGAATGCAAATTTTGACTGCAATTCAAGGATACTTATGCAAACGTACCCCACCTTTATGCCCATAAAGGTGATCAACTGGTTTACGAGTAGCCTCCTTGAAGATTGTGGTGGCGAATCTTTTTCATGAAAGCGAACCAAAAAAATTGAGGAATCGGTACCCAAACGTTTACGTTGACTCAGATCACCATTTATGACAGAAAAGATGCGCGTCAGACTGACCTTTTTGCAGTTATTATCTTACGAAGTTACTGCAGAGTACATTCGAAAGTTTAAAAAGAATAGATTTGGAGAATTATTCTATATATAAAGTCTATTTCGTATAAACTTAGAATTAGCGTACGATTTAGTCAAGCGCAACTATTTGTTTTTAATTACATTTAAATTGAGCTTGAGTCTCAGGGAGCTATTTATCAAACGATTTGCGAAATTTTAGGGCCTATCTGATTGTATGAAGTGCCCGGTAGTCGATAAAAATATGGTCGTCACCATATGTGCTCTTTTGATACTACAGGTCGGATTCGATTATCCGGAAACTCGATTATCCGAAATTTAATTTTTTTGGTGCTCGTTTTTAATTTTTTTTCCGAAACTTTACCTCCCTTCTGGCATATTTGTGACCATTTATGTCACTTACGACATGTTTGGGACATGTTCAAATTAAGTGAAAATAATCAATGTTAAATTTTTTTTCTGGCTTCTGAAGATTTTACCCCTTTTCGCCTCAGAAATAATTTCTGGCTACGCCACTGATATTTATTTTATGTTCGTTGATATATTAAAATATTATATGTTCGAAATATTTATTTTATGTTCGTTAATAGCAAATTTTAATATTTTTTCTGTGGTTCGATTATCCGGAAAACCAGAATGAAAATTTTATTGATGCTCCGGATAATCGAGTTTGACCTGTATTTATAAACAAAGATCAAATATGTGTTACGCAAGAAAGTTGTCATCAATCCGAAAATAGACACTAAGGAGAAGTAAAACCTTCTCCCTTACTTGAATTCACTCAAGATTATCACAAATGTTGTCTCGTGAAAATGCAAGGTATATAACAAAAATATCCTCTAACGTTAGCTGCTCTGACAGCAGGATCAGAGGATAAGGTCTAGCGCAGTATTCGACAGCAAATTTAATGCTATGAAAAGTACTGTTGATGAGCGAAACTTAGTGTGAACGGAAAAAACATTCACCTTGTACACAGGCCTGTATAGTTGACCTGAGTGTCATAGAAGGAGTTCAAGTAATCCCGTTTATTAGTCGTATATACATTTCATAAATTAAAAAAAAAACCAAATGATGAAATTTGAATTTCAAAATTTTCTTTTCTATTCAATCTGCTATAAAACAGGAGGCAGAATGATAACAAAATATTAAAAATTCGATGCGTTCGATGACAGCTGTAGAATTAATAGAACACACAATTATACTTACCTGGATGTCACAATTATTTAAAAGGTTGACTTTTAACCAAATCTGATTCAATGTAATACACAACATTCTAATGACTGCTTAACCAGCTGTTATTCAGTTGATATGCGGGTTGTAAGACCTGAATAAGCTAGTGTGTATAGAAGAAAAAAAGGAACATGGAGGCTGTTCCACTGGTGCCGCTCCTCTAGACATCGAAAAGCCATTCAACAGCGTTTGGCATGATGGTTTAACATATAAAATATCAAATTTTAGTTTCCACTTTACATCACAAAATGGTACAACGTAACTTGACTAAAAGTACTCTGCAGGTCAACTATTTGATTTATCTGATAGATTACCTGGTGTACCGCAAGGAAGTATTCGGGCCCAATCTTATATAATATTTTTACTTCTGATCTTGCTGATTTTGTGGAAAAACTTTGTTTTGTGCATTTTCGTAGAAGGAATAAACTTTTTTATCATATGCAGTCGAATGAAAAAAATTTAGATATATGTTCTTCAAACTACATTTCTATTTTTAACAACGGCTTTTACCCGTTAATACACAAGTTCATTAAGCAGACAGTATGAACAGTAGGGAAAGCGAAAAATAAGCGGACTGGAAATATGATATAGATTTGGAAAATATACCGCTTCCCGCTTGCACAGCAGTGTGTGTAGTTAGGGATGAGCAATAGAATAAGCCGGCAGTGGAATGTGATACGATATAGATTGTGGAACAGTACCACCGTCCCCCGAAGATTAAATGGTCAAAACACCATGCCGGAGACAGGGAGATTGCTGGTTCAAGTCCCGTCGGGAAGCGGTTTTTTTTGCAAATCTTTATCATATTCACAGTCCGCTTATTTTTCGCTTTCCCTACTGCTCATACTGTCTGCTTAATAAACATATGTTCTCTAATCCTTGCAAAAAGGAAAGTTTTCTCCAAATGCACACACAACCCAAAAGTTTCGTAACTCAAACCCTCCAATGGCCACATTGTTAAGATTAACGGTGTGACCTTAAATTGGTCTGATCCAATTAGATACTTAAAGCCAATTCACAATAAGAATTTTACCTTCAAGAAGCACATTGAGAAAATCCAAAATGCAATAAGTATATAGGATGTTTGTCTTTATCAACAGAAATTCCGGACTTTATCTCTTTACAAACATTTATTTAGACCAGGAATGTTATGTGGACAAGTTGTTGGACAACCACGAAGAAGATGCTCCAAAGGATTCAGAATAAACTGTTGAAAACGTTATTCCTGATTTAGCACGAATGAACTACATAGGCTTATTTAATCAAACCAAACTTTCAATAAACCCCAACACGCAATCCTCAATAACAACGATTAGCTCAGATAGTTTTGTTTTTATTTTATTTTTTACTTGACAAGTGAGCAGGTTTGGGGTTCCCGTGGTTCTGTGGTTAGCGATGTCGGTCGGCTAGCTCTCCCACACACGGTTGTGATGTAGAGTTCGATTCCCGATCAGGTCGAGGACCTTTTCGAGCTGGAAATTTACTCGACTCAACATGCATGCAAAATGTGCCAAAAACAATATCGATAACGAATTCTCTCAACTAATCTAGTGGATCGAGACCGCTATTAGCCCTCCAGGCTAGCATACGATATTGTTGTTGTTGTTGGTAGGTTTGTTAAGGTCCAAGCACAATGGATACGTTTATGTTGACGTGAATTTGACGGAAAACGTATGAGCTAACTGTCAAATTACCGCAAACGCAGCCGTAACGTATCAATTGTACTTGGGCCTTTTTTATATTTGGAAAGAAAAGAGTGATTATTTACCGCGTGTAGCTTTTTTGCACCACATTTCTTCTTTCTACTTTGTGCTGTGTTTCTACCATGCGCAGACAAATTAATACGCTTGCTGCTTACACCAAAACTGAGTGAAACAAAAGTGGTGAATCACTCTAGTGAGAATACACAGGAGAAAACGGCGATGCACACTGCTGAGATGATTTCGAAAGCATTCGAAGAGAAAGAATTTCCGAGATGCAAAGCAATCAACGCTTATTACGCTAACTTCACTTTTTGGGACCTATTCCCGATTTCACCTCAAGTGAGGAGACAAAAATGACCTCCGTGGAGTGAGATTGAGTGAGTTAAATGCGCAGAAAGTAGATTTTTTCCGTTTTTTTAAATAACACCAGATCTTAACACAAAAAAAAACTTTTTTTCGGTATCGAGGTATAGCTTATAGAAGAGGTTTTGATAACAAATGTGAGTTTTGAGAATGTTGAAGAGAGAGTAACCTAAATCAATAACTAGCCTGTGACAAAATGAGATTAGAAGATCAGTGGTTTAGCGCGCACACATCACTTCCTCTCATTACGAGTTGTGTTGTAGTAGAGATATTAGTGCGGGAGAACATTGAAGAAAGAGAATAGGAGAGAACAACGTAAAAGATGAAGACAATCATCTAAAGCAGCCTTTTGTTGGGTAGTCTGAAAATGAATATTTTCTCGCCGGCTTAAACTGCTGATACTAGACACCTTGTTTCCCGTGGGAGAAACAACGTCCGCACGTAGGCGACAAAAAGAGTAGTGATGAAGTTCAATTTCTTGGTAACTATAGGTGACAAAAACAAAGTCAATAAATAAAAAGCTAGAGAGAAAAAAGAAGGAGAACTTATCTTATCCGGGGTTTTAAAAGATTAGGTTTAAGTAGAATTTGTTTTGATTTTATAATCAATCTAGATTTAATTCCAGGCGATCTTTATTTTCCCCGCACGTACGAGAACTTACGTGATAGAAGTCTCTGGCTAAGGTCTTGAAAATCAACAAGATTAACATAACCTTTGTAATCGGACTTCCGCAAATCGTGTTTCCAGTGGCGTCGGGTCCACCTGTGCAACATGTGCACTGCACAGGTACCCTACTCCCACCCGGGCATATGCGATTATCGAAATATAATAACCTTTGAATCAAACAAGCCTACTAGCGAAACCCTGCAATTTGAAGCTTCGAACACTTTGGTTTGAGTTTCTTGTTTTATTCAAGGAAAAAAAAAACCTAAATAAATGTTTGGTGCACATGTGACAAAATCAGCCACGCGACGTCTCTGCGTGTTTCAAAGCCGCCAAAGTTTCATTTTTCTGACCGATGAAAAAACAAAAATTCCGAAATCCGTTTTTATGCCTTAGAAATTAAAAAAAAAACAGGGGGATCTATCTGTCAAATATCGTGTAACCAACATGCGTTTGTTTTGGTTTTTGTTCTTTTTGGTCATGAAAGTGATTGATGTGAAATATTATAGAATTGGAACGTTTTTTATCAAAACTCGAGAAACCGCGGAAAACTTCCATGAATGTGTTATGTAGTGATTTTTCCCCCATTATTGTTCATAGTTACAAACATCATGGATCAGAGTTGATTTGCGATAACGCACACATATATGAAATTTGACAGCCGTGAACCCCCTCTGGAAAAAACACTCAGCTGCCGAGGTACGACGCTGGCCTAACTAGCAATATTCAGAGGGAGAGATTAGGGATAGGTAAGCTATCGATAATTATCGATTTTTGCCGGCTATCGATAGAATCGTTAAGCTTTCAGCGTTATCGATAGTTATTGATATTTTCCTCGCATCGGCACTCATACTCCACAATGATGCCAGAACTAAAAAATAAATAAATTGGCTTTGTCATTGTTGAAAGAGACTTCGATGCTTGTTCGCTCTCACACGACTTTCTCTTTAAAATTGTTAGAAAATTGAGATAATCATTTTCGCTCACTCTAACTTGTACGGACATAGACGAAATAATCGGTTCAATTGGCTCCGTAAAACATTAGTTTGTATTGTGCCGGGTCAAATAAATGTTGTGTGAACAAAAAAAAAAAGAAAGAATCGGTTAAAAATTTTTACAGTTTCAAGCGAAGTGAAAAATTTGACAAGTGAAAGAGCGTAAATTTTCGCTTGCGAAATCTGTCGTGCAAACCCGTTTGTGGAAAACGCAGGTAGTTCACCAGCCTGCAGCGTTTTGACGTAGGACTACGTCTTTCTATGCTAGATTACATTTTGTGAAATTAAAAATGAAACTGGCAAATGTTGCATCAGATTTCAAATGATATAGCAAGCGAACGACTTAATGCATCTCAGTCATCTATGTGTCGGTGCAGATAAAATGTGTGACAATTGTTCGATATAATGTTTAACATTGTTGCTTTACTGCTTAATTGTGAAAATACAGTTGAATCCCTCTAAAACGACATTTTTTATAACGACAAAACTCGCTATAGCGACATTCTCAAAGGCCCCTTAGTTTTCGACTAAAATTTTCGTTTTATTGAGACATTTCGCTATTACGACCTTCCTCTATAACGGCATACCAAAACTTATACTGGGCATCTTTATTGTGACAATAGTACAGTCGAATCTCTTTATAACGACATTGCTAAATCTATAACGTCATTCTCAACGGTATCTTCTGTTGTTCATATACAAAAATTTTTCGTATCATTGCGACATTTCGCTATAACGACCGTCCCTTGCGATGTCGCTATAAAGGAATTCGACTGTAGGTGATAAGTTTCAAGGTCAAGCTTTCCCATACAATTCCGTCGCTATTGTCTTGCTTCTTAAGCACGGTTAACAATACCATGGACGGAATAAATTCCACCGCCTACATATTCTGACTCAACAAAGTGTTTTGTTTCGTTTCTCTTTCTCGAGACTGCGTGGCCACGCCTTCAACGCAAAAATCTACGCTCAACTCGATACAAAAGACTGCGTGTAGAATATTCAGCTTCATTCTTGATCTTAACACTATAGCAAGTGGAGCCCTTATACCTATGTTGGATACACGGTGTATAACAGACGTAGTAAAATATGTTAAACAAGAGTTAAAATCAATATTTATATTTGTCCTACGTCACCATTTCGTACAACCCCTAGGGCTGTATACCTTGTAGTATTTCAGTACCGTTTGCATGCGTGAAAAAAGTAAACCCCAGTGAAAAAGATGAGATCCACAACCTTCGATTTCGCTGGATCGAATTTGTTTACAAGCGAAGTGAAATTTTCGCCGGTTGCATTTTTCACGAGCGTGAAAAAATGAACATTTTGTATGAGATTTTCACTTCGCTTGGAACTCTAAATAGGGCTTTAATAAACTTTTTGTATGGTTAGCGAAATATTTATGTTTCTTATTTTTAATGACAATAATGCAAGTCAAGCAATTTTTATTTCTATTTTAGGCAGTAAATGTGGAGATAACGATTGAAACACGCACTAATTGGGAAAATATTCAATTAGAGATTTACGAAAAATATAGTCCAGCAGGTGAGACTCGAACCCACAAGAGTATGAATCGGCAAGACGGCAAAGGAACTGAACGATTTTTTTTTATTTAGCAATATGCAAATATGAACAAAGCAAAGTCAAAAATACGATACGCATCATACAAAAATAGTGAAAAACGTATACTGCGAAAAATATCCACGCATGAGTTTATCTTTATTTATTCTTTGCGCACTTGCTTTGTAGTTTCATCTTAAGGTGAAACGGGATTGTGGCCTTTTCCTATACAATTTTGAGGTTAGAGTTCTTTTTACTTCTGTATTTTGATCGTAAAAAATTCGGCTTCCACTCCGTCCCGTTTCACCTTAAATCTTTTCCAATAAGATGCGACAGCAAAAAACGTATTAGCAAGTGTTAACTGCTAGTTTCCTATTTTTTATGCGCAATCGTAATAGAACTGTTCTTTTAATTTTATTTGGTAAGTGATTAAATCGCGTGAATCAAATAAATTACACAGAACACGACTTTCTCTTTAAAATTGTTAGAAAATTGAGATAATCATTTTCGCTCACTCTAACTTGTACGGACATAGACGAAATAATCGGTTCAATTGGCTCCGTAAAACATTAGTTTGTATTGTGCCGGGTCAAATAAATGTTGTGTGAACAAAAAAAAAAAAGAAAGAATCGGTTAAAAATTTTTACAGTTTCAAGCGAAGTGAAAAATTTGACAAGTGAAAGAGCGTAAATTTTCGCTTGCGAAATCTGTCGTGCAAACCCGTTTGTGGAAAACGCAGGTAGTTCACCAGCCTGCAGCGTTTTGACGTAGGACTACGTCTTTCTATGCTAGATTACATTTTGTGAAATTAAAAATGAAACTGGCAAATGTTGCATCAGATTTCAAATGATATAGCAAGCGAACGACTTAATGCATCTCAGTCATCTATGTGTCGGTGCAGATAAAATGTGTGACAATTGTTCGATATAATGTTTAACATTGTTGCTTTACTGCTTAATTGTGAAAATACAGTTGAATCCCTCTAAAACGACATTTTTTATAACGACAAAACTCGCTATAGCGACATTCTCAAAGGCCCCTTAGTTTTCGACTAAAATTTTCGTTTTATTGAGACATTTCGCTATTACGACCTTCCTCTATAACGGCATACCAAAACTTATACTGGGCATCTTTATTGTGACAATAGTACAGTCGAATCTCTTTATAACGACATTGCTAAATCTATAACGTCATTCTCAACGGTATCTTCTGTTGTTCATATACAAAAATTTTTCGTATCATTGCGACATTTCGCTATAACGACCGTCCCTTGCGATGTCGCTATAAAGGAATTCGACTGTAGGTGATAAGTTTCAAGGTCAAGCTTTCCCATACAATTCCGTCGCTATTGTCTTGCTTCTTAAGCACGGTTAACAATACCATGGACGGAATAAATTCCACCGCCTACATATTCTGACTCAACAAAGTGTTTTGTTTCGTTTCTCTTTCTCGAGACTGCGTGGCCACGCCTTCAACGCAAAAATCTACGCTCAACTCGATACAAAAGACTGCGTGTAGAATATTCAGCTTCATTCTTGATCTTAACACTATAGCAAGTGGAGCCCTTATACCTATGTTGGATACACGGTGTATAACAGACGTAGTAAAATATGTTAAACAAGAGTTAAAATCAATATTTATATTTGTCCTACGTCACCATTTCGTACAACCCCTAGGGCTGTATACCTTGTAGTATTTCAGTACCGTTTGCATGCGTGAAAAAAGTAAACCCCAGTGAAAAAGATGAGATCCACAACCTTCGATTTCGCTGGATCGAATTTGTTTACAAGCGAAGTGAAATTTTCGCCGGTTGCATTTTTCACGAGCGTGAAAAAATGAACATTTTGTATGAGATTTTCACTTCGCTTGGAACTCTAAATAGGGCTTTAATAAACTTTTTGTATGGTTAGCGAAATATTTATGTTTCTTATTTTTAATGACAATAATGCAAGTCAAGCAATTTTTATTTCTATTTCAGGCAGTAAATGTGGAGATAACGATTGAAACACGCACTAATTGGGAAAATATTCAATTAGAGATTTACGAAAAATATAGTCCAGCAGGTGAGACTCGAACCCACAAGAGTATGAATCGGCAAGACGGCAAAGGAACTGAACGATTTTTTTTTATTTAGCAATATGCAAATATGAACAAAGCAAAGTCAAAAATACGATACGCATCATACAAAAATAGTGAAAAACGTATACTGCGAAAAATATCCACGCATGAGTTTATCTTTATTTATTCTTTGCGCACTTGCTTTGTAGTTTCATCTTAAGGTGAAACGGGATTGTGGCCTTTTCCTATACAATTTTGAGGTTAGAGTTCTTTTTACTTCTGTATTTTGATCGTAAAAAATTCGGCTTCCACTCCGTCCCGTTTCACCTTAAATCTTTTCCAATAAGATGCGACAGCAAAAAACGTATTAGCAAGTGTTAACTGCTAGTTTCCTATTTTTTATGCGCAATCGTAATAGAACTGTTCTTTTAATTTTATTTGGTAAGTGATTAAATCGCGTGAATCAAATAAATTACACAGAACACGACTTTCTCTTTAAAATTGTTAGAAAATTGAGATAATCATTTTCGCTCACTCTAACTTGTACGGACATAGACGAAATAATCGGTTCAATTGGCTCCGTAAAACATTAGTTTGTATTGTGCCGGGTCAAATAAATGTTGTGTGAACAAAAAAAAAAAGAAAGAATCGGTTAAAAATTTTTACAGTTTCAAGCGAAGTGAAAAATTTGACAAGTGAAAGAGCGTAAATTTTCGCTTGCGAAATCTGTCGTGCAAACCCGTTTGTGGAAAACGCAGGTAGTTCACCAGCCTGCAGCGTTTTGACGTAGGACTACGTCTTTCTATGCTAGATTACATTTTGTGAAATTAAAAATGAAACTGGCAAATGTTGCATCAGATTTCAAATGATATAGCAAGCGAACGACTTAATGCATCTCAGTCATCTATGTGTCGGTGCATAGATAAAATGTGTGACAATTGTTCGATATAATGTTTAACATTGTTGCTTTACTGCTTAATTGTGAAAATACAGTTGAATCCCTCTAAAACGACATTTTTTATAACGACAAAACTCGCTATAGCGACATTCTCAAAGGCCCCTTAGTTTTCGACTAAAATTTTCGTTTTATTGAGACATTTCGCTATTACGACCTTCCTCTATAACGGCATACCAAAACTTATACTGGGCATCTTTATTGTGACAATAGTACAGTCGAATCTCTTTATAACGACATTGCTAAATCTATAACGTCATTCTCAACGGTATCTTCTGTTGTTCATATACAAAAATTTTTCGTATCATTGCGACATTTCGCTATAACGACAGTCCCTTGCGATGTCGCTATAAAGGAATTCGACTGTAGGTGATAAGTTTCAAGGTCAAGCTTTCCCATACAATTCCGTCGCTATTGTCTTGCTTCTTAAGCACGGTTAACAATACCATGGACGGAATAAATTCCACCGCCTACATATTCTGACTCAACAAAGTGTTTTGTTTCGTTTCTCTTTCTCGAGACTGCGTGGCCACGCCTTCAACGCAAAAATCTACGCTCAACTCGATACAAAAGACTGCGTGTAGAAAATTCAGCTTCATTCTTGATCTTAACACTATAGCAAGTGGAGCCCTTATACCTATGTTGGATACACGGTGTATAACAGACGTAGTAAAATATGTTAAACAAGAGTTAAAATCAATATTTATATTTGTCCTACGTCACCATTTCGTACAACCCCTAGGGCTGTATACCTTGTAGTATTTCAGTACCGTTTGCATGCGTGAAAAAAGTAAACCCCAGTGAAAAAGATGAGATCCACAACCTTCGATTTCGCTGGATCGAATTTGTTTACAAGCGAAGTGAAATTTTCGCCGGTTGCATTTTTCACGAGCGTGAACAAAAAGAACATTTTGTATGAGATTTTCACTTCGCTTGGAACTCTAAATAGGGCTTTAATAAACTTTTTGTATGGTTAGCGAAATATTTATGTTTCTTATTTTTAATGACAATAATGCAAGTCAAGCAATTTTTATTTCTATTTCAGGCAGTAAATGTGGAGATAACGATTGAAACACGCACTAATTGGGAGAATATTCAATTAGAGATTTACGAAAAATATAGTCCAGCAGGTGAGACTCGAACCCACAAAAGTATGAATCGGCAAGACGGCAAAGGAACTGAACGATTTTTTTTTATTTAGCAATATGCAAATATGAACAAAGCAAAGTTAAAAATACGATACGCATCATACAAAAATAGTGAAAAACGTATACTGCGAAAAATATCCACGCATGAGTTTATCTTTATTTATTCTTTGCGCACTTGCTTTGTAGTTTCATCTTAAGGTGAAACGGGATTGTGGCCTTTTCCTATACAATTTTGAGGTTAGAGTTCTTTTTACTTCTGTATTTTGATCGTAAAAAAATCGGCTTCCACTCCGTCCCGTTTCACCTTAAATCTTTTCCAATAAAATGCGACAGCAAAAAACGTATTAGCAAGTGTTAACTGCTAGTTTCCTGTTTTTTATGCGCAATCGTAATAGAACTGTTCTTTTAATTTTATTTGGTAAGTGATTAAATCGCGTGAATCAAATAAATTACACAGAACTTTGTAAAATTAGTTAATGTGTTGATCTAATAGATATTTTACTTAGTTCGCGATATTATTTATGACTCGCATTTTTTTTTTCAAATATAAACGAAATATCTTTGAAAATTGAACGTGATTTAAAAAAAAAATTGATATTCTTATTTATATTACACTCCAAAAATATCATTTACAAGTATGCAATTGGAACAATCCAGCTAAATGCCGAAAAACGATTTCGAAAAAAATGTAAAAAACGCCGGGTGAT
This sequence comes from Wyeomyia smithii, assembly GCF_029784165.1. Taxonomy (NCBI): domain Eukaryota; kingdom Metazoa; phylum Arthropoda; class Insecta; order Diptera; family Culicidae; genus Wyeomyia; species Wyeomyia smithii. Next base: position 251,895,176 of record NC_073696.1, read on the forward strand.
AAGAAATGTTGCTGGAGCCCCACAGAGCGGGGCGTAGCACCGGCCTTCACGATAGTAGCAACAAAAACCGCCGCCATTGTTGCTTTACACAAATTGCGATCGATGAAAATTTTCAACGATGTTTTACCACTTTATAGATTACTTACAGCTAATTGGTGATCAAATTTTCAAACAATGGTAAATGCTTGTCGAATTGTACATATTCTTACCTAGTTTTCAGTTGGAATATTATCAATTCATGCGATGCAAAACTGCAGTACTTTCATTCACTTGAGAAAAAATATTGCTACGATGAAGCGAATGACAGTTTTTTCTAGTGCAGGGTAGAACTCAGGGAGAAATTGCAGACTATTCGCATATAACGATACGCTCTCTGTGCCGTCACAAAATTAAGACTTTTGATACTTATTCAAATAGACTCAGTTTGCATTAGTTTTGGTTTTTATATTTTATAATCGTCATTATTAATTTATTGATACGGTAACAAACGTAGATTACGTAGGTTTGAGATTAATAGTTCAAATTGGAATTTAAAAGTTATTTCATGGTGGTAGCCCTTGTGGTAAAATGTAGTGTTTCGTTCAACCGGTTCTGTCCTACCACTTGCTTACGCGTACTGTCATATGTGAACCGCAGCCATTTTTCTATTTCTAAAATTAGCATCGCAGCAAAGTTTGCAAAAAGAGGCGAAGTTTTCTTTTCTTTCGTTGAAAATTGCATTGCCATCGGTAAAATTGTGTAGAATTCGTAGAACAAGTGCAGTGCAAGAGAAGGCCAGTCAAGTTTTCGAACGACGGGTTGATTTCGGTTTTATTTGCGCGTTTGAAAATCTGGTCGGAAGCTAACCTTGAATTAATCGGTGAATTTCCGATTACATCGGAACATGGACAACCATAAATCGGTATCAGCGAACTTTGCGCATTGAGAAGTGGCTTGGGAGCTAGAGAACGGGGTGGTATACGGATAGGTGTAATTGTGTAACCGGAATGATCTCCGGGTCAGGGCCGGGCGGAAGCACCGGCAGCAGCAACACTGGCAACAACAGCTACACGGGATTGAACAATGGCGAATCGGGTATCCTGCGCAAGACAATCGGGATGGGCCTGCACCACCATCATCACGCGTACGGTCAGGACAACTTCGCCGATCTGCTAGTGTTTGGCTACTCGTGCAAGGTCTTCCGAGACGACGACAAAGCCCGCTTCATCGATCAGGGCCGTCATCTGATTCCGTGGATGGGCGACAATCAGTTGAAGATAGACAGGTTAATAATTTCCTTCCTTTCTTTTCGCCTCAAACGAACGATTGCCAATAATGTCACTATTTAATGTTGATTCCTAGCATCTGGAAGTAGCGGTAGAATGATCGCATTGCTCTTGAGTTTTTCGAATTCGTTTTCATTGTTCTCGGAACAACTGGAAGCTGAACTCGAAAACGTAGACTGTTTCTTTAGGCAGGATTTTCAGGTTTGCTCCGGTGCCGCTGATTCTACGGATGCTGTTAAGCTAGCTGAAAATGGAATTTCGAAAGCGAATTTTATAAAAAGACAAAACATCACACCCTCTAATTTGAATAAAACCTTTTAAAATATTGTAATATTTAAATTGGAAAACTATACAACCGTTCTAATGATTGTTTCAAACATAAAAAACTCGATACAATATTGGAGGCAACCGCAAACAAGGGCCTCCGTTTCTATTTAGCTCTCTAGCCGCGGATCATCCGTTGAACCGTACTCGGTTTTATATTTGATTGTCATCATTGATTCAAATAGGATCGGCCGAAGAGAAAAAGTGAATGCAACGAGCCGAATTAAACAGGACAAAGATATAGCGGACAGAGTTTGTCGAGCTTAATTTTTTGTTTTCAAACTATCAACTAATGATTAGCAAAAAAAGCAACATGTTACAGGCAGATTGTTTTCTGTATAGTTCAGGTTCGTCTCAAATAAAAATGCACGACTTCAGCGCGGCTGTGGTATGTATAAGTGGTAATTTGATTTTAGTATTTTACAACATGTTTATGATTTTGCGTTTCCCGCCGGTTTCGGTTGATGGGGCGAAGCTTCCGGCTAGTGAATGCTATTTGAAGCCAATGCCGGGGGCTTCACTTCGTAAAACCGGACCGGTGGTCCGTTTTCAGCTCACCAAACACGCTGAATTTTTGCTTACGCTTCTAAGAATTCCACTGATTCGGCTTGGTTTCGTTTCTCTCCTCTCTTTGCTTTCTTCCACACACGATTTCGACCCTTCAGATACGATGCCAGGGGAGCGCTGCACGATTTGAGCCAGCATGAACCACCAATCGGGGGTTATGGAAACCGAGTGGACTGTCTTTCTCCGGCCGAGCAACGAGCGGAGCAGCTGTGCGAGGATGAACGCTACTACAGTCTGTACGCGAATGAAGTTGAGGAGGAAATCTATCAGGGTAAATTTTTAATCTATCAGATAAATTAACGAGTAATAAAATTTACTAATACTCTTCTCAGAGGAAGCAGCGAAACGACAGGCTGCTATTGGAGCCGAAATCGGATTTGATTACGATGCTGCAACTTCAGCTACAGATGCCAGCACAATAGTAGGACCGGCGCCAGCCGATCCATCGACAGCCGATGGTCTGGATGATGAGAACAGCTTGGATCCTCCGTTCGTCGCTCCAGCCAATTTCGAGATTCCGTCAGATCTTGTCGAACTGCCAGAAACAATGAAGGAACACGCTATCGTTGAGAAGACCGCCAAATTCATTGCTTCCCAAGATTCCCAGATGGAAATTCTACTTCGCGCGAAACAGGCTGCCAACCCACAGTTCGACTTCTTGAGCCCCGGTGGACGATTGTATCGATACTATCGTCACGTTCTGATGGCCATCAAAACCAATCGATATCCAGAGGAGGTTCCCGAGGAAGGTACGTACTGAGGTGTAGCAATAACCCGGAAATCATTCATTAAATTTAGTTAAATTACAAAACTACAATTGGCTATCCTTTACTAATTGTATCATTTCGCAGAGTCCAATCGGGCAGAAGACGAAACAGTGGACGAAGTGCAAGCGGAAGTCAGTCCGGTGAAACCCAAGCTGGTAATACCTACCATCAAGTACAAACCATCAGTCGATTGCGCCTACACGCAGTTGATCAGTAAAATTACCGGCGCTCCAATTCCAACCAAATCCGACTTGGAATCAGAACAGCCGAAGCGTTTCCCCGAGCCAACCGATCCCACGCAGTTGACCTCTCTCAGCACCGAGTTCGAGTATCGACTCGAAGAAAAACCCGTTGAGGTTACAAAGATTTCCACGGGTTTAGCTGGCCTGGTGCAGTACGATTCCGACAGCGAAGACAGTGCCAGTGAAGCGGAAACAAAGCCCGCTAGTGAGCCGAAAGAAACCCCAATCGAGCGGAAGGAAATTGTTTTTAAAGGCCTGCTTCCACCGGAAATTTTCCAGCACGTGATCGAGAAAACCGCCACATACGTAGCGAAGAACGGCTACAGCTTCGAGGATGCTCTACGAACAAAAAACGATCCACGATTTTTGTTCCTACGGAAAGACCATGAATTTTACCCGTATTACGCGTTCCGTGTACGCTACCTTATCAATCCATACGAAGAGGTTCCCCCTAAAAGCCCCGAACCGGTGACAATCACCAGGGAAATCGAGAACGGTACCGTGATAGAGCAACCTAACATTGGCATTAAAACGGTCAACACCGCACCGCAACCAGTACCGCCACCTCAAACTCAAATACAAGCCACCAAACCGGGAGGAGCCGTTTGTTTCTCGATCAAAAGCAACAAAGAGGATGCCAGTAAAGGCGCAAAAGCAAACGTCGTTCAGGAGTTGGGTGGAAATGAAGAAGATGCAGAAGAACCGACAGCGGAAAAGGAAAACAGCAGCTCTCCCGTGCCCGATAAGGATGACGGTGTCCAGCTGACGGATCAGACGGAGCCATCATTAGATAAACCACGCGAGGAGCAAGTTCAAACACCTCCGCAAGCGTCAATTAGCAACTCGCCCCCCGAAGACACTGGCAGGTGCGATTTCTTAAACGTTTTTATTTTTTTTTTCTAATCTTGTTTCATTTTCGAACATAGTTGCACACCCCCACTGGACGAGTTCCAACAACCGGTACCCTTAACCGACGACAGCAATAAAGACCAAAAGCGGTTGGAAGATCGGATCAAAGACAAACTAGCCGTAGCAGCTCGGGAACGACTAGCAATGATCTCCAAGGAAAAACAGTTGCAGCTCGAACGCAAAAGAAAAGCAAGCGCTTTTCTCACCATGCTTCAGAAACCTTCCGACACACCCGAGGAGCAGACAAAAACTCACTCTGAGTGGTCCCCTCCTTCGACACCATCGCTGGTACCCGCGAAAAATGGTCTCGAATTGTTGCAGAACCAGTTCGAGCCGAATGAACTCGAACGGGACGACACTTCCGAACTGTCCATCCACTCAATCCCGTCGCAAAGCTCGAGCCCCGACTCGAACCGCATACCATCTAGCGCGGACGACGATGTAGTGCTGGTGGAAAATGACGACGAAGATGACGGAGGGCGTCCATCGCGATCCCGAACCAGATCTCGCTCCGGTTCGTCCAACAACAAACACAAGCAAAAAAAGAAACATAAAAGCAAGAGTAAGAGCAAAAAATCCAAAAAGAAGAAATCGAAAAGCCGAAGTCGAAGTCCCAGCAGAAGTAAAGCTAAGTCAAAACGAAAACGTAGTAGAAGTCGAACGCCGTCACTGAGTCCACAGCGATCCCGCAGCAGGTCCTGTTCGGAGCGAGAAGCCAAGAAGAGAAAGAAGAGCAAAAAGAAGAGTCACAAACCTCACAAATCATCGCGGTCATCTTCATCGTCTAGGCATCACCACCACCATCACCACAAGGAGCGAAGGTAGAAGGTAGACACACGGACTGAATAAATTATAGTGAATGTCATGTGGGAGATCTCTTTGCTGCGTTAATATCACATTCAGTTTTCACACTTAGATCTTAGTTAGAGAAGGTTCTAGTATTAAGGAAAGCTATAGAAAGCATAGTTTGGATAAAAATGCGTCCTATAGAAATAGCTATTTTGCATCGAATTTGATGGAAGACTTTCCGAAATAAGAAGGTAACAGAATTTATTTCGAGTTTCCAACAGGGGTTGGTTACCCGATCTCCGCTAAGGTTACTCATCTCCCGTTCGGCACCTTGCTGAACAGAGATGAATGAACACATTAGCCCTTAAATGCGCAATGTTTAAAACAACACTACTAAAAACGTTTTAAAATATACGTATTTTAGTATTTTTTAGAAATATAATTCATTAGAACAGCTCTGTAGACTCTAACGAAGAAAACTTAACAGCTGGAAGTTCGGAAACGAAAAAAAAAACATGGCGAGATTCCCGACTGGTGCTGACTGTCTTTGAAAATAAATTTTAAAATAAGGTTAGGGGCCGTTCAATAATTACGTAAGCAAATATGGGGGGAGGGGGGGTTTGCAATTTTCTTACGCTATCTCACAAGGGAGGGAGGGGGGTAAAATGATTATCTTACGTAAGAAGAACATTGTTAATGCAGCTGTTCAAATAACCATGTTCATGACAGCGTGTACGGTAAAATTCATGAAAAGGAAATTACGGAATTACTCGAATAATAGACAGAAGAGGAAACGGAGTACTGTGCTTGCTTCATAATGACAAAACTAAAATAAAAATCTATATATGCTGGCAGTAAGATCTTACTAGGGGGGAGGGGGGGTATCAAAAAATCTTACGATGTCTTACAAGGGAGGGAGGGGGGTTTGAAAAACTGGAAAAATATGCTTACGTAATTACTGAATGGCCCCTTAGTGGTTAGTGAAAATGTCTGAATTATCAGTAATTATACTAACAAAAGTTCAATTTTAAAGTTACTGTTAACAAAAGTAATTGTTTCGACTTTATTCTGCGATAAAGTCACAGTGTTGTTTAAAAACAACATGGTAATATTTGCACATTAAAAAGTAAATCTTTCAATTTTTTTATGCATATTGGTTAGTTTTAGAGCAGTAAACCTGTTAAACAAAGATTTTATGTTTTTAGATGATTTTTTAACATCGTGCGCATTTAAGGGTTAGCAAGATATACGCGTCCAACCATTTGCCAATGGTCGTATGCTGGGAAGTGGGTCGTACGCGGCTGTGCCCCCATATTAAGGGCGTATAACAGCGTTTAACCCGGAGCGGGTGACTGAATTATGGAATGCTGTATCCCGCCAGTTACACCTAAGATGGCAGCCCCATCAGCAGGGTGTAGGTATCGCGACCCTGGGAAGGTAGCATACCGAAACCTTTTTATGTCACCCACGAACAACGAAATTAGAAATACGGAACGGATCAACCAGTAAAGACCTAGGCTACGAACACGGAAAAACATCCAAGTGAACGATTGGAAATTGGGTACTTGGAATTTCGATCTCTCAATGAACCGGTGTGAACTGGCTTGCTTGCTCGAGAACTACAGCGGCAGAGAATCGAAATCTCAGCGATTCAAGGCGGCATACGACTCAGTGAAAAAAAAAAACAAGCTGTAGTAGATCATGTACGAACACGGCTTCCTGACGAAACTAACTAAGCTGAGTTGTATGATGCTGGGGGGATCGAAATCATGCTTGCGGATAGCTGGCGAGACATCAGGCGCGTTCGTAACGTTAGATGCACTGAAACAGGGGGATGCGATCTCTAACCTACTGTTCAACATCGCCCTTGAAGGTGCAGTACGAGGCCTTCGGGCCTTTTAAGAAGAAAGCATCGGGGGGGAGGGACTCAGCATAAATGCCGGTAGCTACAGCATAAAAGCCAGTAATACAGTTGAGAGAAATGAGTTATGGCGGATTATGCTCGAACATGGTTTCTCAACCAGACTAATTAGGCTGGTACGTGCCACCCTTGAAGGCTCTACAACATGCGTCAGGATAGCCGGTTAGATATCGGATTACTTCATGACGTTAGATGGTTTGAAGCAGGGAGACGGGCTGTTAAACTTATTGTTCAACATCCCATTGAAGGGTGCTATATGGAGGGTCTCACATGCTTCTAGGTTTTGCGGACGATATCGACATCATTGATATCAACCGTAGAGCAGTGGAAGACGCCTTCGGACCTCTCAGGAGGAAAGCTGCGAGAATAGGGCGCATCATTAACTCGTCCAAAACAAAATACATGGTGGCTGGTAGAGAACGTGGTAGTCCGAAGGATGTTGATGCTGAGGTGGTGTTAGATGGGGAAACTTTTGAAGTAATCGACGAATTTATTTAACTGCGTACATTAGTGACATGTGACAGGGAGGTTAGTCGTGAGATAAAAAGGCGGATAGCAACTGCAAACAGGGCCTTCTACGGGTTGCGTAACCAGCTGGGGTCCCGTAGTCTGCAAACCCGTACTAAACTTGCACTCTACAAAACACTAATTCTTCCCATGGCCCTCTACGGCCATGAAGCATGGACGTTGAAATAAGCCGATCGGCGAGCTCTTGATGTTTTTGAGTGCAAGATTTTGCGTTCGATCCTTGGCAGCAAACTGGAAAATGGTGTTTGGCGCAGACACATGAGCCATGAAGTGAACCAGGTGTACAAATCGGCGGGTATAGTTAAGCGGATAAAACACGGCACGTGGTAGTGGGCTGGGCTTGTAGCTAGAATGCCGGAAGAACGAGCAGCGAAGACTATATCTGGCAGAAATCCCTATAGAGGCCGTCGACTTCGAGGTAGGCCCCGCACTCGTTGGATGTGTCGACGAGGATGCCCACGAAATAGGTGTTAGGGGAGATTGGAGGATAGCAGCCCAAGATCGAGTGACATGGCGACGTATTCTAGATTCAGCATTGCATCGATAATCGGTCTGTCGCCGTAAAAGTAAAGTAAAGTAAGTAGGCTACAAGCCACTAGCAACATAAATGGGATCAGTTTTAAAACAAACATCGTTTTGGCGAATACAAATTTTCAATGGACCTCTAGATATTTTCTTAAAAACATCGTATCAAGAAGACTAACATCTCTGGATCGATCCCATACAAATATCAAGTGTCAAATCAAACAGTGTACAGTGTACTCCATCTATAGAAGAATTTAACAATTTGAAAGGGGTCACAGAACCTGCTGATGTTGATGTTACTTTTACATGCGTTATGTAAGCGGTTCAATGCTTCCTGACAAAATTTCATTCATGATTTGAGTTCTGAAACGTCTCGTAAATTGGTCTATTAAAGATAAAAGCTTGTTATGATTGCAGTGGTAACCACATTGCTATGAAGGTATTGTGTGCGTATGTGATGATCCAGCTTGTGCATTCGCATCGCCAGCAAGCACACTGGCATGCGTAAGTTCCACTTTTATACAAACGAGTCGTTTGAAATGACTGCGCTGCCTAAACTGTCGTTCGTTTCAAGGTAGAGTTCCCAGTCTTCTTGATACAATGTTTTTAATTTTCTCCCGTGGAAAGTTTCTTAAGTAGCGTGTAAGGATCAATGAATGTTAGCCAGTGTCTGAAACAGTTTGTATCAGAAAACAGACCTTGGGGTCTGCCCCAAATTCGTCCATTGAGTGATTTTTCGTTCTAGTAAAACCACATCTTCTTAGATGATGTTGATTGTGATATATTCACAGGCAAACAGACGTACCACGAAATTTATTTTCGTGGATCAAGATAACGGTCAATTCAAATAAGTTTCAGTTATGTGGATTATTCTCGTCGTAGCGGTAGTGGCGCTGATGTGCTTTTTCCCTTTGAACTCAGTTGACAGTTCTTGCGCAGAAAGGCTGAGAATTTATCTTTTGCGGAATATGTCCAGTAGGTGTCGCACAAGTTAGTAACAATCCCAATTTTCTTAGAATTTGTACGGAGTGGTACGTCTGTTTGTCTGTGATATATTTTTTCGCGAAAAATCCTTGCAGAAGTGCGCGGGTACGTCCAGCCGCGCACAGAAATTGTGCTGTATGACTGAACTGTGTGCACTGTGGTAAGTTGTCGTAGCTGGTGGATGGTTATGCATGGGACAGCAGACAGCCGTTAGTAGTTTGTTGCTGGGAGTTCTATTTCAGCTTCGCGCGTGACTTTGGCTTGGTATTAGGAGTGTAAAGCTTCCACATGGCTCTCGCTTGCGGTGTCTGGTAAAAGGCCGTATAAATAAAAGAAGTTACTCTGCTTATCCTGTAAGATTTGCACGGGGTAAGTGAAGCAAACGCTTTTATTCAAAGCAAAGCAAAGCCTTGGTACTACATTCCGATTCGGAATTTGACCTTCTGTTTACTATACACAGACTTCGCAGCCAACTGTTAAGTGTACAGGACAATTGTGGGGCTAGCGCTACGATCCTACTGACGCTAACAGTCTCTCCTGAGTCAAGGCTCGAACCTACGACGACTGGCTTGTTAGGCCAGCAGCGTACCTCGAAACAAGTTGGGGAGGCAAAAACGCTTTTATTCATACGGCTTAATAAGCTATGCTGCAAGTTATGTAGAATAAAAAGAGCGAGTGAGCTCTTAAAAAGAACTAGTTCACCTTAGTGAGCGGAATCGCTCTGATCCGCTCACTGTAGTGAACCATTTTCCCACCTCTAGTTAACAAACAACGAATCAACCAGGGGGGATTTACTGCTGGCAAAATTCATATATGTGTGCCTTATCGCAGATCAACTTTGGTCCATGAAGTTTGTTGGTCCATGACGTTTGATGGCGATGAAACTTAATCACTTTTAGCCAAATACAAGTTGTTGCCACAAAATTTCACTACGCAACGCATCATTAATAAAAGTTTTCCGCGATTTCTCGAGTTTTGTTCGAGAACGTTCTAATTCTACTAAATTCAACTTCGATCAAAACGACAAAAACCAAAACAGTCGGACGCCTTGTTGCCTAATATGTTGGTCACGGTTACACGATATTTGACAGATAAATTCCCGCTGAAATCAACAAATGACAGCAAGTCAAGCAGAAAAAAGAAAAGTTGTTTTCAAACTTATTGATCACCCTGTAAATCAAACAAGCTTTCATTATTCTAAACTCGCTTATTCTTGTTTAGTATCGTGAGCCGACTAATTTAAGAATGAAAAAAAAAATGAGAATACAAATTCCCAATACCTTTGAACGAGTTTAATATGGTCGTAAACAAGAATAGGGGGGAAAAGCCACGAAGCATCCTAACCTCTAAGGCATGGTTTTTAATTAGGTAACCTTAAGTAATACACTGCACTTCACCTTGAAACGGGTATAATATTGAAAATAATTTATTTAACTGTTAACGTCACATTCACCAGTTCCAATAATATATCTAATATACAATTTTGTATATCTTACAGTTTGTCTCAACATTTCGATAAATTTAAATCAAATTTTGGCACAGAGGAGATAAAAGCAGCATTGAGTTCACCACGCAAGTTCCCCCGGCATGTACTTGTCGATTAAACTTTGATAATACGGCCAAAGGGCGTCTACATCAGGAACGGTTGTACATTTTGTGTACAAATCGTAGCGACTGTGGAGAATCAAAAATAATAAAATCAATTTATGATTCGAAAGTGAAACAAACTCACTTAAAAAGCAAAACCCATTCCTTCGTTTGTTCGTCCTGTTCGTTGGTTAGGTGTTTATAGTCACCTCCCGAATGCCACGGATAGAAGGAGTGGTAACGGATCATTTTTAAAGCCTGCTCGGGCAGTGTACTTTTATTATGTACAAGCACCCGGTATAGGTACTCGTCATGACCCCAAGACATCATCAAATTACCCAACCCACAGCTGGGCTCATACATTCCACACTTGGTGCTGTAAAATAGAAATAAAACTGAAACCAGATTGATTTATGAAAAACTTAAAATAAAACTTACTTATACTTAGGATTCTTTCCATCGAGATTATCTACGAAGCTATCACTCCGGTAGACGATGCTCTCGCCCCATTCACAACCGACCGGAAATGTATCACCGACTACGGCCCACTGTGGTTCGCCGTAGAAGGCCATCACCTTACCCAAATCATGGATCAATCCGGTCAGATGAAGCCAGTCCAGTTCAGGATGTTCCAACCGTGCGCGTTCTGCCGTCTGGAAGGCATGGATAATGTTTGGCAGGTCCAGGTCTGGGTCCGATTCATCTACCAAATCGTTGAGTTTCTCCAACGCCTCCCTAATGTTGGCTCTGAAGTGGTCGAACTTCAACCAGTCCGCGTGACGGCCTGAGAAGAGAAAACGCAGTGCGTATGCTTTGGTAAATTATGTCGCAGTATATTTTATCGATAGATGAAGATAAGAGAAATTGAAATTGAAAGGTTAGTCGATAGTAGAAGCGCACCTCCATCTGTCTGTGGTAGAAGGATTAGAGCAGGAACCGGAAAGTCGGGGCAGCATTAAATGCGCGTCGACCCTGAAGCGTTAATAAGTATCAAAATAGCAGTGTGCATGTTCAGCCATGAAACTGATAAATACGTTGCTCAATATGTATGTCAGAATTCGCAAAACGGTTTTCGAGGCGCGCGCAATCAGCGGTTTGATTTGTTATGACAGGCCACTGATCTTGTCTAATCTACAGGAGGGTAGGTAAACAAATTTTACAACCGGCGTCACTTAATGATAAGTGTGCTATTAAACGAAGTTATTATTTTCGACAGATACAGATCTAAGGCTACTGACATTGAGGGCAAGCCTTTGTGTTTAAAACGATTTGAATAAAATTTGCAGGCTTTACTAGAGTTAGGAATTCCACGCAAACGCGTCTATGGAGCTCGCATCATCCTTTCAGATGTCAAGAAGGCTTTGTGAGCCTGGTGACATTGATTATTCAAGTGACATAGATTCGCTCCTATCACGAAGTATTACGAATTTAAAACAATATGTTTTTGAGAAATATGCATTTTAAGTTTAAACATAATTTTTTTTGTAGTATTTTACATGGAAAATCAAACGAATCACCACATTTCATTATTTGACCAAAAGTTTGCTGACCTTACGAAAAAAGTTATGAATAACTTTAACCCTTTTCAAAAAGATGGATTGAATTCGTGATTTCAAGTATATAGACCATTTTACGAACTGACCTGTGTCACGGATCCTGCTGATGATGATGTTGCTTTTACTTGCGTTATGTCAGCGGTTTCGAGCTTTGTGTCAAAATTTCATTCATGAATTGAGTTCAGAAACGTCTCGTGATATGGTCTATTGCAGGGATGCTCAAATTATCGATGCACTAAATTCATGGAGTTATACTAAAATCTGAGAGGCCATTGTCTGGTTGAATTGGCATGAACTTTCAGAACGAAATCAAAATAGAGCTAACAACACTAATTATCTAAATAACTTTACCTTCAACGAAATCTACCGTCTGGTTTGTGTGCATCAACTTGTAGGTGCGTCGAACCCGCTCTTTCAGTGGATCGTTGTCATCGATGGTGTAGTCGCGAAACTTGGACAGTTCTTTATCGGCAAAATTTTTCTCCGGCCGCAGCAATTCGGACACATCCAGCAGATTAGGGTGCTGCAACGAATTATCAACTTCTTTTGTTAAACATGAAGCAAAAACAACGTTATCACACTAACCTCTTCAACGATTATTCTCATATTTGAGTTCTATTTTGAAGACTCGTGTCTACAAGGAAACGTTTAAAATTTGAATTTCTACGCGACGTTCTGGTACTCAACTGCTCGCGCAGAACTCCGTTGCGGCTTTTATAAGAAGCCGCGAATTGATTACTAAATTTACAATCTTTTGCCACCAAGAGAGTCCGAGAGAGTTATGTGAAACTGGGAGCGCTCGTTAAAACCTGAACTTGACCCGGGAGAAAGCAGTTAGATTGCATTGAAATTTTTCGGGAACACTATCAAGCTCCCTTATTCTGTCGAGCGTAGCTCACGGGCGATAGAATATCGGCGGAACCGTTTGTTCACGTGTTCTGATATTCCAACTATAGAACAAAATATTATTAAGCCTGTCACTCAAACCGACAAAACTCTCGTAGTTAAAAGCTAGGCGTGCCAGTTACGACTAGCTTGTGGATTATCAATCAAATTTCATATTACAAGTTGGAAATCGTTTTAAACACGTGGAACTACTTTCGTTAATAGGGTGCAAACTAGTTTTCCAAGTTCTAACCGAGAACGCAGGTAGTTTGAGGGTCAATATCGGCTGATTTTGTCATCAAGCTTCGGGACAATATGACGACAAAGAGATTCAATATAAAGGTGTACTGAAAACTTCTCTCAAGCCCAAACAAAGGTGTATTCACCGGCGTCTTTATATTTTTCTCATTCAGGTTTCTGCATAACCATACTCTATTTGCTGTTCAACGTCTCCTACAAAAAAAAAATTATTGACCCGTGTATGGCCGGCATTCGATGCGGAACTATCGCAACCCGTAAGGAATGACTTCGTCATTTTGACGAAAATCTCGTGCCTTATGATGCCGGTTGCACATAAATCAAACTCGACGTTCGTTATGACTGTGAAGCTGCGTTGCGGATGTGAAATAATTCGGACACTTGGGTATCAATCGTACAGACTATCACAGCGACGAAAAGGTCGCGACCTTTTTCTTTAAATGACTTGTAAATCGCTGCTATTTACAGGGCGATGATTTAATGTGTCATATTTTCACGCCAGCTAGCGGAATCATTTGATACGATAATGGTAGCAAGCACTAATTATTTATTAATTGAACACAATTATTATTTTCACTGCAGTAAAAATTGAATGGCTCATGAAAAGGAGAAAAATGAAAACTGCCCGGAAAAAATAACATTACAAAAACATTAGAAAAACCTTAAAAATTGCTGTAATTGTACATAGCTGTACCATAATTTAACTATGTTTTTCATTGTGGATACATCAATTTTAATTTAAATATCATTGTCCAGAACAATAAAAAACATCGTTTTTGCCATTTTTACCATGAAAACGACCCCCCTCGTTATGTATCTTAACAGCATTTTTTCAGGCATTTTTCACATACATTTAGAAGTCACTGACAATGTTTTTCATGGTAAAATTATTGTCGGTGGTAGATTCAACAACAAAAAACGATGTTAAAACATGGTAATGACAACAATCGTTTACAAGCTTACAGTAAAAATACCGTGTTTTTTATGGTTCATAATGGTTCATTGTCCCTTGTTGTTTGAAGAAGTCGTCCCCATTCAACTCCGTCCATAGCTGCAGCTCGATAGCCATGTTGTCTGCGGAGGTCCCGCAGGTCGTCTTCCACTTGATCGAGCTTGTTACAGTCGGGTCGTTTTCGAGAACCTTTTTAACCGGGCTCTCATCCGACATCCTTACGACATGCCCAGCCGTAGTCTCTTGATTTTCATCGTTTGAATGAGGGGTGGTTCTTTCAGCAGCTGATGCAACTCGTGGTTTCTCCGCCTCTTCTATCTACACTCCACCACAGATGGTATGCAGCATCTTTCGTTCGAAAACCCCACGGGCGCGTTGGTCCTCCACGAGCATGGTCTAGGTTCCGTTACCGTATAACACTACGGGTCTGATCAACGTTTTGTAGATGGTCCGGAGTCCGAAGTAGGCACGATTTCCTGCCATAAGGTGTCGACGAATTCCTCTGCGGGTGGGAGGTTGATACGGTATTCTCTAGAACCTCTTCCTTCATGTACTTAGAATCCGATTCGTTTATGGCCAGTCCAATTCGTCCGGCTTCGCCTTCAGTATGATGTACGTCTTCGTCATTTTCTCAAGGGTTCGTGCTATGATATAGATGTCATCGGCGAAACCAAACAGCTGTACGGACCTGCTCAGTATCGTGCCACTTGTGTCGATACCCACCGTCGTATTACACCTTTCAAAGCGGTGTTAAACAACATCATCTTGCCAGAAGCATGCTCTTTTTATTTGCATCAACCTTCGTTGTTGAAGTATCGGGGAAATCCTTGAAGAAATTACTGCTGGAGACTGGAATTTTGGCTGTTGCTTACAGTGTCTCGAAGAAAATAAAAACGATTCGGCAACCGCGAAGGGCCTTTGGTTGAGAGTTGCGGTTCACAGCGCGGCGAATAATAGATCGCACAAAAAATAACCTCACTTGTTTGACACTTCCCACAGATTTGTTTACAAGGTGTTATAATTTTTTTTTCCATTAACCGTATCCAGCTTTTACGCTATCCTTTTGACAACTCTGCTGACGTCAGTTTGACTTTTCATGTATTTCGCAAGGAGAACAATAAATCTGGCAACATTTGTGTTGCAAAAACTCCAGAAATCAGCCAAAATTCTCCTGTAAGCTTTCGTGAAAATGATTCTAGAACGGCATTTTTTGCGTTACATCCTAAACGGATGCTCCTCTAAGGCAGTATGGTATGGACGAAAAAAGTCAACAACGTTCGTGTTGATAGTTGTGGCGTCATACCACAGATGATTTCACATTCTCTTATGAAGATTCATATGATTTATGCTCATTTTATCTATGATTTATACGAAAGCATTTTCCAAATAAACTTGAAAAGATTTTTGCAATGAAATAACAGTACCGTAAAATCATTTCAAAATTGTCTTGGTGTTGTTTTGTAACGGTCCTCGAAATGCAAATGCAATATAATTTCGATTGTAACACCCACTACTTAATAATTTCAATACTAATCAAAAATTGGAAAAAAATCTATACTAATCAAAAATTGAATAGAATCAGGAATATTTTTTGTTGTATGAATTTAAAACCGAAAGTATTTCGGATGTAAGTAATGTCCTAAACGATATAAAATAATATTGACATTTGATCATTTCTATTCTGTGAGCATGAGCATGAGCATGATGAGCATGATTGACCGCCCGCGGTTGCTACTCCGTTATTGCCAGATCAGCTGTAATTACACAGAGAACCAACAGATGATGCTTGGGACCAACATACATCCTCAATGTGTAAAAACTGGTGACCTTAATCTTTGTATTAGGCAATACCAGCGCCGGCCGCATCCGAATGCAGGTCAAAGAAGGAATTTGTATAGGAAAATGTTGACGTGATACTCGCTTATTGGAAGCCGAGAACACCTCTGCACTTCCACGAGAACTCACTGGGATGTTGGAGAAAGGGCAAGGTACACAGCAGGATTCGTTTTGGTAAACGATGCGCTGTTTTCGAGTGTCGGGTTCTTTAGAACAAGTATCGCGCGAACAGGTTCATTATATCCGCCACGATATCCATAATGCGATTCGAACTCATTCAGTTTGACAATGTAACACCGCAACAATAAATCGTACCAGAGAATACTGGACCTTTGATCAAATTGGGACTACTTCAAATGATATGATATCCCCTCGTAAGGTACTCCACTTTACACCGAAATCAATTGCGCGTTGTTGATCTATCTGTAGGTCATTCGACCTCAAGAAGGTATCGACGCGGAGTCTCTAGGGGTTCGATCAACCGGACACTTTGTACATAACAGATCGACCAACGACGATTCTCGTATACACTTTGTCTGCTCTATAAAAACGATACGTTCCCGCGAAAAACACGCCTGAAAAACAGAATATAACAATGTTGCACGCTTATTACGAAAACGAACCATGAGTATATTTCTTGCAAAACGTCGCGATCCTCTGCGTACAACGCCCACGATGTAGTCTTTGCTACTCGTAGCCATCAGCTTTTTGTCAATCCCGAGTACTTTCAAAGAAACGAATGCACGTCCGCCTACGCGATTCTTTGGAGGGTATACATCGCGTTTTCGTTAATCGCGATATTTATCGACCGGACGAAATCATCGGTTAAACAGTCACAGTGAAACTTAAACAAGTATCTGGGCATAGCCTTCGAAATCACTATATTCTGAAAACGTTCATATAAGTAAAATTCTCCCGAGCCAGAAACGCGGTTTACATCGAAGCACTATGCACGACTGCTCTATTCCCTCCTACCGACGCAGACAATCGGGGATACGACATTTCACGCCGATTCTCTCTTGGTTGTCGATGCGAATGTTGCCTATTAAATAGAAAAATTGGCAAAGTTTCATGCATACAAAGCCTTAATAATTTGAAAATATAAATTTCCATTTTGACCAATACATGGCCTTAAGTTTGTAACAAAATGCTGACCTAGTCATTATTGGAACATAGTATACAAAACATAAACAGCCCAAAAGCTAGAAAAATCAAAAATGTGAATATTAATACATGAAGATTTCATGTGAATATTAATACATGCACCATACTCCCAACTTCCACTAACCACACCATTGCTCTCGAGATGAGAACATGTTTTGCTGATAAAACCCTACTTGACGCATGACCGTCTGACCGTGCAAAACCGTGGTAGATGATGATTTCGAGGCATACTATGCGTAATGTTGGCTCATTACTAAAATGAGCTACTCATTACCTTATAATGGGTGTGATCCTGTTGGAAAGATAGAAAAATGGCAAAGCTTGGTGCATCTAGCTTAGCTTAGCTTAGCTTAGCTTAGACTGCACACATCAATGGTCGCCACTCCGCGATAAGTCCGAGCCACTCAAGATGCACAATAAATCAACTGAAAGAACGACTGGGAGTGGTAATTCCTTCTCACTGTGCATCATTCAATGATCCGACCTTCCATATCCACAACGGCGCCGGCCACGTCTTCAAAGTCAGGCGGGAATATTGTCGATTTCGTGCAACACCGGCACAATTCAAAATTTTCCCATTTCGAACTTTCTATGTAAAACGATGCCACTTACGGTCAAGTTTTATTTCACAAAGACTTCAGCTGATGTGTTCAAATTCGAATTCAAATGGAAAACATGCTTTATAGATGATAAAAAGAAGTTCTAACTTGCTAATAGTCCTCGTGGATGCGGTAAAGACAATTCTCGCTAATTTTTCAATCCCGCCTCTCTTGGAACCACGAACCTCGAGCTGTGCCAGTGCCGCACGAAACCCACAATAAGGAAGGAGGTAGCACCTTCTGCAGCGCGAACACGGCAGCAGAGCTAGTGTTACTATCGTAAAATACTGGTAAAATCCGAACGATGATTTTATTGTTCGAAGTGTTATGTCTGTAAGTCTGTAGTACAATATAACGTTATTAAAATAGTTTAACTTAAATAACAATATGAAATTAAATAAATTAGTAAGAATATTCAAAATTACAGACAATAATAAATAAAATACACGAATTCAAAGATGTTCGAACTGGCATAGTCGATAATTAAACTAGACACTACAATTCTATCTCGCGACACTAATAGTAAACTGGCCATTATTTGATTGGTTTGTTATTTTTGAACAAACGTTAATTGTTTTTGAGCGTGATTTGTATCGTATAAAGCCCGAAGATGGGTTAACCTATTTGGACTTATTTACTTTGTATACAATTCTTACTTATCAGCGTAAAAATTATCCATCAAATAAAGAAAATGGCAGAGTTCCATGAATTCAAAGCCTCGATAATTTAAAATTATCTAAGCTCGATAATTAAAAATTATCTATCAAATAAAGAAAATGGCAGAGTTCCATGAATTCAAAGCCTCGATAGTTAAAAATTATAAGCATATCTGATGCAAAATGTCAGCTAGTCTTAATCAGGATAATCGATCATCGTCAATAAAAATGTCTTAATAAAACATTTGCTCAAAAGCTATAAAAGAAAAAAAAATAAGGGTCTATAATTTGTACGAAAACTTAAACTAATGCATAAATAGCATTTCTTTTTTAATATCGAGTCGAAGAGCGCTGAATAACTTTTAGAATCTTTTGCATTGAACATTTATTAGCTTCAGCAAGTTACCCTCACTTTTACAGCAACATCAATAACAGTTAAAACTATATTACCAATGTCAAGGTCAAGTTGGTGATCATTTTGACACGGCAACGACTTGACAAAGAAAGTGAAAATTAGGGATGGGAAACATTTATTAACACATCGATATTCTACTTAGTGGTACCATACACCCAACGCAAACGGGGAATATTTTATTACTTTTGGGCAATTTTTTATTACTTTTTGTGTCTTATGACTGCGCATTATACACAAAAAGTAACAAACAAAAAGTAATAAAAATTATGACGGCCACACGCTTGTATGTGTTTCTGCAGGAGAACATACAGCCAAGCACCGCAATGCATGTGTTGGCAAGACTTCACTCGCTGCATTTGTATTGATGCAACGATCTGGTTCATTTTTGTCTCCCTTCATCCACACATAATCAGAATCTCAACCGTCAACCTCAAATGCCCAATTAGAAACACTTTCGTTTCGTCCCCCAGTGTTTACTTGAAATGGAAATATGTAATACTGTCTGACCAGAGTTGCCGAAGTTGCGAATATTGTTCTGGATGGGCACGAGTTTTGTATATTCAAACAGGTCTAAATGAGTTTCCATGAACCAATGATTATGTGCTGTAAATAGCTTACAAGAAAGCGAATGTTTTTATTTTTCTCTAACGCAGTTTACAGATCGTGATGTCATTTTAAGGCGCATTTCAAGTCTTTCAAATCATCAGGGGGGATTTACCGCTGTCAAATTTCATATATGTGTGCGTTATCGCAGATCAACTCTGGTCCATGAAGTTTGTTGGTCCATGACGTTTGATAAATTACCAATGCGACGATAAAACATCGTCAATTTTCATCAAAAACTTGTTGTTGTCCCAAAATTTCACTACGAAACGCATTATTATTAAAAGTTTTCCGCGATTTCTCAAGTTTTGATAAAAAAGAACGTTCCATTTTACTTCGATCAAAACGACAAAAACCAAAACATACTGACGCCTTGTTGCCAAATGTGTTGGTCATGGTTTCACGATATTTGACAGATAGATTCCCCTGGAAATCATCAACGTTTGCATACTCTATGACGGGGAAAATGTTGCTTGGCAGCTCTTGTCATATTTTTTCGCTACTCCGTATGCATACAACGAGCGAACTAATACACGCCCACCGGATGAATTGGAGATTGAAAGACTTGTAACATGTGCAACTTATGCGACGGTGTGATTTTTTTTTGACTTGAGGTGGAAAGGGAGCATTTATCGACAGAAAAAACGTTGCATGTGGTTGAAACGACCATTATTAGATAGTCGTACTCTCATAACACGTGCTAAATATATGACAGTATGTGTTGTTACTTGACTGGGGAAGAATTTTATTGCTTGTTAAGTAATGGATTTGTTACCTAAAAGGTAATTTTGCGCTATTGCTTTTAAAGTAATAAGGAAAAGTTTTGCGTGTAGCTACTTTGATATGACTTTATAACGAAGCATGTATCGCCATTTAAATAGGTTCCGAAATAATGTGAATCAATGTTTCGCACAGTTTATTGTTGTTCATTTTATATTTATTTCTAGATTGCTTCGCTTTTATTAGATCTATACTTTTAAGCATCGATAGTTACGCGGATATTAGAATTGCTCATCCCTACTCGAACAAGCTAACCCAAAAACTGCGAACACTTTTCGGCTTCCGTGGAAAATAAGGAAAAAAAGAGAAGTTGCGGTTCCATACTAAACCTAGATACGACTCGCGAGCTGTATGAAGTGAATTGATCTGAATACACTCCTGATTGTCTTGGAATAATATTTCGGTGGAGCGAATTTTTACTGTTTTATAACAAGAGAAAGTTGTGTTAGATGGGCGATACGGTAATTAACACCTAATGTTGAATTTAGTTTTGCACTGTAACTGTTCATTTTTACCGTATTGAGTTACACGAGAACTAAATTTATCAGCCCCGAGTAAAAGTAGAAGTAAAAAGTAAAGTAAAGTAGAGTAAAAAACAGCAAGCTGGCATCTCTATCTCATTTGCTTTGCTCTGATCGAAGCTAACATCGCTGCAGATCCGCAAAGAGTGGGCTCCATTGACATATGCTATATTATGCGTATGAAAATTGACGGTGATATGCCATCCCGTTTACACATACGCTGAGATAGCCCTTGAAACATGGCGCGGTGTTAGCTTGCTATAAAAACACCAATAAAACAGTCGTGTGTTACACAAATAAATGACTGCTTTGTGCAGTTTCATTTATCTGCTCGTTTTTTCAGCTGTAGAAAATTGATGTTACATTACTAAACCAAACTAATACTTATCCCTCGCTGCTGTTTTATCACTTGCGTTATGGTAACCAATATACCAATGCAGTGCCGCATCACCTGCCTCCGTCTCATTTACACAAACGTGACACTAGTACGTAGCGGATGGTCTCGCTCACAGAATTGAATATGTAGTACCGAGCATCTTCTGAGTAATTTTTCATCACAATAGACCCTTTTCGCCGGGATAATTCACTTTCACCACACTCGGCAAATCGATCCGAAAGATTCCAACAATTTTTACGAATATACTCCAAGAAATTACATAGAAATATTACTATTACTGGAGCGAGAAAAATACCCGTTTTAACTATTGGACGTGTTGCCAGTCCTCTCCTGACATTTGATCATTTCTATTCTGTTGATAAAAAATTCATTTTTTCTCCTGAATGATCTCTTGTGTGTCAATGATGTGACGATTGCGTTGTGCAGCATTACCTTGCAGATCTGTTCCGTCAGGAGCTAATACCCCGCTGATTTTGTATTGGTTTTAGTTTGAAAAAAAAAAAAACTGGTGGGAGCTCTGCAATAAGCCACGGATCATATTATACTGGAAATGGCAGAAAACTCCGGTATGAAATCCGAATCCGATTCTGTTATTTGGTTTCCCTGTTTTCCCTGTGGCATGAATTGTAATGCTGGACTGTCCTCTTGCGTTTCAAATAATCTCTCATCAGTGTTTTGATCTAAATGAGTTGCTCGATGAGTTCATCAGGTAGCAATACTAGAAAAGATTAAACAGTTAGAATTAGACCTTTGTAACGTGACGGTATTGGTTTATATTTTGTGAGTACGTACCTGTTTCAATGTTTACTTCTAGTATCTTCAACATAGATCAAATTTTGCTGCTGGAAATAATTTGATCTATACATAACCGTATCCGTTTTAACAGTTGCCAACTTCATCCACTTCCTTTGCGACACCTGTTCCTTCATAAAGCAGCTCAAACTAGTATTTTTCCAGCACGATAGTCATTAGTACCACTAATGAAGACTGCACACCTCAACATTTTCTAATCTCTTCACGTTTTTATAGAATTATAACCGAATTCCTAAATCGATGTCATTAAATTACACTATACACTCAAGAAAACGAAACCAAAACATTGGTATGACGTAGCACCTCTTCTTAGCAACGGTAGCGTAAATAAAATCCTAGCAATTTTACACATGGTATTAGGAAGTGGTGGAAGACACCAGTACAACTATAATACTATTGCCACACCCTATATAAACCATACTGCCTCTAAGGAACATCTCTTCGATTACACCGAGGATTACACAAACGCTTGCTAGGATACCATTGAGATAGCATCAATTTATGTAGAAGCGCTGTCGTGCGTAGACAAATTTTGTTTTCTGCTGATAAGTAATTCCTATGAAAAATAGTCTGCCAAACACATTGGCGTGGTCAAAATCAAAATCGAAGGGGGGTATTTCGAGTAAATTGCAAATTAAGTTTTGAATAAAAAAAAGCAATGTTGGCCACACTGCAGAACTGCTCTTCAGGGTCCCGAAATATACGCAAATTAAAAAGGTGTTTTGCTAAATTCGCAAAAAGTGCAGGTAGTCCCACTGGCCGAGGGGTCCACCAATCGGTAAAACACTTTGTACTTATAAGTTTCGGCCCAGAATACATCGAATCACAAATTTTGGTCGAAATCGGAGATGGTCGATGCATTTGCTCGGCATTTCCTATGCATTTCCTATATTCTTGAAAACAATACAAAAATTATTTGATTTAACAACAGGTTTAATTTTATTGAACAGACGTGCGTAGCATCACTTTCATTATGTAAGACCTCTTGCAGTCTTCATGGCATAGAAGTTATAAGATTTTTCGAAAAATCAGGATCAAGTTCAGACCATTCTTAATGTATTGCACGTTTCAGTTGATCAGCCGTTTCATACTTCCGTCCATGCTTGAATATGTTACGTGATAGTAAGCCCCACACGTTTTCTATCGGATTCAAATCAGGACTGCATGCTGACCACTCCAAAACAGGGATGTCGTAAAGCTTCAAGAACTCTTTGGTAGCTTTCGACGCGTGACAAGCAGCATTATCCTGTTGAAAAATCATATTTTCGTTCATAACATTTTCGGAGAATGGAATTAGAACTTCATCTAACAGCTTGCAATGCATTTTTGAATTCATCCGTGATGAAATAAAACAAATAGACGTTTCACCAACCATGCTAATACCGGCCCATATCATCACTGTTGCTCCACCGAAGTTTCGTTTCTCTGTTATTGTTTTTTTTTTGTCTTTTATTGTGCCAGCGACTAGTGAAACCATCCGATCCATCGAGGTTGAATTTCTTATCATCGCTGGAAACCACATTTGACCATTCATCGTTCCAAAATCGATACTTTTCAGCGAAAGTAAAACGGGCATTTTTGTGACGAGGCAAAAGTCGAGGTACGGGCGTTAGTTTTGTAAAAACAATATTGGGGTCATCGTTCAAAACCTGACGAACCCGACGAGTAGATCCGGACAAGTTCATTTCTGCTCTGATTTCAGCCGAAGACAGTTTTTGATGGACCGCCATCCTTTTTATCTCCCGTTTATTTCTTGGCGTCAATAAAGGTTGCCGCCCAGATCGCTTCTTTACGGCATATTTTTCGCCCAACCGCTCCTACCGATCCTGATGCCAATTTCATGGAGAGACAACCCTTGTTCTCGAAGAGCGACAACTCTTCCTCGCACAAAATCGGTCAAAACACTGTTTTTCGGCATTTTTTTCTGTGAATATTGTTGATTGAGTAGATGAAATCAAAGCATTGATTTTCTCACCCTATTTTTTTTTTATTATTTCAACTGCTGCGAAACACTAATGTCATTAAATAACCACAACAAAATAAAACAGACAGACCAATAATAGTGTCTTAATAATTGGGTTGTTTAGCTATTCACGGATTTTCGATTTTTATATATCATCTGAAAGAGTGTAATTTTCTGAGCAAAACGTGATTTATTAAAACTTTATATCTTTATCCTTCGATTTTTAAATGAAGAATAAAAATTCGCTCTAAATCGCTACAATGACAGTTGGTATATGGGCGAACTGTCATTGTAGCGATTCAAGCAGATTTCGTGCAGTTTCAAATCGTGATTTAAAAAGTGAAGGACAACGATAGAAATTTTTTCAAAATCACGTTTTACTTAGAAAATTCAGATCTCTCAGATGATACAAAAAGCTGATATAGCTAAAAAACCCAATCATTTACAAGTGCAAGAACCAGGGGGGATTTACTGGTGTCAAAATTCATATATGTGTGCGTTATCGCAGATCAACTCTGGTCCATGAAGTTTGTTGGTCCATGACGTTTAAAAGATTTCCTGTGTGGCGAGGAAACTTCATGTTTTTCAGCTAATTGCAGGCTGCTGCCACTGAATTTCACTACGTAACGCAGTATGAATAAAAGTTTTCCGCGATTTCTAGAGTATTGTTAAAAAAGAACGTTACAATTCTACTAAATTTTACTTCAATCAAAACGACAAAAACCAAAACAACCGGACGCCTTGTTGCCAAATATGCTGGTCACGGTTACACGATATTTGACAGATAGATTCCCCCTGGCAAAAACGGAGTATCTCGCTCACGACACACACATCTAATTCCAGCAAACTTGCGTACAGTGAATATGCAACTCACTATAGCGTATTCACAAAAACAAGTATTTGATTCGAATATCTGACACTGCAATCTGAATCCAGTGAAAAGTGTGTTGTTTTTATAATTATTTCCAGCAGTGTATCAGGTAAAAGAGTGTAATTTTCTTAGCAAAACGTGATTTTGAAAAACTGAATATCATTGTCCTTCGATTTTTAAATGAAAAATAAAAATCGCTGCAATGGCAGTTGGTATATGGGCGAACTGTAATTGTAGTAATTGTAGTGATTTCGAGCAGTTTTAATTGGGTTGTTTAGCTATATCAGTTTTTTATGTCATCTGAAAGAACTGCATTTTCTAAGCATAACGTGACTTTCAAATATTTTCTATCGTTATCCTTCGCTTTTTAAATCACGCTGCTTTTATCCAGCTTTTTACGCGCCATTATGGCGGACGCTGTAATGCAAAGTTCGTGATAAATTACCCACCCTTTTGACAACTCTGCTTACGTCAGTTTTAAGTCTTATCAAAAGAAGAATATATCTGGCAACATTTGTGTTGCCAATTTTTCAAAAATCGCAAATCTGACGTAAGCAGAGAGGTTCGCATACAAACACGCATTACAGCGACCGCCATTATGGTGCGTAAAAAGCTGGATAGAAATAAACAGCCCATTTGTTATTCAGAAAACAATCCAAACTTTTTATTAAAACAAACCAAAATTTATTCGATTTGATTGAATTTTGATCTGCGAGCATTATAGCACCCGCCATTATGTTGCGTAAAAAGCTGGACAGTGACACACCTCATTATGGGCGACATCCCATCTTAGGTAACGGCAGACTATATCGCGGACTATTTGGTCAATCAAGTCTCTCCATAAACTGGAGAAGCACTCACCGGATCCAAAATGTAAACAACAAACATATTTACATCTCCACCGGAAGTTTTACTCCAGCGTCGGAGGGCATCGAACCAAAGTTATCTTCTTTTAGCACTCAGATTATTTAAATACTGGTTGTGGAGATTGGGTGTTTAGCTATATCAGTTTTTTTTATCACCTGAAAGATCTGAATTTTCTAAGTAAAACGTGATTTAAAAAAATTTCTATCGTTGTCCTTCGCTTTTTAAATCACGATTTAAAACTGCTCAAAATCTGATCGAAATCGCTACAATGACAGTTCACCCATATACCAACTGTCATTGTAGCGATTTAGAGCGAATTTTTATTCTTCATTTAAAAATTGAAGGATAATGATATAAAGTTTTAAAAAGCAAAACGTGATTTGCTCAGAACATTCGTTCAGATGATATATGAAAATCGAAAATCCGTGAATAGCTAAACAACCCAATTGGATGGAAAGTTAAAATAACTGTATTTTTTGGTTTATTCTTGAAAACGCAATTCACATTTTCACTCGAGTAGAAAATTTTACAAGTCCATGTAGTCAAACCCGCCGCAGCTGTCAAATCTTTTTTTTTCTTTTTCATGACGTCACCGTACAATGATCTATCCAGCTTTCCACGAGCGGTAATGGCGGATGAATTTGACATTTTATGTAGGTTGTCAAACTACTAGCACAGTCATAAGACAACACTCAGGAAGAAATCTTCCAAAAAGTTGGTACAAAATGAACTACTCGAATGGTACCAGTGTACCTGCGCAGCCCTGCATATGTCTCGTTCCTACTCGAAAAATGCTGCATTGATTTTGTAAATAACTTTTTGACAGTTCCTTATGGGATTTTCTTTGGGGCTCGATAAAGCCGAGGAAAAGAAAATTAATTTTGTTCATTATTTGTCGAGCAGTTGGACAGGACAGTGTACCTGCGCAGCCCTGCATTTGTCTCGTTCCTACTCGAAAAATGCTGCATTGATTTTGTAAATAACTTTTTGACAGTTCCTTATGGGATTTTCTTTGGGGCTCGATAAAGCCGAGGAAAAGAAAATTAATTTTGTTCATTATTTGTCGAGCAGTTGGACAGGACGAGGTACGGAGTACTATGGAGCAACGTGTATCAGAAAAAAACGGCAGTGTTACGTATGTTTTATGTATGTGCTACTAGTTCATTGTATATTTCCATTGAACTAAAACTAGTCAAATGGATTTGACATATAATAATATTAGCTCAATGGAGAAAACTATTAAACTAGTATAAGAGCATTTTGTTGACACTTTCGGTTTACGATATCTTTTTCTGAATCAGTACTTGAATTTTACATGGGACTGAAATAGGAAAAGACATTCTTTTTCGACTGCATACCGCGCCTAATGCACCAAACCAAGTACGCCACCTGGGAAGCGAACCGGTTGAAAAAAAAAAACAAAACAACATTCATTGGTGTGTGTGTAGTAGAATACGGTAATGTCAAGGCATATAGTAAACAAACGTGCTTATCGTCGCGATTATTTTTGTATGATACACGTGTTATAGAGAGTTTCGTTGTTAATAGTTAAAACATCCCCGGTAAAACTGCACCCTTCGCCATGTCCGACTCCGACGAGGACCATCAGCTAGATACAGCTGCCCATCGCAAGCTGTTGACCGGAATTAACAGTCTTGTTCGTACTCAAGACATCCAGGAAGCCACCCGTACTGAACCATCACTGAAACGATCGGAGTTTCACCTCGTCAAGGGTGGCCGGTTAGATGAGGATGGCCAGGAGCGTAGCAGCAAGCATTCGGTTACCTTAGAGGACTTGCTTGGACATTTGACGAAAACAAACCAGTGTCCGGATGTTGTCAAAGATTTGTCCATGGTAGTTAAAGGTAAGCGAACACTTCAGAAGCCACTGGAAAAACCAGTAGCCGATCGTATTTCGCGAGATGCGCTCTACGGTAAGGCTCAGACGGAATTGGAACTGTGGGAACCGGTGGTGACATCAATGGAAGTGGCTCCGCAGATGAATTTTCCGCTCAAGTACGGAAATGTGCGAATGATTGACCAGGCACCGCAGAAAATTTCTCAGTATCGAGTCAAGACGGACTTGATGAAAGCGATGGAGCAACTGGACCGACGCTATCGGGAGCCCAAATCTAAACCTGTAAAATCCGTTGAGAAATATGCTCTGACGTTGGAGGAGTTAAAACAAAAACGCAAAGAAGCAGCCCTGCAGAAAATGCGCGAGTTGTACAAGATTTCCAAAAATCGCAGAATGAACAAAATCAAGAGTAAAAAGTACCATAAATTGCAGAAACGGGAAAAGGTACGCGCGCAAATCAAACAATTTGAGGAACTGCAGAAAAAGGATCCTGAGGCCGCCCTGGCGCAGCTTGAAGCCATTGAAAAACAGCGTTATCAGGAGAGAGCCACTTTGCGGCACAAAAATACCGGCTCTTGGGCTAAGAACATGCAGATTAGGGCCAAGTACGATATGAACGTGCGGAAAGAACTGGCAGAGCAGTTGTCTATTGGCAAGGAATTGATGGGTAAACGGAGAGTAAACGAGGACGAATCTTCGTCCGAGTCCGGTGCGGAAGATGTTGTTGTGGACGATGGTGAGCAGAACGGCAATCCGTGGATAGGAAAACGAGGGGAACACGAAGAGGAAGCAAACCGGCAGTTTACGAGTGGTTACCGGAAATACTGGCAGGAAAGGAATGAAGCTGTAGAAGCATCAAAGCGAATGGAGGATGAAAATGGAGTTAGCAATGGATCCGAGTCAGAGTCAGGTGAAACTGAGGAAGAAATGGACACAGAACAGGGCACTTCGTCTGATTCGGAAGTTGAAAAAGAGCTGGCAGAATTTAAACAGAAGGTAAGATTTATTATTTTTCGTTCCATTAATTTTCAGTAAATGTTTTCAGGTTCAAAAATCCAAAGCAATTTCCACAACTGCTTGGCAAGAGGAAGATATAGGAGACAGACCGGTACAGAAAAAAGTGAAAAAACGAGGTGCCCGTCAAGAGGATGTAAATTTGGATGAACTGTTTGATGAGGCAGAAGAAATTTTAAACCAAAAGGTCAAGAAAAGGGTAGCAAAGATTCGTAAATCAGTTGAAACAAACCCCAAAAAAGCGAGGCGAAAAAAAGGTTTAAGAAAAAAGGATCAAAAGTCTAAGCTCGCTTTCAAGAAAAAAGTCTCTCTGGCGGACGCGGACATGGAACTCACCGAATCGATTGATAAAAACGCCATTCCATTCTCCGATCATTCGAAGCGTAACATTTTGCCCGTGGTCCCCGACAGCTCGAAGGAGGTAACCATTGATCCGCAGCAGTTTGTGCAGATGAAACCGAAGCATCTGTTGAATGCGTTCCCAGACTTGGACCTCGCTGGGGGTGACTTGGATCAGGATGATGACTCCGACGATGGTGACGCGATAGAGAAATTCCGGCGCGAGCAAAAATTAACGATCGCCGAAGCCTTTGAGGACGACGACATTGTAGCGGATTTCGAGTTAGAAAAACGGGAAGAAAAGGATCGCAGTAAACCACAAGAAGTGGATCTCGATCTGCCAGGTTGGGGCTCCTGGGTCGGACCCGGAATAAACAACAAGAAAGTGAACAGAACACGTCGAAGAATGCTCAAACCGGCCCCGGAGCTGCCCCGCCGAGATGATAACCGCGAGAAGGTGATCATAAATGAAGATGCTGTGAATAAGAAGTTGGCCACCCATTTAGTCACCGAGTTGCCGTTCCCGTTCGTTAGCGTGAAGGATTACGAAGCTTCGCTGCGGGCTCCGCTTGGCAGGACTTTTATACCGGAGACGGCACACGCGACCCTGGTAGAACCGCGGGTGGTTACGAAGAAGGGCACTGTCATCGAACCGATGAAGAAGGATATCCTGCTGTCGTCTAATCCGGCTAAAAGCTTCCGCGTTGGTGGAAAGAAGTTCAACAAGGCCGTCAAGAAATACGAGGAGTATTTGACCAGCGAGGAGGTGGCTGCATGAGTTTGGTTCGATTCATTTCAGCGGTTAATAAAGGTTTTTTGTATACCTACTAGATTTTGTTCAGATTTTTTAATTGGTCATAACTTGAGAACGAGTGAATTCAGAGTAAATGTACCAATATTTGGGGAAAATTATATTCTATGATTTATGATTTATCAAGTTTTGACGTAGAACTACGTCTCTCAGGAAGTTCGGCTACACACTCGGCTGCATAGGGATGTAAAATGAAAAGCTAAAACCGGAAAAAGTGAAAAATATGTCCAATTTCAAATGCTAATAAATCGGTTAATTTTCGATGGATTTCCTTCGTTCTTGCAGCAACAGATTGGAAAATCTTCTAAGATTCTTCCCAAATGAAGAAAATTGTAATTTTACAATTCAAACAGCAGCAGCAGTTGCAGCGCAGCTGATGCAGGTGGGCACTTCTTTAGTGAAATGTTGCCTCTGTACGATAGCGGGCACTAGTAAATGCATTCAATGAAAAGTTGTTTCATTTTGACAACACATCAACGTTCTGGAAAGCTGGAGTTCAAAATACATAAGCCGTCTAATTTAGAGTGTTAAAACAGCTCTTCACTGTGTTATCTATCACAAGGAATATCTTATTCGCACTGTCAGTGTTAACATAACGCAATGATTTGATCAGCATCTTATTCGATATTGAATCCAACAGCAAGTTGTCTTTTTCAGGATAAACACTTATTTACACTTCATTTTGAATGATGGAACAGTTTTAAATTTTTCGTCATCTCGATGCCTCTCCGATCTTTTCCTTCAGTAATAAAAAAAAAACCCCGAACCGTTTTCTATTATCTGCATAAAAATAAGGTTATCACATAATCAAACCTCATAAATTGTCAAGCCCTAATATGACAAGCAACTATATTATTGAAAATGGTCAATCCTTGTTGAAACGCAAATTTAGATTGATCTGATTGGCCGTTTTATGATTGCTTTCCCAAGCACGGTCGACGGAATTATAGACCTAGTGATTCGGAATGTACTATTTGGCCTATATAAAAGCCTGTTTCAGCCGAAACTGCTCATATTAGCTCTAAACAGCGACCTTACTTAACGGCAGCAGGTGTGGCAGCGGATAGCATCAGCAGCAGCAGTGGTATCAGCCGCGATATTGGGGGCAGCTGGCGCGATGGCACTTCCTTTAGTCAAAGCAGCATTTGTGTAGTAGCGAGCAGCATCAGTAGTAGGTACATTAGCCGGCACTTCATCTAATGAAAAGTTGCCATATTTAGACAACACACAAACGTTTTGGAATGCTGGTCTTCAAAGTACATGAGCCGTCAAATTTTCAGTGTAAAAACAGCATTCAACTGTGTTATCAGCAAAATGCCCTAATCTCCTCTGTCGTCAACCTACGTTCTACGTCAACCATGCGGTCGTGGCTTTGCATACAACCCTTGTGATTTTTCATTAAATTTTTTTAGACATCCCGCATAATCAATAACCATAAACCAATGATTATCCATGTGGTTTACCGATAACACATAAAGTCGGGACTATAGCCCGAACTAGTTGTTAGGCATTAGGGTTTTATGGTTATTGATAAAGCGGGATCCGCGTGCTCTCATGTTGGCGGAATTTTCATAATTTTAGTAATTTGTGGGCACTAGATTTTGGGGATTCTGAAAAATGTATGGAAATCATTTGAAAAAAAAATGAAGGATATCATTTTCCAGGATTCTAGTACTTAGTGGTTGTGTTAGTGTAGACTAGACTTCTGCCGTGATACAACATTATGACGTACATCAATTTGATCAGTTTTTCAATACGGCCCAAAAACGAACGGGTTACTTGTCACTTTTGTATTGAAATGGTGGATACGTCATTTTGTTTTCTTGATTTTATGGAACGTACGAATAAGTAACAATTAAAAAAAAGATACCAAAAGATGGGTCTTCGAATAACGAACAAATTGGCATAAGAACCCCATATTTGAAAAAATGGCGCTTACGTCAGTCTGCGAGATTACGGCAGACTAGACCTTTCTCAGCAGTATATTCGCAGCTGTCATATATAAGTGGATCACCACCGTCTGCATCCCGCTGTGTATATCTTACTTACTTTTATGACGACAGATCGTTGAGATCCTATGCACAATCCAGAATACGTCTCTATAAAACTCGGTCTTGGGCTGCTCCTCTCCAGTTCCCCCTTACACCCGCTGCTCTGGCATAATCGTCGGCAGCACACATCCAGCGCGTGCGAGGTCTGCCTCAAAGTCGTCGGCTTCGATCCGGTTCTCTGCTAAATATTATCTTTGCCGGTCGCTCATCCGTGCTACGTGGCCAGCCCACTGTAATCTGTCGTGTTCCATCAGTTTGACAGAATCAGCGTGTTTGTATACTTCGTACAGCTCGTGATTCATGCGCCTGCGCCACACCCCATTTTCTAGCTTGCCTCCGAGTATCGATCGCAGGATTCTACGTTCGAAGGCCCCAAGCGCTCGTCGATCGGCCTCCTTCCCCGTCTGTAGAGCGCCACCGGGAGGATCAGAGTCCATTAGAGCGCAAATTTCGTACAGATCGATGTTATTTCGACGCCATTTTGTTTTAAGACCAAATATCAAAATTCTAAGAGTTTGTCCACGTATTAGCATCTTTTTACCCATCTTTTGAAAAAAAAACAGATCTTAAATCGGACAAAAACTGAGCTCAACACGGTGATTCTACAAAACCGGTTTTGGCATAATTTTAGTGTGTTTCACAAAGCAAAATAATATCGATTATTTCTGAACATTAATGGTAATTCGCTAATATCTTAAAGTGGTAGACAAATTATATCTTATCTTGAGTAAAAAAGTCTCAGAAATCGAATGATAGGTGTCTGATCTACGTAAAATGTCAGCAAAATATCGATTTTGCCCCGATTCCCCTACAATACACAAATAGGTTTATCTGCTGACATTTTTTATTTATTTTTTTTATGTCATAAATGTCATAAATGTCATAAATGTCATAAATATCATAAATGTTATTAATGATATAAACGTCGTCGCTCCTTAGAGGAACATCTCTCCGATTATGCAAACGCGTACTAAAACACCAACATTTCTAGGTAGAAGCGTTTTCGTTGTAGACAAATTCTGCAAATTTAAAAATGCTATTACTCTCGAATGCTACATTTTGTTTTTTTTTTTGTCCTGAAAAGTGATCCTCGTGTATTATCGTCTACTGAAAATATTGCCTTGGTCAAAATTAAGATAAAAGGAAACACTCAGGCTTGTTATTCTCCTGGATATTTGGAAAGAGCAGAAAGATTATCCACTGCTCACTTCTTGTCCAGCATGAGCGCTGTGTATGGCAGGGTTAACGGGGGACCCTAATCTGGAAGGCCGAAAAATAATTAATTTTCGTAACTTTTTTCGGATGTTTAAAGTAAAGTGATGTGTTCGGGTATTTTGGCTCTTGCTTAAGGTATTTTTCGAAACGCATTTTGCATGACCTGGATATAAATATAGTCAGCATTCCGCTGTTGGCAACGTTTCTCTTGAAACCATGTTTTTCGACTGATGGTACGTTTGTCTCAGCATCCAGTGAACCGATTTGGCTGGATTTCACTTTTCAGCATGTAAAAATGGATTATCTAATTTGTTACATACCTAGCCGTTTTTTAAATAATTTAAAAAATTGCCAAAATGGCGCCCATTTTAGTGAAAAATATTTCTATTTTCCATGCAAAATCACTATTTGAAAATTCATGAAACATTGAAAAATTCGAAAAATTCAGATATCGAGAAATGGCTATGTAACAAGCAGCGTTGCCAGGTCATTTTTTAAAAAATCTGGAAAAGGCAAAATAAAAATCTGGAAAAAATCTGGCAGTCATTTCGTGGGGTGAAAGGTTAATTTAGACTAGTTTTTATAATGTAGGGCTTACCCCCAGTACCCTTACATTATAAAAACTAGTCTCACTGGTTCATAATTTAAAGCAATTTATGCATATCATTAGCGATTAGCGTTTCGAAGGCCAAACCGTCAAAAACATTTAAACAATGTCAATCCGCTGACTGAAAATTAGCATCGCGTCGCGAATTGGTGGAATGGTGCCTCGCACTACTCATTCTCAACGTCAAATATATATTACTTGATTTGATCGATGTAAAAAATTCAGTTATCGAATTATAATTTTTTTAATAAAACATTGTATAAGTTGGATAAAGTAAGTTTTTCCTAAAATTAGCCTATTACAAAAACAGCACAACTACAAACAATACTCCTTTGTTAAGGTGAATCGGGACGTGGTCGCGATCAACTCGAATTTTGCAATCTAATTTTTTCTTGATTTATGAAGACTACGTACATGAAACTTTGATCAATTGTTTTCACAACTGTTGCATGCCTGAAGTAGCAATTGAGTGCTGTTTATTTAGTGGAAGCCGAATTTTTTACGATCAAAATACAGAAGTAAAAAGCACTCTAACCTCAAAATTGTATAGGAAAAGGCCACAATTCCGATTCACCTTAAGTCATGTATTTTTGATACAATTTTGAAACCTGTCAATTTGTCAAAAAAGGTTCACAAAACTACACACACAATGCCCTTCAGTGCAAAGAATGTTTATTACAATACAATGATCTAATCGCTTAGCCAAGAAATCCCACGCCCATGATTTGTATATCGCGATTTCATGAATCACACCGCAATTTTCCTATCGGTATTCACGACAGTGCGGTGTTATGTGTTATCGCTGCGCGGGGCCTTACAGTGAGTGGTGAGATATGCACCGAGGTGATCAGATTACGGCCGGGATTGGAACTGATTTGGATTTCACCTGTCGTCGTCGCATTTGGATACGAGCAGACAGGCTGACAGAGGTCGTGTCGTGTTCTTCTGGTGCGTCAAGGTTACAGTGTCGGTTCTAGGAATAAACCCAAATCTGTTTACTTCTAGGTGAGAAAACCGATTTGCGCTAATCTGGTTTGTGCTGTACTGTGTTGTGAAGGATTAGTCATCGGCTTGCGGTTGCGATGGGAGGCTGCTGCAGTAGTTGTAAGTACAGGCTCTGTGTCAGACCGATAACCGTAAAATACTTTTTATTTATCTATCAGTGACTACAATTTAAATGGCCCTGAGCATTAACGGAAGCTTTGCGGCGCGGCAGCCAATTGAAAATATGTCCAGTAATGATACAAGCATAAAAATCAGGTTAATGTTATGCAATACAAATTAATACCGCTGCCGGGCGGGAGTGAAGTTAATGGTAATTAACCCGATTATTGAGAGCTCATTTAATTTCACATCGCGTAAGCTCTACGCGAGCTTGAAATCATATCAATATTTTCGCTATCAACGTTGCTAATGTAACGAGGAGATGATAACATAATAAAATACCAGAAGTGAAACTTTGTGTGATGAGGACACTTTATAGCTTGAAAATGTTTCAAATCTCAACATGTTCCTAACCCTATATGTTACGTGTACAAAAGTAAGGAGTCCAAGTTATGGGTTGCTTCAGTTGAGAGTGATAAGAAATATAAAAAATGAGCAAGACAAATAACAAAGCCTAGGTTATACTTACGAAAAAAACTTCTTCTTTTTCGATGTCTCGGGGTTATATTGCATTGAACCAAGTTTTACGTCACCCACACTGCGAGTGAATTTCGGAGCTTTCCGGCAAATTTAGCTCCAGGCAGCCGAAGGATGGCTCCTGTGTGACTCTTTCCCCATCGGAACATGCTCTCCATATCAAATGTCGTGTTTACAGCGGGTGCTTCTGATTTGTGTGCTTGTGATACATATTTTATTCCAAAAAGTGGTTTCTTTTCACCGTTGGCTGCAAGCAAGTTTGTTTTTTTTCCTGCTAGTCGACCGAGATAATCTCGTTGGCGAATGGAGTCTAGCTAATGTTTTGCTTAGAACCTAAACGCGTATCCTATTCTCTCCGTATTTCCTGGAATGTGCGAACCATGCGGCCGTTTTCTTTTTTCATAAGAGAACCCATAAAATGCGGTTTTCCTCACCAACAAAAGTAATCAGGAGAGGTTTTTTTGTTTTGTTTTTCTTTTATGTTGTGCGATCCCAAGTAGCGTGCTTCGAGGTGAAACATGAGCTTTTTTTCCACGTTTCAAGAAAGTTATGTTGAAATACAATTAACCAATTTTCCGAACAAACGCATGACTTATTGTTAGCTTTGTTCTGTTGGCGAAGGATGTGAAATAGGTTAGATGGCATTAGTCGATTCGGGTGCGGAAAACCTAATATTTTTGGAACTTTCTTCTCCGAAACGATAGCTTATTCTACAAATTGCCAGAGTCTACAGGCAGAGGAGAAACTTTGAACTTAACCATCCACGCGGACGTATGGCTATTTTTACAAGACCAGCTATGGCTATTTTTACAAGATAAAGTCTGGTTTCTGGAACGTAAGAAAAGGCTCAAAACCGATCTAAAAATCTAAGAAAGAAAATGAAGAGGTGAAAACTAATATTGAGTGAGACTAATAAAACTAAACAACAATTTCCGAATTTGAATTTTTATTTTTTTTTTTTAAAGGGGGGATTTGTTAGTAGCTTAAGTATTTATGATAAATATTAGTAAATAATGAGTATGTGTGTCCAATCACAAATGGTGACTTCTCAACACTGTTAGAAATTTGTAGTTCTAATTGTTAGGATTTGTTTGCTTCGCAATTAGGACTTATCATTCGTAGGGATTTAAACCTACCTTTCAGAAAAGGGGATGTAAACTTACAACTAACTTAATTGCTAACTTATTGGCTATAAAGAGAGCTTATCGTAGCAATTGAGGATTGCAACGATTTTTGTCGAAAATTGTCAATAATTTTATTTGACATAGCTTCTAATGGTTCAACACCAGTAAGTCTATGTAATTCGAGTGTACCAAACCAAGGAGGACGCTTCAAAATCATTTTCAGAATTTTATTCTGAATCCTTTGGAGCGTTTTCTTCCTTGTTGAACAGCAACTTGACCAGATCGGTACAGCATAAAGCATTGCTGGTCTAAAAATTTGTTTGTAAATCAAAAGTTTGTTCTTTAAACAAAGTTTAGAATTCCTGTTAATGAGAGGATATAAACATCTCGTATATTTGATGCACTTGGCTTGTATACTCTCAATGTGCTCTTTGAAAATAAGTTTTTTATCATAAATTAGTCCCAAGTACTTAACCTTGTCGGACCAACTTAAAATAACCCCATTCATCTTGACAACGTGATTATTGTTTGGCTTGAGGAAAGAAGCCCTAGGCTTATGCGGAAAAATTATCATTTGAGTTTAAGAAGCATTGGGAGAGATTTTCCACTTTTGCAAGTAGGAAGAAAAAATATCTAAACTTTTCTGCAATCGACTGCATATGACACGAAGACTTTTTCTTTTTACGGAAATGCTTGTGTCATCGCAGAACAATGACTTTGTGCATCCTGGAGGCAAATCAGGAAGATCTGAAGTGAATATGTTGTACAGGACTGGACCCAACACTGAACCTTGAGGTACACCTGCTCTGACAGGAAATCTATCAGATTTTGAATTCTGATAGACAACCTGCAGAGTTCGATCAGTAAGATAATTTTTTAAAATTTGGATTAGGAAAATTGGAAAATTGAAAGTTTGCAATTTCGCAATCAAACCTTTATGCCAAACACTGTCGGATGCTTTTTTTATGTCTAAAAGAGCAGCTCCAGTGGAATAACCTTCAGATTTGTTAGCTCGTATCATATTTGTAACTCTGAGCAATTGATGAGTTGTGGAATGCCCATGGCGAAATCCAAACTGTTCATTTGCAAAAATAGAATTTTCGTTGATGTCGACATCATTCTGTTAAGAATAATTCTCTCAAACAGTTTACTTATTGAAGAAAGCAAACTGATTGGTCGATAACTTGAAACTTCAGCTGGGTTCTTATCCGGTTTTAAAATGGGAGTAATTTTTGCATTTTTCCATAATTTGGGAAAATATGCAATTTTGAAGCAGCAATTGCAAATTTCCACTAAAAATTCCATTGTGCTCTCAGGGAGATGTTTGATTAGTATATTAAAGATTCCATCGTCACCAGGTGCTTTCATATTTTTGAAATTTTTAATAATTGATTTAATCTCATTCAAGTTAGTTTCAATTATTTCTGCAGGTAAAAAATTCTGGGAAGAAATTAAATCAAATTGACGTGTGACTTCATTTTCAATTGGACTCACAAAATTCAAATTTGAGTTATGAACACTCTCAAACTGCTGAGCAAGTCTTTGAGCCTTTTGTTCATTGGATACAAGAAAACGTTCACCATCTTTTAAAACTGGAATAGGCTTTGAAGGTTTCTTAAGAATCTTCGACAGCTTCCAAAATGGTTTTGAATATGGTCAACTTTAGTCTCAAAATTTTGATTTCTCAGAAGAGTAAATCTATGCTTAATCTCTTTCTGTAAATCTTTATAAATAGTTTTAAAAACAGGGTCACGAGAACGTTGATATTGACGTCTGCGGACATTTTTCAAACGAATTAGAAGTTGAAGATTTTCGTCAATTATTGATGAATCAAATTTCACTTGAGCCTTTGGAACAGAATAATTCCTGGCATCAACAATTGCACATTTTAATGCTTCCAAAGCGGAATCAATATTCACTTCGTTTTGCAAATCAAGCTCATTATTGAAATTTCTCTCAATATGAGTTTTGTATCTTTCCCAATTAGCCTTGTTATAATTAAAAACAGAGCTCATAGGGTTTAAAACTGATTCATTGGATAAAGAAAAAGTTATTGGAAGATGGTCAGAATCAAAGTCAGCATGTGTGATCAAATCACTACATACATGACTTTGATCTGTAAGCACCAAATCAATTGTTGAAGGGTTTCTTACAGAAGAAAAGCATGTAGGACTATTCGGAGACAAAATAGAATAGTATCCTGAAGAACAATCGTTGAATAAAATTTTGCCATTGGAATTACTTTGAGAATTATTCCATGAACGATGTTTAGCGTTAAAATCGCCGATTATGAAAAATTTCGAACGATTTCTGGTGAGTTTTTGTAAATCACCTTTAAAATAATTTTTGAGCTCGCGTGTGCATTGAAATGGTAAATATGCTGCGGCAATAAATAAAATCCCAAGTTCAGTTTGAGCTTCAATTCCCAAAGTTTCAATAACTTTCGTCTCAAGATGGGGAAGAGCACGATGTTTGATTCGGCGATGAATAACAATTGCAACTCCACCGCCGGAACCCTGAATCCTATCATATCTATGAACCACGTAATTGGGATCATATTTTAATTTTATGTTAGGTTTCAAAAATGTTTCAGTAATAATTGCAATATGCACATTATTTACTGTTAAAAAATTAAAAAGCTCATTCTCATTGGCCTTCAATGAGCGAGCATTCCAATTTAATATTTTAATTGTTTTATTTAAAATCATTGCTAAATTTTAAATTAGAAACAATTTTAATAGTAAAATTTGTGCCTATTTGAATGGCTTCAAACATTGATTTTGCCTGCAACATGGCGTTCATAAGATCGAACATTGCCTGTTGCAAAAAAGAAAGTTTACCTGCCGTAATAGGCCCCAGGCAGTTGGCATTAGAAAAAATATTTTCGGCAGCAATATTAGCTGGAGTAATAGGTGTACAATTATTTTCTAGCGTGTTATGCTTACCCATATTAACGGTCATTTTAGAACTACCAACACTAGGCGGTATAATGTTCGAACTACCTGTAACCTGTGCATAAGTTAAACGGGTATGCAAAGGAGTAGGCAAACTATGCGTCACTGGTACGCTTGGAGAATTTTGTTTTGAAGTTGGTTTTAATTGAGAAATTGAATTTTGTTTACCTTGCCTTGCCTTAACAATTGCTAAACGGACTGGGCATTGATAAAAATTTGACATATGGTTGCCGTTACAATTCGCGCAGCGAAAATTTTTACTCTCTTTCACAGGACATGTGTCCTTTTTGTGAGAAGAGTCTCCACAATTAAGACATTTTTGGTCCATGTTACAGAATTTGGAACCATGGCCATAACGTTGGCAAGTACGGCATTGGGTGATATGCTTTTCACCTCCGCCATACTTCCTATAAATTTCCCACTTTACACGCACATTATACAAAGCATGTGCTTTTTCAAAAAATTTTAAGTTGTTAACCTCATTGCGGTTAAAATGAATTAAATAATTAACAAGGGAAATTCCAGTTCTTTGACTGTTTTCGCCTCGTGATTTTTGTTTCATTAGAATTACTTGGGTAGGGGCTATGCCAAGTAATTCTGTTAAAGTAAGTTTGATCTCATCAACGGTTTGATCGTTGGTGAGACCTTTCAAGACAACCTTGAACGGCTTGACGTTCTTGGTGTCATATGTAAAAAATTTGTACATCTTGTCAGTTAAATACTGAACAAGACGATCACGACCCTTTACTTATTCGGCTAATAAGCGGCATTCACCTCTACGGCCAATTTGATAGGTAACTTTAACGTCAGAAACAAACGTTGAAAGTTCCTTTTTGAATATATTAAATTCAGAAGAAATAGTTACCACAATAGGTGGAACTTTCTCCTTTTTTAAAGATTTTATATTTTGTATAGTTTCATTATTAATAACTTCCATTTCACCAGCTTCTTGCTCAGGCAAAATATCAAAAGGATTGTCACTACAGACACTCGAAGTGTCAGAAAGAGATGCCTCTCTTTTCCTCCCCGCAGCGATGCGAGGTTTCTTTTTCCGTCCAGCCATTTCAGGTGATACGAAAAAAGTTAAAACAAATGTTAAATTCAAAAGTAGGTAGTCTTGAGAAAGACTGATGGGAAATAACTTTCAGGTAGTCTTTAAAAGACACACTGACAAAACACAAACTTTTAAGCTATAGGCAGTCAAAGACCAGTCCACAAGCAACCGAAAAAACGTCTGATCTGTAGGACAGTTCAAGACGCACTGGATTTGAATTTTTATAATTCTTACCGGACTGAAGCGACTGAATGGTTGCTGGTGGCAACGCTGAACCATGACAGAAACAAAACGTGCCGAAATCGGGGTCCGTACTGTGATAAATTAAAAAAATAGTCGATTGAAAGCGTAGACAAACCACAACAAGGAAGAAATCCCTGTCACAAAGTTATTGAAAATTTGAATAGTACATAAAAAATGTAAAATATGAGCAATTCTCGCTGAAACCGTCCTACTAGTAACATGGGGTCTGCAAAAAACAATATTTTTGTGTCTAAATGTTTGAAGGTGGGGAAAAATGAGAAAATCTTTTTGGTTAGTTCATATTGATGGACCCCTTGGGCACAAAGCTGTTTAACGGGTTTTAGAAAAATTGAATTTTGAGCACTTCTTGAGCTTTTTATTGATTTGTTTTTCATGAATTTGTCATTGAACCCCCCTGTCCACATCATACGCACACTACAGGTTTAGCATATTACATTGATTTGATATCGACGGCGCACAGTGCGTTGAGTGTATGGTATGACGGGACAAAAATCAAAACTACATGATTTTGTTGCCTAATCACATTGATGTAATGGGAAAAGTTGTTCATCAACTTTAGAGCTACTATTCGCATAAATTTTCAGCTTCCCAATGGTGGTGTCAAATTTAAAATCGGTGGTTGCGAACTTGATCAAAAACTTATTTTTCTGATGAAACCCATGATGCGGCCAATTTTTTTCCTCTTCAAAATGATAAGCTGGTTGTTGGGGGCTTTATGACAAATCAAGAAAAATAAGTTAGTTATTAGTTATTAGTTATTACTTTACGAACTAATTTCATTTTTTGTCATATTGACTTACATTTTAAGTTTAGTAAAGCGGGCAATGTATGTAGTTCCGCGGGAATGCGAAGATGAACGGGAATAGAAGGTGTGACTAGAATTAGAAAAATTTTTCCCTCGTCCAGACATAGGCACATTAAATCCAAACGCTGTGCGATGAAACCATGTTTGGAGAGGAGTAGAAGTCCTTAGAGCACGCGATGGGACACGAAAATCAAGTAAAGATGCTGAATCTTCCGTCATCGAGCTAGGGTGTCAAGATTGATAAGCTTGCACCGTATGGAGGCAAATTCTGTGGGTCACGCCATGGCAGATTTCTTAAAGCAATTCGGACGAATCTCTTCTAAACTCTTTCAATTCGTAAACTCCAGGTCTGTTGATGTGGAAGCCAAACTAGTGAACCATTCTCTAAGATGGGTCGCACTCAAGAGCAATACAGGACTATCAAGCAATACGGATCATTAAAATCTCTGGCTATTTTTGTTATGAACCCCAGCTGACGATTAGCTTCCGATGAAATGTCATTACAGAGCATTTTGGGATGCTGACAACTAGCTTATTACGATAGCACCATTCTACAAACATATCCAGTAATTGCTGCCAACGGTGACAATCTTCTATGCACTTCACGGCGAAATATAGTTTTAGGTCACCGCATATATAAGTTTACATCCATCACCAAGCAAAATACTAACATCATTTATTTAAATATTGTAAAAAGCAGCGGTCCAAAGTTACTTCCTTGAGGTACACCACTCAAGTAAAATGCGGCTATTGCTTCCAGTTGTTAAAACAAGTATGCGTAAATTCCAACAAATTCGTGGTAACCGAACGTCCAGGCATAAACCATGCTGGTATGACACTTCATTCCAGCTAGAAGACTACGAATGACAATAATTTCGAACAATTTCGATGCAGCCGAGAGATCCACTTTTAAACACTGGAGCCAGAAATGATTGTTTCCATATTTTCGGGAATTTGCGCTTCTCGAATGAGCTATTAAAAATTAAGCAGAGCGGGGAAACTAATGCAGCAATACATCGACGGAACACAACATCAAGAATTGCTCAAAATTCAACTGTCTAAAAGCTTTGTTCCCGAGAGGGCCATCAATATGAACTAATCAAAGTGGTTTTCTCATTTTTTCGCCGCTTTCAATCATTTAGACACAAAAATATAGTGGGACGATTTCAGCGAGAATTGCTCATATAAAAGTTTTAAAATGTCCAAAATGGTAAAATTTTTCCAATTTTAATATTTTTTATATTGTTATTTGGCAGAAACTTTCACAGATGTGTCGATGGGCTAAAGATGTCATTTTGTTCTATTAGCATTTTGACGTAGAATACAATTACAGGGACCCAATTTCAATACAGGGATCCAATTTCAAAACTGAAAACATCGAGAGCGTCACAAAAATTGTCCAATTTCAAACGTATTAAACCCAGTCAGTTTCCAACCGATTTCTGTCATTTTTGCAGCTATCGATTGGAAAATCATTTAAGCACCCGTCCAAATGCAGAAAATTGCAATCTGATTGTTCAAACTATTGTAATATTGAGAATTGTTGATTGTCGAAACGCAAATGTCGACTTTTGATTGGTCGCTTGCTGCCTTTCCCTTAAAAGTACGACAGAATGGAGTACCTAGTTAGCCGGGAATGCACTCTTTGGGCTATATAAGAGACTGTTTCTCCTCAAGCAAATCAGTTTACTAGCAGCAGGCAGCAGCAACGGACATCAACACCGATGGCAGTAGGCGAAGTGGATCAGCAGCGGGCAACAGCGGCGGTCGGTTAGCTGCAGTTCCTACCTCTTTCAGTTCGGCTTCCCTTCGATCTGAGTTGGACCCCACCAGCGGTAATCCAATTCAGATATCGTTGGGTGAATACAACCCGAAACTGAAAGAGACTCGCACCGCCAGGTGGTTTGAGAAGCCACCATCATCCAGAGCATAAAGCGTGCGTGGTTTGCTATATAGCGTGTGCATGTCTAGCGTGTCTGTGCATGTCTATAGCTTGAGTAGCTTGCTATATAGCGTGCGTGGCTTGCTATAAGCGTGTGGCTAGAGTGCGTGGATTGCTATATAGTGTGCGTGGCTAGCTGTATAGCGTGTGTGTATATTTATAGCGTGTAAGCATGTCTGTAGCGCGTGTGTGCATGTTTTTAGCATGTGTGGCTTGCTATATAGCGTGTGTGGCTAGCAGTATAGCGATTGAAATTTTCATATATAATTGCTAATAAATCACTTTATGTAGAATTTAATTATCACTGTAAATCATTCAAAGCCAAATAAAAAATTTGCCATGTTGAAAAAAAATTATTCAGTTGTCAATAAATGGCATTGACAAACACAATTAACCTCAAAGTTTATCTGAAGAATTTCTGAGCTAGTGAGCCTGAATCACATAATTTTTCGCGCAAGTCTTACGAATTGCAGCAATCAGTTGTAAAATTATCTACGCTATCGTAAACAGCAGAAAATTGTTATTTGAACTGTTATACTATAGCTGGGGAATGCACTATTTACCCTTGTCTATAGCCTCTCCGTAGCCACTGCCTAAATTAAGATATCTTAGTGCAACTTTATACAAAAGACAGCCTCAAAACAATTCAATTTCATTCTTGTTTTGGATACGGCAGCAAGTGAAACCGCGGTGCCGGCTACAGAGGTAAACGTCATCTGGAGCAAAGAGACTATTAAATTAATTAACCCCAATTAAGTGTATTCCCCAACCTATTCCAAGAAATACATTGACATAAGACAGGCTGTCGTTACCATATTACATTTATTTGTCATAATTTTGTATATTTGGCAATAACTGCCATTTTTGTCATTTATGTTTTTATTATATGTTGTAATTTCCGCATTTTTTTTTGTTAGTTTTGTCATGTTTGGCTTTTTTGTTATCTGTTATTTTTATCTTGATCATTATTCTGGTCATTTTTGTATTTTTTGGGGTTTTTGATCAATTTTGTTTTTTTGTCATGCTTGACATGTTTGTTATTTATTGTCATTATTGCTGATTTTACGATTCTCGCCATTATTTGTCTTTTAATAATTACTATTTTTTTATTATCTTTGTCATATTGATTATTTTTGTCATGTCATACGTTATTTTATGACTTTTTTATTCTTTTCTTCTTTATCATTTTT
The DNA here is from genome assembly GCF_029784165.1 of Wyeomyia smithii. Taxonomy (NCBI): domain Eukaryota; kingdom Metazoa; phylum Arthropoda; class Insecta; order Diptera; family Culicidae; genus Wyeomyia; species Wyeomyia smithii. Next base: position 251,939,589 of record NC_073696.1, read on the forward strand.
ATTATGTTTATCATTTTTTATTCTGTTATTTTTGTAACGTTAACTCTGCGGTCGTGTCTTATAAACAACCTCTTCAACTATTTTTTGAATCACGATTTTTTACCGAGAAAAGCCTATGTGGGAACGGTGTTGGTGATTAAAAATATTTTTGGAGCCAGAACCGTCTGTTTGATCGGTATGACGTCTTCGGCAAGCTGTGTAAAATAATTTCGTTTCTAAAGTGGAAATCTGTACCTACTCGAATTTTGCCCAAAATATGATAATAAATAGATAATATTTTTGCAAATCATTGAAAGTACGTGTGTAAAACTTTGATCGATTATTTGAACTGCTGACCCATGCAGAAAGCAGCAATTTGAGCGCTATTTATTAGGTGGAAGCTGAGATTTTCGCGCTCAAAATCGTCAAGTGGAAAGGAACCAAACCTCAAAATTGTATGGAAACAAGCCATCGCCGAGTATCACCTAAAACAATGATAATATATACAGTAATACAAAATTTTTTCTTCTTGAACTTTTATTTTTTTTTCATTTGTGCATGTTTAATTTACTATCAATGTTTAGCTGAAATTGCGTAGTTTGCGCAGAAAAATCCGATTTGGCTTTTGTTTTTTATCCTTTTTGTCACCTTTCTCAATGATCAGGAAACTATGTTTAAGTCACCATTTGTAGTTTTTTTACAAACAAAAAATGATTTTTAAACAGTAAACTTTTTAAATAACCCGGCTGACGCGGCAAACTTCGTCCCTTTCATTCTTTGTCTTAATTTAAATAATTTTAAATATTATAAAAAGATTCCACATACATGCAAAGATTGACCTTGCGATTTTTTGTAGTTGGCAAATTCATAACAAATCGGATATTGGATACGTTCGAACTCGAAAGACAACGACATTTGAAAAAAAAAAATAGTTTTATCGGAGTTCTCGTCCCCAAGAGCCCGATTCTGGAAGTATCCATTTTTCAAAAACAGGAAGTCGTCATCTTAGATTTTAAAATGGCATGTGGAGTCAATTGCTGGGCTCAGCATCATTCTGACTCCGAAAATACCCATGTTCGGTGGTCAGATATATGACGTCATTCAGTTATTTTTGGCTGATTTTCTGACACCGAATGTCACCATCTCAAAATTCAAAATTGCGTCCAAGGTCGATTTTCGAATGTTATATCTCATTGGCTTCTGTTCATCATCTTGATCATTTTGGGTTGTGTTTCGGAAAAAATGCTGAAATATCTGTTTCATTTGTATGTAAGGATAGGGATTGGTTTCATTCCAACATAGAAACATTTATTGTCCCCAAAAACTTCCAGATACCAAATTTGATTCCATTTGCTTGATTAGCTCTCGAGTAGTACCTGAATTTCTGTTTCATGTGTATGGGAGCCCTCCTTTTCAGAAGAGAGATGGGTTTCAAACCATCCCAAATTTCCACGCCAATCAGTTCGGTAGTTTCCAAGCCTATATGGATCAGACAGATAGATCTGCATTTTTATATATTTACTAGCGGTTCCGGGAAACTTCCTTCCGTCCATATTTTTATTAAAATGATCTCGCACATTCTAAATTAACTCTACCTACATCCAAAAATTTAACTTCCAAATTGTTTCAAGTCTGCAAATTCATAACGAATCGGACATTGGATATGTTCAAACTTAAAAGAAAAATCGGTTGGAATTGATTTGTTCTATCGAAATGAGAACATGCTTGCCTTTTAGCTTTTCTACATCATCTCGATTTGAAAAATACCCCTATGGTATGTGAGATGAATTTTTAGTATCTGTGCATTATCATGATTACGGAAACACTCATATTCGGTGGTATTTGACGCTTTCGACTTTTTCCCAGCCCTCCATTCTTCCTTCCAAAGTAGGGAGGGGTGTCAAACCATCATAGAAACACCGAGTCGGACCGATTTCCGAAACATCACTTTGTTCCCGGAAATGGTTGATATCTGGTAATTTTTTGCCGTACTTTAGCAATCGGAAGTCACCACTTTGGATTTCAAAATGGCATCTGGGGACAATTTGTGGTCTACGTGCATCATCTACATTACGGAAATATCCGTATTTGCCAGGCAGTTTCATGAGAACCAACAGTGGATTTAAAGTAGCATATAAACTACGCCATAAACATAAAAATCAATATCACAGGAATATACCTCATGTTCCCAGTAAAACAAAATGATACTACAAATGCTTCAAATGACAAATTCGCTGGTGCCCTGAAAACGCTTAAGACAAAATTAAAAATTATTGGAACCAATACGCTACTTTATGTACCAATGATAACGGTTAAACGATTTCAAAGTTAATAAAAGTCGATGACATTCTCCCACTACTTTCCCCTCCTTTTAACTACGCCCCTAGGAGAAAATTTTTTTAATAACATTAGCTCTTTTAAGAAATTAGTCGTAATGAAAAAAAAAAACTTATGAACAAAATGACTTCCTTTGCCCATACAAATATTTATGCAAAGCTTCACTCAGATAAAAAATGGTTGACTTAATTTTTTTGGAATTGCAAACATTTTTGAAATGACATAAATTTCCTAATTACCATATATAAATATCCTAAATGTATTAAAAAGCAAAGCCTTGGTGCTACATTCCGAATCGGAACTTGACCTTCTGATTGTTATACACAGACTTCGCAGCCGACTGTTTAGTGTACAGTACAATTTCGGGGCTAGCGCTATGATCCTACTGACACTAACAGCACAGAACAGATATGCAACTTCGAAAATAACCCTGCAGCAAATCGGTGCCCAAGCTTTCGCATTCATTTCTTGCTGTTCCATCCTACATTGATTTTAAGCGCAGTATGCAGTTCAAAAAGGAATTCATTTTCCTATCTCAATCCCATGTAAAATACAGGTACTGAATCAGGCAATGATATTTCTTCTGGTAGTTAGTACGCAGCTAAAAAGAAATCATAAACCGAAATGGAAAACAAAGTTCACCTGCTGTGAACACTGCTGTGAAGCAAAATGTCACTTTTTCTTGCACGGAATAATTAGCACTGACATTATTCAGGTACTGGAAGTGTCAGGCAGTTGGTTGGTCGTCTCACACCCAGCGATGCCAGATTGGAAGACATTAGCCTACATTCAAAATATTTTTCACGTTATAGTTACCGGAAAAGTTACTCTACTCTAGACTCTACTAGAAGTTTGGGAAATAAATATTGAAATTTAGTGTGCGTCCAAATTTGAGTTCATCCTTTGAAACTTTCAGCAGATGCATGCATTTCTTGTGAGTTTCTCGTAGAACTCATCTACTGGTAAACGACAAATTTGCATACCTGATTTATTACGCAACATATTTTGATAATTTCTAAAACCCGTTTCCTAGCTCATGAAAATTAGAGAAATAAATGAAAATTTTACATTTCGTAAAACGTGATTGCTATCAGATATCACTCAGGTATGCAAATTCGTGAATGAATAAAACAACAAAAAAACTGATAAATATTACGACATTCCCGGGGATTGTTGTTATTCGCTGCAGCTGTTTTCGTTCAGGTAACTCTTCCACCTTTGAACTGAAGCTGTGTGAAACCTTCAAGCTCAAGTCTCGAGTTTTTTCGAAAATTCACTTATTTGCAAGCCATCCAGAAATTCTGTTCATGGTATGCATGAGATTTTCACGTAGATGTTATGTTTGTCACATAAATCATGTAGAATGACAGAAAATGAACAAGTATAGGAACTTTGACGTAAAAATAACGTGAAAAATATTCTGAGTCATGATGAAGATATCCATTTTTGTGACGACAGCGTAAAGACATTGGAGAAAACATGTGAAGACATTGAAAAATATGTGAACGACCCGAATTTTGCATTAGTGCATTAGTGGTGACCTTTTTTTTGCTCGACAGTTTTCGATTTGCCGGAAAGTTTTATCAGCCTTCGGACTTCGGGTAGGAAGACATTTTTTCGCGGACCATGAAGACTTTTGAAAAAAAATACGATGCCAGGTATTTTTTTTTTTCAAAAGTCTTCATGGTCCGCGAAAAAATGTCTTCCTACCCGAAGTCCGAAGGCTGCTCTCACACCAGATCGCGGCAAACAAGTGTGTTCAAGTGTTCTAGAAAGAAAGCAAAAATCATGCGCTCACTGACGTCAGATATCGTTACTGTGAAGCATTCTCAGCTGTCAAAGTTCCGTTTGGTAAAAAGGGCAAAATTTCGTGAACCTCTTTTTTTTCAACTGCGTACCACGCTTTGCATCGTTCGAACAGTTCGCTCCAATAGTTTGAACCAGGGATGTTACGAATGTGATTTTTCAGACATCTGCAGATGCGGATGCGAATATGTGATTATGGATGCAGATGTTGTTGCGGATGTCAATTTTCATGCGGATGTTCCGCATTTGCGGATGCGGATGCTGATATCCGTTACATCCCTAGTTCGAACATGCACCAAAAAATTATTTTTCTTTGCTTCAATGACCAGGCAAAAAGGTGATCTTGAATAGTTGAATCTATCAACAGGACAGGACCGCATTCAAGAGATCTTTAAAGCGGAAATTCAGTAACAATTCACAATCAACATCAATAGAACAAATTAAACCAAAAATTTTTCAACCATTCAAACATTGTTTAACAAATTTTCTTGAATTGTACATCTCGCGACTGTTGAAACTATTTTAACCTGTTAGTTGTTTCACTTGAATATCTTCATTGTACTTGGACACCGACCAATGACAATATTTTTTTCTCGTTTATTATACCTAACATTGCAAGTAATGCATATCAGACGCACTATACACAGCACTGCTTACGACGTTAGGTACAATGTAGAAACATGATTGTCGTTAGTCAAGATATTCAGTTTTCAACTTGGGCAAGAATGAAATTCATTAAAAATATATCTACAAAAAACCGTGGCACGTATGCGGGTGGTACTGTACGATTATCATGAAAAGGCACCCTCGCTATACTAGTACCGGGGAGAACAAAGGATTCTCTCGGCTAAAAGCGGTGCGAGCTCATACAGTCCTTTTAGTAAATGAAAGGAATATAAGCGTTATAAAATTTCAAGTGTAAAATGTGTCCTCTCCACCGCTAGATGTAGATACTTGAAATAAAGAGATTTTGTCGCATTTGTGGTTCTTCAGTTGAAGAGATGTGCTAACAGTCTCTCCCGAACCAAGACTCGAACCTTCGACGACTGGCTTGTTAGGCCAGCATCGTACCTCGAGACCATCTGAGAGATTCCCAAATGTCATAAATATCATTAATATCATAAATGTCGTAAAAAACTTAATTGTAATTAATGTCTAAAATCAACTAAATGTCATAAAATAATAAATGTAATAAAACCCATGAATGTCATAAATGTCATATCATAAATGTCAGAAATATCACCAATGTAATTATGTTTTATGACATAAATAATGTAATAAATGTCATTATTGTTATAAACGTCGATGCTACTAAGATACCAACGTACTTGTAGCATTCTAGCAAAGATAACTAGAACAAGATACCTAACTTCCATATTTTTCATACATTCTGAACACGACCGATTTCCGACAGTTAGTGCTGCCATCTGGTGAATTATAGTCTCATAAAATTGTCACTATAAGCAAAACCGATTTAACCGAAGTTATTAACCGATCAAGATTGTATATGGAAAAGGTATAGCAGTTTGGTCAGCTTGACGCTTAAAGATAACATGCAGATTAATGATATTGTCATTTTTTGCACTCAATGCTATTGCCATATTTTTTGCACTTCAAAGTACGAAAGAAAAGTGTAAAATTGACTGTCGGAGTGGGGGTTTATATTAAGGGTTTATATTTATTTTCAAATCCTATTCTACCAAAACTTAAAGTTTGATATGTCGCAAGCCAGGTTTCAGAACCATTGTGCATATGTTCAGGTTCACCAAGGCACCCGATTTTTGCTTTATTAACCTCGGCAAAAGTGGAAAACTCGGCTGTAGAGCGTGCTCATAGCGGTTATCAGGAAGTTCTGATGGTACGCTTTATTTTAAATGATGCGCCGATAAGTCTTGATTCTTTCGGAAAGTTTCATATTTGAGAACTAAACGTTCGTACAATTTATTAAATATCATTTTTCGGATGGCAGTACGGTACAGTCGTCCACATGGATACTGAAAAAATTGTTTCACCTTTCAGCAGTCAAGTCTTGGCGTTGTCGTCAATTGATTTTGACGTTCGGTATCATATCATATTAACAGTGATTAAATTAGTTCGACTTTTGCTCACGTGCAGCGACAATCATGTCCGATGAATTCTGCAAGAGTCAGGTATCTTGTTCTAGTCACCTTTGATTCTAGATAGAAGCGTTCTCGTGCGTAGACTAATTCTAAAATCTTGTAAAATTGAAAATGCTTTTACAGTGCCTCCACAATCATGGGTCAGCTACAATTATGGGTCACTTTTACGCAACTACGTCTATTCTCACGAAACTGAACAATTTTCATTGGCAGTGGTATTTTTTATAACTCAATTGTAACCCTATTCATAGGATTGAAATGATTTAATGTTGAAAATGTTACTAAAAACAGTAATTCTGCTCGGTGCAATAAGTGAAGTGACCCATAATTGTAGTAATGTCACGTTTTGCGGTGCACAATTGTGGGTCAGTTCATATTTTGGCTATGTTTATTACTTTTGCATGATCTTGAAGGTCAAGAGTGACCCATAATTGTGTCTTTTGCTATGCAAGTAATATTTTTCTCCTTAACCGATTTACACACATCAGCTGCAGTGAAACTTATTGTCGATTGAAAGTGTACATCAGAACAAAGAAACAGATAGTAAAACATTCGTAGTTGATAACTTTTCCGATTTTATATTCTTTTTTCAACATTTAGGCAACAAGTTGACTGACCCATAATTGTAGAGGGACTGTAATTTCGAATGCTACATTAAAATAAAACTATGATATGAGTTCAAAGTTCCCCTGTAAATAGACAAAGATGTTAGAAGATGAAGGAAATTTAGTAATAGAGTTTAGTCAGTATTAGAATAAAACTTTAAATAATCCCAATAGGACAACCTCTCGCTAAGTTTCGTTCGATTTAAAATCCCCTCTTCTTTTTGTCTTCTCACTAGCAAATTTTGTTTCTCATTTAGTTCAAGCTCTTGGTTTAATTATGTTTAAATCAATTTAAATTGCAGTTTATTTATTTTAATTTCTTTCCTAACCCCGTTTCGTTTCAAATTTGTTTCAGTTTCATTGCAGTTTTTTTTTGTTACTCAAATAATACCTGATCTCAGCAAGTTGTTTATCATTTTTCATCTTTAATTCCAATTAATCATTTTTTTATCTCCCACCCAGCCGACTCACAGGACATCACGGTACCGGATCGTCCCGGTCTGCCAGAGGAGGCACCGAGCGGTATTCCCTACGGGCTGAGCGATACGAACGATGGCGGCGGAGGAGCTACCGGTCACAGTGCGAACGGTTGATGATAACCGCGGGTGCCGGTGTCTTGATTTCGATTTACCTATTAACTGTATTTACCGTTGAAAACTTCGTTAGACTAATCATTTGCAATTTCGATGCTTGAAAATAGAACGAAACGAACTCCCAGGCACACAATTAGTCTCCCCAACTGCTGAATCGTGAAAAAGTCTGATGAGATGAGATGGGAACCCAATCGTAACGTGTCAAATTCGAAATAACTGTTCATTTTTATTAGCTACTCCTTATCAGAGGGGATAATGTGTAATGTGTGGGAAAACTTTTACTTTACTGCCTTGTACATCACTTATGCAAATGGCCCGTAAATTTACATAGCGAAAATTGTGCATGATAAAATGAAGTTACCTTGCTAGCTACAGGGAAAGTGAAAATCTGCAACAAAAAAATCTTGACGTCGTTATTGCGCAAGGATTCACTGTTTCGATTGCTGCTGTCACCTTGGAAAAAAAAGGTTCGTAACAAGAAAAAGACACCGGGCTTTATTTTTATCAGTAGCATACACTCATGAAAAACTGTAAACTAAATGCATGTGCTAAATCTCGCAAGCTTCTGTAGTGCAATAGATGTAAATTTTATTTCCTGTAGCTTACGTAAAATTTGAATTTCAAATGACGTCAAGTAAATGAGATTTTTTTCCATCAGTGTAGGTCAAAGGATATAAATGGCTCCGTAATAAGCAAGCTGACATGGTTGAACTAAGTTTTTAAAGATGGAGTGAAATTTACTTGAACGTCTTGTGTGTTGCCAGGCAGCGAGAAGAGCTGCTGCTCACGATTGTTGTATAACTTTTTCAATTTATATTCCAATTTGCGTTTTTCACCATACTTAGCATAGTGAGTTGTTAACCATGATCTGATAATGGTCGTCTCTCGACACCAATTGTCATCGTTGTACTGCTCGGTGGTTAAAACTGATTTAACAGATCATTGAGCACTTGCTGTAATTGAATATGATTTCTTTTTAGTAGGGTTTTTGCCAGGGGGATGAAGTATGAGTCAGTATGGAATATTGTATTGAATACTGAAATTCGTGAATACGACCAAAAAATGACATTAATCGATCACACAAAAATGGCACTTTAATAAGCGTAATGACTACTAACTTTAACTTGATTGGATCATTGTAACAATATAGACAAGATCGCGTAAGATAAATGAAAATGAACTATCAAATACAATAAGAATTATTAGGATAAGTAAAAAATCTAAGTTGAAACATTTCCATCAAAAGGAAACTAAAAAAAAATAAGAAAAATAAAGTAATATCAGGTGTTATTTACACAGCATGAATTATCAAAATACTGATGAAATTTGTTTAGTTCCAATTTTCTAATGCTCTTAATTCTGCGTTATGGTAATGAGTTTTCCTGGTGACAACATCAATACGGCCATTAAAAAAAATCAACTCTTTTTTTAATGGAAATTTAATGTTTATTTTAATTTTTTTTAGTCAAAAATTTTTTTTTCGCGGTGTATATTTTTTATGATTTATGATCCCTACAACTCATTCTCAGGCAGTTTTTTATGCAACCGATGGTTTTTGAGCTATAAAAAAATGGTCGATGCTCGACCAAAGGTCATTTGGTGCGATTCTGCTCGTGTTCACATTGAAAGTTCTACGGCCCATATATTTGGAATGCAAGCAGCCCAAAAGGTTTGTGTGATGTCAAAATCCAGCAACTTTTCATTAAAGGAAGTGCCGGCTAATGTATATACTACTGGATGCTGCCTGCTACTGCACAAAGGCAGCTTTTTACTAGAGAAAGTGCCGCTGCACCAGCTGACCCCCCGAAAAAAAAAACCTTAAAAAAACCTTAAAAGTTGCTGTAATTTTACATAGTTATGCCATAATTTAACTATGTTCTTCATTGTAAATCCATCAATTTTACATTAAATATCATTGTCCAGAACAATAAAAACATTGTTTTTGCCATTTTAAACATGAAAAAGGGGGGTTGTTATGTATCTTACAGCATTTTTTCAGGCATTTTTCCCATACATTTAGAAGTCACTAAAAATGTTTTCAATGGTAAAATTATTGTCGGTGGTAAATACAACAACAAAAAACGTTGTTAAAACATGGTAATGACAACAATCGTTTACCAGCTTACAGTAAAAATACCGTGTTTTTATGGTTACAATAAAAACATTGTCCGTTTATTGCTCTCACCGCAAAATACTTCGTAAAGTTTTTTTCGGGCCTGCTACTGTCGCTGCTGATACCACTGCTGCTGCTATCCGCTGTCACAACTCCACTGCTATCCGTTGCTGCTTCTATCCGCTGCCATTGCTATCTGCACACTGTTGTTGCTAGTAGTAAGGACTGTTGTAGTCGCTGCCTAGAACTAATATGAGCAGTTTCGGCTGAAACAGGCTCTTATAAAGGCAAAATAGTACATTCCGAATTACTTGGTCTAAAATTCTGTCGACCGTGGTCTGGAAAGCAATCATATAACGACCAATCAATGGTCGAATTTGGCGTTTTGACAAGGCTTGACAATTTTCAATAGTACAATGATTCTAATAATGAAATTAAAATTTTCTGCATTTGGGAGGATTCTTAGAAGATTTTCCAATCGCTTGCAACAAGGACGAAGGGAAAAAAAATCCGGTTTTAGATTTTCATTTCACATCCCTATGTACTTCCTGAGAGATGTAGTTCTATATCGAAAGCCAGAACCTGGGTGCTACATTCCTATTAGGAACTCGACCTTCTGTTTGATTACATACAGACTTCGTAGCCAACTGTTTTAGTGTACAGGACAATAACAGGCTAGCGCTACGATCCTGCTACCACTGACAGTCTCTCCTCAACCGAGATCCGAGCCTACGAGGACTGGCTTATTAGGCTAACATCGTACCTCGAGATCAGCTAGGATAGGTTCAAACATAACGCTCATTAATGATTAAACTTATATGAATATTTCATAGAAAATAGGGCAACCACTTTTTTACGACCAGTTTTGATCTGGGTGAAAATTTGCACAGGTGTTCCTATGGGCTATAGCAGGCTTGGTATTCTCCTCATTTTGTGAGAAGAGCACAACCGTTTACTTCCTGTCCAGCATAAACGCTATGTGTAGAAATTTTTCGCACTATACTTTTTTCACTTTGTGCTGTGCTTCTGTTGCTCGTAGAAAAACTAACACACTGGCTGCTTCCACCACAGCTGAGTGAAACAAAAGAAGTTAATCACTCTAGTGAGAATACACAGAAGTACGCCACGGTGTGCACTGCTGAGATGAATTCGGTAGCATTAGAAGTAAGATTGGTCAATCTTGGATCGATCTAAGGAGAATCGAGACAGGATTGTAACGCTAGTATTTCTGGCGATTTTATCTAAAAGTGCATTTTTAAATGCTGAGACGTCAAAGCGAAGTAAACAATATTTATTTTATACTGAAAAAATGCATAACACTCTTTTATATTAGTGCCTCTATTTCAAACATATTCGGACGTCTTTTTCGCGCCGATCTTCGCTTTTTTATCGATTCTTTAGCCCTGCAAAAATCGAAAAGATCGTTTACTTTTCGATTTGATCTTTTCGATCTTTTAAAAATTTAAATTATTCTTCAGCATGCAGCAGTTTTTTAGATGCAATTTTGAGTCATCGTTAGTAATCGAGTAATCGGCGTTCAAAGTTTTAGGAAATTTTTGTTATACAGGCTTATCACCGAAAACCCGGCGAGCAGCGAGTTTGTCGCCTGAATAATTTTGGTATTACAGATGGCGAGTCGGCTGGATTTTGGACAAATAGCTCGCCTGCGAAACTGTTCGATTAAGTTGTCAGCAGCCAAGTTTCACTTGTGATTCCTAATACAACATACTACCCGCCTCGTCAGTGACTTAATTTTCGAAAAAATGGGGCTTGGCTCGGACTGGTCGCACACCTACTATTCTATAATCATTGCTATACTGTATCACATTCCACACACAATAGAGCAAAAGTGTGATATTTTGACGTATGATTCTGCAATGTATTTTGAATGATGTTCCGACACGCTAACAAACACATAACCAAAGTTATCAAATGATGTAAACTTTTAGGTATATTTCTTCAACAACCTTTCGAACTTGTCATTTCGTGTGAGAAAGATCCCACCAGTTTTTTTTTGTATGCTTCTCAGATACACACAATTCGCTGCTCTCTTCAAGTGTCGCTTTGCCCCCGGTGTGAGAGCAGTCGTTCTCGCAGTGAAAGATAATCTCCTACACGGTAGTGTTTCTCTGAGGCGAAAAGACTGGACTAAAGATGTCATTTTGTGCTACTAGTATTTTTTTAATTCACGACTAGTTTTTAAAAAAACGCTTTTGTAAAAATTTTATTGATGATTACAAATATTTTTAAAAGTAGAACGGTTTGTTAGTTCGGTATGGGGTTTTCGCAAAGTGTTAGACAATCATTTTGTCTTTTCGAGAAAAATATACACCATGAAAAATAAAAAAAAAAAATATTTCTTTGAAAAGCTCATCCCTTAAAAATAGCTTAACATTGATTGCTGTTTAATCATGGAGAAATGAGAAAAAAGTAAACAAATTAAAAAAAAATAGGAGGTTGGTATCCAAGACACGACCGCATGTCGTTGAATATTGAATATTCCATCAAAACGAATAGTAGACAGAATAGTAACGCTAGTATTTCTAGCGATTTTATCTAACAGTGCATTTTAAAATGCTGAGAAGTCAAAGCGAAGTAAACAATATTTATTTTATACTGAATGAATAAATGAAACTCTCTTATATTAGTGCCTCTATCTCAAACATATTCGGACAGCTATTAGAAGTGGCTAAATGGCTGAAAGCAAACGCGACGCTACAGGTTGCTACAGACAACATCCTTACCATGTCCGGACATGTTCGGCAAAGCTGTGCAAAGCTACGGTGCTGGTTAGTTCGTTTGCTGTGGAACACTGCGATCGAATGTGTCGCCTGCCGAGCTGCTGCTCTACAGGCTGTGGGTCAATCAAGTTTGCACTAAAAGGCAACCGTCTTCTTGCTGCAGTAATCGATTATATCAGCGGTTCCCAACCGGGGGTCCTCGGCTGGCAAGGGGGCCGCGAGACTCATCTAGGGGACCACGAAGCTCTTGGTAAATTTGACACGTTATCAAAATTTCTTTCTGGATATCTCTGTGAAAGTAGATTTTCAACTCTTCTGCGTATTAGGACAAAGACGTGAAACGAAATAGACTTACAGGACGATATAAGACTGAAAAACTCTCTCTCTCTCTTAAATTATTTTGAGGGACTGCGAAGCACTCTGTGCTCGGAAAAAGAGGCCGCTAGGCCAAAAAGGTTGGGAGCCATTGGGTTATACAATGAAGATTAAATTTCTGCATGCTAGATCTTTCATACGTGACTACTGAGAGTTAAACCACCGGTAAGCGTAGCATGTGTACTAGAGCGAGTAAAACAACAACAAGAAATCGTTTACAAAGTCAGGTCGTTTGTACATTGTAGTGTCGGCTGTGCTGAGGAAGTAAGGTGTGGTTGAAGATAAGTGACTGGTTGCTTGGTACGATTTAGACAATCCATGTTATTTACCAATGTTTCAATAACGTATCTCAATCTGATAAGAAATGACTCAAACCCTGGCCATTTTTCCATGGTTAAATTACTATTGCCCATATGAAGGAGCAAAATATTATATCAAAAGACAAGATGATTTACTCAAGCACATCCCAAGTAGCAATATTGGTTTTATCAAAGTTTTATAGTGCTGTTTTGGCTGTATAAAACTTAAAAAAAAAAAACAATATTGTTACTAGGGATCATAAAAATGTCATTAATATCTAAACATATAAAAATGCAGCTCTGTCTGTCTGTCTGTCTGACCCATATAGCCTTGGAAACTACTTAACCGATCGGCGTGAAAATATGTATATAAGGGTTTTAGGGGCCGAAAAATATGACTAAGATAGTTCGAGACCCCTCCCTCTTCAGAGAGGGAGAGGGCCCATACAAATGAAATACAAATTTCTGCACATCTCGAAAACTAACCAAGTAAATGGAACCAAATTTGGCAGGTGGGCGTTTTCGGGGGTAACAAATATGTCCATAATAGTTTGACACCCCTCCCTCTTCTGTAAGGGAGGGGCCTCATACAAATGAAACACAAATTTCGCACAGATCAGAAACTTCGTAGAAGGAACAAAATTTCTGTCTATTAATTTTTTTTCTGAAAACTTACGAGTTTTTGATGAAATTGTATGAGTTTCACATCTTTCAAAATTTCAGAAAATAAAGATTTTTTGATGGACAATTTTGAGAAAAAATTATGATTTGCTAATACTTGCTAACCTATTCACAAAAGTATGTTTTTTTTTTTTCAAATTTTGTGTAATATTTTCACTTAAGTACTTCATAAACTTCTGAACTTGGAATAAAACGACGTAGTTATTCAATTTCTATCGAGAAAAAATGTGAGAAATTAATTCGAGTGTACTCATAAAATCATCACAATAAAACGTGAATTTCAGACAAATTTTATGAAAACTCGAAGATCTCTGAAATTTGAAGAGTCTGAAATTTGGTGTGTTCTGTAAAGTTTCATAGATATAAAAGATCTACAACTTTGTCGAAAATCGCAAAGCTCTAGCGTGTAACGGGAAGAAGTTAGCATCGCAACGCCACCTTCGCGGCTAAATTCCGATCTAATTCAAACATCCAAAATAAAGCCCTAACTATACCAATAAACTATGTAGAAGTTCGGAAACCGATTGGTCAAACCCTGAGAGCGCTAATAATTTCGTACCGCTAGATTCCATTCCTGGCCCAGTGTGCACTGCATTGGCCGCTGTCTAAAAATGAACACCAACAAAAATATGCATATTTGCAAGGCTTCTCCTGCTATCAGCAACACTTTGTAGAACAGAAAATTCTACTAGCCGCTTCAATTACAACACTTTGAGGCGCCAAAAGGTGCCAGTTGCCGATGATTTTTGTTCTCTGGTTATTCCGACCAGAATTCCAGGCATTTTGATACTTTTGCAGTAGCCATGTACTACTAACAGCTGCCAGCATTACGGGCGGATCCTGGCACGAGATGACCGGTATTATTTTGTCTTTCCTCCTTTCAACGGCTAACACCTAGCGTCCGTATGTCACTGGTACGGTTTTGGAATGAAAATAATGGGGCTAAATGTTCGAATGGTACCTTTTATATCAAGGTTTCGTCAGTTTTTTGGGAAGAGAGAGGCGCATCGAAGAGAAGAGAATGGCAAGGAAAGAAAAACATTCTTGAAAACTGCACCGGCCGCTGTCGAATAATGAACACCAACAAAAATTTGCAAGGCTTCTCCCGCTATCAGCAACATTTTGTAAAACAGAAAATTCAACTAGCCGCTTCAATTAAAACATTTTGAGGCACCAAAAAGTGCATGTTGCCGATGATTTTTGTTCTCTGGTTATTTCAGCCATTTTGGTACTTTTGCAGTAGCCACGTACTACTAACAGGCTGTTCACATTTAGCGCATAATGTTCCGTGATCGACGCGATCGAATGCAGCTTTTAAGTTCGTATAGACTTCATCAACTTGAAAGTTTTGATCCATACCTCGTAAGCCAAATGATGTGAATTCCAAAAGGTTAGTTGTCACGGATCTGCCGGGGTAAAAACCATGCTGAGCAGTAGAGATGTAGTTTTTCGCGTGAAACATCAGATGGTCGTAAACTACGGCCTCTAAAACTTTCGAACAAGCGCAGAGGGATGAAATATCACGACAATGCTCCACATTGCGTTTATCGCCCTTTTTGAAAATCTGGAACATGTAGCATTTCTAATAGCTGCGGGGAAATTGTTGACACTGCAAGAAAAGTTGAGAATAGATGCCAATAAGCTTCATGGCGGTTTTTGCCATCAAATTGTTTTTAGCTTAGAAGACATGGTTTTATACAAATTAATGCAGAAATGTTGCAAAAATGTTTTCAAAAAAAAAAAAAAAACATCTTGAAAAAGTTTCGATTGTACATTTTAAAGTCGCGTCTGATCTGTTTGGTAGCTGAATAATATAGGCGATTTCATGCGGTGAAAAGTCATTACGTCGCATTTAGCAATGATGATTGTCAAACAATTTAATTTACAACAAACGAATCTAACATATCATGTCAGCATAAAACAGCCTACAGCCAACTCCAAGGGCAGCAGCAGCGTCATTGAAAAATAAATTAACAACAGTGGTCCCAAATCACTGCCTTGAGGTACGCCCGATTTATTGGTGAAAGCAGGCGGTAATTGATAATCCTAATTAACTCTACCGCACAAATGAGCATAGTCATTTTATAAACTGTCGCGAAGCACCCATTCGCAAGATCTCGCCCAACAGCGTTCGATGATTAATACGGTCGAAAGCAGACTTCGGATCAGTATATATCACGTCCACCTGTTCTTTATATTCCAGTTCAATAATGCAACTAGAGGTGAAATTCAGAAGATTCGTAGTCACCGAGCGGCCAGTCATAAAATTATCACCCTTTACTGTTGTTGTGTAATTATCACCCTTTACTATTTTTCCAACCGAAATCGAAAGAAATCCGTTAAAATAACACAAAAATAATTTCATGTTCCAATTGTAGGCACTCGTTATACACCCTTCCGTAGAAGCTTACCGAAGGAACAAAAAAATCAAAATCATGTGATAGTTACCGATTTTTCAAACTTTTGGGTATGAAAAATGTCATGAAAAGCAAAATGTGTTTTCTCCGAGAATCAGGCCTTCGTTAATCGGAGTTAAAGTTTACCTTTAACTGAATTAATAATTATTTCTACCTCTGGTAGTTTTCTATAGTAAGAATTAAATTTGAAGGTAAAAAACCTAACGCTAACTTTTCGGGTCGAAAAGAAAGTTCAAAAAGCATTAACTGGAAGCAAATATAACGCTTCAGCAAGAAGAGAATAAATATAGACATTGCTTTATAGCTAACGTTTTCTTATGAGTACAAGTTTGCGGTTGTCAGCTGCTGCAGCTAGGCACCGCTAGGGCTAGCATTTTTCCTGGAATCGTATCGTGACGGCTCACCGCCCAAGTTAGCAGACACCAAACTGTCAGTGTGCCAAAAAAGACTTTGATACAGAAGCTGGCAAGTTTTGCAACGCTCGAAATCACGTTTGCAGCAGTGCTCTGGCAGTGATATGAACTAGTCCACCAGATTTACGAAAGTTCCATTAAATTCTGAGAGTAGGCAATCAGGCGGGGAAGTTGAGTTGTAATGATCTTTTCAGTTGATGAATTGTAGAAGAAAAAAAAACCTGAAAATTGAGCGGTAGTGACAGCTTCATTCATGAAATTTTAATCCGTCACTTTCCATTATTGACACTACGTTGACTCTAGGGAAAATGAACTTTAATCAGTTTACTTCCATCTCGACACGAAAAAGCGCGCGCACTCTCTTGCAGCATGTGATACATAGAATGGAGGCGAATGGTAGTTTTTGAACAATTAGGTGCTTTCATATTGACGATGATGAAAAAGTGACGCTTCAACGAACAAACGATGAACGAATTTTCCAAGCTGCATATCACACTTATTGGACGCACATCAGCTTTTCCACAGAGAGAGAGAGAGAGGAAAAAAAACTGGATGATGATGATCGAAAATGACTGCTCTAGGTCGAACGCTTGCATACTATTGCTGCTCCCGCTGCTGCCCGGAATGTCGACGTTTGTGAATTGTTCGTTTTTGGCGGCACTTTGAGCCGTGGTTTCGGTTTCGCGCTCCTCGCAGTCTCAGCAGTCGGCGCACGCCACGTGACTGGGG
The DNA here is from genome assembly GCF_029784165.1 of Wyeomyia smithii. Taxonomy (NCBI): domain Eukaryota; kingdom Metazoa; phylum Arthropoda; class Insecta; order Diptera; family Culicidae; genus Wyeomyia; species Wyeomyia smithii. The sequence continues at coordinate 251,956,797 of NC_073696.1, forward strand.
GGCTGATGCTTTTCTACTCTGTTTTTCCGAGCCGGTTGTTATTGGGAATGCTGCGCCGTTTGTGTGGTGTCTCGCAGCGCCACCGACAGCCTGGCTGCCAGTCGTTGGTCGACGTTCGTTGAAGGCGGTTCGGTATTTTTGAAGCTCCATCCTGGCTGGCTTCTTCAAGTGGCAGTAAACGCGCGCGCTGTTTTACGGTTTCCCGGAAGAAAATTTGAGATGTGATCGCGTGGTCGGCTTTTGTGGACTGTGCAACTTTGATGTCCAAAGAATGTGATAACGAAGCGAAGTTGGAGTTTTGATCAACACGAAAGAGTGGCGAAATGGAATATTTCAATAAATCTTGTGAATTTTTGTACCTAGTGAATTTGTAAAAAGTGCGGTAGAAATTGTTATAGCATAATATGTGAAAAATGAATCAAATTTAATAGTGTAATTCGAGCAAGTTATGTATAGGAAAATCATTAGTGTCACTGTGTTTTTTGTTTTGTAAATATTATCCAGAATGTGAAACAGTTATTTAAGGTAAACTAACCTTTTGAAGTATTTCGAAAAAGAAGTAACGTAACACCATAACTAGTGGTTTTGTGTTCTACGCAAAAGTGGGTGCACAAAAGTAGGAGCTGTCGCAATCGTAAGTGAAATTTGATCAAATCAACATTAATGAAATGGAAAGTGTGACTTTACCGTTTAGGCTTACCGGCTTGGGTGTTTGAACTAATCGAAACAATCGCATGATTGTATTTCTCTTTACTTTATGTGAGCAGCGAAGCGTTAAGTTCATCTATATTATTTGATTAGAGGGATTATTATTAGTGTAATTACTTTGCTCTTGATTAGTAGATACAAGAACCTAATGATGCCGGAGATTATACAAGCTTGGATAAATCAGTAGCTCACACGAAAGCTTTCAATGCAAGCAATTGTTAGGGTCGAGAAAAATCGATCTTAATCTAATAAAAAGGACACTAAGAGTGAAACGGATGAGTCGAGTTTATTGATGGCAATAAGATAGCCGTCCGGAAGTTAGCTTTAAAAGGTTGAAAATGTATTAAAAGTTGGAAAAATAACAATTGAATCAGACTATGGGTTCCCAACGATGTGACAAAGTTTGTAGTTTGTTCGAGTTAATTCGACTTTGTATGAAAGATAATCATTTTACCAGTGGTGGGCACCATTCGCTAATTCGCTAGTTCGCTAATTAGCGACGCTAAAATTCAGTTAGCGATTTAGCGATTTCGTAAATTTTTGAGCTGATTAGCGAAACTGTTTGCGTCGCTAAAATTTTGGCCTTCGAAACGCTAATCGCTAATTCGCTAAATTTTGTAGAGAAGCGACAATAGAAATATTTAGAAAAACTGTGGATTGCTGATGGCGTACGTAAATTGCTTCGAAAGATGAACATACTTTACTGCGCATGTTACTTTTGTCAGTTTTTTTACCCTAGAATGGAGTTCCAGTTATCGTACAAGCCACAGGAGCATTTTGAAGAACAAGCACAAGGTCTAGATTGAATTTTCGGCACACCAAGAACTTTGGTAAATTGCAATGCGCTTGAAATTATGACAACTTTGGTTCTACTTTTTCGATTCAGATAATAATTGAATTTTTATGAAAACATTCCCAAGAGTATCTACCCAACAAACATTTGGGCTGAATAATACAGCTTATAATTTAAAATAGCTGAATAAAGTCTGCATACAGGTGAAACGGATTACCACAACGCTCAGGTTGATTTATCAGCTGAACAAGCAATAAATTAAGGTTTAAAAAAACTTGTGAAATACACCATGCCACTATTCAATTGTTGGCTGGTTAAGCGCTATTTCGATTTAAAAACTAGCTATTAGACAACATTAATCTAACACTAAACGAACTGGTTGAATAAACGCTTCTTGATTCTTGCCAAGTAACATTTTTTGGCTAAATAAGCAATTTTATAACTAATCTTATTCAGCTGACGGCTGAACATAGGTCGAATAATGTATTTCTAAGCGTTTAATCAGCTTTTAATCAGTCGGTTTTGGAGAACTAAATCAGCTACCTGTTACATTCGGCTTCCTAAATAGCCTAATAGCCGAACACGGGAAATAACTCAGCCATTTGAACAACTTTTATACATGCTGATCGATTCTGTAGAAGCGATTATTCATTCTTTGTACAGCTTGTAGAAAAACTTTTTTACAGCCAACAGCAGCTGGCTTATAATAAAAATAAGCGCCTATATGGCAATTCCATGGCTAAAATTGTACATTCTGTTTTTCTTAAAACGTGCTTTTTCAGCTTTATTACAGCTACGATTAATATAATTCAAAATATATATTAGTCTAAATTAGACAATTTTTTTATTGTATAGGCGAATCGAACACATCTAAATCTTTCGATTTTTTGCACTTCTGTGTGTATTTTTCATCGCTTATTTTTCTATTATTGTTAGTGAAAATTACCTTTTTAGTATCCAATTCTCCAATTCCAATTGCAAAAAAAAAAACTCAAATCTCGAACTCATGCTCATGAGGTTCCTGGTAGAACACGTTGCCGATTCTTCTATCTTGACATACATGCATAGGTATCGATTTAACCCGTACATATATTTCCAGTTTATTTCATAAACAGTTTTACAGTGGCTGTATATATACTGAATTGTAGCTGAACAAGCGCTTAGCATTTGCATCCCTAACTGTAGAAATTGTAGAAATCATTGCTAGTGTATCCATTCCGTAAACAGAAACAAACAGTTCAAACGAAAAATAATGATAGTTTTAGCAGCACGGCTAGCCGTACCCACTAATATTAAAATTCTACAGTGCCTTGTATTAAATCGATCAATTACAGAGAACAGTCACTTTGACAAAACGTGTTCTATCGTGTTCTTGGGATATGATACAAATGCTGAAGCGCTCGTTCAGCTACAATTCAGTATATGTACAGTCAATGTACAATTGTTTATGAAATAAAATAGAAATATATATACGGGTTAAATCGATACGTATGCATGTATGTCAAGATAGACGAATCGGTACCGCGTTCTACCAGGAACCTCATGAGCATGAGTTCGAGATTCGAGACTGGCAGTAAATTAATTGGATAGGTAATTTTCACTAACAATAATATAAAAATAAGCGATGAAAAATACACACAAAAGTGCAAAACATCGAAAGATTTAGATGTGTTCGAATCGCCTACGTAAAAAAAGTCTAATTAAGACTATGATATATTTTGAATCATAGCTGTTATAAAGCTGAAAAAGCACTTATATAGACTATAAGCCAGCTACTGTTGGCTGTTAAAGAGTTTTTCTACAATCTTTACAAAGTATGATTAATCGCTTCTATAGAACCGATCAGCATGTATAAAAGTTGTTCAAATGGCTGAGTTACTTCTTATTAAGCCCGTGTTCGGCTATTTAGGAAGCCGAATGTAACATGTAGCTGATTTAGTTCTCCAAAACCGACTGATTAAAAGCTGATTAAACACTTAGAAATACATTATTCGACCTATATTCAGCCGTCAGCTGAATAAATTAGTTATAAAAGCGCTTATTTAGTCAAAAAATGTTTCTTGGGTATTTTCAATGCAAGCTAAATAACTTTTGTTATTCTTGTTTTTACAAAATCAAGTATGAATACCGTTTCGTGAACCTCTTAGGGCATCTTCAGCGGTGGTCTATTTTTGAAACAACTTTATACTAGATTTACACCAACGAAATCTGAAAAGAACCAGCTAGTATAGACCAACTTTTCGTTCTTCGAACCGGTGTTGTATATCTTGTTGTTTTAAACCGCTGACATCTGTCACACTGTCAACAATTCAATACCCCATGCTATCAGTTAATGAGACTTGTTATAATAAAAAATACTCAATATTTAACAAACGAAAATTCGATAATTTTTACGCATATTAAACGATTACTTTGGCAAGACACTTTATATCCACAAGACTTTATGGATTTGACGGTTCGACCCGAGCGTCAGTGACATTCCTCAGCATGGATTGGTATGATCGAAAGTTCCTGCTACAAGTAGGGTTACGGAGGATAGCGAAAAATATTTGATCGCGTAGGTGTTCTTCTTTCGTTTTCGTCTCATCAATCTTTCAAAATCTTGTAGTTCCTAAATCTTGGTTTGGGTTTTGAGGATATTGGGTGGTATTGCGCAGCTTGATTCGAACAATTTTCGCTATTTTCGAGTAGGTCACATACTGCCAGTTATGCTTCAAGCTTAAAAGGAGCAGTCATTGTCATTTGTCCTGCGGCTCATCTAACCCGCAAATTCAAAAAATACGAAAAACGAAACATAACGCCCCCCAGCGATCATTTAGTTTTGTTCGAGTTGCTTGAAACAAAATGTTCAGTGTCACCCCAGCATTTTGAACGTTTTCAGTTCTGTGTCTTCGAGGAACATTTTTCTGGCCTATTAAGTTCTCCTCTAGTCCCAATACAATTAAGGCGAATAGCCAACATATTTGTCATCCTGGTGGTTGCAAACCAAGTAGTTGAGCCTACGGTTATGGTCTTCCAGAATTCCCTCTTTTGTTGGTCGGTTTCCTTGAAGCCAAAAACGACAAACCTATTCATTTTCTTCTTCAGAAAAGCCACAAAAATGAATTGTTAATTGTCATAAAAAATCTTTGTTTTGTTTATTCCCCAACACCCGCAAAACGCTTATATAAAAATAGCTAGAAATGAGGTATTCAATTAAAATATGACATTTTACCCACCGATTGGTAGCGTACAAAGGGTTTTAGAACGATCAATTTCTTGTTCCAAAAAGTGACAAAAATAGACCAAAACGTATACCAGATTAATTTTTTTTTCAATTTAGATCTGGTATAGAACAAAATTAACACCACCGGAGCAGCAGTGAATTTGAGTTTGTTCCAAAAACATAGAACAAAACAACGATTTGGACCACCGCTGAAGATGCCCTTACAGTAAATAGCTTTAAAAAGTAATTGTTTTTGTTTGTTTAACCAAAAAAGATCAAAGTGGTCCAAATCTTACAAAACACGAGCAATAAATATAGCAATATGACTATTTACATATTAAAAAATTAACGATTAGCGATTAGCGAAAGTTCCCCTAATGTGGGTTTAGCGTTTAACGTTTAGCGATTATCGAGCTAAATTTTCCGGTTAGCGACTTAGCGATTAGCGTCGCTAAATTTTCGATTAGCGGTGCCCACCACTGCATTTTACATTTCGAGGTGAATTTCACAAACGAAGAGAGTTTTTTTTGCGATATTGAAAAACTAATTGGATGAAAAAAACATTTCTACCAGATCGATTTTTAGTATTTTAGCATTTCTTAAAATTTTGAATGGGAACCATACAAATGTTTATTTCGATTTAAAATTATAAAAATTTAAAATGTTAGGGAAATCCACAGCTCTCTTGCCTTTAGTGATAAAGCGACAAAAAATTGGATATATTGCTGATATTACTGAGCTAAACGGATTTGATTGAAGGAACAACGCTTTACAACGCTCACCCCGTTAACAGAAATTCGGTAAACGGTAGTTGTTGATAACGATGGCGATGCGAATATTTACCAGAAAGAACATCCTACGACTAGTGATAACATCAGTCGCATTCAACATAACATTTCTTGTTGGAAATTAGATGCCGCTAAAATGTTTGGAAACTTTAAACAAATTTCAGCCTTTTTCACAAACAGTACGCCCAAGCTTTGAGAAGGCTTCAAGTGGGAGTCGAAATACGTATCAGGTTAGTCACGCGAAAAGTGATACAGCATAAAAGTGAAATTAGTATTTGAATTTGAAGTGAACAAAGTTTTTGAACAAATTTTTTCTTTGCGATAAAATTAAAATTTCTCGAAAACTACAGCAGATAGAGCGTTGGTATTTAAGAACGAACTGTAGAGCGGTGAAAAACTTTGTTTAAATAGCAAAACCACCACCAGTTTTTCGTGAGAAAACATCAAAACGCGTTTAAAGCAGTACTACTTTTAGGCATTTTTGCTCCCAAAGTATTATTTTTAAGATTTATTTAGACATTTAAGAACTGTATCTAGTAGAAAATTTGCTCAGCCTTCGAATGAAACCAATAGATTTGCTATAAGCGGTATACACTCAAAGTTAGAACCACTTTAAGGGAAGTATTCAAGAAATTTCAAATTCGAATAACTCAGAGTAGATTGATATTAGGCCATACGCGTAGAGCCGTTTCATCAAATGTGACCCTTTATCAGCCCCTGAAATACTCCAGGTTCAACAATACTTTTCACAGCTAGCTCAAAAATAGGTACAAAAACTGGTGCAGAAATCTTCGGCCCTGGAATTATAATTTCAGTAGCAATGGGATATTGGCTAACAGGGTTCCAAGCAGCGATTTTTGCAATCTCTGTTCTGGCTAGAAAATATAAACATACAAATATTTGTACTTTCTCGGAAAGTCAGACAGCGTTGAAGGTACTTGGTGCTTGTAAAGGTACATCCAAGATTGTCTGGGAATGTATTCTCATAGTGCAGCAGTTATGTTAAACGATTTCATGTCAATTGTACTGGGTTCCAGAACATTGAGGCACTGGTGGGATTGAAAAGACAGACGAGCTTGCAAAACAAGGATCTAACTCTCAGTTTATTGGCCCAGAAATTTCCTGAGAAATATCAAACTGTGCTGTAAAAATGGAGCTTAAACGCAAGAGATTTGGTCTTTGAATCCCGGAAAGATGATTGGTTTCATAGGCCATATCTTACTGGGAGTGTGTCGAACACGCCCTTCGAACGTAGTTCGTAACGCGTAACATGGCGTTTCAACCCGCTACGATGTTTAAAAATAAATTCATTCCTCTTTTTGAGCAAATGTCTGTTCATATGTAACTCTTGTCTAACTCAAAACAGGTATCTTTACCTGGGTGGTGATTCAATTAAACACAAAAACTATAGGACTAATAATATCTTACCAAAATCACTGTGACAATAACTTACGAGTTTTTAAAAAACGGTCGGAATGAATCGACCTGTATTGCAGCCATTCAGGAGCCACTCCGGGTACTGAAAAAAATGCCTGCAAAACAGCCTGCAAACTGCTTAAAATAGGTTCGGGGTGATTGGAATAGTATTGGTAACTTAAATTAATGATTGTTAAAGTTTGCTAACTTTGCTAACTTAACAGATTGATATACTACTGTTTGAATTTCACCCAACACATTTCGTGTATTTAGTCTGAATGCACAGGTGGTTCCTAAAGCTGCTTAGAATATGTTCCCTACCCTATATTTTTTTTACAAAGATCGCAGTGACTCACGTGATAAAATATTTCTATGAAAATCACCATTAATTCATCAGGAAAATTCAATGACTTGGCGGTTATTCTTTGACAAAATGTCATTTTTACTTTAATTCATCATTGCGCGATGGTCCAGAAACCAAATCCAGCGGGAAATTTGGGTCTAGAGCTCTACAGTAATGTTTTAGAGAAAAACTTTCTTCTACAAAGTTGTTACATATGATAAAACGCTTATTGAAAAATTATCAAAAATTAGGTGACCAAAATTTTCGATGCAATCAAGTATCTAACGGTCTCTTCCTGGCCTCTACTGAAGATAGTTTTGGCGGCTCTCTCGTCAGGCATTCTGGCCACATGTCCAGCCCACTGAAGCCTGCCCCGCTATGTTACCTTCACTATATCAGCATGTTTGTATACCTGGTACAACTCGTGGTTCATGCGTCTGCGCCACACTTCATCTTCTAGTTTACCGCCAAGTATCGATCGCAGAACTTTACGTTCAAAAACCCCGAGCACTCGTCGATCAGCTTCCTTCAGCGTCCATGCTTCATGTCCGTAAAGAGCCACCGGGAGTATCAGCGTCCTATACAGCGCTAGTTTTGTGGGAGTTTGCAAACTACGGAACCCTAGGGGCCGTTCAATAATTACGTAAGCATATTTTTCCACTTTTTCAACCACCCCTCCCTCTCTTGTAAGACGTCGTGAGAGATTTTGATACCCCCTTCCTCCCCCCCAGTAAGATCTTACTGCCAGCATATATAAATTTTTATTTTAGTTTTATCATCCTGAAGCAAGCACAATACTGCGTTTTCTCTTCTGTTCTTAATTCGAGTTAATCTTCCTTCCGTAATTTTCTTTTCATGAATTCTACCGTCTACACTTTCTTGAAAATGGTTATTTGAACAGCTACATTAACAATGATTTTCTCACGTAAGATAATCAATTCACCCCCCTCCCTTTCTTGTAAGATAGCGTAAGAAAATTTCACAACCCCCCTCCCCCCATATTTGCTAACGTAATTATTTAACGGCCCCTTAGATGGTTACGTAGTCCGTTGATGGCCCTGTTCGCAGCTGCAACTCGTCGTTTCACTTCACGGCTTATTTCGTTGTCACATGTCACAAGCGTACCCAGATAAACGAATCCGTCAACCACTTCAAATCGTTTCCCATCTATCTCCACCTCAGCACCAACACCACGGGGACTCTCACGCTCTCTGCCAGCTACCAAGTACTTCGTTTTGGCAGAGTTAATGACATGTCCCAATTTCGCTGCTTCCCACTTGAAAGGAACGAAGGCCTCCTCCACGGCCTTACGGTTGATACCGATGATATCGACGTCGTCCGCAAAGCCAAAAAGCATGTGAGATTTCGTGATGAGTCTATGCAACGTTACGAACGCGGCTGATTTCTCGCCAGCTATCCGCACGCATGATTTCGATCCATCCAGCGTCATACGACTCAGCTTAATTAGTTTCGTAGGAAAGCCTTGTTCCAGCATGATCTCGATTCTCGTTTCTTTTCACTGAGTCGTATGCCGCCCTGAAATTCACAAACATATGGTGAGTCGGTAAGTTGTACTCCCGGAACTTATCGAGGATCTGTCGCAGGGTGAAGATTTGATCCGTCGTATAACGCCCTTGTCGAAAACCAGCCTGGTATTCGCCAACAAAGGATTCCGTTAACGTCTCAATCTGAAGAACAGGATACGGGAAGCACTTCATATGCGGAGGTGAGCAACGTTATGCCTCGATAGTTGCCACAATCCAATCGATGACCCTTCTTATAGATAGGGCATATGAGGCCTTCCAACCAGTCCACATAGGGGTATTTGAGTACAAAAGTTGGAATAAACTGCAAAACTCAAAATTATTATTGAACCCCCATAATTAATACCACTAGATTCATAGATAGTGGGGGTATCCCATGGTAACTATTTTGCTTTAATTTGTTTTGTTTTTGGCTCACAACAGCTGTCAAACTAGAAGGTAAAAGCAAAGCAGATTTTGAATACGAAGTTTTGTGATTTTTTCGGTAAAATTTATAATACTGGTGATTTTATTCGGCCTGTTGCGAATATGGATTTTCAAATGAGAGGTATACATTAGGTTTTGAACATTTTAGATGGAGGGTTTGGTGTCTTGTTGACTGTATATTTTGCATTGCCAATTATGGATATTTTACCTTTCGAATTGAACTTCGAAATTGTTTTTTTCTATGTTCTAGACGTTTCTGTGCACAAACAAACTCATTTTTAAGTAGATACGAGTGTCCTTAAACACGTCCAGAAAAAATAAATTGCGCATGTTTGCGCGTTTAGGATATATCATGATTTTATGCAATCCTATGCAATGTTTTTTTAAATTTATGAGTCGTTTTTTTGAAATCGCGACGTGTTTTCAGACACCGAAAAAAACTTTCAGAGGAAACTTCTTTGAAAACGGCTTCAAGAATCCTCTGCCACATCATGGAATGATAAGTTCAGTTTTTTGGAGGCGAAGTTTTTCCAAATAATGAATCGTTCTTGAAATCGCGAAAGATGCTTAAACAGCGAATTAGTGTTATTAAAGCAGATTTCATGCGCACGTGGACAGCATCTAATCGACACAAAATCCGCTTCTTTGCAATGAATGATACTTTGAGTCTCTTGGTTCCAGAACAAGTCAATTCCTCTAAGGAGGTCGTTGTAACATTTGGGTACGATTTTTAGGATGAGTCTGATAATAAACGTTTTTGTATATAATTTCGTTTAACTGTATAAAAATCAAATATAAATAAGAATATAATTCCAGCTAAATCTGTTTTTGTGCAATCGTTCATTTTTGTGCAGTCTGTATTGAAACTGTCTGCATAAAAGCAAAACTTCAGAACTACATTCCGATTCGAATCTAGAATTTTTGTTTGTTATTATTAATCATTACTTCGCGGTCAACTGTTTGGTGTACAGGTCAATTGCGAGGCTAGTACTACGATTGTAAGAGACCTGGACGTAGTCTTAGACTCCAAACTTACATTCATAGAACATTATAACACAATAATCAACAAAGCAAATAGTATGCTGGGCTTAATAAAACGCTTCGGCCATAATTTCCAAGACCCATATACAATCAAACTATTATATATCGCATACGTCTGACCAATTCTGGAATACTGTAGCATTTTATGGAATCCCTATATTGTAACACATAAAGAACGCATTGAATCTGTCCGAAAACAATTCCTTTTGTACGCGCTTCGTAAGCTAAATTGGACAGCATTTCCCTTACCATCATATGAAACACGCTGCATGCTTATAGACATACAAGCACCTAAAGAACACCGCGAACTTTCAATGCTTTACTTTATCAATGACATTATTTCTCAGCGCGTGCAATCTTCTAAATTATTATTGCAACTAAATTTTTAAGCACCCAGTCCTCAATTAAAAAATCGTAAAATATTTTCGGAAAACTCTCACAGAACTAACTACTCAAAAAAATGGCCCAATTAATCGCAAATATGTGTCCACAGTCCAAATAATCACTGACCGCGGCAAAGTTTATCAGCCTCAGGCCGTTTTCATTGGTTGACGAGTGGAGACTATGCCTTCCAATGACCGGACGGAAAAATTCCTCCCTCCCAACCTGTGCATTTGCGTCTTTGATGACGAATTTTACGTTTACTGTTTTGGGCACTTGTCATAGATTCGCTCAAGCTTGTCATAGAACTCATCTTTGACCTCATCGGAGTTGCCGTTTGTCGGTGCGTAGGTGTTGATTAAACTGTAGTTGAAGAATTTGCCCTTAAACCTCAACACGCATATACGGTCATCTACGGGCCTCCACCGGATGACTCTTATTTTCTGATTTCCCAGCACTACGAAACCGACGCCCCGTTCTGCTGCTTTGCCGCCACTGTAGTAGATGTGGTACTTAAAAGAAGTGCGTGCTTCGGGTCAGACGCTGTTGTACGCCGCTCCCATGGGGATACAGCCGCGTACGACCCCCTTCCCAGTCAGCATACGACCATAGTTTCCACCGGGGTTACCCGATCTCCGCTAAGGTTACTCGTATTCCGGTCGGCACCACGTGGAGGTTGGGATAGGAGTTGCTGGACACAGGTAAATGGCCGCATTAGGGTCTCAAGTTACACGTGTCCAGCCATTTGCCAACCTTTTACCTTTTTTACTGCAAAAGGTTAAATAAACATTGAAGGTTGTCTGATCATTAAATTCAACATTAAAGGTTGTTTGTTTGGTATTATGTCTTCGGCAAAGTTGTGACAGTAATTTCGTTCTTCCAGAAAAAATGTACACCGTAAGACAAAAACAAAGTATTGAGACAAACCATTTTCTATTTGGGGCCCCAAACAATTCTAAACTCACCGGAAGTAGATTGTTTTGTCTCTGCTTGGCGCATTACATTTCAAACTTGTATGAATATTAGTATAGAAAACCCTCCTTTTTTGCATTTGCGTTGCATGACTTCAAAAGATAAGGTTTCAGATGCCTAACAACTTTGCCGAATACCCTAAAACCTGAGATGTCCCCAAAAAATGCTATAGTTTTTCAAAGTTACCACTGTCAATTTAATTGCTGAAAATCATTGTTTCTGCCAACACTACCAATGTATCGGTGTCAGTCAGATTTCTATCAGCAGTAACTTCTGCAACATGTTGTAGATTCTACTGACACCTAGGATAATGCCCTATATTTGTTTGCTTGATCCAGCTGAAATTGCACGGAAGCTTAGCATTGCTCGTTCTTTGGTTTCTCGTGCAATCAAACGTTTCAGTTTGGTAATGAGGCTGATCTTCTAGGAGATGACAGTTGAAACGAAGCTGGGTTTTTTCGCGTAAAAGTGATAAACGAACATTTATCGAGCTTCAGTGTCATCTGGTTGATTTCACACCACTCAGCAGAAATTGCTGATTGTCTTTCAAGGAAATGAGCATCCTCAATCGTCTGGATTTCAAAATACATTTTGAAGTCATCGGCAAAAGACAACCGTGAACCTTTAGGGGAGAAGTTTACGTCGTTGAAGTACAGTAGAAAAATCAAAGGTCCAAGATGACTTCGTTGGAGTAGTCGGGAAGTTGCAGAGAACTCATCGGAAACGGCTTAAAAAGCATTTGAAGGCAACAAAACACCAACAAATATGCAAGTCGTAAATTTACCTCAAAATAGTTCGAAATTGCTTTAGACGATAGAAAAGTCGGACAAAAAGTTACCAAAATTTAGTCGAAAAACGGAAGAGGTCAACAATGACATTGATTTCAAATGCAATTGCAAAAGGATAAAGAGCAGTAACACAAAAAAAAAAACAAATCCAAATTCAAACTAAAAGATATGAACGGTCGGAAAAAAAGTATTAAGTGATCTTATATTTGGCTTGGAAAGTCTTCCAAAAAAAATCTTCTAGCTTTACCTAAAAAAAATCAAAAGGAATAAAATTTAGCGAAAAGACTCGAATTTTTCATTGAAATCCTTTTCAAAACAAAAAAAAAATACTAAAATAACAAACCTGGAGCATATTCCACTTCTAAAATACCAAAAATACAAATGTGTGATCGTGAGATGAGCTTGAAATAGTCAAAATCACACCTACAGGCTAAAATGGACCAAGGATGAATGCTGAAAAGTTAAAATCGTACCAACAACTAGCTGTTTATAAATATTTTTTTTTTCGTCCGGCATACCAATTCCGCAATCATCATTCACGGGGCTCCCACAGACCGTTATTATAAAATAAAATGCACCAAAGAATCTGAGTACATCATTCGATTCGTTATGACGTCCACAATCTCTGGTCAAAATTTCAAAATCATCGTACGATACATTTTTGAGTAATGCCCTTTGGAAGGTCGTAAAGTACAAAAAGTGATATAAAACGACGAATACTTATTATATGTGACCAGTGACTTTATTGAAGAAGAACAAACACTGACAAAGACCAAAAAACAGAAACGGGCAAAGCAAAAATTTATTACAAATTTAGTTAAAAGTGGTTCCATAGATGGATCAGACTAAACGCAAAACTTATTTCAAATTAACCACAGCTTAGTTGAAAGTGTCTGAAAGAGTTGAAACAAAGTTTATGAAAAAGAATTTCAAATTAGCACAAAAAAACTTAAAAGTACCTCTGCTAACAAGAAAAAAACAAAGAATAAGAAATATATCTTATTTCATCTAAAGTTCATGAAAGGATCTCAGCATGTCTGAAAAGCATATACAAAAAAAAAAAAAACGGCCGCAAATAAAAAAAAAAATTCCAAATTCATTTCAAATTTAGCTGACAACTGTTTTAAAACCAGGATATCTGTGAAATTTAAAGGCCCATAAATTAATGTTGGCCAGTTGTCATTTATTTATGGAAAAAATATCGTGTCTGCATGAATCTTTTGACAGCAACTGCTTTGACGATTAAAAAAGTTCTATGTCTTTATGGAAAGTTTATTAACAAAAAAAAAAAAGTCCAAAACAGCGAAATTTCAGACAAAATCTTTGTCGAAGGTTTTTTTCAATTTCAGTATCTCTCAATAGTAATTGTATTCGAATGGTTTTAAATAATTCTAGAGAATATAACGAATCATAAAGTTAATAATGAACAACTTTTTTGAACCATCTGTTTGCAAGATATTCAAAATTTAAGTTACAAATAGTTAAATAAACAAAGGAATAGAAAAATGAAGTGCACACTAAAATGTATTTATTGTTTGACATAAAAATTTCCTCAACCTGTGGAAAATACTTAGTTTGATAAATTACGTACTTGCACAAACTTTGATTGAACTCGGGACTATTTTACATTGGACGATAGTTCATTAAGCAAGGAAACTCTCTGTTATAGAATCTACTCAACCAAGGATATGATAAAAATTACTTTAAGAATATTCGAGTAGCGAGAAATTATTTCTTAAGTTTTAGTGTCATTGCCCATATGTAATGTTCTAAAAACATTTTAATTCGATATCGATTTCGGAGTTGTTTTGAAGTAGAATACTTCTCTCAGGAAGTTCGGCTACATAGGGATGTGAAATGAAAATCTAAAACCGAAAAAAGTGAAAAATACGTCCAATTTCAAATGCTAATAAATCGGTTAGTATCCGATGGATTTCCTTCGTTCTTCGTCGTCTAAGATTCTCCCCAAAATAAGATAATTGTAATTTTATTATTCACACTATTGTACTATTGAAAATTGTCAAGCCTTGTCAAAACGAAAAATTCGACCCCTGATTGGTCGTTATATGATTGCTTCCCAAGCACGGTCGACAGAATCATATACCTTGCAATTGAAAATATGCTATTTGGCCTATATAAGAGCCTGTTTCAGCCGAAGCCGCTCATAACAGTTCAAAACAGCGACAACCGCAGTCGTCCTTCCTTAGCAGCAGCACTAGCCCTGTGGTTGGTCACCACGTCTCAGGAGCAGCGCGGTTTTTCTCAGCGTGTGTCGCCAGACTGCCATTATTCCCCCCGTGTTGGGGCAGCATGAAGAATGTCATCAGGAAATCCAATTTTGGAAATCAAAATGCCTTTTTCAAGGCAAATAAACAAGTCATTGAAAGTTAATATTTTTTGACAACGCAAGCAAGCATTCTGTGTTGGATCCTAGCAATTTAAATCTGTCGCACCCGTTTACTGAATGTGAAATAGCTTCCACAGTGCATGTTGTCCGTGTATCTTAATTCCCCAACTGTTAGGGCAGCTCAAAGGTTGTGATCAGCAACCGATTTGAACCGCAAAATGCCTTTTTCAAGGCAAATAAACAAATAATTGAAGGGTAATAATTTTCTCGCATCAACACAAGCAGACATTCTGTGCGGGATGCAATCAAATTCTGTTGTAGTTGTCTAATTTTCACTTTTACTTTATTTAGTAAACCCCCCACTGTAGGAGCAGCGCAAAGGCTGCGATACGCATAACCGACTTTGAATAACAAACTGCCCTGTTAGAACGCATTCACAAAGACAGTTAGGCCTCTGCCATGGTGAACGCGAACGCGGGCGATGGGGCGAGAAACTTGCCGTAGGTGAATAAACCGCTCTCTTTGCGGCTGTTCGGCATTCTGGATTTTGGCAATCAAAACTTCTGCTGGCTGTCTGATTTTCAGTGTGAAAACAACCTTCAACTTTGTTGTCAGAGATCCTGACTACGATTTGGTAATATTGTTTGAATTAAATGTTTACAAAATTTTACAATATTCCTCTTTCTCTCATTCAATAAAACAGGTAATACGATGCCTTCGTCATACGCAAGTTCACCATAACTCCCGATATCGGCGTAACACAAAGATGCAATAAGCGTCATATCCGATTTTAAATTCAACAACAAACTGTTCTTTTTAGGATAACGAAACAAATGAATTGAAGATTTAATATTTTCTCGTTCTGAGCTTTAACCAAAAGTTATATATCTTAAGTTGAATTCACATGTACATATACTCTGACTGTTAAAACTTGTTTGCGCCGTAAAGAGTTTGTTCTTTTCCTGTTCAGTGAGGTCGTATTTATATGTGCAAATTGAAATTAAGTAGTACTTCAACTTCATTTGCACAGAATTTTCGATCAACATTTATTTGCTAGGAAAAATGACTGACACGCAAGTATCCGGGTTATCTTTCTTGTAAAAGTATTCAACTTCAACATTGCGGTCGTGGCTTTGCACACAACCCTTCTGTGATTTTTTTTTCTTTTTCTAGCGATTTTGGGTTTGATTTTGGGAACGGTTTTCATCTTAATTTTTTATTGCCATTTTTATTGGAGCTCAATCAGAGATTATTCACTTTCGGGTCTTTCCATTGTCAATTAGCGGAGGGACATCATGTCTTATTACATCCAACATGTGATATACAAGACAAATTGGTAGATTATTTAATTGGACTTTATTTGTAATTACATTCTTGGAAAAAAACTAATAAACATGTCTCCTGACTTGACATTACACCGCACTCGGACTCATCCAGTCACGCTAGACAGGCCAGAACAGAGAGTGGCAACGAGTACACAAAAACGTCTGACCGGTGCAGTAAATATTAAATCTCCCGACGGACGGCTGCTTCTCTAATGTTAAACAACAAAGCTTGAGCGACAGAGCGAAAAAAAAACGGCCACGGTAGCTCTCGGAAATCAGCGGCATCAGTAAGCTAGATGCTGAGGATGAATAAGAAATGTGCCGGATCCCAAGCAAACTCAGAGTGCTTTTCCTACTAGGTTCAGTATTTTATGTACGAAGGGCAACCAAGTGTTAGTCAGGCCGGTGGTAGAGGTTCCATGTTTAAATAAAAAGGTAAATCACAGAAAACAGTAGCGGGATACATGTGAGATTGTTACTGTAGAAAGTGACTGCATTGTGGACTGGTTAACAAATTAAAACAAACACAGTAGAAAAATTGAGTGGGATTTAGTAGGTCAACAAGTAATCTAAACTTTACAATTAAAAGTTGATTATCCCACTAGAACAAAGTGCAGATTGAAAGCTTTAACTACATTGCAATCCGAACTGTAAAACACTTGAACTTAATCATGGATGTTGTTAACCTCCAAAAAACTTGTATAGCATGCAGTTCCATCCGTGCGAAGATAGGGCACGGATTTTTTCTACCCCTTCCGATGTCACTTTCTGGTGTCTGGCAACCAAACAAAACCATCAACCGACAGCAACAGCGGATGACACCCGATCGGTATCAGAAAACCCTAATCCCTAAAATCCACAACATTTTGATTCCGACTGGTTGCTCGAATAGATAAGCACCTTTTCACCTCTCACCGCTTCCTATCTCTCGCAGCAGCACTGTTTTTGCGGTTTTCTCTACCTCGAAATGCGGAAATTCTGTGAAAGCACGATTGCGAAAAAAAAGTAATTTCGCTAATCAACAGCGGGCAACCGGCTCTGCTGCGATTTCCAAACAAGTCTGGCATGACAAATTATATGATGTTAATTGCACAATCAAAATCTGCGGTTCGTACTGGCAAGATCCGGCGCTTTTTTGAAGGTTTTCTTCTGCTCGAATATCGTGTAATGAAGTGAGTGAAGGCTCAGGCCAAGAGCACAACGCGGAATTGATGCCTTCATTTGGAGGGCACGCACTTCAGATTTTGAAGGTGTAATTAAGCGCAATGCTATCCGAATTATGACGGCTAACAGCGAGGAATTAAATTTAATGTGAATGGCCAGAAAACTGTTCCAGCTGTGCCGTAAACATTAGCGTAATAGCAAATTATCTTTTCATTTCTTGGTAATTGGATTTGTAGACAGATTTGTTGACTGTTTTGTAGACAGATTTCAACGAAATTTTTGTGAATTAATTAAGAAGATGGTAATACTTAAGTTTTTTTTTTAATTTATCTGGTACACTAAGTTATTATGTTCATTGATGATGATGGATTTTTGTTTGAATATAGCTACTAATAATAAAAAGTGGAGTTAAAAAAAAAGTGTTGACTACACATGTTTGAGCCACTTGCGCGTAGACTGACATAGACAATCTGGATACTGAGTACATCAGGGTTGGAGAAAAAACTGAAAAGGCTTGGGTTTGCCTGTGGACTGTAAAGCTCGTTATCGGGAACTATAGTATCATAGGATCTCTCTCGTAGTTCTGGATCGTTATCCAGAACCAATTCTGATTAGATAAAGCTCCTAAATGTTAGGTTCGATTCCTAACCAAATCCAGATAATTTTCGGGTTGGAAATGTTTTGGATGAGCCTTGGATCAATGATGTTATTGAAAAATCGTTTTTTTATTTTCAAATTATTGGTATTCTTTTGAAGGGTTACTATAATAATCAGTCCGTTATTTGTTTGCCTACTGGTTACATTGTATGTCTCTAAATAATATCTTTCATAGATAAATCAAACCGATGTAGGGGTATGAGGTGGGACCATCATCATCAACTTTCTTTTTTTCTGGTTTGTTATGATGAATCCGTTTTCCATCACCTGTCATGATGAGATGAAGAAAACCCTTTCTTTTTGCTACTGGAGCAGTTTTCCACTGGTGAAAAAACGGCGCTCACGTTCCTCGGCTTCAAACCATGAGGTGCCCCAGTTTCTTTTGTGTTTGAATCATTCCCAAAGCATACATTCGCTCGGAAATGGCTCATCGAAGCTGTTCCTGCGTTTGGCGTGGATCATCATCGAGTAATTCCCCAATTCAGCACCTTCGAAAGTTTTTGGCGTTTCTCCACCTGAAATTACCGTCTTTGAAGCGGGGGAACTCATGACGACACGTTGTTTCCCTTTTGTCGAATTCGTTTTTACGGCAGGACTATACCGTCCCGAATTACAATTTGCAGCTGAAAAAAAAAAACACTTTCCGAGCAGTTGCAATGGTGTGCGTAATACCAGAGGTAGCTGTCACTTTTGTTTCGGTCATTATCGCTATTGTCTTTTTGTCGCGTTTGTGCTACTGCACGAAAAATTTGCCAATTTACTTAAAAAGGACAAAATAACAAAATAAAATAAATAAAATCCAAACTGATGTTTGACATGCGAAGAACGATTATCAAAGCAAACCGATTTTGACACTTTTTTTTTGATTTTGACACATATGTGTGAATGAGTTGATGTCTTTAAAACTGCACTCTGTTTCTTTCGCGGACTGTCCGGGACAGAAAAAGGGTAGTCCGGGATAGTCCAGAAAATGAAAAAAAAACAGCACTGGGACAAAATGTAGTCCGCGGGGTAGCTACACCTCAAAAACGAAAACGACATTAGAGCAACATTTTCGTAAACTTTTTTCTAACTCTGGATGCGCTTCAGTCGAGTAGTCGAGTAGTAGAAGCAAAAATGACAATTATTTGGCACAAAATCAGATATTTTTACACAACTAAAAATATGTGACGCCACAATAAAATCACTAACGTGTCAAAGCGGTTTGTCTGCCATATGCCTTGGAGTTTCGAATAGCAATAACATTTACCTCCCTCCAGTCGTGTGGAACAATGCTTAGCTCCATAAAACTTGTTGAATACATTCAGCTAGCGTCTTTTTGCAGAATCGGGTAGATTCTTCAACAGGTTGAATTCGATTGTAACTAACCCTGAAGCTTTATTGTTGTACGAGTGGAAAGTTAAAGAAAATTTCAACGTGGAAAATCAAATAGTTGCTGAAAACGCGACGTGAAAGGTTTTCTGTTCCGGTACAGAGTCCGGCAAAATCGAGTATCCGCCGGTCTGCGTCTGAATACTCCTCACTCTTTTCCAAAATCTTACAATTCCGCATGCGCAAACGATCCCTCTCCAGAAGGATGTAGTTCGGCAGTGTAGACCCGGTAATGTTACCCGGAATCCGAAGGCAAGCATTTCTTCTTCCCTTCATCGATGTACAGTGAATGCAATTGCTTGCAATCCAGTATCTTTACATTTTGCATCAAGGGATTTTTTAAACAGCCCATCCCATAACGCAAAATATCATCGACAGTGAGACTCTCCTCGGTTACCACACCGTCGATTTCTACATCCTTGGCAGAGATACACACGCAATACTCTCTAGTGAAGAGCTCGTATCTAGCAATTGCGCGTTAGCTTGCTTCAAGATACTCACTACAATTCGCATTCGCAACCTCGGTTACGACCGAAAACTGTTTTACCAGGTCTTTACCAATTCGAATAATATTCAATGACTTATGTTTGGGCCGTAACAAAATAAATTTAATGTAACAAAAGGGAGGGGAGAGACCTGTCGAGGCAAATGCGTAAGCTTTCACCTGTACTTTCGGTAACTTTGGGAGTTTTCAATCTCTTCCCCTTCTGTACCCATATCCAGGAATAGTTCCACCTGCATGTTGTCCATTTTGGCAGGAGCGTTGTGCTCCACCGTACGCAAACAAAAATTGTTTGATTTAAGGGGGGCAAGTAATTATTATTAGATAGTCGGCGTGCGACCAGACCGAACCCATTTTTTTAAAAATCGAGTTTTTATCACCAGCGGTTGATTAAATTGATAATCTATGTTTCTTGAAAAAACGAAATCATTTGAACAGTTTATAATGGTGTTATAACAAAATATCTGCAGCAGCCTGCAGGAAATATACGGGGTGGTTAAACTTTAATCGCCGATTACTCCAAATATTGTTTTTGGCGCTTGGTTCGGTCTGGTCGCACGTCGACCAGATATAAAAACTATTTTTCAAAATGAACTGGATCGAATAAAGAAAAAAAAAAACAAACGTATTGGAAAAAATTCACCGATCTTCTGTATTTTCTGCTCACACGCCCTCGTGACTGTTAGCTGGCTTAATCCTTTCAAAGCGCCTAGCAAGATGAAAAATACTGTTAGTGGGGTAGCCGGCACGTGAGGAATTTACTCCGGTTGCCGAACAGGCAGACAGATAGACAGACAAACAATGATGTCTACAATGATTCAAATTTTCCAAGGGAAACTTATGAAATCCCTATCAATTTTCAACGCCTACTACAGTTTTCTTCAGTAATCACAACATAACTTGAAATCAACTTTCGACCGCTATATTACACTGGTCGACAAAATGAAAATAAATTGCATTCCAAAAGCTCGAACCGGTAAAAAAAGATTATAGCTATTCAACCATTCCACACTGGGAAAAAATGAACCCAAATTCCCACTAATCAAATGCCGCTGGGATGGCAACCTGAAATACAGCATTTCTTATGTAAAATTGCTCAATAAATTGAATGGTGATAGTTTCATCCTGTGCAGGGCACGAGAAAAGGTCTAAATTTCCAAAAATACGCAAAATAGGGTGAAAAGGGGCAAAATAGACCATTTTCCGTGCCCTGCACAAAATCAAACTTCATTAATCGATTTATTGACCAATTTTACATAAGAAATGCTATATTTCAGGTTACCAGTCTACCGGCGATTATTTAGTGGAATAACCAGAACCCACATTTCCACTAAATAATCGCTGCTGGACTAACAACCTGAAATACAGCATTTCTTATGTAAAATTGGTCAATAAATCGATTGGTGAAGGTTCCATTTTGTGCATGGCACGGAAAATGGTCTATTTGGCCCCTTTTCACCCTATTTTTGCGAATTTTTGGAAATATAGACCTTTCCCGTGCCCTGCACAAGATGAAACTATCATCAATCGATTTATTGGCCAATTTCACATAAGAAATGCTATATTTCAAGTTTCCAACTCAGCGGCTTCTAATTAGTGGGAATTTGGGTTCATTTTTTCCAAGCGTGCAATCCTATGAATTTTGGTGCCCCTAGCCATTACCAAAATGCGTCAACTTACGTGAGAGTATAGGGTTCATCGCTTTAACATTATGTTTACCAGGGAACTCATTTAGGTTTCTGATAAAACGGTAATGTCTAGGGACACCAAAATTCACAGGAATGGTTTAATAGCTATAATCTTTCATGTTTTTCCTGTTTGAGCTTTTGGAGTGCATTTGTGTTTATCAGTGTTATATAAGTTTCATTGAATTGAAGAATTTAGGCTCTTTTCAAAGCGTAGGCTTGTGTTTTGTTCATGCAAATTGCTCATAGGCAGACAAAACATCTATACATACAAAGTACCTTTGAAATCTGAGAGACTAGAACCAATTACTAATCGAGTTTGCATGAATTTTTCAAGAATATTGGTCATTTTGACATAGAATGGACATAACTCAAAAGTGTTACCAACGATTTTTTTTTAAAATTTATCCAGAGATGAAGAACTGTGTGAGAGTCTGTGAGAGCACCGTGATTTATGACATTTTTGGCATCTATAATATTTATGACATTTACGACATTAATGGCATTAATGACATATATGACATTAATGACATTTATGACGTTTATGACATTCATGACATTTATGATATTCATGACATTTATGAAATTTATGATATTTATGGCATTTACGACATTTATGACATTTATGACATTTATGACATTTATGACATTTATGACATTTATGACATTTATGACATTTATGACATTTATGACATTTATGACATTTATGACATTTATGACATTTATGACATTTATGACATATATGACATTTATGACATTTATGACATTTATGACATTTATGACATTTATGACATTTATGACATTTATGACATTTATGACATTTATGACATTTATGACATTTATGACATTTATGACATTTATGACATTTACGACATTTATGACATTTATGACATTTGTGACATTTATGACATTCATGACATTTATGACATTTATGACATTTATGACAATTAAGACATTTATGACATTTATGACATTTATGACATTCATGACATTTATGACATTTATGACATTTATGACATTTATGACATTTATGACATTTATGACATTTATGACATTTATGACATTTATGACATTTATGACATTTATGACATTTATGACATTTATGACATTTATGACATTTATGACATTTATGACATTAATGACATTTATGACATTTATGACATTTATGACATTTATGTCATTTATGACATTTATGACATTTATGACATTTATGACATTTATGACATTGATGACATTTATGACATTTATGACATTTATGACATTTATGACATTTATGACATTGATGACATTGATGACATTGATGACATTGAGGACATTCGTGACATTTATGACATTCATAACATTCATTTGACATATGATTATTAAATTTATAACAGATCTGACATTTGAGAAATACATACAATTTTTGAAAATCTATAAAAAAGGCAAAAGGAAATTTAAAACGAAAATTGTTTCTCTTCGGGGTTTCAGTGTAATTTGTGATCTCCGCACGTACGGAGAATTCTGTAATAACTTCATCCATAAAAAAAAGTTTAGATTATTTTTGACATCTTTAATGTTTTAATTATAATTCTCTAAGTTTTTTTCCAAGGAAGTAAGATAAAAATATATTTAATATATTTAATTTATTCTTTTTCTTTTTCTGCACAGTTTCTCGAAATAACAAGTTCTTTTGCATTTTTTACACAAGACGCATCCTCCGTGCAAAAAAGGAATCGGGTGTAGTGACCAAATTCATTTCCCACATACAGACATTTGATGCAACCTTCTAATGCAAGTCTGAAATATTATATTTTCGTTATATTCATTCGCCAGAATAAAGTGCTGATACTAGACACCTTGTTTTCCACGGGAGAATCAAAAACGACCGCATGGCAGCGAATTGAGTAGGCAACAAAAAAAGTGGGTGATGTATGTAGTTTTGCATGGATGCGAGAAATGAACAAAGACAAAAGTTGTAACCGCAGACAGACGTCCAAGCTGAATACCAAACTTGTGTAAAGATGTTTGTAGTAGCAATTCGTAACCAGAAAGCGCTACCAGTGACGCCAGCCTCATACACCAGCGAGAAAAAATGTATTGTAGCGATAAGGTCACCAGGCGGAAGGAAAATTTACACGGAATTGGACGTCTGTCTGTGGAGTAACTTAGACTTACAAAAAAATTTCCTCATCCTGGGGTGTCCTATCTTTTTCTAAGAAAAATTTAAGCCTAAGATACACCTTATGTCGTTGTTCATTTTTCGTAAGATTACATGCATTGCCCACTTTACTAAAAACTTAAAATAAAATTGTAAGCAACAAAACAAATATAGTGATAAAGATAAAGACAGGGGGAAATCTGAAACGAAAATTGTTTTTCTTCGGGGTTTAGTGTAATTTGTTTGAAAAAATCAATCTAGCAACAGACCTGAATCTGGGCGGTCACTATTTTCTTCGCACGTACGGAGATTTCTGTATTAGAAGTCCCTCGAAAATGGCTGAATCGTCGAGCCAGTAGGTTTTCGAACTGGAAGACAGAAAGTCGATTTTTTTTGAAACTTCACTAGATTTTTGAAACACATTTGGATACGCCATTGCAACTGTATTGGATTTGAAAAGATTTGTAATCATCAATACCTTCATTAGATAGCATGCATTTTACGTAGCTTCTCAAAAACAAGTCGAGATTCGAAATGAACCAATAGCACAAAATGGAATGGCATCTTTTGGCCAAAGAAACATCTGCGCCAGGTTTTGACCAAATCAAAAATGGTTGATTAAAATGGTTGCCAGTTTTCTGGGGAATTGCTGAAAGATTATCCGCAACATTGCCGAAGACGTCATACCGATCAAACAAACTAGTCTGGCTCTAAAAATATTTGTTACCATACCATTGCATAAACCCTTATCACAAATTAGTCGTCATTCAAAAAAAAAAAAAAAAAATGCTTCAAGCATAAAATGACATTTTCAGCCCATAGAACATTTGTGCAAAGTTGCATTGGAACATTTTTTATCAAATTACTCTTAATCCAATCCTAAATACTCAGCAAACAAGAATATTGAAGATTTACAATTTCCAGGGCTAAATCAATTCCTACCTAGGGTCTAAATTAACCCTCAGTCCACTGCTACCAGTTTCCAATGATGAATTTGGCAGCCATGAAATCAAATCTCGAACTATTAAATTACTAAGAATATAGATTATGCCACTTCAGCTTAGATTATCGTGACAGGAAAATTCAATTCCAGGGAAAATCCAATTTGATTGTAAACCTAACACGTTTTACCTGCCGCTCGACAACTGGATCAAAGGTTCTTGATTGATTATTTTCGCACGGTGCGCTGCGGCGTTTTGATGTCTTACTTGGTGTGTCGTTTCGCAATTCCCAAGAGGACGACTGTCATGAAGCGGACACGCTTTATTTATTCAAAATGTTACAGCCTAGCCGTAATCCAGTCCGCTAGAAATCAGTTCTGAGTAATATTTATCTCCTGATGCGTTCTCAAATTACGACTTAAATTCGGTCCTTGAATTCAAATTGAACAAGTTTAAAATGCTATGGTCTAGCGTCCAAATTAGTGCTCCAGAATGAGTTCCAGTTTGTTGCTTCCATAGCGACTGACATCGGAAGCAACAACTTGTGCAAGCGCGTTCTGTTGTTGCTGCGGAAGGCGGAAACATTTTGGTTTTTGTTTACGATCGCATTAGTTTTGATTTTGACCTGCATAGGAATATGATACGTACACAGTTTACATTTCATCGCAGGCCAGGATAGTCTGCCAGTGCAAGTCGACTCCGGTATACGCTTTCGAACATCACCATCAGTTATAATCAGCTTGTTTTACCCGCGTTAAACAGGCGTGTTGCGGTCATGTGTGAGACACTACTGGCTGCACCAATTTTAACGGGAACTCGTGGCTAGGCAATGTGTAATTAAAATGTGTTAATATGAAGGTCATATTTCATCGTCGTCAATTTACATTTTAACATACCACCCGTCCTTCAACTACGGCTCTAGGGTGGTACTTTGTTTTAATAGTAGTAGGTACTATGTTTTGTTCAAGATGAATAATAAATGATTATGCCAAAAATGTAGATTTTTGTTGTCAGGTTCATTCAATAACGATACTGTACCAACCATCGTTGATTTATTTCTTACCAGACAGCTGTTTGCTAAATTAATAACATGGAGAGGATGTTTAGCATCTACATACGAGACAGACTGTATCCGACTCGGCAGCAGCAGCCGTAGCTCGCAATTCATCAGTAAGTGGCCAAATCTAGAGGAAAAGTGTCGGATTTTCCGTTCCTTTCCCCTCACCACCCGATTTGTTGATGCTCATAGATTTCAGTTTCCAATTCAAGTCCGACCGGGAGTTTGATCGTCGGATGTAAACCAAGGCAATTAATTTTACAGAAATGAGAGAAATCTCATTAATTTCGGGGCATTCGTAAGGGTGCCAATGATGTTTAAATATATACATGAGTGTCCGTTTGATGCTGCTATATGATTGAAGGTTTTATTTATACAGCGCCTAACGATACCGTTCGATATTTCTCTTTATTGGATATATCTGAGCCTGAGATTATTTGGTAATACGGAATACATATATAATTCTTGCTCTGTTAACGAAAATCCTACCAACCAACTTTTAGATTTAATATTTCTCAATAACGACAAATTTAGAACTGAAAAGTATATTTTTAAATGAAAATTTTGACAACATCAACTTGAACTTGAACAATGAACAATTTTATATTTGTGTTCTCTAATTCACTCTATGATCTACAGACTTGAATAAAATTTGACATGACATGACCTGACCTAATCTCGGTACCACTAAAAGAAAACCGCATCTTGCCGAAATCAAATTTGCTTCCTTCAACAATCTGAGTTGAAGCGCATAAAACTTCATTCCCGCCTTTGTCACATACTGAACCTCAATGTAATAAGAAAAAACAGAACACGTCCGAAATAATTTGTTGTATTCAAAATTGTGAAACATTCGTAGCGCAAAAAGTCACTACGCTGCGTTTCTGGCTCTTCATTTTCACTTTCCACTTATGAATTCTGACCGTGACTCTCATAGCGTTGGGCCCGCACAATTTTCTTCTCGACAGAAGCTCCAAAACACTGCAAACCGCAGCAGATCGACTGCCGTCGGCGTCACAGTGGCGCTTTGCAAACCCCTCTACTGATCGTCCAGCAGTCCAGAAAAAATAAACATCCATGCGGCAATCTATGAATGGACTAATCAAGGTTTACGAGTTTTCACGCATTCATACCATTTTTCATGTTATGCATACTTGTTGCACACTTTTCAACAACCGCGCTGCGGTTGTAGGAGATACCGTCGCGAGGTTCTTTTCCGTTTAGTTTCAGGTGATTAATCCGTTGCATGTTCTTGCTTAATACCATAAAAAATATCGATTGATAATGATAAATCTCGATGATTTACAGCATTGAGAAATACGTTTTTTTCACCAAGCTCCTCTAACATTATGATATTGTATGCCAAAGCTGATTGAAAAGTCCAAAGCCAGAAGCGCACTTATCATTACCGGTACGGGGGTGAACACGAACCGGTTGATATAATACTCATTTTTGAAGTAACTAAAATTATACTGTATTTCAGTATGTTTTGATTTCACCTTTCGAAAGCGAAAGAATTTTTCTCACGTTGCTGGTGACGATTCGATTAATTTCTTTCCAGTATTTAGTACAGCCAGCGGCTCGGGAAATCAATTTGCATCCGATGGGCAGTCTAGAAACTAAACCAGCTCCACTTGTTCACTTGTTGATTGGTATATACCTCTGAGTGTTGATGCTTTTGGCAGTAATGCCGGTGCGAACTGACGTGAGTGTGGGTTTATGGATTGGCAGCTTCCTGGCATTTTGACTAATTCTGCTCGTCCGATACGTTTAGCACGGGGGAACGAATTGGCCGGGTACTATAGATTTGATTTGGGGCGGAACACTTAATGGCTCTCATAACATATGTTTCAATGCATTTTTCATTGGATCTGGAAAACTCTGGTTGCAGCTACTAAAATACATTCGTCTGAATTTTCTGCCTAGATGAATTGGAAAAGTGTTTTTCTGCAAAAATATGTTTTGAAATTTTCAGATTGTGGATAGAGGAATTGTTGATCCACTGCAAATGTCCTAGATAAAATCGTATTGTTTTTCCTGGCACCGCAACACATAGAAGTACGTAGAACAAAAACCTGGCCAAAACTATTCTAATGAGTTTTCAGATAGCAAATGCGTCGTAAAGTGGTTTTATCTCTAATGAGCTATATATTTAGACATAAAAACTTATTATTAACAAGATTTCATCCAGTTGGATTACCTAGCAGTGATATAAGAACCTTCCTTTGCTATTACTCTGGAATTAAAAAAAGCTTTAACAAATATAGTGAGGGATTGTTCTGGTGTATGCTTCTTTGCCAGTCATAGATGCTGCTCTTTAAGCGTCTTTGAAATCATTCGCTATGGAAGGATCGTCTGATATGCTCTTCATAATGTTGGAAACCGCAGTGCTCCCAGCAAATCCTTGAGTCATGGAAAGTTCCCATTGGGAGCTGCGTAACACCTAAGACAAGACGCGACAGCTGGTCACCGTTACATGCAACCAAAAGCGACCAGGCTGCTGATTGGCTGAATCCGATAACGCAATCGTCACGTAGAAAATACAACGAGGTTGCTTTTCACTGTAACGCAGTGTTGCTGGAGAGTCATAATTTAGCTATTATAACTGTTCATAAATGATGATGCAAAAGTATGCAAGGGACATGATATTACCAAGTAATGTATTTCACTGTTCTAACTTTAAAAATGCATTGATTAATCGTTTTTTTACTATTTCGGTTGAAGTCCGGGGATACCAAGAAACTTAGGAAGGAAAAATTTGATAGTAGAAGTACGCTTTATTGAACATAAAATAATAAATAAAAAATGGGTATTATTCGCCTATATATATTGCATTTTAAATTCGTTTTTTTTTCATTGACCTGCAAAAGTTGTTAAAAATAATCATTTTGGCATCAACGGCGTGGAATGTTCAAAAAAAAATTCAACGGGGATGACGGCCGTTACGAAAAGAAAAATAAGAAGCCAGCTGTCGCGTCTTGTCTTAGCGTAACACAACTCGTCCAATGGTACATTTTCTCTTAGCATTAGCGTTTTGCCCAAGAGACACAATCGATCACTGCAATCAATGCTTTGCTTGGACGACATGAATGCGAAGCTTCTGACCAACTTTACAATTTTATGGTTGGGCTCAACGATTTTTTTCGCTTTGCTGAGCTGTCAATTTTTGTTCAAACTAACTTTTGAAGCGACTCAGTTGACATATTAAAGATCGAGTGTTTATTAAAGGACATTTGAGGATTTTTTTGTAAGATTTGGACCACGGTGATCTTGTTTTTATATCTTATGGTTATATTTGAGAGTTTCTTCAAGTTTTGCCTCCAGAAACAGAAACCTTCTATCAATCGAATGTTAGAGTGCGTAATCAACCCGAATAGGGTATTTCTGAAGAAAACTCGGCAAGTTATCACACAATATAAAAAAAACTAATCAAATTTTTACAATCGATGTATGACAAAGGCATGATAAATGCACTCATTAAATAAAAAAAATCAGCAAATCTGAACGTTCCAACTTCACATTGATCGCAATTACGAATGGGTGAGGATGGCGCAGATTTTCTTCCTGGTACTTATCCAGAAACACAACCTTTCCAATGGTGGGTGAGTTTTTGCTGGGACTTGCTGGGAGCCCAAACAAAACTCCTTTTTTGTGAAAATTTTGTTATGCAACAGAAACTGAAAACACGTGTATGACAAGGCCATGTTTTGATGCAATTTTTTCTACCTATACAACTCATTACCGGTATAAATTTACTTAACATACCTTTCCTGTCACCGTCCATATCAAAGTTATATACGAGAATCACTTTAAAGTTATAGTAACATCAGAGCAAAATCAT
Source organism: Wyeomyia smithii (assembly GCF_029784165.1). NCBI lineage: Eukaryota > Metazoa > Arthropoda > Insecta > Diptera > Culicidae > Wyeomyia > Wyeomyia smithii. Next base: position 251,986,232 of record NC_073696.1, read on the forward strand.
TCCAAATCGCCTGGAAATACGCGAAAATTTAATAGACCATTTTTGATTTGAATGAAACTTTGCACACGTATTTGGCTTAGCAAACTGAGCATTTTTCACAGGTGGAGAGATTTTTTACACCCATGAGTTACATTCTAAAAGGGCGTATGCCTTTTGTCATAGGTTTTATTCGAAGCATTGCAGCCCAGAAACCGTTGGTTGTATAGAAAAACTGTCTGAGAATGAGTTGTACACTGTACAAAAAATTTTTTTTTGCCAAAAAAAAATTAAAAATAAACATTAAATTTCAATTTAAAAAAAAAGAGTTGATTTTTTTTTATTGTTTTTTAAAGAAACTTGACGTTAATACGCAACTTTTTAAAAAAAGTCCAGAATGGAGAAATGAAAAATATTTTTTTTATGGTAGATTAATTTTTTTATAAAAATTCTAATTTAAACATTTTTCAAAATATTTGTATTCTGATAATTTTGAAAGATGCAGAGAGTCATTTTGAATCAAAAAGCTCTTGGTAGTAAATATTCTAAAGGCATCGGTTTTCGAGTTATTTTCAATTTAAGCTCAAAAAATTATTAATATTTCGGAAAATACACTGTTCCGTCTCACGCCGAAAGTAGCAACAATAAGCAACAACAAGGCAGCCGTTTTCAGCAGTTAACAAAGAACAGCCAATCATCGAGGACCGCTAAACCCCGCCCCCAGCGCGACGCTATAAAAGCAGCAGACGCGTCGTTCAAGTCATCAGTTTTGTTTTGATTACCCAGTTGTTCACATCGTAGAAGAAGCAGAAGAAGCAGAAAATCATTATAGAAGCAGAGAGAAACAGGAAAATACAAGTTCGATAGCGAGCATTGGAGTTTTATTCCAACCGTCTGACCAGAGTGGAGGCAACCCACCCAGTTCTTTTCAGGACTAATTGAGTTAATGAATTTTCCTCCTTCGTGAAATTTTGCCTTGCCGCTTCGCTCGGTCAGTTCAGTTCCCCAATTGCTGTCCTCCAGTGCGAACATCATTTTGGTCCATCCCGAACCGGATAATTGTTTGGTGTCAACCAGCCAGTGAAACAGTCCTACCGCGCCGCCAGTGTGCTTCTTCTTGTCTACCTACCGCCACTACTGCGATTGTGGATTGAGCAAGGATTGAACGTGTTCGAACGTGATCGTGTTTTGACTTGCCGCGTTTTAAAGTATATCGCGGTGGTGATTTGAACAGTGCATGAACATTATATCGCGGTGGTAATTTGAACAGTTCAACGAACACGTTGTTACGTGTCGCGTTTTGTAGTTCGCCGTGTTTTAACGTTCGTGTTTTTTTCCTCAACTAAGTACCGATATAATGCCCGTAATGCATTCGCCGTCGCGATCGGAAGATAGTGAAAAATCATTTCACGGATTCGTCGAGGATGTTCCCGTTGATCTTGATATGGAAAAGGAATATCGTGTGGTTTGTCGCCAGCGTTCCCAGGTAAAGCAAAAGCTGGTGCGAATTCAACGCACGATAATCGCGAACTCCACTATCGGATTGGCACAGCTGAATGTGTTGTCAAGAAACCTATCTGCAGTGTACACGGAATATAGTGCGTTTCACAGTAAGATTTTGTCTTTGGTATCGGATGAAGCATTGGATCAACAAGAACAGGAATGTGCTGATTTTGAAAATACTTATACCGCCGTGTGTAATGCAGTGGAGGAGTTACGATTGGAAGCAAGCAACCGGACATCGCCAAATGCTTCATCGAACCCGCAAAATCAACAAGTAATTATCCAGCAACAACCCCTTAAGATGCCGATTCCTACATTCGACGGAAATTATGCCGCATGGCCAAAGTTCAAGGCCATTTTTAATGATATAATGGCCAATTCGGGAGATACAGATGCCGTCAAGCTGTATCATCTCGAAAAAGCGCTAGTCGGAAATGCCGCTGGAACCCTTGATACTAAAATTCTTAGTGAAGGGAATAACAAGCTAGCTTGGGATGTCCTTATGGATCGATACGATAACAAGCGGGCTATCGTGGAAGGCCACTACCGAGGGTTGTTATCTCTGAAGAAAATGTCGTCAGCATCGCATAAAGAATTACGTGCACTTGTGAATGAAGCCACCAATCACGTTGAAAGCCTGCGATATCTCAAGCAAGAAATTAATGGCACAGCGGAACATTTTTTCGTATTTTTGATTATTTCGGCGCTCGACAACGCTACTCGACAAGCTTGGGAATCCACAATGAAGAAGGGAGAACTTCCAAAGTACAAAGAAACTATCGAGTTCCTGAAAACACGGTGTCAAATCTTGGATAACTGTGAATCTGCAATCCAAGCAACCACCTCAACAAAGATGAAGCAAGTTCCACTACCATCGAAGGCTCAGACGCAGAAATGTTACACCTCATCCACTAGCACTTCGCAACCCATCTGTGAAATTTGTGGTGGTTCCCATCGGAATGTCCTATGCCCAACACTCACCGATCTTTCACCTGCACAAAAGAACGAAAAAATTCGAGCTGCTGGAGTGTGTTTTAACTGTCTGCGTAAGGGACATAGATCAAAAAATTGTCCTTCTGATAAGGCCTGCCACAAATGCCAACGACGTCACCACACATTGTTGCATTCGGATGGAATGTTCAACAAAGAGACTAAACCCAATGTTTCGCTTCCCGTCAAGACGGTGGCAAATCCGCCTTCGATTCCAGAAATTCCAAAGCAAGCTGATGCTGCGCAGATACCCACCGTGGTAGAGTCGTCTGTTTCCAACACCTGCTCATCATACCAAGTACAATCTAGAAGGACTGTACTGTTGCAAACCGCAATAGTACATGTATTTGACCAAAAAAAGCAACCCCATCCATGCCGTGTACTTTTGGACAGCGGCTCCCAGGTGAACTTCATAACAGAAGAAATGGCCAACCGCTTAGGTCTTTTCAAAAAACCAGCCAATGTTCCCATCGTTGGTGTTAATGCCTTACGCACTCTCGCCCGAGATAAAGTGACGATCAAGTTCCGCTCCCGTGTGTCTTCCTTTAACGCCAGCCTAGAGTGTCTAGTAATTCCCAAGGTAACAGGTATAATTCCAACTTCCAAGATTGACGTTACACAGTGGACAATACCGAAAGGAGTAGTTCTCGCTGATCCTATGTTCCACACACCGGAAAAGATAGATTTGCTGATAGGTGGAGAACTATTCTTCGATATCCTGAAACCGAGTCTGATTCAACTAGCCGATGGACTACCACAGTTTCGAGACACTCATGTCGGGTGGATTGTGGCTGGTGTTATCGTCGAACCGCACTTGTGTAACGTGTCGCTCCAGTATTCGCACGTTGCACTAGAAGATATTGAACGGAAATTGTTGCAGTTCTGGCAAGTCGAGGAGGTGCCAGATGTTCCCAAACTATCAGCAGAGGAGATAGAATGCGAAACGCATTTTCTTTCCACCTACCAGCGTGACGAAACCGGAAGATTCATTGTTAAGCTTCCGTTTAGAAGTAATTTATCCCAGCTGGATAATTGCCGTTCCTTGGCTTTGAAGCGGTTTTTGATGTTGGAGAAGCGACTCATCCGTAACCCAGAATTACAAGCACAGTACGTGGACTTTATCCGTGAGTACGAGTCTCTTGGACATTGTCGCGAGGTAGCAGAATCACAAGATAAACCAAACCAGCAACTTTATTATTTAACACATCATGCAGTACTGTGACCCTCCAGCTCAAGTACGAAATGTCGCGTTGTGTTTGACGCAAGTGCAAAATCAACACCGTCGGAACTTTCTCTGAATGAGGTGCTGCAAGTGGGCCCTATAGTACAAAATGATCTGCATCATATAGTGCTACGATTCCGTACATTCAAAGTAGCTTTCACCGCAGACATTTCAAAAATGTATCGTCAAGTACTTGCTGCACCGTCGGACCGTCAATTCTTGAGAATTTTCTGGAGAGAAAAACCATCGTTACCGTTGCGCGTGTTGGAGTTGTGCACCGTTACATATGGCACCGCATCGGCACCATATCAAGCAACTAGATGCTTAGTGCAACTCGCCGAGGAGAATGGCGAGATGTTTCCCATTGCCGCTCGCATCATTAAGGAAGAGACATATATGGATGATATCCTCTCAGGTGCCGGATCAGTAGAGGAAGCCATTAACGCACAACAACAACTGAAGCAGCTTCTTTCACAAGGAGGATTTCCCATACACAAGTGGTGCTCCAACTCCCAGAAGTTTCTAGAACGCATCCCAGTGGAAGAGCAAGAGAAAAGAATAACCTTGAAAGAGCGTGGAGTAAATGAAGCTATCAAAGTGTTGGGATTACTTTGGGATCCATCTGCCGATACTCTATGCATTGCTGCACATCCAAATCAACCAGCTTCGCAACCATCTACGAAACGAGTAATATACTCAGAAATTGCCAAATTTTTTGACCCCCTCGGCATGGTATCACCGGTTATAGTTATAGCCAAACTTCTAATACAGAAACTATGGAAACTTAAAATTGGATGGGATGATATAGTGGACGATGAAACAACGCGTCAGTGGCAAGAATTGCAAGCCTCACTTGTGTACCTCACCGACATTCAGATTCCAAGATGTGTAATATTCGACAACGCGGTTGCCTACGAGCTCCATGGGTTTTCAGACGCTTCTATCGCAGCATATGGTGCATGCGTATATTTACGAAGCATTTTTGTCGATGGCTCGGCGAAACTTCGTATACTCACTAGCAAATGGAAGCTGGCTCCATTAAGCGAGCTTTCCATTCCACGGAAGGAATTATGCGCCGCGCATTTGTTATCCAAACTAGTACAAAAGGTGCTACCAGCTCTGCAAATAACAATCCAAAGGTCCGTATTGTGGTGTGACAGTACAATCGTCTTGGCTTGGATTAAAAAACCACTTAACCGGCTACAACTCTTCGTACGAAACAAAATTGCTGTAATCCAAAACCTAACCGGCGAGCATCAGTGGCAACACGTCCGATCTCAGCAAAATCCAGCCGACGTTGTGTCCAGAGGTCAACTTCCCGAATTCCTCAAGAATAACAGTCTCTGGTGGAACGGCCCGGAGTTCCTACAAATAGGAAATTATGAAATGGATGCTCCAGAAGAAATACCAGATGATGAGCTGCCTGAACTCAAGGCCATGGTGACAACAGCGGAGGAGAGGGCAGATTTAGTGTCATCTTTAAGCAGGTATAGCAATTTTCGCAAAATTCAACGAATCACAGGCTACATGTTGCGCTTTGTAAAAAATTGTCGCAAAAGAAATCCAGAACATCGAGAACTTCAAAAACATTTGACCGTCTGTGAACTTCGTCACTCAGCCGATGTGCTCGTTCGTCTCATACAACAGCAGCGTTTCGCCGACGAAATCAAGCGAGTTCGTGCCAACAAACCTTGTAGGAGACTTGGAAATTTACGCCCTGTATATATCGATGGACTTCTTCGAGTAGGAGGTCGATTGGATCACTCGCAGTTACCTTTTGAGAATCGTCATCCTGTCATATTGCCAGATAAGGATCCGATAGTGCGATCATTAGTTCTACAAATGCACATCGAGATGCTCCACGTAGGCCAGACTGGTCTGATGAATGCCATGAGACAAAGATATTGGCTTCTGAATGCTAGATCTACTATTCGATTGATAACACGTCGCTGTGTAAGATGTTTCTGAACCAATCCAACAGCCACCAGTCAGTTAATGGGTAACCTGCCGGTATCAAGAGTTGTTCCTTCACCTCCATTTTCTGTAACTGGTGTTGACTACGCCGGTCCCTTTTGGACTAGACAAGGTTCGCGTCGTCCTGCGATAGTAAAATCATACGTGGCTGTTTTTGTTTGTATGTCAACTAAAGCAGTACACTTGGAAGCTGTATCCGACCTGAGCACCGATGCCTTTTTAGCATCTCTTCGACGACTGATAGCTCGACGAGGTATGATTCACGAATTGCACTCGGATAACGCCACTAATTTCCGAGGTGCCAACCATGAACTACACGTGTTGTACCAGCAGTTTCGCAATCAGCAGACTGAAGAGGCCATAAAATCGTTTTGTCGTAGTCGTGAGATCGAGTGGCATTTCATCCCACCGGATGCGCCCGAATTTGGAGGCCTATGGGAGGCCGCCGTTAAGTCGTGTAAAACTCATCTGAAGCGTGTCGCAGGCAACGTGAAGTTAACCTTCGAAGAACTGGCTACTGTTCTGACTGAAATCGAGGCCGTTATGAACTCTCGACCCTTTTTTGCAATCTCCAATGACCCCGCAGATCCACAAGTGATTACGCCAGCACATTACCTCATCGGTCGTCCGCTTACTGCTCCTGCCGAACCATCTTTAGAGAATGTTAAGGTATCCCGTTTGACACGATGGCAACATCTACAGCTCCTTCGTGAACATTTTTGGCGTGCTTGGAGTCGTGATTATTTGAACACCCTGCAGCCACGGAGGAAAATCTACGAGAGATCTCTAATGTTAGAGTTGGTATGATCGTTCTACTCCATGAGCGAAATCAACCGACTCTCAACTGGAAACTTGGTCGTATTTAAGCAGTTTATCCTGGGAATGATGGATTAGTACGAGCAGTTGATGTCTCTCCAATGGTACTCACTATCGACGCCCGATCAACAAGGTATCCGTTCTACCTATCGACGAAAACGAGTGAAACCCGTGGTGAGGATTAGAAAGTGTCGAGTTCTTCAACCGGGGGAGGATGTTCCGTCTCACGCCGAAAGTAGCAACAATAAGCAACAACAAGTCAGCCGTTTTCAGCAGTTAACAAAGAACAGCCAATCATCGAGGACCGCCAAACCCCGCCCCCAGCGCGACGCTATAAAAGCAGCAGACGCGTCGTTCAAGTCATCAGTTTTGTTTTGATTACCCAGTTGTTCACATCGTAGAAGAAGCAGAAGAAGCAGAAAATCATTATAGAAGCAGAGAGAAACAGGAAAATACAAGTTCGATAGCGAGCATTGGAGTTTTATTCCAACCGTCTGACCAGAGTGGAGGCAACCCACCCAGTTCTTTTTAGTACTAATTGAGTTAATGAATTTTCCTCCTTCGTGAAATTTTGCCTTGCCGCTTCGCTCGGTCAGTTCAGTTCCCCAATTGCTGTCCTCCAGTGCGAACATACACGTTTTTCTTAATTTGTCCATGGTTCTCCAGCAAAAACCATACGTTTATTGGAATGCTTGAACAAAAATATACAATTCATTCTTTGACAACAAAACGATTGGGCGAACGGTTCTCAAGAAAAGAGTTAAATGTTCTAAGTGATATAAATATATATAAGAATCATATATTTATTTTCGAATTTTATTATCTTAGGAACATATTTTTTTATGACACAGATACTTTACAGAACTAGTTTCACCTTATATTTTATATACATCATAAGTAAATGATTCGTCATCTTTTGAAAACAGCTTCGTTTGTATCTTATTTTTTGAAATCGGAACAAAAGAGTAATACGTTTGTGTGGCAGCTATTATTATAGATTTTTTGAAAATATTGTTCCATTCTGTTACTCCTTGTTCATATTCTCCATATGATACCCAACTAAATGACATTTTTGATGAATTTTTATTACTTTTCTGATTAGACCAATCATACAATTCTTTTGCGCTTGTAATGGGATGTTCATGTTCTTTAGCTAAAGTTGCATTTCCTGCCATTCGTTTTAATATGCCACCAATTGCATCGCATGGGCCTTTACCATGAGAAGTCGCAAAAAATGCCACTCTGCATCGACGTTATACTTTGTTTTGAACTTGCAAAGACTTGCAAAGTTTTTTCTATTTTTATATTGTGAGGCAGCTCCATCAGACATTAATATCGCTTTTTTCAACTCTATTGTTGTTTTCAAAAAACTCATTAATTTGGCAATGAACACCTGAACCGCAACAGTATCATGATGGAGTACTTCCGATATTATGATGAAGCTGATATTCTTAAGTGTTCCAGATTCTGAATAGTAAACAACAAAGGGATGAATGGTGGCTTGACTATCATTCCAATAACTACACGAATCACAAATTGATAAAGACTTATTAAAATGAGCTTGACTGTTCAATATTTTGAATGTTGCAATAACGTTTTCGTTTAATTTGCGTAAGCTTGATGAGCACCGATGATCAGGAAAGGGTTTACAGCATTTGGGCTTGGTGTATACCATTTTCACTTTATTCATCTTCACAAAATGCAAACTGTTACTAACACATCTGGAGTAGTGCAATCGTATTTATATACGGAAACAGATATTATAGGTAACCCAGTAGTTATTGGTTGCGTACTTTACAAACAGTAATTATTAGTAAACAAGTAGGTAGTGTTGCACGACAAACATATTTTTTATAAAACATTCGGCAAGGGGGAACGTGTAGGTAGGCTAAGGTTTAGCGCTTGAGTTATTTATCCAATCGTTTTGTTGTCAAAGAATGAATTGTATATTTTTGATCAAGCATTCCAATGGACGTATGGTTTTTGCTGGAGAACCATGGACAAATTAAGCAAAACGTGTATTTTCCGAAATATAAATAATTTTTCGAGCTTAAATTCAAAATAACTCGAAAACCGATGCCTTTTGAATGTTTACTACCAAGAGCTTTTTGATCCAAAATGACTCTCTGCATCTTATAAAATCATCAGAATACAAATATTTTGAAAAATGTTTGAATTAGAATTTTCATAAAAAAATTAATCTACCATAAAAAAATTATTTTTCATTTCTCCATTCTGGACTTTTTTTAAAAAGTTGCGTATTAACGTCAAGTTTCTTGAAAAAAAAAAGTTCAACTCTTTTTTTTTAAATTGAAATTTAATGTTTATTTTTAATTTTTTTTGGTCAAAAAAATTTTTTTTGTACGGTGTATTTTTTTTCTGGTGCATTTGTAATTCCCTACAACTCATTCTCAGACAGTTTTTTATACAACCAACGGTTTCTGGGCTACAATGCTTCGAATAAAACCTATGACAAAAGGCATACGCCCTTTTAGAATATAACTCATGGGTGTTAAATATCTCTGCATCTGAGAAAAATGCTCAGTTTGCTAAGCCAAATACGTGTGCAAAGTTTCATTCAAATCAAAAATGGTCGATATCCGACCATCGGTGATTTGGCGCGATCTTGCTCACTTGAAAAAACCCGAAATAAATCATATTTTTTTATAACGAAAGACTAAAATGAGGATAATTTTTGGAAAATGTTAGGCAAAAGGATAGGCCATTGAATCAAACCACTAACATTTTGCGCTAATGTCAAGAGTTAGGAAGAGGGTATCGCCCTCTCCTGACCCTTTTTTTTTACGCCACAGCTTTTGTTTGTTGTTCCCAATTGGCCCTGACACAAGTAAAAGAGATTTTTAAGGCAGTTCGCACCTACGCGAGTTCTCATATGCAATTGTTAATTTATGTGTGAAAACAAAAGCAAAAATTCATTCCGCGTCGAACACTCGACAGAAACGGACGTGCAAAGTGGTTGTTCTATTACAATCCGGTCCGTGTGTACGAATAGCCAAACAAAAGAGTGTATTATTCAAGGCCATCAGTTGACAGTCGAGTCCGTGTCGCTGTGCAGAGTGATCTCACACCCGGCTCACTGCTGGTGGCTGTATTGGTGCTGCTGTACTGGTGCTGCTGGCTGCTTTGGGTGCAGCTTCGAACGATCGGACAACCACTGCTGGAAGGAAGAAGTAACGAGGTACGTGTTCTTGTCGGCGCTAGTTCGCTAGTGCGCTACATTTAGCGCGATGGATATAGATCCCTCGCCTCCCGTGCCACCATCCCCGAGCCCCCTGACCCTTCTGTTACCCCCTCCCCTGTTCATTCTCCAGTCCCCCCTCGTCCCAGGCTTTACCCGGACGGATCTCAACAGGGCAGCTATACTGTTTATTTTCGTCCAAAGGCAGAAGTGAATTCAAAGCGATTAAACATACTGCAAATTTCAAAAGACCTGACGAAGGGGTACAAGGCCGTGACCGAAATTTCCAAGGTCCGACCTAACAAGCTCCGTGTCGTGGTCAGTGATCTGGCACAGGCCAATGCTATCGCTTGCTCTGAGCTCTTCACACGCGAGTATCGCGTTTACATACCCGCACGAGACGTGGAGATCGACGGTGTCATAACCGATTCGAGTCTGTCTGTCGAGTGTATCCTAAAAAGCGCAACCGGTTGCTTCAAAAATACCGAAACACAGGCGAAGATTTTGGATTGGAAGCAATTGCGGTCCATGTCTCTCGTCGGCGGTAAAAATGTTTACACTCCGTCAGACTCGTTTCGCGTTACGTTTGCCGGATCTGCACTCCCTAGCCACGTCTCGATCGACCGGGTTCGTCTGCCTGTGCGATTGTATGTACCCCGTGTTATGAATTGCACCAATTGCAAGCAGTTAGGCCACACAGCCGCCTACTGCTGCAATAAGGCACGATGTAGCAAGTGTGGGGAGACTCATGCGGAAGATTCTTGCAGTGTTAATGCTGAAAAATGTATTCACTGTGGGGAAAACCAGCATGAGCTCTCCACATGCCCGGTGTACATGCAGCGCAGAGATAAAATCAAGCGGTCACTTAAGGAGCGTTCAAAGCGTTCTTACGCTGAGATGCTGAAGAAGACCGTGACCACTTCTACCATAACCCCTTTGATCTGTTGCCCTCCGATGAAACCGATTCTGACGATTCATCAGCGGGAACATCTTATGCCAATCCTGGGGAGTCTAGGAAGAGGAAAAATGTTTCTTCTCCTAAACTTCCCCGTAAAGGTCCTAAGATTTCCCAAAGTGTAATGAAAAGTACGAACAAACCAAACAGTGCTGCGGAAAAACCGAAGCAAACTCCTCCTGGGCTTGCAAATTTAAAGTCCCAGAAGGAGTTCCCAGCACTGCCAGGAACATCTAAAACCCCAGTTGTTCCTTTTGCACATCCAGTTGATGAAACAAACTCTGGATTAGTGAAATTTTTTGACATTGTGGACTGGATTTTTGAAAATTTTAATATACCCGATCCAATTAAAATTTTTCTTACAGCATTCCTCCCAACAGTTAGATCATTTTTGAAGCAGTTGACTGCCCAATGGCCCCTCCTTGCAGCGATTGTATCCTTCGATGCCTAATTCAACTGCGTATATGAAGGATTCTATCTCTGTCTTACAGTGGAATTGTAGAAGTATTTTACCAAAAATTGATTCGTTTAAAGTTTTGACAAATAAAAACAAATGCGATGCATTTTCCCTTTGTGAAACTTGGCTTACTTCAAATGTTGATCTCAACTTCCATGATTTTAATATTATTCGCCTTGATCGAGACACCCCATATGGAGGAGTACTTTTAGGGATTAAAAAGTGCTATTCTTTCTATCGTATTAACCTCCCCTCGATTCCAGTCATCGAAGTTGTCGCATGTCAAATGACAATACAAGGTAAAGAGCTTTGTATTGCCTCAATATATATTCCTCCCAGAGCACAGGTTGGGCAACGGCTGCTCTTTGATTTAATAGAACTTCTTCCCTCGCCACGTTTGATTTTGGGAGACTTCAACTCTCATGGTGTGGTTTGGGGTTCCCCTTACAATGATAACCGCTCCTCTTTAATCTATAACCTTTGCGATGACTTCGACATGACTATTTTAAACAACGGTGAAATGACACGTATCCCGAAACCTCCAGCGCGCCCAAGCGCTTTGGATCTATCCTTATGTTCGACGTCGCTACGGTTGGATTGCACATGGAAGGTAATCCTTGATCCTCACGGTAGCGACCATTTGCCTATTCTTATTTCAATTAATAACGGGTCGACTCGCATGCGACCAATTGACATTCCGTATGACCTCACACGGAATGTCGATTGGAAGTTACACAAGGAAATGATTTCAAAAGCGGTCGAGTCGATTCAACATCATCCACCACTTGAAGAATACAACCTCCTCGCGGGCTTGATTCTCGACGCCGCGTTGCAAGCCCAAACGAAGAAATATCCCGGCGTAACGATCAAAGAACGGCCTCCCACTCCGTGGTGGGACCAAGAGTGCTCCGATGTCTACACGCAAAGATCCGACGCGTTTAAGGCCTATCAGAAGGGAGGTATACCTGGCGACTATTTACGGTATTCGGAGCTTAATACCAAGCTTAAAAGTTTGGCTAAAGCAAAGAAACGCGGATATTGGCGTCGGTTCGTGAACGAGACGTCGAGGGAGACATCGATGAGCACTCTTTGGAACACAGCCCGAAGAATGCGGAATCGCGTAACGGTCAACGAAAGCGAGGAGTCTTCAAGTCGGTGGATATTCGATTTTGCCAGGAAAGTATGTCCGGACTCTGTTCCTGAGCAAAACATTGTTCGCGATGCGTCTCCGGGCCACGACGCGATAGAATCACCTTTTACGATGGCAGAATTTTCAGTTGCTCTCCTGTCCTGTAACAATAACGCGCCTGGGTTAGATAGAATCGAATTCAACTTGTTGAAGAATCTACCCGGCAATGCCAAGAGGGGCTCGTTGAACTTGTTCAATAAGTTCCTGGAGCAAAACATTGTACCGCAGGATTGGAGGCAAGTGAAAGTGATCGCCATCCAAAAACCAGGGAAACCAGCTTCTGATCACAACTCTTATAGGCCGATTGCAATGCTATCCTGTATCCGGAAATCGATGGAAAAAATGATACTCCGTTGTTTGAACCATTGGGTCGAATCAAATGGTCTGCTTTCAGATACTCAATTTGGCTGCCGCCGTGCCAAAGGGACGAATGATTGTCTTGCGTTGCTTTCAACAGATATTCAGCTGGCGTATGCTCGCAAAGAACAAATGGCGTCTGCGTTCTTGGACATTAAGGGGGCTTTTGATTCCGTTTCTATTGACATTCTTTCGGGTAAACTTCACCGACAAGGATTTTCTCCAATTTTGAACAATTTTTTGCACAATTTGTTGTCCGAAAAGCACATGCATTTTACGCACGGCGATTTGGCAACTTTTCGCATTAGCTACATGGGTCTTCCCCAGGGCTAATGTTTAAGCCCCCTTCTTTACAACTTTTATGTAAATGACATCGACGAATGTCTGGCAAATTCATGCACGATAAGACAACTTGCAAACGACAGTGTAATCTCTGTTACAGGAGCCAAAGCTGCCGATTTGCAAGGACCATTGCAAGATACCTTGGACAATTTGTCTGCTTGGGCTTTACAGCTAGGTATCGAATTCTCTCCGGAGAAGACTGAGATAGTAGTTTTTTCTAGGAAGCATGAACCTGCTCAGCTTAAAACACAATTAATGGGTGAAACGATTTCTCAGGTTTTGGTGCACAAATATCTTGGTGTCTGGTTCGACTCTAAAAGCACCTGGGGTTGTCACGTGAGGTATCTGATGAAAAAATGTCAACAAAGAGTGAATTTTCTTCGTACAATAACCGGACAATGGTGGGGAGCCCACCCAGGAGACCTTATAAGGCTTTACCAAACAACGATACTGTCTGTCATTGAGTACGGGTGTTTCTGCTTCCGCTCCGCAGCAAACACACATTTGATCAAACTGGAGCGAATACAATATCGTTGTTTGCGTATCGCCTTGGGTTGCATGCAATCGACCCATACGATGAGTTTGGAGATCTTAGCTGGAGTACTACCATTGAAAACCCGCTTCTGGAGCCTGTCTTCTCGTATTCTAATCAAATGTGAGGTCTTGAACCGTCCCGTGATTGAAAATTTTGAAAGGTTAATCGAACTTAATTCTCAAACCCGTTTTATGACATTGTATTTCAATCACATGTCCCAAAATATTAACCCTTCTTCGAATATTCCAAATCGTGTCGACTTATCAAATACTTCTGATTCTACTGTGTTTTTCGATACATCCATGATAGAAGAAACTCGTGGAGTCCCGGATCATTTACGCGTGCAGCAGATCCCTACAATTTTTTCCAATAAATATCGAAACATCAACTGCGACAATATGGACTACACTGACGGATCACTTCTTGATGGGTCCACTGGCTTCGGTATCTTCAATAACAATTTAACCGTCTCCCATAAGCTCGATAATCCTGCTTCTGTTTACGTCGCAGAATTAGCTGCAATTCAGTACACCCTAGGGATTATCGAAAAAATGCCCACGGACCATTATTTCATCTTTACGGACAGTCTCAGTTCCATTGAGGCTCTCCGATCGATGAAAGATGTTAAGCACTCTCCGTATTTCCTGGGGAAAATACGGGAACATCTGAGTGCTTTATCCGAAAAATCGTTTCAGATTACCTTAGCGTGGGTCCCTTCTCACAGCTCGATACCGGGCAATGAGAAAGCGGACTCTTTGGCTAAGGTGGGCGCAACAAACGGTGATATTTATGTAAGACCAATTGCCTTTAATGAATTTTTCGCATTTGTACGTCAGAATACGATCATCAGTTGGCAAAATTCTTGGACCAAGGGGGAACTGGGAAGGTGGTTACATTCCATAATCCCCAAGGTATCGACGAACCCGTGGTTCAAGGGGTTGGATGTAGGTCGGGATTTCATTTGCGTGATGTCCCGGCTTATGTCCAATCACTATAGATTTGACGCGCATCTCCGTCGTGTTGGGCTCGGGGAGAGTGGTATCTGTGCCTGTGGTGAAGGTTATCACGACATAGAGCACGTTGTTTGGTCATGCCCTGTACACCGTGACGCCAGGTCTAGATTAATAGCTTCCCTGCAGGCCGAAGGTAGACAGCCGGCTGTTCCTGTTCGTGATGTCTTGGCGAGCCGTGACCTATCCTACATGTCCCTTGTATACGTTTTCCTGAAATCCATCCACGCCCCAGTTTAGTCCTATCCCCTTCCGCCTACATCCAACCAAACGACAAGAACACGTTAAGACCCCGGATCCGGAAACAGCAATCAGACCCGCACGAAACTCTCAAGGCCCGATGGAAACAACCCAATATGCCAGTCCGTAATATCTTGGCCCAGCAGCGGAACAAATTTAATATGCTGCTTACCTATGGCAATGAAAACCATCAAACAGCAAACCTGTGCTTTTAATGCAAAATATTCTAGCTTTAAGTTAGATTTAGTTTCAGCTCGTAGTCGGCAGCGAGGATAAAAAATTTGCTTTTAGTTATTAAGATACTTTAGAAAGTAAGCTACCAGATATAATTGGCGCCGTTAAACATTGAATTGTATTTGTGCCGTGTCAAATAAACTATAGATGAAGAAAAAAAAAAGCAAAAATATTCCCTTCCTTCACTTTCGCAAGTCAAAACCAAACCAATATTAACAGAGTCGTCAGGGCCAATGTTTGAAGTATAATTTTGGAAATAACAAAAAAAAAAACACTATACTCAGAACCGACAAAAATTGAATTATTTTTTCTAGTTTATTTCTATAAATGCGAAAGTCTGTCTTTCTGTCTGTCTGTCTGTTCCCTATAGACTCATAAACTACTGGACCGATTACCGTGAAAATTTGTACATAAGGGTTTTCAAGGACGGAGAGTAATCCTAAAATATTAGTTTTGCTCTATCTCATAAGCGTAGGCAAGAGGGGGGGGGGGGGGGTGAATTTGTGGTTCATGAACTAAAAATTTCCTCCCCGATAACCGTGCAAATTTATATCAAGAATGTTTTTGTGTCTGAGATGTAGAAGTCTTGCCTGTGTCATGTTAGACCTTCGTGTATCTCAGAGACATTGCAAGGATGAGTGAACAATGTAAACCTTTGATGATTTTTATACTGTTGTACCGATCAGCATTAAATTCGTTATATAGAATCTATAGTAGCTGATGTATCTCAACGACTTTGAATTTTGTATATTCCATTAGCGTGGCAAGAGGGGAGCCACCTAACTCAATTACCGTGCCAATTTCGATAAGTAGGTATGATTCTATAACATTGATTTTCGTATAGCGTATAGCATATCGTATCGTATAGCAGCGGTTATATCTCAATTACTTCAAATTATATCTATCTCATAAGCGTAGTTAAAGGGAGGTAGAGCTACGATGACCTTCATTATTTTTGAACCGTCTAATAGTTCGTCTTGAAAATTTGTATCTAGGAGTTTTTACGTATCGGAAATGTTTCTATGATATTATGGTGTCACTTTATTCCACTAGCGTGTGCAAGGGATAGCGGAAAGGAAGCGTTGTTCGTATTGCGAAGTAGAGATCGTTAATTTCTATAATCAATTCAATTTAATTGTAAGGGATTTCAAGCCTAAAGGGTGTTTTCATGATATTGGTTTCCATCGGATTTCCTTTGTTTTTGCAACAATCGATTGGGAAATTAGTTACGCCTCCATCAACACGCGGCAAATTTGTAATGTTATGACAAGAACTATTGAACTATTGAAAAGTGTCGGGACATGCTCATGCTCAAATTTCGACCAATTAGAACTGAAAAGAAGACCAATATGGGTATTTTCGGAACCGAGGTTTTATCGAGAGACGGGAAATCAACCCAAGATATCAAGGTGACTTTCTCCGGTTACTGGAAAACATTCTTAAATAATTCAATACCAACCAATATAAATATTTCTGGGACCGGAGATCAAATCTAGACGCCATTTTGAAATCCAAAATGGCGATTTCCGGTTTCAGAAAATTATCGAATACCACCGATAATAGTTATTTTGGAATCCAAAATGAAACACAGAGGCCGAAAATCGAGTTTGGACACTATTTTTGAAATCCAAAATGGCAATTTCCGGTTTCCATCAAGCAGCCTGAAATGACCGAATACCACCCAATATGGGTATTTTAGGAATCGAGATAATGCCCAGAGACCTAAACTCAACTTTAGACATTTTTTTGAAATCCAAGACTTCCGGTTTCCGAAAATGACCAAATATCGACCCAAGACGCCATTTTGAAATGCGAAGCATCAACTTCCGGTTGCTGGAAAACAACCAAAAATAGTCATCACAGAACCGGGATGAAATACAAGATGACGACTTTCAGTTCCCGAAAATGACCAAATACTAAATTGTATGGTTATATTGAAAATCGAAATCGATGGCTATCGGCCGAGATCCGAATTCACAGATAAGTTTTAAATCCAACATGACGACTTCCAGTTTCCGAAAAACAACCTGTTATAACCGAACACCACCCAATATGGATATCTCTTAAATCGCAATGATGCCAAGAGATCTGAAATCGACTCAAGATGCCGTTTCGAAATCCAAAATGGTGGCTTCCGGTTTCCAAAAATCACCAAATACCACCCAAAATTGCTTTTTCCGTAATCGAGATTATGCACATAGGCCAAATATCTACCCCTGACGCCATTTTTTAATCCGAAGTGGCAATTTCCGGCCACTTTTTTATGAAAAAACACCAAGAATATTAATTTCGGAATCGAGATGATGCCCGGATACCAGAGAATGAATTTAGATGTTTGCTCTCGGAAAACAGCCTTAAATGGTCAAACACCACTAAATATCGGTGTTTTGGAGATCAAAAATTTGCTCAGAAACCGGAAATCAAATCCAGACACCATTTGAAAATCCAATATGACGATTTTCGGTTCCCGGAAAAGGTCAAATACCACCCAATATGGGTATTTCCGTAATCAATATGATACACGGAATCAAATCCAAATCCCATTTTGAATTCCAAGATGCTTCCAGTTGTTGGAATATACCCAAAAATGACCAAATACCAAACAGGATGGTTATTTCTAAAATCAAAATGATGTTCAGGGTCCAGAAACCGGTCCCATTCCTTAAATCCAAGGTAGCAACTTCCAGTTTCTGAAGAACAGCCAGAAATGGTCAATTACCACCTAATATGAATCATTCCAAACCGCAAAGATATCCAAAGGTCGGAAATCGACCACAGATGAAATTTTAAAGCTTTGCAGTGCCACCACACAATTGCTAGAGAGTTATTTTATTTGTTTTTGGAGTGAGAAGTTGGCTTCGAATTTATTCTTGGTGATCATTCTCAAATGCATTAATGTAAGTAATATAAAAAACAGCATTATATTGTGGTAGTTATCAGAATGGATGGATATCCTTTTTATTTGCAAAACAAATACACTTCACAAATTATTTAAAATCGAAATAACAGATTTTAAATTGTTTACGTTTGGCACCTGGGTCCTTTTGCACGCGTTGCTTGACTGAAGATTAGCACAATACTTCAGCTATTCCTAGCCAAAATAATGAATTTAGTATCAGAACGTTTCTTCAGGTTTCTAACATTTTTACCTATTGCTTTTTTCTCAAATGTATTCGTTAGAATTTCATAAGGAATTGGAACATTGTACAAACATAATTCAGGAAAACAAATTTTCCGGCAGAATACATACAGTCTTTTATACACACTAAGGTCGCTTTTTACGCGGTTTTTTACGCGGCTTTTTTTACGCGGATTCCGGAAATTACGCGGTTTTTTTTTACGCGGATTCCGGAATTTACGCGGCACGTATACCCCGCGTAAAAAGCGACTTTAGTGTATATGGTAATATTAATATTTGTTTGATATTGTGTATATTTGAGAGATATGCGGTTGTAAACTTGATGGCGCAGTAACGCGGGCCGGAAATCAGCTAGTTATATATACATTAAAGTCGCCTTTTATATGTTTAGTGTATGAATACTTTACACTAGGAAATTTGTTCCCTCTCGCTTGCACTCGTTTGATTCAGATGATGACACGGGTCAGGTGGATGGTGTAGTGAATAACTAAACGGCTAAATATTACTGCTGCTATGCAGTTTGATGACGTCAGTTTGACGTTTTGATAGGGTAACTATAATGAGTCCTAGAAATTTGAAAATTCCGAGCATCAATATTTCTGTTCCCGGGACTCGGTATTTCCCGGGAAATCGATCCTGGTATTGCAAACCCTATTGAAGACATAAGGTTCATGTACCATTTGATAACAAAACCGATTTTTTTATGTTTTGCCTTTTTGTTGTCCCATAAGACCCTATTGAATTTTATTGTAATCGGATTTTTAGTTTAGAGGTTATGTATCAAAGTGTAAAAATCATGAAACATCATTATCTCAAAAACTACACAACCGATTTGAACAAAATAAATTTCAAATGAACGGGCTACCTTAAGAACCCTTAACTTTTGAATTTTATGAAGATTGAACATGTGGCTCAAAAGTTATGAAAAGAAACGTGTTCTGAAGACTGTTTAATCTCACTCATGTTTCTCAGAGATGGCTGAACCGATTTTCATTAAATCAGTGTCAAATGGAAGGTCTAGTTGCCCCATAAGACCCTATTGATTTGTTTTGCAATCGGACTATTATTTTGCCTGTTATGTTTAAAAATGTGAAATCCAGCTATGAAAAGGAACATATTCCGAAGACTACTTGGACTCACTCACTTTTCTCAGAGATGGCTGAGCCGATTTTCATTAAATTAGTGTCAAATGAGAGGTCTAGCTGCCTATAACACCCTATTGAATTTAACTATAATCGGACTGTAACTTTGTCTGTAATATGTCGAAATGTGAAAATCACGAAACTTCATTATCTCAGAAACTACCGAAACTTCATTATCTCAGAAACTACTTAACTGATGAATTATGAAAAATTTAGAAAATCTATAACGAGCGTCTTAGCAGAGTGATTGAGAAATCAAAGAAATAGTTATCGGTTTCCGTTATACTCTACTAATTTTTTTTTTGAAATAAATATTGAAATTCAGTCCGCAAATATATATTTCGACTGTGACGTACAGTCTTCCTCAGTGCTTATGTGGACTGGTAAAGAGCAAAGCGTAAATCCTGGTTTTTATTTGTAGTAGGTAAAATGAAAATTTAGCACCCTTAATTGGAGTTAGGTAGGGAATTATGCGGTCGATTGTTTACCGTACCTGGGGTTTTTGAGAAGCAGATTGAATAGCCATGAGGGGTGATTACCTGCGTCTTTATTGAGAAGCGTGCATGAGTGTTGTTTATAAATTTCTAAACTTTCAGCTACGTCTAATTTCCATAAATTATTAACGGGGGCGGTGGAGGTGAATGTTATCCGAAGTTAGTGGATGTTCCTCGTCAAAAATATGTTCAGCAACTTTTGATTTGAAAAGATATGGTGGGGCATTTTTTGAAACTTTCCTTGCTTTTGTCACTTCTGCGAAATGTTCTTCGAAACGTATCCCTAGGTTACGTTTAGTTTGTCCAATGTAAACCATGTCACAGTGACTGCATGCAATTTTATAAATTCCAGCTTTGTTCAGGGTATCAAATAGGGTCTTTGGTAGACCCCAATTTTGTTTTGAGTTGGGTATTTCTACTAGTGTAGACAATATCCATCCCAAATTTTCTAAATTTTGAACGAAGTGGGCGTGTCAAGTTAGCGTCATATTCAACGGCTATCCTTTTCAGATCTTCTGTTATTGGGGTGAATGTTGTAAAAGATTTCCGAATTTGAGCACGCTTCTTTTTATCAACAATGGCTTGAATGATACTTTCATTGTAGCCATTAAGTTTAGCAATTTCGAAAATATATTCCAGTTCCTTTTGCTTGGCTACTTCACTTAGAGGTAAAGTTTCCATGCGGTGGATCATATGATGGAAGGATGCCATTTTAAGCTGGAAGGGATGGTTTGAAGTGTTAGGTATTACCCGTTTTGTATTCGTGGGTTTCCGATAAATTTCAAATTCCAAGTCCGTAGACTTTCTGACTACAACGATGTCCAAGAAAGGAAGTCTGTTGTTAAGTTCTTTTTCAATTGTGAAGTTTATATTTTTATGGGTATTATTAAGGGATATGAAAAAAGTTTCAAGATTCGCCCTTTTCAAAATACAAAAAATATCATCCACATACCTCCACCATCGAATTGGTAAGATGTTCCTCTTCTCTAATGTACTTTCTATATTTGTAATGAAGAGCTCACATAGAAAGGGAGAAAGAGGATTCCCCATTGGTGCCCCTTTAGTCTGTTTGTAAAATTTACCACGAAATGTGAAGTAGTTTTCTTTCATGCAAAGGCGTGAAAGTTTCAACAAACTGTCAACTTTCTTTTTCCAAGTATTATCAAAATATTGGGAAAGAAGCCAGTCCTCTAAAAGGTTTAAGGTTTCATTCACTGGAACGCTAGGAAATAAGGCCGTAACGTCAAATGAAACCATTATCTCATCAGATTGGATGTTACCCGAGGATCTTAAATTTTCAACGAAATCTCCGGTGCTCTTTACTGATCGACTTGGAAATTTCTTGGGCATGGCTTGAAATTTTTTTACCAGCCATTTAGCCAATTTTTGTGTGGGAGCCCCTACCGCTGAGATAATTTCTCTTATTTCATTTCCAGGTTTGTGAATTTTGGGGAGACCCTTTATTCTTGGAAGAACTGGATTTGAAACACGAAGATTTTGTAACGCATTACCCAGAACGGGTTTGCATTCTTTTATTGTATTTTCGACACGTTTTACCATATCAGCAAGAGGATTAAGCCGCAGTTGCCAATATGGACCTTTATCAATTTTGTGGGTTATTTGTTCATCATAGTCAGACTTGTCCATGATGACGGTTTTGTTCCCCTTATCTGCTTTTAAATAGAAAACAGGTTTTTTACGTAATTCCTCAACTGTCTTTATATCAGACGAATTTTCATGACGTGGCAGTGTCTTAGTAATTTTTGAAAAAAATTGGCGTACTTCACCAGTTTGTTCTGTGGAAAGTTTACAACTGTCCATCCCAGCTTCTATATCGATGATCGATTGTTCAATATTGGGTCGTGGAGGAATTGCGAAGTTTAGGCCCATTATTAGAAGATTTTGCTGGGGTTGTGAAAACTCGTACGAAGACCTATTGACCACAAAGTCGTCAATGAGGTGAACTTTGGCTGTCTTTCTACTACTGTTGTTTCGTAGAAGCAGTTGATTTAACTTTTTCAATCCCAATTTTCGTTTTCTTTCCCCTTCACACTTTTCGGCTACTTTAACTTTAGTTAGAAAATTTTGGAATTCAAAAGGAAATTCTTTGGCAAGTTTTAAATGAAGTGAATAACATTCCAGAGTTGTGGAGCTAAGTTTACTATAAAGAAACTTGATGCTACTTTTCAAAACACTCCCGTTCCATATGTTTCATAATGGAGGGGGCTATAGGACTTTTAACTTTTACTCTATGACTCGTGGGAGTGACATGATATTTCAAACAATTTTTAAGAAAGGAAATAGATTTGTGGATACCCGCAATGCTTTTTTTTAACTTTAAAAACCTATTTGGCTCATTTGGCTTGGATGCCATTGTCAAATTTAGAAAATCTATAACGAGTGTCTTAGCAGAGTGATTGAGAAATCAAAGAAATAGTTATCGGTTTCCGTTATACTCTACTAATTTTTTTTGGAAATAAATATTGAAATTTAGTCCGCAAATATATGTTTCGACTGTGACGTACCCTACCTAACTCCAATTAAGAGTGCTAAATTCTCATTTTACCTACTACAAATAAAAAACAGGATTTACGCTTTGCTCTTTACCAGTCCACATAAGCACTGAGGAAGACTGTACGTCACAGTCGAAATATATATATTTGCGGACTGAATTTCAATATTTATTTCCAAAAAAAAATTAGTAGAGTATAACGGAAACCGATAACTATTTCTTTGATTTCTGATGAACTATGATTGAACACGTGGTTTCAAAGTTTGGCTGCCCTATACGTTCCCATGTTATTTGATTATAATCGAACTTAAGCAACCGTTATGTATTAAATTGTTAATAAAACAACTAAAGTCTATTATCTCAAACACTACATGACTTATTTGAACATAACTAGTGCCATACGAACGAGTCATCTCTCGAACTTACAAATAACAAACTTCATAACAATTTGATATGTGGCTCAAAAGTCATGGGAAGAAAAGGAATTCAAACACTATTTAAAACTATACCTGCTTTGATCGATATATGTGGCCTCAACATAATTTAAATGTGGTATCGTACTATTTGAATGTTCCAAATTTATTGATTCCTTGCGATGTGTTGAAAGTCTGCAAATGCAATGATTGAAGTTATCGAAATGACAATATCCTCGACATTTGGCTTCTGTACATCGCCTTAATTCTGAATATATTCATATTGGGAGGTATTTAGAATAACTAAATTGGTTGTTCAGTGCGTCTTGAACTGTCCTACAGATCAGACGTTTTTTCGGTTGCTTGTGGACTGGTCTTTGACTGCCTATAGCTTCAAAGTTTGTGTTTTGTCAGTGTGTCTTTCTCAAGACTACCTACTTTTGAATTTAACATTTGTTTTAACTTTTTTCGTATCACCTGAAATGGCTGGACGGAACAAGAAACCTCGCATCGCTGCGGGGAGGAAAAGAGAGGCATCTCTTTCTGACACTTCGAGTGTCTGTAGTGACAATCCTTTTGATATTTTGCCTGAGCAAGAAGCTGGTGAAATGGAAGTTATTAATAATGAAACTATACAAAATATAAAATCTTTAAAAAAGGAGAAAGTTCCACCTATTGTGGTAACTATTTCTTCTGAATTTAATATATTCAAAAAGGAACTTTCAACGTTTGTTTCTGACGTTAAAGTTACCTATCAAATTGGCCGTAGAGGTGAATGCCGCTTATTAGCCGACTCAGTAAAGGGTCGTGATCGTCTTGTTCAGTATTTAACTGACAAGATGTACAAATTTTTTACATATGACACCAAGAACGCCAAGCCGTTCAAGGTTGTCTTGAAAGGTCTCACCAACGATCAAACCGTTGATGAGATCAAACTTACTTTAACAGAATTACTTGGCATAGCCCCTACCCAAGTAATTCTAATGAAACAAAAATCACGAGGCGAAAACAGTCAAAGAACTGGAATTTCCCTTGTTAATTATTTAATTCATTTTAACCGCAATGAGGTTAACAACTTAAAATTTTTTGAAAAAGCACATGCTTTGTATAATGTGCGTGTAAAGTGGGAAATTTATAGGAAGTATGGCGGAGGTGAAAAGCATATCACCCAATGCCGTACTTGCCAACGTTATGGCCATGGTTCCAAATTCTGTAACATGGACCAAAAATGTCTTAATTGTGGAGACTCTTCTCACAAAAAGGACACATGTCCTGTGAAAGAGAGTAAAAATTTCCGCTGTGCGAATTGTAACGGCAACCATATGTCAAATTTTTATCAATGCCCAGTCCGTTTAGCAATTGTTAAGGCAAGGCAAGGTAAACAAAATTCAATTTCTCAATTAAAACCAACTTCAAAACAAAATTCTCCAAGCGTACCAGTGACGCATAGTTTACCTACTCCTTTGCATACCCGTTTAACTTATGCACAGGTTACAGGTAGTTCGAACATTATACCGCCTAGTGTTGGTAGTTCGAAAATGACCGTTAATATGGGTAAGCAAAACACGCTAGAAAATAATTGTACACCTATCATTCCAGCTAATATTGCTACCGAAAATATTTTTTCTAATGTCAACTGCCTGAGGCCTATTACGGCAGGTAAACTTTCTTTTTTGCAACAGGCAATGTTCGATCTTATGAACGCCATGTTGCAGGCAAAATCAATGTTTGAAGCCATTCAAATAGGCACAAATTTACTATTAAAATTGTTTCTAATTTAAAATTTAGCAATGATTTTAAATAAAACAATTAAAATATTAAATTGGAATGCTCGCTCATTGAAGGCCAATGAGAATGAGCTTTTTAATTTTTTAACAGTAAATAATGTGCATATTGCAATTATTACTGAAACATTTTTGAAACCTAACATAAAATTAAAATATGATCCCAATTACGTGGTTCATAGATATGATTGGATTCAGGGTTCCGGCGGTGGAGTTGCAATTGTTATTCATCGCCGAATCAAACATCGTGCTCTTCCCCATCTTGAGACGAAAGTTATTGAAACTTTGGGAATTGAAGTTCAAACTGAACTTGGGATTTTATTTATTGCCGCAGCATATTTACCATTTCAATGCACACGCGAGCTCAAAAATTATTTTAAAGGTGATTTACAAAAACTCACTAGAAATCGTTCGAAATTTTTCATAATCGGCGATTTTAACGCTAAACATCGTTCATGGAATAATTCTCAAAGTAATTCCAATGGCAAAATTTTATTCAATGATTGTTCTTCAGGATACTATTCTATTTTGTCTCCGAATAGTCCTACATGCTTTTCTTCTGTAAGAAACCCTTCAACAATTGATTTGGTGCTTACAGATCAAAGTCATGTATGTAGTGATTTGATCACACATGCTGACTTTGATTCTGACCATCTTCCAATAACTTTTTCTTTATCACATAAATCAGTTTTAAACCCTATGAGCTCTGTTTTTAATTATAACAAGGCTAATTGGGAAAGATACAAAACTCATATTGAGAGAAATTTCAATAATGAGCTTGATTTGCAAAACGAAGTGAATATTGATTCCGCTTTGGAAGCATTAAAATCTGCAATTGTTGATGCCAGGAATTATTCTGTTCCAAAGGCTCAAGTGAAATTTGATTCATCAATAGTTGACGAAAATCTTCAACTTCTAATTCGTTTGAAAAATGTCCGCAGACGTCAATATCAACGTTCTCGTGACCCTGTTTTTAAAACTATTTATAAAGATTTACAGAAAGAGATTAAGCATAGATTTACTCTTCTGAGAAATCAAAATTTTGAGACTAAAGTTGAAAAATTGAAACCATATTCAAAACCATTTTGGAAGCTGTCGAAGATTCTTAAGAAACCTTCAAAGCCTATTCCAGTTTTAAAAGATGGTGAACGTTTTCTTGTATCAAATGAACAAAAGGCTCAAAGACTTGCTCAGCAGTTTGAGAGTGTTCATAACTCAAATTTGAATTTTGTGAGTCCAATTGAAAATGAAGTCACACGTCAATTTGATTTAATTTCTTCCCAGAATTTTTCACCTGCAGAAATAATTGAAACTAACTTGAATGAGATTAGATCAATTATTAAAAATTTCAAAAATATGAAAGCACCTGGTGACGATGGAATCTTTAATATACTAATCAAACATCTCCCTGAGAGCACAATGGAATTTTTAGTGAAAATTTTCAATTGCTGCTTCAAAATTGCATATTTTCCCAAATTATGGAAAAATGCAAAAATTACTCCCATTTTAAAACCGGATAAGAACCCAGCTGAAGTTTCAAGTTATCGACCAATCAGTTTGCTTTCTTCAATAAGTAAACTGTTTGAGAGAATTATTCTTAACAGAATGATGTCACACATCAACGAAAATTCAATTTTTGCAAATGAACAGTTTGGATTTCGCCATGGGCATTCCACAACTCATCAATTGCTCAGAGTTACTAATATGATACGAGCTAACAAATCTGAAGGTTATTCCACTGGAGCTGCTCTTTTAGACATAGAAAAAGCATTCGACAGTGTTTGGCATAAAGGTTTGATTGCGAAATTGCAAACTTTTAATTTTCCAATTTTCCTAATCAAAATTTTAAAAAATTATCTTACTGATCGAACTCTGCAG
This sequence comes from Wyeomyia smithii, assembly GCF_029784165.1. NCBI lineage: Eukaryota > Metazoa > Arthropoda > Insecta > Diptera > Culicidae > Wyeomyia > Wyeomyia smithii. The sequence continues at coordinate 252,012,593 of NC_073696.1, forward strand.
GTTGTCTATCAGAATTCAAAATCTGATAGATTTCCTGTCAGAGCAGGTGTACCTCAAGGTTCAGTCTTGGGTCCAGTCCTGTACAACATATTCACTTCAGATCTTCCTGATTTGCCTCCAGGATGCACAAAGTCATTGTTCTGCGATGACACAAGCATTTCCGTAAAAGGAAAAAGTCTTCGTGTCATATGCAGTCGATTGCAGAAAAGTTTAGATATTTTTTCTTCCTACTTGCAAAAGTGGAAAATCTCTCCCAATGCTTCTAAAACTCAAATGATAATTTTTCCGCATAAGCCTAGGGCTTCTTTCCTCAAGCCAAACAATAATCACGTTGTCAAGATGAATGGGGTTATTTTAAGTTGGTCCGACAAGGTTAAGTACTTGGGACTAATTTATGATAAAAAAACTTATTTTCAAAGAGCACATTGAGAGTATACAAGCCAAGTGCATCAAATATACGAGATGTTTATATCCTCTCATTAACAGGAATTCTAAACTTTGTTTAAAGAACAAACTTTTGATTTACAAACAAATTTTTAGACCAGCAATGCTTTATGCTGTACCGATCTGGTCAAGTTGCTGTTCAACAAGGAAGAAAACGCTCCAAAGGATTCAGAATAAAATTCTGAAAATGATTTTGAAGCGTCCTCCTTGGTTTGGTTCACTCGAATTACATAGACTTACTGGTGTTGAACCATTAGAAGCTATGTCAAATAAAATTATTAACAATTTTCGACAAAAATCGTTGCAATCCTCAATTGCTACGATAAGCTCTCTTTATAGCCAATAAGTTAGCAATTAAGTTAGTTGTAAGTTTACTTCCCCTTTCCTGACAAGTAGGTTTAAATCCCTACGAATTATAAGTCCTAATTGCGAAAGCAAACAAATCCTAACAATTAAAATTACAAATTTCTAACAGTGTTGAGAAGTCACCATTTGTGATTGGACACACATACTCATTATTTACTAATATTTATCATAAATACTTAAGCTACTAACAAATCCCCCCTTAAAAAAAAAAAAAAAAACTAAATTGGTTGTTTTCCAGAAACTAAAAGTGGTCGTCTTTAAATTCAAAATGGTTTCCAGGGTCAATGTTTGGTTTCTATGCATCATCTCGATTACGGAAATATTCATATTGAGTATTATTCGGTCATTTTCGACTGTTTCCTAAAAGTTGCCATTTAGCAATTCAAAATGGTGCCTGAGGTCAATTGTTAGCTCATTGCATCATTCTAGTTCTAGAGATACTCATATTGGATGGTATTTGGTTATTTTAGGCTGTTTTTCACAAACCGGAAGTCGCCATCTTGGATTTCAAAATGGTATTTAAGATCATTTCTAGCCTCTGAGCGTCATTCTGGTTGAAGAAACACCCATATTGGGTGTTATTCGATCATTTTCGGCTGTTTTCCAGGAACCGGAAGTCGCCAACATAGAATCCAGAATCGGGTGAGTGGTCGATTTCAGCTGGTGTGTATCATTCTAGATCCGGAGATACCTACTCATGTCAGACGAAAATCGGCCAGTTTTGGCTGTTTCCCAGAAACCAGAAGTTGCCATCCTACAATTCATAGTGGTGTTCTTGCAACATGCAACATTCTGGCTCCGGAGATACTCATATTGGGTGGTATTTGGTCACTTTGGGCTGTTTTTCAGAAACCGAAAGTAGTCATTTTGAACTTTAAAATTGCCTGTGAAATCAATTTCTGTCATCTGGGCGTAATTCTGGTTCCGAAAACATTCATATTGAATGGTATTTGGTCATTTCCGGCTGTTTCCCAGACACCGGAAGTCACCATCTTAAAATTCAAGATTGTGTCTGTGATCAATTTTCAGCTTCTGTGCATCTTTCTGGTTCAAAAGATACTCATATTTAATTGGAATCGTCCATTTCAGGCTGATTTCCAGAAAACGGAAGTTGCTATCTTACAATCCAAAATGTTGCCTGAGGTCGATTATGGAACATATTTGTTACCACTAAAACATTCACCTGCCAAATTTTGTTCCATTTAGTTGGTTAGCTCTCGAGATGTGCAGAAATTTGTGATTCATTTGTATGGCATCTCTCCCTTCCAAAAGAAGGAGGGGTGTCAAAACATTATGGACATGCCAAATTCGGTTTCATTTGCTTGGTTTGTTCTGAGTTGTGCAGAAATTTATGTTTCATTTGGATGGGACCCCTCCCTTCCAGAAAAGGGAGAGGTCTCAAACTATCATAGGAACCTTTATAGGCACCAAAAACCCCTACATACAAATTTTCACGCCGATCGGTTCGGTAATTTTCGAGCCTATATGGATCAGACAGACAGACAGACCGGATTGCATGTTTATATGTATAGATTACAACACCAATATTACTTCAGAGTGAATATACATTTATGGGATTGAGCGTTCATGTAAATCTATTTTTACAAATAAAAGTTTGAATGAGAAAGGCTGGGTCTGACCGCTAGGTGGATTAATTACGTTTTTTTTTGCAAATGTTCTGTTGCGCACACAATCAAGGCGTTCTTTTGGCTCTCACTATTCTAATGTTGAAGATATGACAAAAGAATCGATTTATCTCGAAAATAGCTCCGATGATGTTACAATACCTTGTTTTCGAATACTTCACAATGCATATTGATATTCCCAGATCTGGAAGTAGTCCCCGAAATTGAGAAAATAAAATATGGTGACTTCCGGTTTCTGGAAAGTTATGAAAAGCAGAAGAATATATTCAAATATTCTTCAGTTTTAGTATTTCTAGAACCTTAATGACGCTTCGAAATTGAAAATCAGTGCTTTGCGCCAATACATTATGAGATCCAAAATTTTCAGTTTCTGGACAGCTAAAATTATTTTGAGAGATTTCTACTGTAAAAAAATCAAGGAGAATCGCGAAGAAACATGACACCTTTTGACTAACTTTGAGCTGTTTATTTTTACGATACCTGATTTTCTTTCACTGGGTTGATTGACAACTTGATCGATGTCACCTATTCAACAAAAGGAAGCAGCCAAAAACGATCGAGTTGAAAGTATATTTTCTACTGCAAGCGATGTTTAGATCCCCTGCTGTGCTGGTTTTAGTAGATGGTGTTAAATGAAACTGATGTAAATTGCTGAGTTAGTGTTAGAGCTGGACAGAAAGCAGTGAAACGTTTCTGAGTGTCAAAGCCATAAAGATTGCTGTCTTTTGTCAATGGTGTTTCTTTTATTGTTTTGCGCAGTTTATTTAGTTGAGTTATGGATTTCGTCAAAAATTATTTCACTTTCGACAATTTTTTATGATGTAGAATACTCGTTTTTAGTATTCTGCTGACGTCAAGGAAATATCGGAATGGCGTTTTCGAAGTGACATCCATGCTCGCAACATAAAGAAATGGAATTTTCAAAGTAAAGTTATTGAAAATAATGCGCAGATTGTATGTTTGTTATTATTCTTTGCTAAATTTGTGGTTAAATTTTGTTTGAAAAATTAGTATAAATTAAAAGAATATGTAAATAAAATCATACTATTCATTTGCCAGAATATGCAAAATCAATGGTGAAACTCGATTAAAAATTGCACTATACAGCTTTGAATGAAATATTACCAAAAATTAGCTCAAGGTATTTCCCCTAAAAACCGTTTTATTATGTACAATAACTTCAAAACCATGATTTACTCAACATTACATTAGTCATCAATAATCCAATTTCTGAAATTACCCTCGAGAAGAAATACCATGTATTGAAAAAAATACAATCGTATGTGATAGCCACAATCGCGTCCCTCCATTTTACTCGTTGGCGTGGGAAGGAATTTGATCCAATATTGGTCTAGCACCAATATTTGCCTGACTTGAATCGTGACTTAGCCCTAAAAACTCACAACGTATCATATCATCAGACTCGGAGAAGGTGCTGCCGTTACCATGACCGATTCGGTTCGGAATTCATCTTCTATCGCCCTATAAAACATGCTAAATCCATAAAGTTTTTTTTTTCTCGATCTAAGAATAAAACATCTAATATACACGTTTTATAAATCTATAATGCTCCATTGACTTCCAGGCAACTGGGAAACCGGAATCAAAAACTGGATGTCAAGCATGGTATACATCTTTCAAAATCAGTTCCGCATACCAGGAGGTGTAACGGAGCGAAGTTATAGCTTCGTTTGGGAGTAAGTTTTTCAACAAAAAAACAATTTTAACAACGGCCATACAGAAAGTGATGCTGAATTTAACGCGTAATAAACTTGATTTCAAGTCTTGGCGCAACTAAACACCAGAATAATGATTTCGCGAGAAATTTCCGGATGCGTACGTGACTGTGCAATACGATAAGATGTTTGCGTTGTGAATTACGGAAGAGCGCAATCACGGCTTCTGTGCAATCAAAACTATTATGATGATACCGAAGACGTGAAAATGCTTCAACTTCAAAGGCACTCTACTTCGTGGATAGTACTTACCGTGCAAAGAAATTTCACTGTCAAATGATTGTAGCTCTCGTCATTAATAAAGATTCTCATAAAAGTCTCCGGAGATCGGACTCCCGGTGTTCACAATATTTGTACTTGTACGTCAGCATGCAGAGCAGTTACAGTTCCATTTCTCAATCTGTACATACGTAAAGTGATTCTTACCTTGCTGAAAGCTTTCCGCACGTTTCCATACTCGTAAATGCCACACTCACACATGCTCTCCAACTGTGCATCCATGGCTCTGCCCCTGTTTACATAGTTGACGTAACCACCAACACCATCATTGCGAGAAAAAACGCGTTTTTGTTATTTTAACCCAAATCATTATATTGAGATACAATTTCAACAAAATAGTCTGTCAATTTTATGAAGATTGATGTTTGAAAAGAGGCCCCATGGATTATACGAGTCGGCCCGTGGTAATTGATCCAGAAAAACCGCTACGCCAGTTTATGCGAATAAACACGTATTTTTCTCGCAGATTGTTCGCATAGCTTGGCGTAAAAACTTGACTACTTCCTACTTTGCCTCGCAGTTGATTCAGTTTTATCAATCGTGTTTCGGTCAAACGTCAGTTATTGTCCATCGGCAGTTTCAATTAGACAAACACGCACAAACACACATACAAACACACACACACACACACACACACACACACACACACACACAAACACATGCATAAAGACTTACATTTACGCTGAGGTGGGTAATCGTTACATGGAAAAATGCAAACTTGACAGCACAGAGCAAGGACAAAGTTTTTCTTTGGTTCAATTTAAGCTCCCAGACAATGCTAAACCTGCCGGATATGGATTACTCGTGCCTCTGATTGGTGTATTACATATGCATGTACATAAATTTGTATGAAAATTAGTATAGGAAAACTTTTGCGCATGTTTCTTTCGAGAGAGCTATCGATCAATCCACTTCCGGTAGTGTCAGGATTGTTTGGGGCCCCAAATAGAACCTTAAAAACGTTCTGGCAAATCGATTAAGTTTACCCACCTTATTATACACACACACATTTTAATTATTTCATCTGATGCAAATATCTACTAGTAGGGGGAAAGGACATGGTGACTTTACACCTTCCTGAGGCTGAGTGTTTTGTGAAAATATTCAATATTCAATCCCACTTTCCCCTTAACCCCTTTCCATGGAATATTTGTCGAATTAAACGACTCAACTTAGACAAACAGATCGTTGTTAGACAGTCGAATAAAACGACCTGTGTAAACTAGAACGAGAAACTATGTAAACAAGGGCAGGACTGCCTCCATGTAAAATGTCCCCGGTTGCTAAAAGGGGGACCAGCTAAGTAGCAACTATTTACGGTTCGTTTATGATAGATTGCTCAAATTGTAACACTTTTCACAGTCGAGATGCGGCGATACGTTCGCTCACGTATTCGCTACTCTTTTGTATCATTTTGAATGACAATATGAATTCAATTTGTACGAAACTAACCGGAACAGGAAATAAGCAACCATGCGTACCCTCTTGGCGTGGAGTATCAATGCGAACGCATGGTTAACCGTATATACGTGATAGCTAATTCGATTCAAGTTTTTTGAGTGTTTTTTTAAGACTTAGTTTAATATCAATTTTTTTATTAGCAAAAAATGTCATAAGTTTAATACTGCTATCAAAAGTACTTCAATAGTAATCCACTGGCTAGCAGCTCTGTTCAGAAACCAATCAGTTGTTCATTTGTGAAACGAGGCTTTCCATTACGAGTAAATGATGCCCAAATTGAGAGCGACAATGGAAGCGAAAGCTGCTTTCGTATTCATTGAAGCGCACAGTCCCAAAAGCTTGACGAAACTTACAACTATAGCAAAGCAGCTAAATTGGGCAAAACATTTTAATTTGGTTCCTGCTGATTGCAATGGTGTTTCTAACGAACAGACCAGAAGCACATAATGCCTGTTTGTCAGGCAACATGAGCAGGCTTTTACGAAAAAAATCTCCCAATCATTACGTACCTCACGAAACGAAGAAACTTTGTCTATTGACAGTTGGCATGCTTTGGCATCCAGTCAAGCAAGGCTATTGAATAGCTGCAATGTCTCCACTTTCTACAGTAGGCGTTACAAAGAAGCAAACTTTCACATTATAATGGTTTCGTTTTATTTTCTCATGGAAAGCCGATAAGGCACAATTTGTTTATAATGGCAAATTTTCCGTGTCGGTATATTTGCCTATCTGTTCCAGTGCTAACAAAGGGCAATTTACACAGAACAAAAAAAGAAGGTAAAAATCTCATGTTAAAACAGCGAGTATAGGAATAGCACGTATCATTTATGCTGCATACTCCGGATGAGGTATTTATATTTCAGCGCACGGAACCCGGAACCATATATCAAACGGAAACACGAGCCTGTTGAGCCGCCGGAAACATTCCCGTAACGGTACAACAAGGTTGTGTTCCGGTTGCTCAGGTTGAATAATAATGAAAACATAACTGCGCTGATTGTTGCTGGCGTCGGTGACATCAAAATTGGACCCCGGAAATCCGTACCGGAGATGACTAAATTTTATTGAAAAAACGGGTTTATATAGTATGTGTGTAGAATAAAGTTTTATTGTTTGTGCTGAGTAGTTCAATCGTATATCAAGGCCAAATTTAAGCTTTGTTTTATTTTTCAGCAGATTGGTCGATTTTTTTTTCAACTAATGGTGAAACTCGTGAGTGAAAATTACTCTAAAATTTTTTTTTTCCTTCTATTCTACGCTCTTATAATACAGAGAAACTGATGCCATGCCACAACAGGTAAAATATAACTGATCATAGAAACATCCACACTACCTACTCAACAAGAGAATTTTTTTCCGTAGTAGGCGTCGATAAAAAACACACGTCTATGCATGCGATCGGCAGCAGCGGTGTTTATTATATGACCCAAGCAGCAAAATTTGTATTGATCATGTAATTTGCGCATCACAGCAACCAATTCCTAAATAAAAAATAAGTTGCAGTTAAACGTTTCCAAACGATTTCTAGACTGAAACTCTGATATTTTATTGGACTCTATGCTGAGCATTGAACTGGGTTAACCTCTTTACTAGACTGTGCATTAAATTTCAATCGCACTCAATTTTGGACTAAGCTCTGCAGTTATCTCTGTCACAAGTTTTCGATAAGACTATAAACTGGACTTTAGACCGACTGGTACTGAGATTTCACTGGGCTCTGTACTTTGCTCCGGATTAAATTTGGGACTATAACGTAGGTTTTTTACTCTTTAGAAGACTGAACCACTGCGATCGTTATTTGATCTATTGTGGTATGCCCCAACTTACTCTAAGTGCGTATGAGCAGGTTCGTCACTATTCGGCGAGTGGATGTGTTAATAGTTGGCATTCGCGAGTAGGTGCTCCGAAGTTTCTCTTTCGATACCACAAAGGCGACATTTATCATCATCGAGTGATAATGGATAGTGACCTGTGATTAGCCCTGTGAATGTCCTCAGGTCTTTCTTATTGAGCCTAAGAAGAACAAAGCTCTTCTTGCGATTTTACCCTATCGTTTTTTTTTTGATTATCGTAACCCACTTGTGCTAACCCAGTTTGTTTTGATGGTTGCTTTCTCCCATTAACCGAGTTCAGCTTCCAAAGTGCTCGGTGAGACTCCACAAAAAGGTTCTGGGCCACCAAAGTTAGTGGAGTCAGCCTTCTTTTTTCCTTCGATTCCACAGTGACCAGGAAACGAGTATTAATTAGCCAGGTTTTTCTTAGCTAGCTGTCGGAGCTATAGGATGCATCCTCACACTAGTTTAAAGTGGCAAAAAGAAGAATTCAGGGCTTTAAGAGCTGTCTGACTACCGCAGGAAATGCAGTTGTTTGTGGGTCGGAAATTCCTTTCAAGACACGTATCCGCGCACTCTATTATCGCGTATATTTCCGTCTGGAATACTGTTGGGCAATGTTTCATGGGGTAAACATTATTTATTCCTGGCCCTGTGAATCCCGCTCACGCGGAATCGTTCCTTTTAGAACCGTCTATGTAAAAGCAAAGTGAGCCGTCACGGATTCTGGGCCCACCTTATTCCTAACTTTCTCGATCTGTCTCTTGTATTTTGTAGGGAATTTCGAAGTCTGATTTCTTTCTCACCCAATCCTCGTTGCTTTTTATTAAGTTATTAATTTGAAATTTCCTAGATGTCAAGATCTCCTTCTTTTCGATCAGCCCGCCGATTCAGCCTTAGAGCACTTTTTTCACTTGTAGTTGAAGCGCCTGATGAAGTGGAAGAAGGTGAAGTATTACATCTAAGGTTTTTGATAGAGTACTTCCAATCTTAATCTTTGAATTCAACCAAGCTCAGCTTAAGTGGATGTTTCAGTCATTTTGGGCTAATAGGGGGCTAATGAGGCTACCGAACGGATGTTCGATTTGAGCATTCCAGTTAAGTTTCTATTCTAGTATGTTTCCCAAATATCTTGCTTCGGAGGATAGTTTTATTTCGGTGCTTTTCAACCACAGTTTTTCAATAATGTATTTCCTTTTTCGAATGGAAAGAACAATAATTGTTATTATCCCTCTCGTTTGCGCCATTGAACTGTGACATTCAGTGCAGTTTGCATTTTGTCAAAGATAACGCAGTCATGCTTTCCCTTTACCAAAATCACTATGTCGTCTGCAAAACCAATAACTATGAAGCCTTCATCTGTTTTACTTTGAAGGGCAGTAGACGTCCACCGTATTAGGCTTGGATGGATTTTTCGACTTCACCCATTAACATGTGCAGCGCATCAATGGTTGATATATTGTTTTTATAAACAAATTGACGTTTGCTTAATTGATGGGCTATCACATAAGGTTTGTTCCACTTAAGCATCGTACATAAATTACGTAACGCTAAAATCTAGATTTCAGACATCTCCCCTAAAATTATGTAACGCTGTACAACCTAACCCTCTCCAAATTTTTAATTTTGAGCAAACATCACAGTTACGAACTGTCTCAACTATCTTCCTCCCACATGTTACAATAAGTAACGCAGACACAACCCCCCACCCCCTTTCATGCGTTACGTAAATTTTGTGCGACGCCTTAGTATTTATTTGGGAAAAAATGGCCGATACGGTTGATGTTGCCACTGTGCAGAAATTGATGGGAGACGGAAGGTATTCGACGAACAGTTCAAGATTCCAACAGAACAGCAGAGCAGACAAATAATTTTTCTTGTATTTTTTCTTTGAAGTTTCATAAAAACCCTGCAAAAACATATTTTTACCAATTTTGTACGTAATTTCCTTATGGAGAAATCGAAAATTATATGCGGCCAATTTCTAAATGAAACAGTCCTTAGACTATTTTCACTTGCTGATCAATTAGTTTTTCCAGAATTTTTAAGAAGATGGATGTTAGGTTGGGCTGAAGCTTTCGGGAGTGTCTAGCAGCTTTTGGTATAAACATAACTCTAGTTTGAGAAAATGTGTAGTTAAGTATTAGGTTCACCTTACACATCTCCATAATGACTGGAATAAAAAGTTGCTTGCTCTTTTTGAGCAGAACTGGCTGTATTCCATATACTCCCGGAGACTCATATGGTTGGAATGAACCTATTGTCCATTCAACCTTCGATTTACTGAAAATGGAATATTTTTGGGATTCAGACTTAGTCCCATTTGAGCTTTGGTGTTCTCTTATTTGATCCTGGACCTCATTAGTATTCGAATATGATAATGGGAATCTATGTTCCATAATAATATTTAGCGTTTCCTGAGAATCTGTAGTGTAAGTGCCATCAGTCTTTCTCAGTATTCCTAACCCGTCGGAATGTTCTTCAGGCAAGGCTTTTTGCAACCTGGATGCAGTGGCAGAATTTTCGATACGTTCACACATTAGCTTCCAGCTGTTTCTTTTGGATTTTCTCATTTCTTTGTTGTAATTTCCTGTGCAGTTTCCAAATGCCTGTTAGTTTCGCTTTATTAAATAGTTTTCTTGAGGACTCTCCAAATTTTTCTAGGGTCTTGTTCCACTAAGGTAAATCTTTTTCTGACACTCGCGTCTTGCTTGGACAACTATCGTAAAATGCATTAAGAATCTTACTTGCGATCAAATTTGAATTGGTCTTTAGCTCGTCTGGATTTCTCTTTCAAATAATTGTTTGTCAGTTTACTATTGTAGAGATCCCAGTTAGTTTTCATAGAAGATTGTTGCTGGATAAAGTTATATCCAACACTTCCTGACGTATTGCGTTTATAAAAGTAGGATTATTACCATGGTTGCCTATGTCTGTTTAGTGTGGGGAGTGTATAGGCGTTGCGTGTACTTACTAGATTTCGGTCTGTCGTCATTAACTGTAAGAGCAGACTCTCCAACTACCAGAGCAACATAAACAAACTCGATCAGCTGTTGAACTCAGGACTCCATACACCGATCCCGCAATACGTTCTCTCAGAGAGAAAACAGCACTCATCTCCCACTGTATCGACGAGCGTCATCGGTTTAACCTTATCGAAACCAAAATATTGGACTTCACACACAGCAAATCATCTCTGAGCTTGCTCGAGATGGCATGGATCTACAACGACACATCCACAGTCAACAAACGCACCGACGTAGACGGACTAAATGCTACATTCGCTGGCATCTTGCATGCAATAGACAAACACAGAAACCAACAGCAACAGATAGGTTAAACAGCATTAACTAGGTTACAGTAATACCCACAAGAGTAGTGACAACATACCGAAGCAGTAAAGTACAGTGAAGTTTAAGAATCATACAAAAAAGTTTATTTTAAAAGCACATAGAACAATCGAACACCTTTGATGTACATGACAGGACGCTTACACGTAGAAATATTACAGTTAATGACGACATACAGAAACCTAGTAAGTACACGCAACGCTTATACACTCCCCACACTAAATTGTTAAATGTTTCATACAGTAATTCCCGGAAGAAGGCTAAATACACTAAGCCGAAACGTAGCACAGTAGACAAACTTCTGTTTTGATTTTTTTAGAAAAGACTGCAAGCCGAAACACCATAAATTTGAAATCTTTATTAATATATTCTAGGAAGCACTCACCCGTTTCGTTTGTATTGGTACTTCCCCAAACTGTGCGATGAGAGTTCGCACCACATCCTGTTAAGAACTGTTTGCTGCAGTAGTTAATAAGTTTCTTTACTTCTCGAGGAGGGGCTTCTTCTTGTTCCCGAGGAAAGTACGCCGAGGCGATGATGATAAGCCTCGGTTCTTCCTCAAGCTGTTGGAACTTCTATCTGTATGGTCGCTAAGTCTGTGTTGATAAATTCTGTAGTTGGAGTGACATTGGTCAAAGCTGAATGGCTGCCCTGGGAATGGGCTGAGCTTCTTCAAAAATCAGCTTACCGATATTACTGGAGATCCCAAGTTTTTTATTCTTATTTACCAATGGCTCCTGTATGAGACACACGTCTATTTTTTCTTTGGTAAATCTTTGGCAGCAGACTCCAGTAGCTCCTCTTATATGATGAAGATTCACCTAATTACATTTAATATTAGTTTTTATTGATATGTTCGGGTTCTTGGGATTTAATCCGATTCTCCAGATCGGATTGACGATCCCGCTTTCCGCCTTACCCTCACTGTTACGTGACTTTTCAGTTAGACTGCGCTCACCTTTTTGCTCAAATCTGGGTTTATCTATATTCCGTGCAATAAGGTTGCGGGGCTCTTGTGTCACCCTTTCTTCGCTTTCCGATTCGAGTCTTTTTTCTCCTTGACTTTGCATTTCTACTTTGTCGGGAACAGTTCTTGTTTCGCGTTTGGGCACTTGTTTTCTAGCTACTGGTTGACCCCGACCTTCTTGACGAAGATTTGTCCAAACTTAAATTTCAGCTTAAGTCCCCATTCAGTAATTTTGCGCCTAGAAGCGTCATCCACTGACAGTACTAGCTGAACGTGTTCTTTTATTGTATACCACTCAAGAATCCCCCAGGTGTCAGTATCGATTGCCTTCTGGCTCAGTATCTGGCCTAGAATCGTTTTGGTATCATTAGCTGCGTTAATAGGGAAAACTACGATTGTTTCTGGCTTTGCGATTTTTGTTTTCCTTCACCACCATCAGTTGAGCTGTTTCCTAAGGTTTGAGAGTCGGTGTGATTATCTCAAGCCAGTCCGCTATATTTTTGTCCTGGCATCCGATAAGCAGAAAGCCCGATTCAAACTCCAGATTCACAAACTTCGGTTTTAATTACTCTAGTTCAGTTTTAGGGTGGATTTTTTTCGAGAGAACTTCTACTCTGATATTTTTCAGTGTTTCGCTGCAGGTTGGAAGACAATTAGTTCTGACAGCTGGTTTTTTCGAAGTTCCTGCCGCTCCTGTCGTTATTACCTTCAACCTTGTATTACCCGAACAACGGCTAGCAGTAAAGCGTTGGTACTTCTTTTCCTTTTTTGGAATAGGAATACCATCACTACTGTTGGTCATATCGAGCAGTTTCGCCGTTTTAGTAGTTTTTGGTTGGTCACTACCTGTTTGGGATTCCATTGAACGATTTCTAACTAGTTCTCGGGCTCCCAGCTCCGCTCATGTAGTTTGATCTTCTCCAGTCATCTCGGGTCTAGTACGCTTCTCCGTCTCGTAGTTGCCCTTTATTTATTTCAATCGAGTTGATTGGTGCTCAGCCTGTTTCATTACCTGGTTCCACCTGCATCGGGGAGTTGAGTATAGACGACGAGAATGAGGTAACCAACTCTAACGAGTCGTCTTCGATTTCACCAATTTCCAGTTTTTTCTTAATAATAATAGTTTAAATAATAAACGATTTGATAAAACTAAAAAATCGTTTTATTATTTAACTCGTTGATACCGTCCTTTTTCTGACAGATGCAAGTCTGAAGATCGCATACGAGCTTATCTTACGATTGTAAGCGAGCTTTGAGCTTGCATACGATCGTAATCGAACCACAAGCTTGCATGCGATCGTGGGCACTAGGATAGTTTTGTTGCACGCAAGATTCTAGAAAAACTTTATTCTAAGCCCTTGCATGTAACTATATATTGGCTATCTATTGTTGACGCTATGGTACTGATAGACATCTCATTTCATTGAAAAACCACACTTATCACTTCTAATTCACACAGAATTCACTTTTTTGGCGTGCTGTGACACTTTAACTTTATTACTAACACTGCTACTAAGTCGAATTATGTTGATTACTACTAAAAAAAGCGCGAGAATCGCACTGCGATTTCTATTTACTTTCGAAGCTAGGGAGTGTTGCCAAAAATACCAAAACAATGTAGGTTGAACTTAGAACTCTTGATTTGATTTTGTAGCTAATTACGGGCTGGACTCTAGAATTAATATTGGACTTGGTTCTGGACTTAACTCTGAATGAGTTTTGACTTCCGAATCTGATCCTGCAAATAACTTTGGCCACTGAACTGGATTCTATACCACTGTAGTGGACTGGACTCCGACTGGATTCTTAATAGAATCCGGATATAACTCTAGACTGAATTCCGGGCATGGCTTAAGACTAAACTTTTGATTTTGAAATAAACTCCAGAATAAATTCTAGATTATATTTTGAACTCTGAATTGTGCTCTGAACTGGATTTTTGACTGAACTCAGAACAGGAGTTTTGATTGAATTTTGGAGTCTGGCCTGAGCTTTGATCTGAATTGCGCCCCAGACTCTTGAGTGAATTCCGAACTGAATTTTAATCTTGAATCTAAGTTCTGTAAATCGGTCGCAGTGACGAAAATACCCAACACGAAAAAACAAGTTCTGAAGAAGTTTTTTTTCATCGAAAATAAGTTTTTCGGTTCCAGTTTTTTGTAGTATCCAGTAGTCATTGCAAACCAATAAGTCCTTTAATTTCGAAAATCTCTATGCCAATAATGTACCGTGATTCGTGCAAATTTCAATGATTTCTGATGTAAATTTTTGAGATATTGCGATAGGTAAATTTATTAATCGAGTGCAATATTGGCTTCCCACTGTCTCATCACATTTTATATACTGTAGAGAAGAAACACAACAATTGATACTACAGGTTACCAATTATACTTTTTTGACGTAGAATACGTCTTACGGAAACATATACAGTAGGGTGGGGAATCGTTATATGGAAAAACCGAAATTCAGTAACCTCATGTTGAATTTAATAACTGTAAATCATTCAGAATTACTGATCATCATTTAGAAATAAATAAAAAATTGCAATGTTGAAAAAATATTCAGTTTTTTTTTGTTCACACAACATTTATTTGACACGGCACAATACAAATTAATGTTTTACGGAGCCAATTAAATCTAATGCCTTATGGTCTAGAATATCTTATAATCTAAAGGCAAATTCTTTACCCTCGCTGCCGACTACGAGCTGAAACTAAAACTAATACTAAAACTAACATGTTTTTTTTTGTTTCGCTGTTAAATTGGCACCTTGATGCGCTTCAAGTAGCTATAAACATGTAGCATGTATGGCAAGTTTCGCTGAGCGAGAATATCACGAACTGGCACATAGGGCTGTATTCCTCGGGCCCTGAGGGTATCCAAAAGTAGAGATCTGGCGCCACAGAATTCAGCACACACCCAAACCACGTGTTCAATGTCTTGATACCCCAATCCACAAACGCAATGATTACTGCTCGCCAGCCCAATACGCAAGAGATGTGCATCTAGCCCGTAGTGGTTGGACATAATCCGAGACATCATGCGAATGAAATCTCGTCCTACATCCAACCCCCGAAACCAAGGTTTGGTGGAAACCTTGGGGATGATGCTGTGTAGCCACCTCCCCAGTTCTCCCTTATCCCACGAGGCCTGCCAGTTGACAAGTGTACTCTGACGTGAAAATTTTAAAAATTCATTGTATTTTTTTTCTTCACAAATCATTTATTTGACACGGCACAAATACAATTCAATGTTTAACGGCGCCAATTATATCGGATGACTTAAAATCTATAAGCAAATTTTTTATCCTCGCTGCCGACTACGAGCTGAAATTAAGTCTATCTTGAAACTAGCATGTATTATTCAATTAGTGTTATGAAGTTGAATAGGCGTCTGATGATCATCGAATGAATATGCAGCATGTATGGATTTGTTCTGCTAAGCCACGATGTCATTAGCTGGGACAGGGGCTTGTAATCCTCGGGTTCTGAGGGTATTGTGCGGGGTCTAGTTGCTGGTTTTGGTTCGTTGATGTTGTACGCTGGTGTTCAAGTTGCCATATGGTGTGTGCCGCTGAGCCAAGATATAAAGAAAGGCCTCGGGTTTTCCTAGCGAGTTCGTGTGGGGTTCAATGGCTGGTTCCAAAATCGAGGTCTACGACGTGTTCTTGCCGTTTTGTTGAATATGGGTGGGAAGGAATGGGACTAGACTTGGGCATCGATGGATTTCAGGAAAATGTATATAAGGGACATGTAGGGTAGGTCGCGACTCGCCAAGACATCACGAACAGGAACAGCCGGCTGCCTACCTTTGGCCTGCAGGGAAGCTATTAATCTAGACCTGGCGTCACGGTGTACAGGGCATGACCAAACAACGTGCTCTATGTCGTGATAACCTTCACCACAGGCACAGATACCACTTTCCCCGAGCCCAATACGACGGAGATGCGCATCAAATCTATAAAAATTCATTGTAAGCAATTGGTCTGTTATAAATATCACCGTTTGTTGCGCCCACCTTAGCCAAAGTGTCCGCTTTCTCATTGCCCGGAATGGAACAATGAGAAGGGACCCACACTAAGGTAATCTGAGTAGATTTTTCGGATAAAGCACTCAGATGTTCCCGTATTTTCCCCAGGAAATACGGAGAGTGCTTAACATCTTTCATCGATCGAAGAGCCTCAATAGAACTGAGACTGTCCGTAAAGATGAAGTAATGGTCCGTGGGCATTGTTTCAATAATCCCTAAGGTATACTGAATTGCAGCCAATTCTGCGACGTAAACAGAAGCAGGATTATCGAGCTTGTAGAAGGCTGTTATTATTGAAGATACCGAAGCCAGTGGACCCGTTGAGAAGTGATCCATCAGTATAAAACGCATTGTCGCAGTTGATGTTTTTATATTTGTTATAAAATATTTTAAGGATCTGCTGCACGCGTAAATGATCCGGGATTCCACGAGTTTCTTCCATCATGGATGTATCGAAAAACACAGTAGAAACAGAAGTATCTAATAAGTTGACACGATTGGAGATGTATGAGGAAGGATTTATACTTTGAGACATGTGATTGAAATACACAGTCATGAAACGGGTTTGAGAATTAAGTTCAACTAGCCTATCGAAATTTTCAATTACCAAGGGGTTCAAAACCTCACATTTGATGAGAATACGAGTAGTCAGATCCCAAAAGCGGTCTTTTAATGGGAGAACGCCCCCCAAAACTTCCAAACTGATCGTATGGGTCGAATGCATGCAACCTAATGCAATACGCAAACAACGATACTGCAATCGTTCCAGCTTGATTAAATGGGTGTTTGCAGCGGAGCGGAAGCAGAAACACCCGTACTCAAGCACCGACAATATCGTTGATTGGTAAAGCCTTATGAGGTCTCCTGGGTGGGCGCCCCACCATGATCCAGTAATTGTCCGGAGAAAATTCACTCTTTGTTGACATTTTTTCATCAAATACCGAACGTGACATCCCCAGGTGCCTTTCGAATCGAACCAGACACCAAGATATTTGTGTACCAAAACCTGAGAAATCGTTTCACCCATTAACTGTAAGTGGAGCTGAGCAGGCTCACGCTTCCTAGAAAAAACTACTGTCTCAGTTTTCTCCGGAGAGAATTCGATACCTAGCTGTAAAGCCCAAGCAGACAAATTGTCCAAGGTATCTTGCAATGGTCCTTGCAAATCGGCAGCTTTGGCTCCTGTAACAGATACCACGCTGTCGGCTGCAAGTTGTCTTATCGTGCATAAATTTGCCAGACATGCGTCAATGTCATTCACATAAAAATTGTAAAGAAGGGGGCTTAAGCATGAGCCCTGGGGAAGACCCATGTAGCTAATGCGAAAAGTTGCCAAATCGCCATACGTAAAATGCATATGCTTTTCGGACAACAAATTATGCAAAAAATTGTTCAAAATTGGTGAAAATCCTTGTCGGTGAAGTTTGCCCGAAAGAATGTCAATAGAAACGGAATCAAAAGGCCCCTTAATGTCCAAGAACACAGATGCCATTTGTTCTTTGCGAGCATAGGCTAGCTGAATATCTGTAGAAAGCAACGCAAGACAGTCATTCGTTCCTTTGGCACGGCGGAAGCCAAATTGAGTATCTGATAGTAGACCGTTTGATTCGACCCAATGGTCTAAACGACGGAGTATCATTTTCTCCATCAATTTCGGGATACAGGATAGCATTGCAATCGGCCTATAAGAGTTGTGATCAGAAGCTGGTTTCCCTGGTTTTTGGATGGCGATCACCTTCAATTGCCTCCAATCCTGCGGTACAATGTTTTGCTTCAGGAACTTATTGAACAAGTTCAACAAGCGCCTCTTGGCAATGCCGGGTAGATTCTTCAACAAGTTGAATTTGATTCTATCTAACCCAGGCGCGTTATTGTTACAGGACAGGAGGGCGACTGAAAATTCTGCCATCGTAAAAGGTGATTCTATCGCATCGTGGCCCGGAGACGTATCGCGAACAAAGTTTTGGGCAGGAACAGAGTCCGGACATACTTTCCTGGCAAAATCGAATATCCAACGACTTGAAGACTCCTCGCTTTCGTTGACCGTTATACGATTTCGCATTCTTCGGGCTGTGTTCCAAAGAGTGCTCATCGATGTCTCCCTCGACGTTTCGTTTACGACTCGGCGCCAATATCCACGTTTCTTTGCTCGGACCAAGCTTTTGAACTTGGTCTCAAGCTCCAAATACCGCTTAAAGTCGTCGGGTTGACCTTTCACCCAAAATAAGGCCTTAAACGCGTCGGATTTTTCCGTGTAGACATCGGAGCACTCTTTGTCCCACCACGGAGTGGGAGGCCGTTCATTGATCGTCACGCCGGGATATTTCTTCGTTTGGGCTTGCAACGCGGCGTCGAGAATCAAGCCCGCGAGGAGGTTGTATTCTTCAAGTGGTGGGTGATGTTGAATCGACTCGACAGCTTCTGATATCATTTCCTCGTATAATTTCCAATCGATATTCCGTGTGAGGTCATACGGAATATCAACTGATCGCGTGCGAGTTGAACCATTATCAATTGAAATTTGAATAGGCAAATGATCGCTACCGTGGGGTTCAAGGACTACCTTCCATATGCAATCCAACCGTAGCGATGTTGAACATAAAGATAAATCTAAAGCACTGGGGCGCGCTGGAGGTTTCGGAACGCGTGTCATATCCCCGTTGTTTAATATTGTCATGTCGAAGTCGTCGCAGAGGTTATAGATCAAAGAGGAGCGGTTATCATTAGAAGGGGAACCCCAAGCCACGCCGTGAGAGTTAAAATCTCCCAAAATCAAACGTGGCGAGGGAAGAAGTTCTATTGAATCAAAGGGCAGCCGTTGCCCAACCTGTGCTCTGGGAGGAATATATATTGAGGCAATACAAAGCTCTTTACCTTGTACTGTCATTTGACATGCGACAGCTTCGACGCCTGGGACCGTGGGGAGGTTAATACGATAGAAGGAATAGCACTTCCTAATCCCTAGAAGTACTCCTCCGTAAGGGGTGTCTCGGTCGAGGCGAATTATATTAAAATCATGGAAGCTAAGATCTACATTTGAAGTGAGCCAAGTTTCACAGAGGGAAAATGCATCGCATTTATGCTTATTAATCAAAACTTTAAATGAATCAATTTTGGGGATGATACTTCTACAATTCCACTGTAAAATAGAGATAGAATCCTTCATCTCAGCCGATGAATTAGCCATCGAAGGATACGATCGCTGCAAGGAGGGGCCATTTAGCAGTCAACTGCTTCAAAAACGTTTTAACTGTTGGTAGAAATGCCAGCAGAAGACTTTTAAGAGGAGCAGTTATGTTGAAATTTTCAAAAATCCAGTCCACAATATCTGAAAACTTCAGCCGTCCAGATTCTGGCTGAATCTTGGACGAAAAAGAAGGAACAGTTGGGTTTTTTGATGTTCCTGGAAGTGCCGGAAACTCCTTACTTGAATTCAGTTTTGTCAATCCCGGAGGAGTTTGCTTCGGATTTCCTACAGCACTTTTTTGTTTCTTAGTATCAGTCACTTCAGATGGAGACCTTTTCTGTCCTTTCCTAGGAAGCCTAGGAGAATAAAGGTTTTTCCTCTTCCTAGATTTCCCGGGTTCAACAAAAGAAAATTCCCCAACTGAATCGTCAGAATCAGACTCATCGGATGGCAAGACCTCGAAGAGATTCGGGGAAACCAGTTTAGTGGCAGCGGCCTCTTTGAGCATTTCTGCGAAAGTGCGCTTAGAGTGCTCTTTCAGAGACCGCTTGATCTTGTCTTGGCGCTGTTTGTACGCGGGACAAGCAGACAGCTCATGCGGAGTCTGCCCACAATAAAGGCACTTTTCAGCACCCTTATTATAGGCGTCACCCGCATGTTGCTCTCCGCACTTGCCACAACGTGCTTTATTGCCACAGTGGGAGGCCGTATGGTCCAACTGTTTGCACTTGAGGCAATTCATTACCCGCGGTACAAACAAGCGCACGGGCAGACGCACCTTGTCCACGAGCACATAGCTCGGCAGAGCAGACCCGGCGAAAGTCACGCGAAAAGAGTCTGAAGGGGTGTAAGTTTTTACACCCTTGTCGAGCGATACTGAATGTAATTGCTTACATTCAAGTATCTTGGCAGGTTCAAGGCTAGAATCCTTGAAAAGGCCTTTTCCAGCCTTCAACAGGTCCTCGACAGTCAGACTCGATTCGCTGACCACACCGTCAATCTCAACTACGCGAGCTGGAATGTACACGTGGTACTCCCGCGTGAAGAGCTCACAAGCAGCAATCTCGTTTGCTTGCTTGAGGTCGGACACCAAAACACGCAGCTTATTCGGGCGTACTTTGGTAATTTCAGTCACGGCTGTAAACCGTGCCAGATCTTTACATATTTGCATTGTGTTCAATGCTTTCACTTTCGGCCGGAAAAATACAGCCCCAATACCAACTTTGCCCTCCGGATACTGCTTAAGCCGATGGGTAGCTTCCTGCGGGGTTCCATTCTTAACCCTTGGAACTTTGTATCCGGGAGGGCTATGCGGTAGAACGAGCGGGTTTTCATCCCCGCGTTCGTCGTCCATGTTGGACGCGAAAGCCACACATGCAAAATGCCAATCAACAAATAATATTGTAGAAAAAAAAAACCAAGAAAAAAAAACTACTTATCTTCTGCAGCCGCTCTCCACCGCAATCAGCGCACGGGCGATGCCAATCTCCAGTCCTTCACACAAGAGTCCGCTAGCAAAAGCTGCAGCCGCTCCAGCCACACAGCAGCACCAGTACAGC